>NC_133653.1:16574851-17195042 GCF_009905375.1 Apium graveolens
TCAAGGATGGGTGGGCCCTTTTTTTGTTTTAGTCGATCGAGGTGAAGTTTGATTCCGAGTTGAAGACAAGAGAACAACTCAGATTACAGTAAAGTAAAACGTAAATAGTTTCATAATAGAAGGTAAATAGTTTCAGAATATAAGGGAATGACCTCAAAGCAAGAATAATAATAAATAATCAATTATTTGAATTTTGTTAGAGCCGGAAGGAAGCTGGGACTCGGACCATCGAATGGGGTAGGTTCTCCCTTTCCTTGCTCAATTGCAGTTTTGGCAGCTAGGAACTCTTTCACAAAACTGTGCCAGTTGGCGTTTGGATTGGTCTTAATATCTTTTTCAGCCACTATCCAAGAACGAAGGATATCCAAAGAGCCAGCATCATCAATAGTTGGCGTTTGATTGGTCTTAATGATTTCTTGAATTCAGCAATAATGGCTTCTTTATGTTTCTCCTCAGAAAGCTTCTTCTTCAAGTCAAAGAGCTCGGAACGTAGATCCGGACTCCTTCTCCGCCTTGTGTGCTCGGTCCCCCTCTTCTTTTAGCTTTATTTGCATACTAGACTCCTTCGTAGCATATTGAGTCTTTAGCTCTTCTAACTCAGAAACCAACTCATTAACACGATCCTCTTTCTCCTTTATCTCAGCATTAGCCTGCTTGAGATCCTCAAAAGTTATTGAAATAGCCCCTGACATATAAGATCCAAGCTGAAAGTAGTATGTATTAGGAAAAAAATCATATAAAGTGACAAAAAAATAATGAAGTTAAAACTCACATGGCCCCAATGCTCAGCAACTCGCTGCAAGACAGAATTCAACCCAGATTCTTCCATCCTAGTCCAATCCTCATCAGTAGGAATCTCAGACATAATAGTCGTTAGTTGTTTAATAGAATGGTTTCCAACCCGGACTAAGCTCTTCTTTGGACCTTTGCCCTTATCACCAGAACCTTTTTCAATATTTGACTCCATTATTTTAGGATGCTTTGTTCCAATTGTCCTTTTTCTCTTTGAATGATGCTTCTCACCGAGCTCCGGAACATCCTCAAAGGCCTCAATAACGTTATTGACCGCATCCATAGCATTTTGAGGAGCAGCGAACTCGGCTTTTCTTCTTGGAACATTACTGATCTTGACCTATCATTTGACCTCGGACACTTTGGAAAGGTCCAACAAATTTCTTCAGAGATGAAGCATAGGCATTGGTGGACATGATTACTTAGAAATTCGGACAATAGTAAGGAACAACTGAGGCAATGAAGAAATGCAAGTCAAGAACATCAAATAAAGTAGAAGAAAATTTCAATGAGATAATAAGAACCCCAACTACTACGCATATTAAATACTTATATCCAAGATTAAAAAAATTTTAGTGATTTATAAATGTATCTCGGGTCATTTTGAACCCCAAACACTCACATAAATTAAAACATGCTTTAAGGCATCACCTTGTAGAGTTTTGAAGCTTTTCTGATAATTATTTTTGAAATTTTTTGGTCAAACTCGAATCATGCTTGTTCCACTAAGATTAAATAAGGCTCCTATATTAAAAGGTTTGTTCTATAGATTTGGATTTTCTAACAAAGTGGTACTTGGTGTCAATCTAGTCATAATACAGAATACTGAGTACTTAACTAGTAGAAGAATTGTTGATTGTTAGGTGAGTAATAACTGAATTGGTGGTAAAAGTAGTCTTACCCATGTCTTTCCAAGTCATTTTGTACTCATAATTCAGATTGATTGTTGTGTACTCAACTACGTACTCGGGGTAAAAAGCAGCCAAATTTTTACTCAATTTATTTTGGTAGTCTTTAACCAGATTGGTTATTTCCCAAACCGAACCCTAGGTAAAAAGCACAAAAAAAAATTCTTAAGCCATTAATTCTCCATCACTCCCCCATCCTTCACTCCCCCATGATATGATACAAATGATTCACTACTAATTATCAGGATAAATCCTCACACCCCAATTTTGTATCCTAATACACACTGCCAAGGTACCCTTAACCTGGACTCATGCTTCCTAGTAGGTAGAGTTATGTATACGGTGGTAGAGGCTCTTAGGGAAATTGGGGGACTAGGCCTAAAAAGTGAATTAACAATTAAAAAATATAAACATCTATCAAATATTGCATTTTAACAATTTTCAATTAATCAAATAGTCAATTACAACTCCTAAATACTTGTAATCATACTCTAAGATATAAAGCAGTACAAATCCGAGACACAATGTGGTTATTGCAGGTTATTACTTCCAGGGATATCTAATTTCCATACACATCTGCACATACACAAACAGAAGATAGAATTATAGAATTTGTTTTACCTATCATATATAAACACCTAATGAAAACACAAAGTCAAAAAAATAAATGTATATATATATGAACACAAATGTAACTAATTACATATATACACTTGTACAAGGACGAAGACCATAGAGAAACATGATATATACATGTAAAGATTGACATCTAATAATCAATAACAAAGAAATCTAGACTGTACTTCAGTTTTATTCATACCATACAATCACTAGTAAAGAAGATGGAGATAGAACAAGCAAGATACCTGAAGAAATGTAAAGTAAACCCTAAATTTGATGCGGCGCTCAATTGTTTCATATATCCAAGTACCAATTATATACATTGAGCTAGCTGCGGACTTAATTAGGGATAAAAATATAGCCTTGTGCTAAAATTTATATACTAAAATAATTACATAATATTCTTTGAAATACAATAAAAATTTAATAAGATGCTATATGCAAGCATAATTTTTTAGAATTGTTATGTTATTGTTTCATTTTAATATTTTACTTTGTCACATAAGTAGGTTCTAGATATCTATATAAATTAAAATAGTAAAAAGAATTTAAATTGAAATAATATTTTAATAGAAAAGAGCAGACCAATAAAAAGGTTTAGTGTTTGAATGTTAATATCATACTATAATAATGTATAAGATATATTACATATGAAGGTAAATATTTTTATTCCACAATAATTATTTCTATATTAACAAGAATGCTAATTTGTTTTTATCAAATTTAACTAGTCTAATCTATAATAATAGACAATCATTTTCACAAATATCAATCTTGTCATAACAATTTAAGTTCTTCACTATCTTCTTCAAGATTAAATAATCTAGAGTTTATAATGCTTTTAAAAGAGCAATATATAATTAACACTAGCTAGGAGGAAGCTAGGCACCATCACTACAACATATTTAATCACTTAAATGGTTAAAAAAATACTCTTGTCCTAAAAAAATATTGTTGTGTGAGCTTGTGAACAAACAACAAGAGTAACCTATCAGTTGAAAAACGGTTGTCTTGTTGTATCCTCCTATGGAATCATACAACAAATAGTTCGTCTGTTGTCTTAGATTGCTAGGACAACACCTAAAACCGTTGGCTTAAGACAATGATTTTTATTTATGTTGTGTAATTTAGACAAGTGTTTATGATTATGGTTAAATATTAAACAACTATGCAATGATTTAAAAAAAATCATTATCCCTCCTATTTTTAATTTTATCTTCCCAAAAGGTTAACAACTCATCAGTTTAATTTCTTCATCTCTCAAATAATAGACAACTTTTTGAGATGAAAAAAACTTGTTGGTAACTCAAATATGCAATGGTTTGGTTCTTGTTGCCTGTTGTGTAAACTCAAGGTAGAAGATGGTTAAATACAAAGTAACACTTGTCTCTGACTAATGTTAAAAAAAATTGACGGGTACATGTCAAATCCCCATAAAATAATCCAACAGAATCCAACCAATGACTAGCTAAAAAAAATCATCCAACTAATATAGACTAGCAAAAAAACTCAATTAAGTTGGCTATCACAATATTTCCTCAAGTCAACAACTAATTTCAATTGGATAATTCACAAACCAAATTATATTCCAATTTCACAAGATAATTAATCAAAAAATATAAAATCTAATTAAGCTCTAATGATGCCATATAAAGCTTCCAAAATTAAGCGAAAAAATGTAACAATTTATTGGCAAAGATGAAGCAGTGTATCATATATTGAACACCTTAATCGATCCATAATTCCCATTAAACCCTTAACAAGTGGCCAACTATTTTAATTAAGCATGTCCATATACAACCAAGAATGCAATCAAATATGTTTTTCCACGAAAATGGGCAAAAACGGGCAATAATGCAATTTGGCTCAATAATCACATTGGTCACTGAAAGAAAATTAAAAAAAAACTGAACATGGTTACAAATATTTAAGATTAATAGGGTTTAGGGCCCATCATTAGTACTTTCCTATAATTACATGATACTGAATCCAACATATGAATGCCAGACATTCGAAACAATCAAGAAAAAGCTGAGCCATAGATTAGAAAATGGCAAATTCGGTGTGATAAATCATTTATAAAAATATAAGAAAAAATGTTAAATTCATATACATTAAAAAAGTACTCGTAATTGACAAGAATTAATTAAAATACAAATATGACAAATATTAATTTGAGAAATAAAAAAAGATATACGAAATAATAAATGATAAAAGGGAGAGAGGTATACTCATGCTGGGGTAATACTATGGATAACTTAACTTAAAAGAAGGTAATAATAATCATCATGGGATCTGAATCTATTCATCTATGTCCCACATAAACTAGCTTTTCTGATCAAGGTCGTCAAACATTGTGAAACACTGGCACGTGTAGCTCATTCTCAAGTTTTAATTCTACTGATCCATCATTTTCATCATCACATTATTCATAAATAGTTCTTTTCCGGTAATTTCAACACGACATACCAATGTTTTTCAAGAGGATCATCAATATAACAATTTGCTTAACATGTTTCCTCCTAGCACGAAAGGATCATTTACGGAACCTAATTTGTTCAAATTAACAATTATATATCCCAAATTATCTACCTTAACCCCCCCTCGTTCATATCTACCCATTTACAATGAAAAATTGGTACTCTAAATTTGTTGTAGTCTAACTCCCATATACTTTATAACTCCATAGTAATTATGTGAAGTATGTTCAATATTTTCTCTTTACCCTCCACAAGCATTGTGTCTGCAGCGACAATCACCACTACACTGAACTTGTCGAGTGTCACCATGCTCCTTGGTGCTATACGTACACCATTAATTATATATTCGCTAAATGTAGGGACATTCTTGTTGGGGCCCTTCAGTAATTCACCTTATCTCCTCAGGTACATTATTATGGTCATCCAATAATTCTGATTCTGCCCATCAATGTCGCAATAGATAGACATCTGCATTCTGCCCATACTTTGCATTTTATGACACTCGTACGATAAAGTTTTCAAAATTTACCAAAACACTCCTCCACCTCTTCGGCAATGTATTCCTCAACAATACAACCTTGGGGATGAGCCGGGTTCCGTATATATCCTTTAAATGCCTTCAGATATCTCTCGAAGAGATACATCCAATGAAGGAATATTGGCCCATAAATATTAACCTCTCTCACGAGACGAACTAAGAGATGGATCATTACATCAAAAAAAGGAGGGGGAAAGTGTTTTTCGAGCTGGCATAATATTTCCACTAACTCACTCTGCACTTGTTATAACTTGTCTATATTAATCACTTTACTGCAAATTGCCTTGAAGAAAAGGCAAAATCTAATAATTGTGCATCTCACTTGTTTTTGTAGTACTGGGACGAATTGAGATTGGAAGTAAATGATGTAGTATCGTCTGACAATAATGAGATTTCATTCCAAAAAGCCCAATATTTCCATGTTTACAAGATTATTGATATTTGAACAAAATCCTCTGCCAACTTCATTTTAGAAAATGATGAGCAAACTATTTTTTCTGCATGAATTAAGTTCCATGACGCCACCGGTACCTTTCTGTCTTTCCAAGATTCTTTGGTCTCAGCTCCATTCTTATTACCATTTTATCCATATCAAGACAGACAGACTCCCTATCTTTTTTGTTCCTCGAAATATTTAGTAAAGTTCCAAGCACAGTTTCATAGTATTATCAGAACAGGGGCGACCACCTTCTCCACAGTGTTATCAAAAGCTGATTGCTACCTTCTATAAGGATGATAACGGGGCAATCATCTTCGATGCCTCATAGTTACCATCTTACGGTAATTAACCAGCCTAGTAGCTATTATTTCATCAATACAAATAGTACACACATTATACCCTTTAATTACATTTCCTGGCAAGTTCCTAAGGGAGGAAAATTACTTATTATCCATAATAAAATGTCCTTAAGGATGAAATACTCTTTCTTATAAGCGTCATACATTTGTTTCCCACGCCACAACTCTTGCAGATCTTTTATTAGTGATTGAATGAACACGTCGATATCATTTACAGGCTCTGTCGATTCTAATATGAATAAGCAGAGCATAATATACCTTCTTTTCATACAAAGATATGAAGGAAGGTTGTAAATTGATAGCAAAAGAGGCCAACTTGACTAATCAGTACGGTTTCCATGAAAAGGATTGAAACCATCAGAAGATAACTTAATCGAAGGTTCATAGTCTCTGATACAAAATCAGGTCATTTTTTGTCGCTATCCTTCCATGTTTTTGAATCAGCTGGATACTTCATTTTACCATCATTTTGTCGCTCGGTGTCATGCCACGTCATGTCATTTGCAATGTGAGGTGTATTGAATCAATTTCATAATATTGGATTCGGCGAAAAATACCATAGACCTTAGCAGGGTCCCCTTCAAGTTCATCTCCTTTTTTGATCAATTTTCATCTAGAGGCCTTACATACGCGACAAGTAGTTTCATCTTCATCTAAATTGCCACGATATAAGATCAGACAATTATTCGAACATGTGTGTATCTTTTCATACCCCATTCCTAATGCAAATAAGCTTTTCTTTACTTCATTGAAGGAAGATGGGATGTTATGCCTTCCGAAAGTAAAGACCCAAGTAATAATAGAATATCACTGAAGCATGAATTAACATATCATGCTTCACTTTTAAGTTGTATAACTGAATCAAAGTTTTCATCTTAGTGTACCTCGCACATCCAGGATAAAGAGGTTGATGTTCACTTTTAACATGGTTGATTTTCACTTTTAACATGGTTGATGAAATTAGTAGAATGAGAAGATATATCATCATCGTCTTCCTCGTCACGTTCATCCATTCCTGAGGTGACTTGATTGATAGATTCTGAAGTGTCGGTTTCATTAGAAATTTCTACGGATTTATTCTCCATGTGCCATATCCAACATGTATAAGTTTGATCAATACCATTTTGAAAAAGATATTTTTTAACTATATGTGCTCCCCATGATTTACTATGTGTGCAGTTTACACATGGACAACTGATTTTTTCTGCATTATACCCATTCTCAAATGCAAATATTAACAAATCTTCCACTCCTAGTTTTCAAATCTTTTGTTTTCTATCCTCTTTTAACCATGATCTATCCATCTTTTAAAAGTCTGAATAGAACCTCAGATTCCACTATTTATAGCTAAATTGTGAAATCTTTATATTTCCCCCAAATTTTATAACTAAACCTTAATTGAAGTTAAAAATCATCAAAATGAATTCAAATAGAGAACATATATAACCTGAATTCTTAAATTACTGTACTAACCTGCCCAAGTGTAATATTCAATTTCACTCCTTATAGCTTCTTCAAAATGAATTGTGAAGTCTTTATAATCCCCCCAAATCAAATGACCCTAATTGAAGTTCAGAATCACAAAAAAATGAATTCATCAAAATGAATTCAAAACACAGTATATATATAACCTAAATTCTTATAATACTGTACTTACATGTTCAAGTATGATAAGAAATGTAAACCCGAGTTCTTCAACTCTTGACGTCTTGAATTCTTGATGTGACTGAGATTTGAGGACTTGAAAGTACGGAGCACGGATTTGAGAGTATTAGCACAAACTTGAGAATAGATTTGAGTTAACGGATTTGAGAGCACCAGAGACATGAATGAACGGCCTAACTAACAAGTATATGAATATGTTCTAATTCAGATAAAATTGTCTTAACAACGATATGTCTGAAATAACATAATTACTAACATTTTTACATTTCAGTTAAATTGTTAATAAGAAATATGTGGTCGATAATTAAAATATTTTGAATAATACAAATTCATTTATTTTCGAGGACCACGATAATTTAGATTTTATGTATTTGACTAAATCGATATAGATGAATAAATTACATAATTTATTAAAATATAAATAAACAAAATTATTTTAACAAAATGGTATATTGATAATAAGAATATCAAAGTTATATTACAAGAAAAAATTGTGATGTTGTTCTTTCAGAGATATTGGTGTACTTTGGATCGCTTAGAATGTCTTTAATATCATTTTAACTTCAAGATTTTTAAATTATGTCTGTTAAACGATAAATAAACAAATCATCTAATTATTTTTAGCATGTTATTTGTTTTACAACCTGATCATATCAGCAGTTGGGAGTTCCCAAATATATATTGTTTTACATAATGGTGTTTTGGAAAAACTATTGCCCAACACTAGATTATATAGTTTTTTTATAAATTGTTATATATAATTGACTAGCGATAAGTTCAACTTTTTCGAGTTGATATCCTGTTTATCGATATTTTTTAAATTTGTAAACATTTTCGATGATCCAATTATACGGATGTTTAAATCACCTTTTCAACGATTCAAACATAGGGATGTCCTTCCAATACGAATATGATTACCATTGACAATATTCAATTAATTTACAATATCGATACCCTTTATAGCAAAAGATGTACTGATGTGCTTTTATATTAATCGAAACTTTCTTACTAAGCATTATCATTTACCCCTACACCCCAAACTTTAAACCCTAATTTCAACCGATTAATTTAGAAAATTACTCTTCAACGATCTAACTGTACGGATGATAAAATCTAACCATTTTAGAGATGTAGTTTTTTTATTTTTGTGTGATTTTATGTTAGTCCAAGTTGTTATCAGTACCGTTGAACTACTTTGTTAACCCCTAATCCATAAATCTTAACCGTAATCCTAAACCCTATAACTACTTTGATATTTCATAATCCTAAGTACCATGTGTATATGTTAGTGTACGTATTGATATTCTTTATTGTACATGTACTTGTAAAATATATCAAATTATTGCATATGAATGATAGAATTTAAATTTTCATAATTAGGACTTGTTGTTTCCGACTTATAATTCACCTTATGAGTCAACCCAACTATAAGTTGAATTTACGACCTATAAGTTAATAAGAGAATTTTAGTAACGATGTACTTTTTTTTGAACCTATTTTGATTTTTCCTTTTTCATTAACTTTATTTTGAAAAATACGTTTAAAATGTTAATCTAATCTAAAATTAATGAATTTTAATTGGATGTTAGATTGTTGAATTATTATTTACTGAAAAAAATGTAAACTTATTTTATTGAAAGCTTTGTAGTTTCTTATTTGGCAACAAATATACAAATTACAAGGTAAATTTATTGCCAAATAAGAAACCACAATGCTTTTAATGAAATAGATTTACACTTGTTTTCAATAAAATCATAATTTAACAATTCAACATCTAAATAAAATTCATTAATTTTAGATTAGATTAGCATTTTAAAACATATTTTATTTAAAAAAATTAATGAACGAAAAGAAAAATCAATAAGTTCAGAAAAATTTCATTTTACTAACATTCAACTTATCAACTTATAAGTCGTAAATTCAACTTATAAGTATTAAATTTTAAAAATCGAGGGCGTGCGGTTTTAATTTTGATTTTGGCCAAAAACTCCCCGGAACTGAATCACGCTGCACATAGTAATTACAACTGCATCTTTAATTATTTTCAAATTTTCCAAACAAGCACTTAATGTCCTAAAGTATTATGTGTTCAATGAATGTTTGTCCTCAAACGTCTCTGTTAGTTTAATCTACATAGTTATTTATTGATTATAATGATATGTTTGTCTACGTCTTTAATTATATTTGTCTACATAGCTATTCGATGTGTTCAAATCAGATTATCGAACTTTTACGGTAGCAAAAATTTAACTTTTATGGATAACATTGAATGTTTTATCAACATATATACTCGCAAATATCGACCTTTTTAAAATTAAAAGTTTGACTAGAGAGCATTACTTATTTTTGTTTTAGATTATAGACAACGGTTTAAAATAAAAATCGTTATTAGTAAACTTATTACACAACGGTTTGGATAAGAAACTGTTACCCACCTACTAATTAAATAATATTACCTACAATAATGATTTCAGGTAGGAACCGTTGTGTGTGAGTATATCTTACAACGGTGGCTAAATTAAACGGTTGTCGGTCTGTTTAGTAAAAATGTACAAATATATGGATGAATTCTATATTTTTTTGTAATTCTTAATTTTTAAGTTTTAAAAAATATATATAATAATGAATAATATTGATTGCTGGATTAAAGCAAATATGTATCTAGGTCGTTGATTGGACTGAAACTTTTTCAATTTCCCTCTTAGTATCCCCCAAAATTTTATATACCAAAATTTTATATCCCGTATCAGTTACTCTTCTCCTACATTAGTTACTCTGGGAAATAAGTTATTCAACTCCTCAACATGATTTTTTCCTTCCATCTACATGATTTTCTTCTCTATTCACGGTGATTTTCTTCACACGATCTCTTCTTCCAATCGATTGTACTGGTATGTTCCTAATTATAGCCACTAAAGCCTAATACATGCCTAATACATGTTTTTAATAAGTTTCTAAAATGCTCTTCGGTTTATTTGGGGCTTTTTGATTTATTTTGGAACTCTAAAACCCTCTTCAATTTATTTAGGGTTTTTTTTGAATTTTTATTGTTAACTTTGATTTAAGCAGAGTAACGATGTTTGTGAAGATTCTCTAAGCTTATGCAGAGTGAATATGAAATGAGTATGATGGGGGAATTGAGTTACTTTCTTGGACTTTAAGTTATTCAAAGAAGTGATGGAATCTTCATTAGGTAAACTTAATATTTTAAGGATTTATTGAAGAAGTTTGGTATGATTGATTGTTCACCGGAATCTACACCTATGTCTACAACTACAAAGTTGGATAAAGATAAAAAGGACAAAAGTATAGATATTTAATCTATAGAGGAATGATTGGATCTTTGTTGTACTTAACTGCAAGTAGACCAGACATCATGTTTGCAATATGTCTGTATACAAGATTTCAAGCCAATCCAAAAGAATCACATTTGATGGCTGTAAAGAGAATTTTCAGATATCTAAATGGGACTCCAAACTTGGGATTATCACTACAAGAAAAATGCCCATAGACATCGGTTTTTGGCCGATGTCTATGTTGTTTGGCAACCGATGTTGATGTCGGTGATGTCTATTCTACACATCGGCCATAACCCGATGTCTTTACTTAATTAGACATCATTTCTGGGAAAAAAAGTGATGTCCATGCATTATTTTTTACAAAAAAATGTTAGAAATAAATAATTTAATAAATAAATTACACCTATTACAACAAATTAAACATATAATGGGCTATGTTTTTTTCCATATAGACATCGAATATTTTCATATAGGTGATGTAAAATCTGATATTAAACATCGATTTATTTAGTAAAAGGTGATGTCTATATTGGCACTTAGACATCAGTTGTATCCCAAACAAAGTGATGTTTATGTTCCTTTTAGAGTTGAACATGTTAGTCTTTGACATCGGTTTTTTAGGAAAAAGCAATGTATATCAACTTTTTTGACATCAGTTTTTCTTCACTAAAACTGATGTACAATTGCATTTGAGACATCAATATTTATATATTAAAAGTGATGTACAATTATTTTTTTGACATCAGTATTTATTCATTGAAAGTATTTAAATAATGAACTAACTAAACACTTATATTCAGCAACATAAATATCAAGTATCTAATTTTATTAAAGAATCGTTCAAAACCAAACTATTGTTATATGTTTGCTAAGTCATCCCTGCTAACATAAATATCGAGAATAATTTCTTCAACCTCCCTCTGTACTGAGTTGATGCCTATCTTATCAAAAGGTGGAAAGGGAGATTCAACCTGCACGATAACAAAAGGGTAAGAGGAAACAGAAATTTATAAACTTTACAGCACTACAATCTAATTTTCCTAAAAGCAGTAAGTTTAAAAGACGTGAGTTGGGTGACAGTTAAGAGTTACTTTCCAAACAAAAAGTACCACTGAAATTTTATGCAGCTTGAGATTTCAGTATTATGATTATTGAATATCAAGTAAACCCTTCTAATGTACTGTTCTGTAGTGAGCTCTAATATAGTTCTGAAGTACATTACTTTATGATCTTTTATAATCATGTATAGTACACTACATTAAGAAAAAATCACAAACTTACAAGTTCAAAAAATGGAACATGATTTGAATCCTCACAATATTCACTCTTTTCGTATCAACTAATAAACATTCCTATAAACTTGTCTATTGACATGCTATCATTGTTATACCCAATTTACACTCACGAAGAAGATACAACCACCTACTTGTGAATAAAAAATCTAAAAATTACATGTTTTTAAAATCTATTAATGTTCTTTATATGTATAAAGATAGAAAATAACCAACTTTTATCAAAAAATATTGCAACAGTTAGTCATGAATGATAAACAAGGGATAAGATCATTTTTTTTTCCAATACTGTGAATATATAATCCATTCAGAAGAGACTCATTACCTCAGTGTCATCTATCCTGAACCAACTGCCTTGCATATCTTCAGCATATTCTTTATGCTTCAAATGTAGAATTTCAATCACCTCATGCAGATTATTAGCCTCCTCTTTCATCATATTGTCAATCTTAGACAACTACACAACAGTATCTGCATACTCCAGATTGTAACAGAGCACATTGTCAATGTTAAATGGTTATAAAGAACAACAATATCTAAGATTGTAATAGAGCAGATAGCCGGAAAAGCAACAAGAGGAGTTCCATAATCTAGCGAATAATAATAATAAGCGATGTTTATATTTAGTATTACTTAATAATAGGCAAGTTTCCCGACCTTCTCCGGATGGCTTCCCATGCAAAACCTGCCTTATGCTTTCAGCTTTGTCTCTTTCCACAACTCAATTCTAATATTCTACAAAGAAACATCTCCTCTGCAGGACATGATGGAACTGAACCTAAATTACAGATAAGATACAATTAATCAATGCATTTATGGGATCACCAGTATTATGCAAAGTAAACTAATATCGTTAAAAACCTCTCACACGTTATGCACGATCCAACATCTGTATTGTACTTTTTCCAGCCCCAACACGTGCGCCAAGAAAAATAAAATCATCAACCAACTACATCAGAAGAGCAAGGAAAATAGTTAAAATAATAATAACATAAATTATATAGTGACAGCAAAATAATGAGACGTGCAAAAGATGAAGCAACCTGATTCCATTGTTGGTTCACTGTGATTAATATCTCATCATATGTGGACTGTTTGTCCTTAAGTTCTCTTATTCTGCCTTCAAGATTGTGCAACTCATGCTTCTGCACGTCTAACTGCTGAATAAGTTTCTGATTCTGATACTGGAGAACTGTTGCGTCAAAGATTCACAGTATTGGAAAAAAAATTGACCTTACATTAAGTAGGTAATGTAATGCCCGGAGAAAGATGCATTAAGCATATCTATAGGTAATGTAATATCATCTGCTACAGTCATAAACGAAATCAAATCCAACATCTCTGGGAAAGTAATACACTTGTTTATCTTTCCATAATTTCCTTCCTGAGAAAGCAAAATCATGATTCTGAATAGACTATTAAAGAATAGAGAAACTCAACAAATTTAAACAGAAAGAAGCAATAGCTCTGCAACTAGACCAGTTAGTAGGGAATTTAAATAGAATGTTAGCCTTAATGGCTTCATAATATATTTAGGCTACCATGTTGATTAAACAATGGATAAAGATAATAACTAAAATGTTGAACTGCTCTTACCAAAAAAAAAATTGCCAATGGGTATCACTAAGGACACCTTAAATAGTAAGCTGCTTATATTACACGCTAAACCTACCAAACTGCTTTTTTTGGTGGACAAAAATCTGGATCTTTATGGTTAAACCTCAAACTCAACGTGTAGAACAAGGGATTTAAGGATCAGTACATGAGTATTTTAACGCTTGTTGCTTAGACAACAATTACCTGAAATCTATTTAGGACTATCGTCAAGATATTTGGAGCTTCCAATATTCAAATCTTGTAAACAAACCCAAGTTTTTTACTGGAAGAGACAATATTAGTTGTCATTTACACACCATCTTCAATCGCTTAGCAGAGTGCACAAACCCCGGTATGACTTGCAACTCATCCAATTGCTTCACCAACAACATATAAATTGTTTAAAGTCAATACATATATGTAGTATATTACTAGAACTTTAAAAGGCAGAAAGCCAAAACTAATATACTAAGAGTAGTAGTAACTAACAAGTTATTATTTGGTTAGAAAAATCAAGCATACACTATATATCAGTTGCCGGAACAATCTTATGACTGGTCTAAATCTCAACACTCTTAAACATGAGGAGAGTTTTGGGACAATATTTATATTATTTATATAATGACAGTTAACAAGTTCACAATTTAAAAAGATTATTATAGAAAATGCATAAATTACCATCATCATGAAATGCTTCTGAACTACATCAACCAGATGCTCTTTGGTTGGGTTGGAGACTTCATCCGCCTAAAATATAAACCGCGTTATTACATATAAGTATACAATCAAAGGATATTTGACCAAGTTCAATAATCAAGTTCTTTATAAAAGCATAAGTTGGATAAAGTAAACACCTTAAGCAGCTGTAGAGTTTTTGGAATGATTCCAAACCCTTTCCATGAATAACGATTTTTGGTCTTCTTGGTAAGAAGCTGCATATCAATATCAAAATTAGAAAATTCCCCTAAACAAAATAATATAAATGGAAGAAAAGGCGAGGAACTATATATCTTACACCAATGCTTTCAAGAACATTAATAATACCATAGACCTTCGCTTCTCAACACCTAAAATTAAACCAATTACAAAAAAAATCAACACGATATTCATTACAATTCACATATAAACAAGAATTACACAATTCAACACACAAGACCTCTCCAATTAAAGTAAAAAATCAAAAAAATTATTCTAAATTAATTTAATAAAAATTAAATCGAGAAATAAAATAAAGAAAGGGGGTATCAGGAAGAATACCTAGACGGGCAACAGCATCATCAAGAAACTATAATAAAATTTTAAAAAAAAACAGATGCATATAAAATTAAATTAAGGATGTTGTGTATACAAAGGGAGGTGGGAGAGAGATTACTTTGAGCATAAGAGACCAAGAGATTTCTGTTTGCGGTAGTAATTGGATTCTCTGGATCCAGAAGGAAGTGAAGATGAATCTTTTGAATTCGATGAAACCAGCGCCATTTCACCACCTATATATCTATTCAAATTCATGAGAGAGAGAAGGGGAGAGAGAGGGATGGGAGAGAGAGATGGGAGAGGGTGAGAATTTTGGGATTGGGGGGAATGTAGAAGGGGGGAGAAAATTGGGATTGGGGGGAATGTAGAACTAAAATCTGAATGAAAATTTTACTAACGGGGGAAAGAAAAGGTGGGCGCGAATTTTATTTTTTTTGGTGAATTTTAGACATCGGTTTAATTATAACCGATGTCTACAAAGAACAAAGACATCACAAAAACACGGGGTGATGTCAATACTTTTTTTAAGATCAGTGGCAAAGTTAACCGATGTCTAATATGTGATGTCTATTGACATTATTCTTGTAGTGTATGGTATCCCAAGGGAACAGGTTTTGAAGCTATTAAATACACAGATGCAGATATTGTCGGATGCAGGGTTGACAGAAAGAGTACAAGTAGAAGCTGTCAATTTCTATGATAAAGACTTGTCTCCTGGTATAGCAAGAAGCAACAATATGTGTAACTTCTTCAGTAGAGGCTGAATACATAGTTGTAGGAAGTTGTTATGCTCAAGAGCTTTGGATTAGAAATCAGCTATTGGATTATGGTATAGTGTTGAACAAAATTCCTGTCATGAGTGATAACACTAGTTCTATATCCATTATAGCTAATTCAGTTAATCACTCTAGGATAAAGCACATTGATGTAAGGTACCATTTTATTAGAGAACATGTTGCAAATGGTACCATTGAGCTAATTTTTGTTCCAACAGAAAAATAGTTAGCTGACATTTTTACTAAACCTTTGGATGAAGCAACTTTCAGCAAACTTGTTGTTGAAATTGGAATGTTAAATTCTTCATCCTAAAGACAAGAACGCGGCTAAATATTTTGCAGCGGATTAATTTCTAAGGGAATCAAAATTAATTTGATTTAAATGGAAATTAACTGAAATATGATTTATAAATATTTCTTAAATATTTGTATATTTATTCTTCAAAATTCAAATTTATTGATTTTCATTTTTTAATACGTGAAATTAACACAAGGCATAATAAAAAATAACAAAAGTATATAGAGAACTAAGTTCTCGGTAAGTTTAATTGACTTCTCGACAAGACATTTTGACATTTCTCAAGTGAGTTCTCGATAAGTCATTTTTCTGACTTCTCGAAGGACTTCTCGATAAGTTTCATTATGACTTATCGATAAGTCACTGTAGAGTTCTCTATAGGTGTTAACTCATAGAGTTCCTTACAAGTAATTTCAACTTATCAATATTTTAGAACTGAAATAATTTGATTTAATAAATTTTTTTAGTGAAATACTTTTGGTAAATTCATTTTGATTTACTCAAATAAAAATTAGAAAAACTCAGTCCATTCAAGACAAATGAGGTATTTATTGGACATCTCAATAAGTCATTTTTAGTTCTCTATAAGATTTAATAAAATGACATATCGGTATGTATCTAATTTCGAAAATATGACTTCTCGATAAGCAAATTCCAAACTTCCATTTTTAGTTCTCGAAAAGTCATTCACTTTTACTATAAATACCTAGATATCTCGACATACACCTCTTTACACCTTCGTGAACTCGAAGTGACCTAATTTTTTAAATCCAAACCAATTTCTCTCTCCTTTCAAGTTCTTTCTCTCTAATATTTTTGACCCATTCACCTTTACTCATCCACAATGGCACTAAACAATGAAAGAGCTGCAATCCCCAAGAATAGCACTGACTACCTTGCTTTCACAGATGCTAACCGAGCCCTTAATATTTATAAGGGGTTTGTTAAGTTTTTATTTGAGTCCTATCTTCATGATGTGAATGAAGCTTTGACTGTTAACCCAATCCTCTACTTGGATGTTATGCATAAGTTTTGGACAACAGTTGTAGTGAGGATAGTTATGCATGATAATGGTGTATCTATAGTGGTGAATTGCTCTATTGGAGGCCAACAAACCTAGTTCATTGAGCAAGATGTGAATGAATCTTTGGGCATTCCTATTGAGAATATGGTGCAGGTTCACACTCAACAGTATCAGTATGAATGCATGGATTTTGTCAACTACGGTGAGAAGATCAATATGGCCAGTCTCAACAAGCAATATCTGAGGAGAGAGTGGTCTTTCTTATTTGACTCAATCATAAGGGCCTTCACCTGCAGAAAGACTGGCTATGCCAACATATCATGTGTTGTCGGGAAGCTGGTGAACTCCATATCCTACAACAGACACTTGCATGTGGGCTTACTGATCCTTGAAGAACTTAGCACCAGGCTCACAATGCCACTAGCTAAAAGAGCTAAGGAAATATTCTTTTCTAGGTATATAATGTCCACTTTAAATCATAAGGTTAAGGACATTCATTTACTTAATGGTATTAGTAGATCATTAATAAGAAATTATATGCAAGTGTTAAAAAAAATTTGGATCACTTACTACAAAGAATACGGTACTTGTAAGTTTTAGAATCACTCATTTTATGTTGAAGAGAATCAAGACTTACCCTTACCCTATGCCTGATATGAGGTCTCAAATTATATTAACATCTAGTGCATCAATGATTCCTGGCCCTATGGAAGAACAAACATAGGAACACCAACAGGGACCTTCCAATGCTGAGACCCTTTCTTCTGTACCATTAAAATCTAGGAAACCAACCACTTCATCCTCTCAAAAAGGTGGAGTGAGTAAAAAGAAGAGAAAGCATGCAAACCTGTCAATCATAAATGAGAGTGGTGAGCAATAAAAAAAACCAGAGTAACCTTTGTTCAAAAAAGCAAAGAAGGCTAAAACAGCTGAGTTGACCACTCAAGCCACCTTTGCATCCTCTCAAAAGGGTATGGTGAAAAAAGAGGGACAACAACAGACTCTAAGGAAATCCTCTCAATATGGTGTCTCTATTCAAAAGAGCATTCTCCCTAGTACATCATGTACAGAGTTTGCATCTACACTTGAACATATTCAAGTGTATGAAAAAAGAAATAAGAATGGCACACACAAAGAGATCAAATCTATTGAAGCTCCCTAATCTATTCAGGGGGAGCTGCCAATACTCCAATTTTTGATTTAAAGTATGATTTTTAAAATTTCTTCATCCTATAATCAAATACTCTAAACTAACTCTAGGGGCATCCTCTCAACAGGGTGTCTCCATTAAAAAGAGCACTCTCCCTAGTGCATCATATATAGAGTCTCCACCTACACTTGAACATATTCAAGTGTATGAAGGAAGAAATAAGGATGGCACACACAAAAAGAGCACATCTATTGAAGCTCCCTCATCTATTCAGGGGGAGCTGCCAACACTCCAATTTGAGATTCAAAGTCTGATTTCTAAAATTTCTTCATCCTATAATCAAACACTCTAATCTAACTCTCAAGTGTTGCCAACATCAAGTGACATGATTCTAGAAACTGTGTTCACCACCAAGGATCAACAATCAGTTGGTGAGAGGCTATATTATGGGGTAGACCTTGATCAAACCAACACAACCACAGGGGTTTCATCAGTTTTCACCAAAGACCCTGTGATGGTCATATATACCCCTTCATGTGCAAATCAACCTTCACAAGTTACAAGGTTTGAGGGTAGTACTCCTGGGGGGGGGCTATCTAAATTCTCTCCAATTTAATTGGAGGTTCCTGTTAGAGGAACAACTCCCCTCAAAACCCTAGTTGAGATTCCAGTTACAATTAAAGCTAGGAGTTCAATTTCCAATGACCCTGCTATGGGAGAAGCAAGTACATCACTTTAGGGTGACAGTGTTTTGAAAGAAGCAAAAGGTTTTGAAGCTAGAGTACATGACTTTAACCTAGCAAACTCCCCTCCAATTCCAGTGTAGGTTCCCTCCAATAGTGGAGAACAACAAACTGTCATAACCACAGCTCAAGCTGTGAGTCAAACTGTGACATCTGTCACAGGTGGTTCAACTGAAGCACTATCATCCACTTCAAATCCAAATGATCAACCATCAACTTCTCGACCTCAACCTCATCTGATTTCATAATGGCTGTAAGATGGTGTTTCTGATACTTTTGGCTCCTGAAGCTCTCAACCACCATTATCAATTTCATCAAATCATCAACTTCAAGTTCTACAACAACAAGTGTCAACTATACAATCCTCAAATGATTCACTCACAGCTCAGGTTCAACCCTTAACTTCTCTACTGCAGAGTCAACAAAATGACATCAACTCCTTGGTAGACTCCCACAAACAGCTACAAGTGCAAAAATCATTTCAATTGAGAGCTATCATGAGTTCCTTGAATGTTCCTCTGCCTGCTCTACCTAAAGCTGTGAGACCATAAATTCCCAATCCACTACTCCTTCCTGCCAACAAGACTAAGGGGGAGATAGAAACTAGGATTCACCAATCAAAGGAAACTGGAAAATCTAAAGACACTCACTTTTGTCAAAGCTCTTCACAAGCTAAACTATCTTAAGGTATTGGAAAAGACAGAGTTCTTAAAGCTGCAGATGGACCATGTCAAGATCAAGAATTCAATGAACTTCTAGCAGTCTTGAGGATGTCTTTGTTAGTATTTGTGCCCTAGAGACAACACTATGATGTTTTAGTTTAAGATATTGGATTATTAATGTTTATGTTTTATCGATTATTTTATTTATAATTTACTAATTCTTAATTTACTGCGATATAAATGTTAGATTAATAAATGTCCTTGGAATATGATATGTAATTCTATATCTTTAAGTACGTGACTTAGAAATGAGATTATGAGAATAGTATTAATATTCCTAAAGGTCCCTATTCGAGTATTATTATTAAGGGAGAATAATAATGTATTAAGACTGGTGTGTTTATTGACTGATGATCATATCTCATTGATCATAGGTATAGTGATACTAATGTCAAAAAATAGGCTATGTAAATGCACATGGTGTTTGACAGGCCCGATGTGAGATTCTATATGTCTGTTATGTCATAAGTAATTCTCACAATGATAATGATGTAGTGGTTCTTAGACCAGAAGTCATTATATTTATATACGAGAATTGATATACATTGATTCTATTAAAAGTTATCTTTGACCAGGTAATGATAAAAGTGGAATTGGATATATAGTATGAATCGTATGAGAAATATGAATGATCTAGATAGGATTTAACCCTCATATTTGAGGAGTGATATTATTGGCCTCTTGTGTGAGCTAGACTGTGAAATGCATAGACACGCTCAAATATTGATTTGATATGATAGTCTACTCATTGATCAAGGGAACTTGGGTTAAACTTCGATGAGGATGACATATTACATGCCTCTAGTTTAATCTATAATATTTGGTTAAAGGGATTATATTACATTATATATTATTCATGAAAGCTTTAATCGATCACCGATTCAATTAGTATTACTTGGGTAGCAATGATGTATTACTAGATGCCGCTCATTGTTTATGATTTTATATTAGATTTATAATTCATTCCCAACGTTATAATAACCTCTAGGGTCAACCAAAAAGAATGGTTGAAGAATTAATAAATTTAAATTGGATTTAAATTAAAATAAAGTAGTTTGAATTATTAATGATATTAATTAAGTATGACTTAATTAATTAGATAAATAATGATATTAGAATTTACTAATGTCAATTATAAAATTTAGTTGTTAAATAATTAAGCATGACTAAATTATTATACAAATAGAAATTTCAAATTAATAATAACTTCTAATTAGTTAAGAGTTATAATTTTTTTTCTACTCTCTATATAATATCTCTTATGTGGCTGATTTTGTAAGCAAGACTTTTACTAAAACTCTAGCCACCAAGAGAGAAGATGGAGAGAGCAAGACGAAATGAGTTTGTGCTAGTACACATCTAATCTTTTACTTCAACCATTCGTGTGGATACTGATAGAACATAGATCGTGAGAGCGGGATGCGTGGTGATTGAACAATCTTTGGATATCCCTTATTTAACCAATTTGTAAAGCTTCTTAAGGTAAATAATCTGATCTACGAATTAAATATATGTTTTTGACAAGGATCTTGTTGTGGGTTTCGAAAATTCTGGTTTTTCATGTTTTTAATTACTGTTTGTGTTGCGTTTATGTGCTCGAAACTCAACAGTCTCTTCACAACAACTATATTACCTATAAAAGAGCTTTGTACAACAACATAAATTTTCTCAGAGTTGTGATTGTCAAAGCTGATAACTTTCTGGAAAAGAGAATTGTTGCTAATATATATGATAGTGGCTTGGACAGATGTCGACAGGTGTCTCTCTCAACTCTTCAATTCATGAGAGCATCTGAATTGGATGTAATTAATAACAGAGTTAATTCAGTGATTCTGGGGGACACCCAATTGCTAAATGAAATCAAGAAGGCTGAGATAGTTGCTTTTCCTGAAGCCTATCTCTATCCAAGCAAGGGGTGGCCTACATCTGTCCTCAGTCTAAACGATGTAAACTTTTCACTATTCCTAAGAATTGTGTAAGAGGAAACATGAGGCTGATAATAACCCTTAAATCTGATCTGATATGCAAAAAGAACAAGAAAACTGAAGATGAAGACGTGATTAGAATTATTGAAATATACCTTTAAAATGCTGATACCATGTCGCCAAAATTACAATTTAACCTAAAAGATCAAAAGGATGATGATGAGCAAAAGCATGATGAGCAAAAACCTTCTGGCTCAAATCCAAGTCATTCTTTAAAATCAACTAGTAGCAAAGTAGATGAGAAGAAGATAGATGAGAAGAGGAGGAGTGATCAAAATAGAAGAAAGAAGAAGGATGATGCTTCAAGTACAAAGAAAGATGTCCAAACAATCCAAATACAATCTGCTCAAACCACTAAACCTACAAACTCAAACACCTTACCAACTTCAATCTCAAAACCTAAATTTCTATAAAAACTTACTACAAACAACTTCATCCAACCCAATCTAAAGAAAATCTCAGACCTACCTTTATTTAAGCCACCAATCTATATTCATTACAAATTTGTTGGAAGAAAAGGAAAGAAGATGCAAGTTAAAGAGAAAGCCATCTGGAAATGTTTTGATCAAGCTAAATTTTTACCACTTAATTGGTGCATCAGATGAAGACTACTTCCATGATGGCACCTACACTGTACTTAGAATAGAATTGATGGATACTTTTTCAGCCACACAAAATCAAAAGGTTGATCAGCTTAATGAAGGAGAAGGATACAAGTGCAACTACATGGAGGTCTGTATTCTGTGTATGGTTGGTAGTAAGGGAAGATAGAAGAGCAATAGATAAGGTTACAAGAGAGGAGAGAGAAAGTGAATATGCTGAAGAAATAGAAATATTTCAGAAAAGATCAGAGAAACTAAAGGCGGGAGGAATGAGCTGAGTGTCCAAAGATGGAAACTTCATAAACATAAGAATTAGCATATTTCTAAAGTTTAGAATAAATAAATTAAATGACTATATTCACTGGATGATTGGCTCAAGCTTGTGGAAGCTCTAAGAAGGACTTAAATCATAGAGGAATTGCGAGTGCTTGTATATCTAAAGGACCTCATTAGAAAAGAAACGGTCTATGAGAAAAAAAAATTATGAACATACTTGTTGTATTCATGTAATTTATTGGTGTATAAAAGATGTATTAAATATGTCAATATGTATGTATTCATCTATAACTTGGGGTTAGTCTTTTTAGCAGGCATAATTTTGTGATAAGCAGTCTTCTCACAAATTGGGGGAGATTATTGTATAAGAAATGCCTTTATCATAACAAGACTAAGTCAAAATGACAATTCCAAGAATTAGTTGTTTGATAATCTAAATTTGTATTTTGTATTGTATTACTTGAGTTTGTAAAAATGTGAAATATTAGAGTGGAGTATTTTTCTCTACACAGTCTCAAGCCTATGAATAAACTCTGTAAGAAGATCAAGAAGATCATGGCTCAGAAAAATTGTGAAGAAGCTTGGAGTTGAATAAATCTATTTTTGGAAAAATATTTTAAGCCAGGATATCTACAAGTCACAGATCAAGTCGTATAGAGAAGTAATTCGAGAACTCCAGAATGACTTATCGAGAAGTTCAAGATAGCTTATAGAGAAGTCTCAGAGATATCGATAATCTAAATGAAGATGTGTAGATTGGAGATATCGATAAGTCAAAGTCTCATTAGAGATCTCAGAGATATCAACAAGTCAAAATTCATATAGAGATCTCTGAGATATCGACAAATCATTTCTGCACTAGAGAATTCAGAGATATTGATAAGCCAAAATGAAGACATGAAGATTGGAGATATCAACAAGTATCACTTGAGATCTCAGAGATATCTACATGTCAAAATTCATATAGAGATCTCTAAGATATCGATAAGTTAATTCTACATAAAGAAATTTAGAGACCTCGAAAAGCCAAGTTCACTTATGAAGATTCAAGAGACCTCGACAAGTCAAAGACACTTATAGAGAACTAAGAGATCTCGTTAAGCCATTATGCTTATCGAGATGTCAGTTCTCTATACAACAAACTGGAGATGTCGAATGACGCTCAAGTACAGAATGCAGAAAAGTTAAAGATCCAAGATTATCAATCAACAAACGATTTAATTAGTTAGATGGACAAGTCTACAAAAGTAGTTTGAAGAGTGCAAGATCAAAGTCCAGGATTATTTGACAAAGGAGTGTCACAATTTAACAGGATATGCATAGATTTGCTTGGCCAGAAATGGAACGCTTTAGAGATAACTTAAAGTAGGGTTGTTATTCCCAAACAATCTAACAAAGAATTACAGAAGAGGATAGAATGTAATTATGGCTGCTTTTTAAACTTTAAGAATTGTTCTACTTTGAATATATAACTGTGTTTCATTTAGCTAAGGTGTGGAATGAAAGTATTGAAGAAATCAAACACAAAGTAATCAAATACAAGTATTTAAAAATTTATGGTGGATTGAACTTTTCACCAGAGATATATATTAATTTGAGAACTATGTGATGCAAGATATCCACACAGCTTCTTACAAGTTGACCTTACAAAGAACAGAGAAATTCTTTACAGATGTAGCCTTTTCTATTTCTTTGGTAATTACTTACTTACTTCGATATTTTTCTACTTGATACACTTGGTTATATATCACCAAGTTACATGATAAAAAGACAAACAAATAAGACAAAATATTTCTAGTCTAATTTCTTGCTCCTTCATTTCTCTATCCAGTATCTTTCAATATTTTCAGTTTAGCATGGAAATAGAAATGCTTATTTGTTTCCTAAAACCTGTAAATAGGCTGCCACATTCCATTTGCATACAATTAACGCATGTGACTGTCAAGTCACTCTCAACTGCTTTTTTGAATTTGTTCATCCATTGAAACTCAGTTAGATCATCCGTTGAAGCCTTGTGGAACATCCGTTGAGACTGTCTTCATAGAAGTTAACTCTATTTCACTTATACAAGATTACAAGGCATCTAATATTTATAGTCAGCCAACCCATATTGCATATCAAACTAGTAGTCAACATGACTTAAAAAACATTCTACAACATCTACTTCTCCAAGGCATTACAACATATATAAATGTGCTACTTAAACTTATTAATACATAAGCTACCCTTCCATTGGATGTTAAAGTAATCATCTGTAGAAAGCTATAAAATCACTAAATTAAATCTACTAAGGTATTTTGTTTAGCTTATCATCAAGTGCATAACATATTCTTAACAATCTCCCCCAATTTATGTCTACTGGAATTGTAGGCATAAATTTAAGAGAAACTTGATGATAACAAAACACCCTATGAATACAGACTGAATACTAGTAGATAAAATTAACAAGTGCTTCTATTTATTGAAAATTATGTAGAGGAAGGTATACAAAGAATATCACAAGCCATTTTCAAGGTGCTCCTCTAGACCGGACAAATTTAGCTTATTTCCTTGAATGTCTGAACTTCTTTCCCAATTTCACATTATTTTCTTTAATCCGGCATTGGAGTTGCCTGTAGAATTCAGATTCATCTTCATTTGTCTAATCCGGAGTTTCTTGCATCTCCATGAGAGTTTCATTGCTTGCAATTTTCAGCTGATTTTCTAATATGAAGAATCTTCTGGTGTATTTCTCATCTTTAAACTCCATCAACCAGTATGGCCTCAAATTCACTCTATTCCCTGTGTATTTGGTCCTCTCCAGCTATTCCTTATCCCCTCAATTTTGTTCAGTACCAACTTTTTTCAACAATATTCAATCCAAAATTATTCTTTATTGAGGAGAAAATCTTTACCAAAATGAAATAGCCTTCATTGAGAATCCTGTGAAGAGGCCAAGTGAGCTCTTTTCCACCCTGTACATAAAAACCAATCTTTCTGGAAGGTGCTTGTAGGAATCAATAGCTCTTACTTCTTCCAGCTCATCCAGATAAAGATTTATATCTGAAAATTCTTTGATGTCACGGATGAAGAGTTGATCTCCCTTTTTGACAGTTGGATTGGGTTTGGCCAATGATTTGGATTGAATTCTAACAGGCTTGACCTTCTTAATTGCTCTCTTCTTTCTTTTCCTAGGTTTGGTTTGGATTGGAATGTTTAGATCTGGAAGAGGTAGGCTTTCCCAATCTATTGCTTTTGTTGTTGTTTGAGCCTCACCTTTTCTTCTTTCTTAGCATCTGCAAATTTTGGATGTCCAGACACCACACAGATCATTTTATCATTCTTGTAGATTTTGGAAAACCTTTTCTTTAAGACTGAATCTCTGGGATCTTTGAAGAAAGAAATAGACCTTCCAAGCAGCATTTTCTCATCCGGTTTGGGAGTTTCATAGACCAGGTCCAAAGGATTTTTGTCTGGGTTCTTTGGATAGTTTCTCTTTAGTTGAAAAATCAAATTGGCCTTTGGAGATTTAATTGATGAGGGTTGACCCCTTTTCATGTTTCCTAAGGTCATGTCATTGGATAAAATTGTACTCAATTGAGAGAAATGAAAGAAGGCTTTGTCTTTCTTCTCAATTGGACCAAACTTCTTTTTAATGATGTCATCAATCTTCTCCCATTTTTCACTCAACTCCAGTTTAGCTGCTGCTATCTTGATTAAATCAATGTTGTCTAGCATTGGTGGCTTTGTGAAGGTAATTGTCGGAACTATTACCTTATTGACATTCATGTTGAGCACTTTCTTCCACTCACTAGCTGACTCTCCCTGATGAACTATAATGATAGATTCTTTTTCCCCCTTTTTGTTAGCATCAAGTTAAGCAGAGGTTGAGGTTTGTACAGCCACCGATTTCTAAAAAAGCAGTGTTTGTTGAGCTTGATGAAGTTGGATTTGAGTGATAGAGGTTTCTAGAGTCTTTAGCCTGGTGTCCAAAGAATCCACCTTGCAACTGATATCAGAATTTTTCTTGAGTTGCCTGTTGATATCTAACAATGTAGTTGCACGAAACCTAGACTCCAATCTTTTAGAGATGTCCTTTTTGACTTATCCAATTTCTGTCTTGATTTCAAACACATCTTGATTTTTATTGAGAGACTAGATCTTATGCAATTTAAGAGACTCAAGATGTGCTTGAATAAGACTCTTGGTGTTGACATCTGTGGTAGCTTGAAGAGCTATCTGAGTTTGGTGAATTAGTTTGAAGAGAGTGGGTTTGAAGTGGTGCTCACTGCATTCTTTGTTAAACATCTATGATGGAGTGTTTGTGCAGCTAGGGAGTTCTTCTCTCCCTATGTTCATGAAATCTCCTTCATCATTATCATCATCCTAAAAAATTTCTTCAGAACCACCAGTAGGATAATCAAAATCATCACCAGCTGTGGAGGGCATGGCAGTAATTGCATCATTGACCCTTTGCATGGAAGAAGTTGTGTGCACCTGTTATGGATAAAAACTTAGGGTATATTAACTGTTGTATTAATTACTAAGGTTCGGGAGTTCAAGGGCTTTAATGGCTGCTCTCGTGTTTCATAGCTTAACTATGCCTTAACGAGATGCCTACGTATCTTTGCGAATTGGAGAATCAATCCAAAAACATAGTTCTGATGGGTGGGGGTGAGACCCCTTATATAGATATTGAGAGTCCTTGAATTGGACTAGATCTAGGAGATTCGATGGGCAAGTCTCTGAATAGGAATGGACTTTGGAGTCCTAAGTGGTAGGAAACCGATTCCTTATCCTTTTAAGTCCCTTGGAGGCTAATCTACTAGGATTTATGTCCTTATTGGGACTCATCTTAACAGCTGATTTCTCCCCTATTAATTAATTATGAAATTAATTAATATTCAGGGCTTTGGGCCCTCTCTAGCTGGGCTTCTTTATTGGACCGAATCTGTTTAATTAATATTAATACCAATAATATTCCTAGGCTATTTTTGGGCCCCTATTCAAGGGTCTTGGCCCACTTTAAATGGGCTTAACTGCTAGCCCTAATTTTAATACAATTAATGCGATATTAGTTACGCAATCAGAGTTATTTTACTCCCTATCATTTTCCCCTCAACTTCTAGGAAACCGTTAAAGATTTCACAGAAGTTAAGTTCATCCGTTCTCTTACAGGGTATCATTTTGGCGTAAAGTGTGGAGCGACCAACACATTTACAATGATTTACCTTGTACACGGCTTCAGGGTTTTTAAAACTTCCCTATTATTTTCTTACCTTTTTCCCTAATTTTAGGAATTTTCTGGTATTTTTCAGAATTTTCCCTTAATTCTGGGATTTTCCTTAATTTCTAGAACATTCTGAATTTTCTGCAGTTTTTCAGAAACTTTTTCCAATTTTCAGCCCTTTTTCGACCAGGATCCTAGTCGAAAATTCGACCTGGATCCTAGTCAAATTTTGGGCCAGTCCTTGAATCCTGGTCGAAGAAATTCGACTAAGATCCAGGACCAGGATTTCGACCTGGATCCTAGTCGAGTTGACGACCTGAGTTTTGCTCGAATTTTTAAGATATTTTTTGCTCCTTTTCGAGCTTGATCCACGATCAGGATTTCAACCTGAATCCTGGTCTTTTTTATGGGTGTTTTTATGGCCTCTGTTTGAAAGAATTTGAACTGGTTTGATGACATCAAATTCGACCTACATCCTGGTCTTTTTAATAGGTATTTTTCTGGCTCTTATTCGAAAGAATTCGAACAGGATTCACGACCTCTAATTCGACCTCAATCCTGATCTATGGTCTTTTTTGGGCTTTTTCTGATCCAACTTGGATTGGGCCTATTTTTGGGCTTATTTTTTCAAAACCTATTTGGATTTGGGCCTTATTTTGGGCTTTTATTTTCCAAATCCTATTTGGATTTGGGCATCATTTTGGGCTTTTATTTTTCTAAATCCTATTTGGATTTTGGCCTCATTTTGGGCTTTTATTTTTCCGAATCCTATTTGGATTTGGGCCTCATTTTGGGCTTTTATTTTTCCAAATCCTCTTTTTAAGAATTATTGAGGATATTCTGGAAGGTTCCAGAATTTGAGCTTTTTCTTTGGGCCTTCAGGCAAATGGGCTTTTTGCCCTTTCATCTTCCCTTTTCCGCCTATATAAAGAACTGACTATAGTCACTTACTTCTCATTTCTCATTTCTTGCTTCCTGAGCTCTCCTCTTCTCTTTCACAAAAACCCTAGGTCTTTCTCAGAGTTTTCAAAAGCCTTTGCTCGCGTTCTCTTCGGGCTTTACAAATTCCCACGAATATTTCTTGCATTCTTTTTTCTTGTCTTCTCATGCTTAGTTTTTGCATCAAAATTATGTTTTAAAATTTATGCCCTTTTTCAGATGGCTGACAAGAAAATGGCCCATTTGGCCAAAATGAACGTGGCCAAGAAATCCAACGAGTTCCCTATTCGGTCAAGGTACACCTCTTTGATCGACATGATCAATACTCGAGGGGATGAGTACCCGTCCGACGCGTACCTGGATGCGCATGATCACGTCGGCATTTTCTGGGATGCAAAGGAGTTGGATACACTACAACATATTTGCAATCATACAACAGTTTTGCACCGTTGTGTGACCTGTATAGTTTCCGTTGTCTATCCAACACTCGTGTGATAGAATACCAGACAACGATTGTTTTAACCCTTGTAATAAGAGAAATTAGACAACCGTTTTTAATAGTGGTTACAATCAAGAAGGCACAACGGGTACTCTATATTTACCATTGTTGGAACTTTTTTAAAACAACTGTTTCTTTATTAAACTATTGTCTATCTAACTTAACAACAATGGTTTTGTAGAAAAACCATTATTGTTACCTTATACGATATTGTCATAAACAACCGTTTATAAGCTTCTTTTATGAATGTTTTTTTAAAAGACAATGGAGTAAAAGATTTAAAACATTGTAAAAAATATTAAAAGACAACAGTTTTTTAAAAAAAATATGTGCAGTGAGACATACAACGATTTTTATCATTTTTTAAGTGGCTTTCACACAACTATTTACAAATTTAATTTCATTGTTTGAAATAAACCAATTTTAAAATTAAATTGTATTATGACAATCCAATTGTTATTTCACAATTGAAATTAAATTTACAATACAAAAATTCTCTACAAGAATTAGAAGTATAACTTAAAGATTCTCTATACATTTTAATTGGCTCAGCTATTGAAAACATCAAGTCCCATTGGATTAGTGGCTTGCAACTCAAACTGGATGCCATCGAGTTCCCTCTTGAATCTGTCAGAGCTTGCGTAAATCATTTTGCTCCGTACCTTTTACAGTATCAGGACACCTTTGCAACCATATACACATGAGAAATAAATGAACTTAATGAAATGGAATGCAAATAAAGCAAAATTAAGACCTTGTATTTTGTACTTACCATGAAATGAATAAAATTCTGCTCTTGTGCTAATTCTCTAAGGTCACAAAATCATAGTCATAAACCGCATAACCGGCACTCATCTTCAGGAAGGCTAGCTGCAAAATCTTTGTAAGTCTCTGCTACCTCACCAAACATTACATATAATCTTCATAATTACTTCCATGTGAAACAATTTCTGCATTTCAAATAATACATACTTCCTAAAAGAAACTCAATGTATAATAAGCAACCACAGGAAAAACTATTTCACAAACACACATGAAATAATCACTTACAGCTGGTTTAGCTCTTCTGCTAGTCCGTGGAAACAGACAAGTTCCAGCACCTCCCCCAGAATAACTTAAGCTACTGTTTTTGGGTCTACCTCAGGATGAACAGGTACAGGTGGCTCAAATTCCTGAAACAGAATCTCAATCATAAAGAATTAAGACTGTTCTTAAACTTAAATTTCAATCAACCATCATCAGAAAGTTGCAGTATTGGGCAAACAGTAAATATTATCACTATTCTAAACCGACATTGCTCTCCAAGCTAAAAATAATAATATAAAGGTTGCAATGTTCAACACAACCTAAAACTCAAGATCTTCTTGGCAGTAGTTTGATCAGCAGTCATGAGACCAAAATGGATGGGTGGAAAATGTGCCCACTGATGAAGTGAAATTGGTAAAAAAGAGAGATTTCTTTTTTCATATTAGCCTAATCATTGTATCAAGAAGTCCGAACCCTGATGTTCATTTATAACAAGGGGATACTTATATTTAGCCGCAGCACTAAATGCTTCTCTGTGGCTGATATCTGGATTTGCTGCTTTGATTCGTTGAATTTCATCCCTGCATATTCACACCCACATATATCATCACAGATATATATTTATGTATGCATTTATACTGACAATGTTGGTCTGATCGATACTCACTTATTAAACCGATTCTAGGCAGAGGGGACTCGATGTCTCTTCTCCAGAGCTGATACATATATAACATTAACAAAATCACATTTTTAAATTAATCTTAAGGTTCTGGCGGAAATTACAGCCATTAATAAGCAGCCTAACATCTTAAATCACCATTATTAATTTATTAGCGATTGTTTTTCTGTTTTGACGATATCTTACAAGTTATTTCTGACCTTAATTAGTTTCTCCAATATTGGCTAGATTTTAGTAGAAGTTAAAATATTAGTTTCTTCAAGAAATGATTCAAACCTTAATCTGTATATGTTTATACATGAAGATAAAGTAGAGAATAAGAACTTAGAGGATGACGGGGATGAGCAAGCATAGGAAAAAGTACTCTGATGATAAGTGATTGCCTTGCCTAAACATTCATCAGAAAAAAAACATTTGTGTTAGTTTATGTATGGGCTATACAAAATATAAAGCTTATATTCACCTTACATGAACAATGACTAATTTAAACAATCAAACTTTTAATTCTATTCTTTCAAAGCAATTGACGAGAGAGTAAATGTATACATGCATCAGGAACAGAAACCGTGAACTAAAAAAAACTTCACATGAGAATTTAAGGGGATCATCCCTGTTATTTTGTTATATATATTGACACATATTAGATTGGTTTGGCTATAAACTTGATTTTATCTTAGCATGGCTATTTCGGGCTTTGATAGTTTGATTTATTATGTTTGGGTCCTTAGTTTGTTAGCCTGTTAGGTTATATTTGAACATGATACACATTACTCAGGCCAGGTACCAAAACAACAGGGTGGTTTGCAGCCAAACCTTCACGCCGTGCCCCTGGAATTTCAGGTCCTTTAAGTCCACGAAAACTTACAGCAACAATGTACAACAACAAGAGCAGCCATGAGGTAGAATACTAATGTTCACATCTTTCATTCATGAGTGGAATAAAGATGCCCTGTACAAGACATAAGCAGTGCTAATGACAAGAATGACACGTGAACTTAATTTTTGACACTCGTAAATCTACATATAATTAAAAAACCCACAATCACATACTTTTTAATAAAAGAAAAAAAAACTACTCATACATCATATTACTTCATATGCTACTTAAAATTAAATTATAGTAATCAAATTAAATATAGTAATTAAACAATTACTACTTAATCATAAATTTCTTCAAATATATTTTCAAACTAAAATATACTTAAAATGAATAAAAGAATGTCTAAAAATATCATGATATACACTAGTAAACATAATCTTAATAGTACATATTACTACCTGATAAACAACAACAACATTCCCCCAATATTATCAAGAACAATCTACTGATTTAATTGTATTCCTTCAAACTCTAATTAAAACGATTGCAGCGGAAAGAGCAGGAATCAAGCTCAGCAGTCAGCCACTCTCCTTGTGGTATCAGAAGTTTAGCTGTTGAAGTTGAATGACAAGCATCATAACATGCCTTCAATACCCTCAAACAACAAAAGTCCATTAATCGTTGTATCAGTTCCACAGTCAATCAGGGGGCGTGTAAACAGCTACAGTCACAACATACGTGAGGGGTGGAGAGGGGTAGGGAGAGAGTAGAGAGGGTGGAGAGGGAGAGAGTGAGAGAGAGAGAGATGGAAAGAGGACCTGTGCTTGTTGGAGAGAAGCCATGGCTTGGGGATTAAGAGCAGCATTAAGGGCTTGGGGATAAAGGCACTAGCATAAAACACTAGCATTTCAAAAGCAAAAACATACAGCAGTAGATGAAAAGAAAATGTAACCATATATCAAAAGAAATTGAGCTTAATCAACATCTAGCTTACTTTAATTTGCCAATTTTTTGTTTCAACTCCTTTAGAATTTCATCTAGTTGTTGGGATCCTCTAATTGGAACCAGAATCTCATTGTGCTTCAGAATATTACTTGTACCATCTCGGACAGGGAAAATCTCAGTCTCTTTCTTCTCCAAGGCCTCAAAAGACGAAACCCATGGAGTAAATTAAGCACAACAAATATAGAACCTAACCTTGAACTGAATCTTAATAGTTGAGCTGAATTCATAGGCAATTTTGTAAAAGAGAAACAAGATTGGGTGAGTGAGATGGTTAGGGTTTGAAAACTCAAAAACCTAAACCCATCATAATACACACTTAATTCATGTGATTTTAAGCAAAACCAAGTAGAAGGTGGAGAGAGGAGAGTGAAGAGAGAAGAGTCGTGGGAGAGAGATGGAAGAGTAGGGAGAGAGAGAACCGATCAGATCTAACAAAGGGGAAGGGGAGAGGTAAGGGGGGAAATGAAAATTAGAAGGGAGAGGGAAATGAAAATTAAAGGGGGGAAATAAAAAATTTTGTGAAAAATGAAGAAATCATAAATTATTTTTCTTAATTATATATTATAATTAAATACCTATTTTTTACTCTATATTAACAGAATAATTTTTATTTTAAATAATTTCACATAATTTTTTATATAAAATCATTTGAAACAAATTTGAAAATTTTAAATTATTTTTCTACATAACTAAAGTTAATATATATTAACATTGTGCAAGATGATCCTAAAAATATTTTTTAAGAAATTAATTATTTAATCAAGAAAGAGTCTTAATTTTTGGAATTGCACTTCTATTTGATTTTCATTATAAAATCATACAAGATAAATTGAAAATTTTTTGAATAATTTTTTATATGATTACAATCGATATATCACAATACAATTGGATCTTCGAAAATATCATTTTAAAAAATTACTATGTTGATAGGAAAATATCTCAATAATTTTTTCATATGACTAAAATTGATATATCTTAACATCCGTACGGTCGGATCGTCGAAAAAATCATTTTATAAATTAATCTAGTAAATCGGGAGCGAGTCTCGTTGTTCGGAGGAGTACTTTTACGGGATTTTTCTAATCTTGACGTGCAAGATGAATTTTAAATTTTTTAATAATTTTTACATATGACTAAAATTGATATATATTAACATCCGTACAGTTGGATCATCGAAAAAATCATTTTAAAAATTAATCTTGTAAATCGAGAACGAGTCTCGTTGTTAGGAGGGGTACTTTTAGCAGATTTTTCTAATCCTGACATGCAAGATGAATTTCAAATTTTTTGATAATTTTTTCATATGACTAAAATTGATATATCTTAACATCCGTACGGTTGCATCGTCGAAAAAATCATTTTAAAAATTAATCTTGTAAATCGGGAACGAGTCTCGTTGTCGGGAGGGTACTTTTACCAGATTTTTCTAATCCTGACATGCAAAATGAATTTCAAATTTTTTTATAATTTTTTCTTATGACTAAAATCGATATATCTTAACATCCGTATGGTTGGATCGTCGAAAAATCATTTTAAAAAATTAATCCTGTAAATCGAGAACGAGTCTCGTTGTCGGGAGGGGTACTTTTACCAGATTTTTCTAATCCTGACATACAAAATGAATTTCAAATTTTCTAATAATTTTTTCTTATGACTAAAATCGATATATCTTAACATCCGTACGATTGGATCGTCAAAAAATCATTTTAAAAAATTAATCCTGTAAATCAGGAACGAGTCTCGTTGTCGGGAGGGGTACTTTTACCAGATTTTCCTAATCCTGACATGCAAAATGAATTTCAAATTTTTTAATAAGTTGTTCTTATGACTAAAATCGATATATCTTAACATCTGTACGGTTGGATCGTCGAAAAATCATTTTAAAAAATTAATCCTGTAAATCGGGAACGAGTCTCGTTGTCGGGAGGGGTACTTTTACCAGATTTTTCTAATCCTGACATACAAAATGAATTTCAAATTTTCTAATAATTTTTTCTTATGACTAAAATCGATATATCTTAACATCCGTACGGTTGGATCGTCAAAAAATCATTTTAAAAAATTAATCATGTAAATCGGGAACGAGTCTCGTTGTCGGGAGGGGTACTTTTACCAAATTTTTCTAATCCTGACATGCAAAATGAATTTCAAATTTTTTAATAATTTTTTCTTCTGACTAAAATCGATATATCTTAAAATCCGTAGGGTTGGATCGTCAAAAATTCATTTTAAAAAATTAATCCTGTAAATCGGGAACGAGTCTCGTTGTCGGGAGGGGTACTTTTACCAGATTTTTCTAATCCTGACATGCAAAATGAATTTCAAATTTTTTAATAAGTTGTTCTTATGACTAAAATCGATATATCTTAACATCCGTACGGTTGGATCGTCGAAAAATCATTTTAAAAAATTAATCCTGTAAATCGGGAACGAGTCTCGTTGTCGGGAGGGGTACTTTTACCAGATTTTTCTAATCCTGACATACAAAATGAATTTCAAATTTTCTAATAATTTTTTCTTATGACTAAAATCGATATATCTTAACATCCGTACGGTTGGATCGTCAAAAAATCATTTTAAAAAATTAATCATGTAAATCGGGAACGAGTCTCGTTGTCGGGAGGGGTACTTTTACCAAATTTTTCTAATCCTGACATGCAAAATGAATTTCAAATTTTTTAATAATTTTTTCTTCTGACTAAAATCGATATATCTTAACATCCGTAGGGTTGGATCGTCAAAAATTCATTTTAAAAAATTAATCCTGTAAATCGGGAACGAGTCTCGTTGTCGGGAGGGGTACTTTTACCAGATTTTTCTAATCCTGACATGCAAAATGAATTTCAAATTTTTTAATAAGTTGTTCTTATGACTAAAATCGATATATCTTAACATCCGTACGGTTGGATCGTCGAAAAATCATTTTAAAAAATTAATCTTGTAAATCGGGAACGAGTCTCGTTGTCGGGAGGGGTACTTTTACCAGATTTTTCTAATCCTGACATGCAAAATGAATTTCAAATTTTTTAATAATTTGTTCTTATGACTAAAATCGATATATCTTAACATCCGTATGGTTGGATCGTCGAAAAATCATTTTAAAAAATTAATCATGTAAATCGGGAACGAGTCTCGTTGTCGGGAGGGGTACTTTTACCAGATTTTTCTAATCCTGACATGCAAAATGAATTTCAAATTTTTTAATAAGTTGTTCTTATGACTAAAATCGATATATCTTAACATCCGTACGGTTGGATCGTCGAAAAATCATTTTAAAAAATTAATCCTGTAAATCGGGAACGAGTCTCGTTGTCGGGAGGGGTACTTTTACCAGATTTTTCTAATCCTGACATACAAAATGAATTTCAAATTTTCTAATAATTTTTTCTTATGACTAAAATCGATATATCTTAACATCCGTACGGTTGGATCGTCAAAAAATCATTTTAAAAAATTAATCATGTAAATCGGGAACGAGTCTCGTTGTCGGGAGGGGTACTTTTACCAAATTTTTCTAATCCTGACATGCAAAATGAATTTCAAATTTTTTAATAATTTTTTCTTCTGACTAAAATCGATATATCTTAACATCCGTAGGGTTGGATCGTCAAAAATTCATTTTAAAAAATTAATCCTGTAAATCGGGAACGAGTCTCGTTGTCGGGAGGGGTACTTTTACCAGATTTTTCTAATCCTGACATGCAAAATGAATTTCAAATTTTTTAATAAGTTGTTCTTATGACTAAAATCGATATATCTTAACATCCGTACGGTTGGATCGTCAAAAAATCATTTTAAAAAATTAATCTTGTAAATCGGGAACGAGTCTCGTTGTCGGGAGGGGTACTTTTACCAGATTTTTCTAATCCTGACATGCAAAATGAATTTCAAATTTTTTAATAATTTGTTCTTATGACTAAAATCGATATATCTTAACATCCGTACGGTTGGATCGTCGAAAAATCATTTTAAAAAATTAATCATGTAAATCAGGAACGAGTCTCGTTGTCGGGAGGGGTACTTTTACCAGATTTTTCTAATCCTGACATGCAAAATGAATTTCAAATTTTTTAATAAGTTGTTCTTATGACTAAAATCGATATATCTTAACATCCGTACGGTTGGATCGTCGAAAAATCATTTTAAAAAATTAATCCTGTAAATCGGGAACGAGTCTCGTTGTCGGGAGGGGTACTTTTACCAGATTTTTCTAATCCTGACATACAAAATGAATTTCAAATTTTCTAATAATTTTTTCTTATGACTAAAATCGATATATCTTAACATCCGTACGGTTGGATCGTCAAAAAATCATTTTAAAAAATTAATCATGTAAATCGGGAACGAGTCTCGTTGTCGGGAGGGGTACTTTTACCAAATTTTTCTAATCCTGACATGCAAAATGAATTTCAAATTTTTTAATAATTTTTTCTTCTGACTAAAATCGATATATCTTAACATCCGTAGGGTTGGATCGTCAAAAATTCATTTTAAAAAATTAATCCTGTAAATCGGGAACGAGTCTCGTTGTCGGGAGGGGTACTTTTACCAGATTTTTCTAATCCTGACATGCAAAATGAATTTCAAATTTTTTAATAAGTTGTTCTTATGACTAAAATCGATATATCTTAACATCCGTACGGTTGGATCGTCGAAAAATCATTTTAAAAAATTAATCTTGTAAATCGGGAACGAGTCTCGTTGTCGGGAGGGGTACTTTTACCAGATTTTTCTAATCCTGACATGCAAAATGAATTTCAAATTTTTTAATAATTTGTTCTTATGACTAAAATCGATATATCTTAACATCCGTATGGTTGGATCGTCGAAAAATCATTTTAAAAAATTAATCATGTAAATCGGGAACGAGTCTCGTTGTCGGGAGGGGTACTTTTACCAGATTTTTCTAATCCTGACATGCAAAATGAATTTCAAATTTTTTAATAAGTTGTTCTTATGACTAAAATTGATATATCTTAACATCCGTATGGTTGGATCGTCGAAAAATCATTTTAAAAAATTAATCCTGTAAATCGGGAACGAGTCTCGTTGTCGGGAGGGGTACTTTTACCAGATTTTTCTAATCCTGACATACAAAATGAATTTCAAATTTTCTAATAATTTTTTCTTATGACTAAAATCGATATATCTTAACATCCGTACGGTTGGATCGTCAAAAAATCATTTTAAAAAATTAATCATGTAAATCGGGAACGAGTCTCGTTGTCGGGAGGGGTACTTTTACCAAATTTTTCTAATCCTGACATGCAAAATGAATTTCAAATTTTTTAATAATTTTTTCTTCTGACTAAAATCGATATATCTTAACATCCGTAGGGTTGGATCATCAAAAATTCATTTTAAAAAATTAATCCTGTAAATCGGGAACGAGTCTCGTTGTCGGGAGGGGTACTTTTACCAGATTTTTCTAATCCTGACATGCAAAATGAATTTCAAATTTTTTAATAAGTTGTTCTTATGACTAAAATCGATATATCTTAACATCCGTACGGTTGGATCGTCGAAAAATCATTTTAAAAAATTAATCTTGTAAATCGGGAACGAGTCTCGTTGTCGGGAGGGGTACTTTTACCAGATTTTTCTAATCCTGACATGCAAAATGAATTTCAAATTTTTTAATAATTTGTTCTTATGACTAAAATCGATATATCTTAACATCCGTACGGTTGGATCGTCGAAAAATCATTTTAAAAAATTAATCATGTAAATCAGGAACGAGTCTCGTTGTCGGGAGGGGTACTTTTACCAGATTTTTCTAATCCTGACATGCAAAATGAATTTCAAATTTTTTAATAAGTTGTTCTTATGACTAAAATCGATATATCTTAACATCCGTACGGTTGGATCGTCGAAAAATCATTTTAAAAAATTAATCATGTAAATCGGGAACGAGTCTCGTTGTCGGGAGGGGTACTTTTACCAGATTTTTCTAATCCTGACATACAAAATGAATTTCAAATTTTCTAATAATTTTTTCTTATGACTAAAATCGATATATCTTAACATCCGTACGGTTGGATCGTCAAAAAATCATTTTAAAAAATTAATCATGTAAATCGGGAACGAGTCTCGTTGTCGGGAGGGGTACTTTTACCAAATTTTTCTAATCCTGACATGCAAAATGAATTTCAAATTTTTTAATAATTTTTTCTTCTGACTAAAATCGATATATCTTAACATCCGTAGGGTTGGATCGTCAAAAATTCATTTTAAAAAATTAATCCTGTAAATCGGGAACGAGTCTCGTTGTCGGGAGGGGTACTTTTACCAGATTTTTCTAATCCTGACATGCAAAATGAATTTCAAATTTTTTAATAAGTTGTTCTTATGACTAAAATCGATATATCTTAACATCCGTACGGTTGGATCGTCGAAAAATCATTTTAAAAAATTAATCTTGTAAATCGGGAACGAGTCTCGTTGTCGGGAGGGGTACTTTTACCAGATTTTTCTAATCCTGACATGCAAAATGAATTTCAAATTTTTTAATAATTTGTTCTTATGACTAAAATCGATATATCTTAACATCCGTACGGTTGGATCGTCGAAAAATCATTTTAAAAAATTAATCATGTAAATCGGTAACGAGTCTCGTTGTCGGGAGGGGTACTTTTACCAGATTTTTCTAATCCTGACATGCAAAATGAATTTCAAATTTTTTAATAATTTTTTCTTATGACTAAAATGGATATATCTTAACATCCGTATGGTTGGATCATCGAAAAATCATTTTAAAAAATTAATCTGGTAAATCGGGAACGAGTCTCGTTGTCGGGAGGGGTACTTTTACCAGATTTTTCTAATCCTGACATGCAAAATGAATTTCAAATTTTTTAATAATTTTTTCTTATGACTAAAATCGATATATCTTAACATCCGGATGGTTGGATCGTCGAAAAATCATTTTAAAAAATTAATCCTGTAAATCGGGAACGAGTCTCGTTGTCGGGATGGGTACTTTTACCAGATTTTTCTAATCCTGACTTGCAAGATGAATTTTAAAATTTTTAATAATTTTTTCATATGACTAAAATTGATATATCTTAACATCCGTACGGTTGGATCATCGAAAAAATCATTTAAAAATTGAACTTTGTTATCGGGAATCTCATTTTATACAGTAATACTTTTATAATGGTTTCCTCGAAACACCATTGTGTAAAGACAAACTAAGACAACGCTTTTTTTTATTATAAACCGTTATGTAAGTATATCAGCTTTTTTCAATCTAACGGCTAATATCTAATCTCATTTCAATCAAGGGCTGTCATTGTGACACTTCAGCAATCCGAGTAATATGTTTACAACCTATCATGCGCTGCCACCTCATTAGGTGGTGCCCATTTAAATTATAAAATAACTATTTCAGACAACTATTTTATTCCGTTGTATGAAGGTTTTTAAGACAACCCTTCTAAAAACTGTTGTGTGAATTACACAACGTAATACCTAAAAGCTTGTATGAGACTAACTAAGACAACACTTTTGTTTTAACATAAAACCGTTGTATAAGAATATTAGCTATTTTTCGATCTAACGGCCGATATCAAATATCATGTCAATGAAGGGCTCTCATTTCGCCACCTCAGCAATCCTTATGAATGATTTACCACCTATCACGTGCTGCCACCTCAATACGTGGTACCCATTGAAATTCCTCAGACAACTGTTTTCATTCCGTTGTTTGATGGTTTAGAGGACAACCTTTCTAAAAAACCGTTGTCTGAATTACATAATGTAATGTTAAAACCGTTGTCTTCTAACCCTATACGTTAACACAGTAACAACGGTTTGTAATCGTTGTGTTAAAGATCTACAACAACACTATATTTAAAAAACCGTTGCCTGACTCGATGAGAGGATACAACTTGTACAACAGTTTAAAAAAGATGGATATCCGTTGTCTATTCTGGAGCTCACACAACTGTTTTTTTTTGCAAATTCAATTCACCGTTATATGATTTTTTAGGATGACGGTTTTTTTTTTAACCATTGTCTGTCAAGTGTTGTCTGATTGTAAATTTCTTGTAGTGATAAGATGAAAACTATCTTCAAGATCAAGGAGCCCTTCAAGTTGGTTCTTGCGGGTCCGGCCGACAGGGCCTGCCAATGGAAGAAAGACGCTCTATGCGTCTTTAAGGACACTTTAAGGGCGGGTATCAAACTCCCCTTACATCCTTTTATCCCTATTTTACTGGCCGATGTGGGCATCAGCCCTTGCCAACTCCATCTAAACTCTTGGAGGCTGATTCTTTGTTACATGTCGCAATGCGCCAAGCACAACGTCCCTACTTCAGTTGCTGTGTTCAAAAAAAAATTCAGTTCAAGAACAGCCCCGACAAGAATCCGGGGTGGGTTTATTTGAACCAACGCCTCATTGTCCCCGACATAGTGAATGGGAAGTCCATCCCTGACAATAACTTGGGGTGGAAGAAGGAGTTTTTGTACGTCCTTTGGGAGGGCGGCGACTGGGGCACCCTCTTTCGCTCATCTTTTGGGCAAGCTGTGGATGGGAGCCCGAATGACATAGTTTTAATTGAGGAGGAGATCAGGGCCTTCAACCTCCTTACCCAGGATAATGGGACATCCCACTCATGGGATCTTATCAGGGAGACTGTTCTTGTGGAACGTGGCCTTTCTCCCGTTCCTCAAAAAGGTACGTTTTCTTCCTTTTTCTAGTTATCTTCACTTTTCCCACTTTTTTATTTTACTATTTTCTCAATCCACTTTACTTATTCATTGCAGTTGCTGAGAGGATCGAAGAGGCTACCAAGGTTAAAGACCTGGAAATAACCCGGATGAAGCGCGATGGGAAGGTCTTCAAGGACCCGCGTCTTGGGGATTTCTTCCAGAGTTCCTTCTCCAGGCATGGGAAGGAGACGAGGAAGACCCCAGCCAACCCTTGCGTACAAAACAAAAATCGGAGGCCTTCTTTCAGCCTGCTTGGGGAATTCGGAGGAAGGACTCGACCGTTGGCAATACAAAACTTGCCAAGGAGTGGTCCATTCGGTCTATTTCCCCCATAGACTATCATGATCTTGTCCTTCAACAGGACTTGGAGGCTAACGAGCTCTTCGAATTGAATTGTAGTTTGTTGATATTGTAGATGTCAAATATAAATCATGATTGGATGTTTATCCGTATGAAAAGTGATCACATTACATGAACGAAAGAGTATAAAAATGGTATAGAAGAATTTTTAGATTCAGCAAAAATGTTTGGTTTGACAAATGACATTAAATTTTGTCCTTGTAAGAATTATAAAAAAAATGGGTGGAAAAATTTTGATACTATAAATTTTCACGTGTATACTTCCGGATTTTTTTAATCTATACGATATGGACTTTACAAGGTGAGAAAAAAATCAATAACGATGTCTCGAGAATAACCACGTCGTCAACGACGTGCATCCCAATTATGGTACACCGGTGGATATGCATAGAGTTCAGTATTGGAATTGAGATCAATATGCATTGAGATTGGTCTTAATATTTTTTCTAGGTTAAAACTAGTCCTACGTTAATTACCTAGTCGGACTAGGCACAACTTTAAAGCTAAAAACACCGCCTTTTATAAAGAAAATTACAAACTAGGTCGGACCTTGATGCCTACACGGACATGGAAAATAATAAAACAAATACCACTTAGAGAATTTTTTGAAGGCAAACAATTGAAAGAAAATAAATAGGCAAATAACAAAAAGGTGATTTTTAAGAGAGCAACATATAATTAACACAAGCAAGGATGGGTGGGCCCTTTTTTGTCTTAGTCGATCGAGGTGAAGGTTCAGTTCCGAGTTGAAGACAAGAGGACAACTCAGATTACGGTAAAGTAAAACGTAAATAGTTTCATAACAAAAGGGAAATAGTTTCAGAATTACAAGGGAATGACCTCAAAGCAAGAATAAAAATAAATAATCAATTACTTGAATTTTGTTAGAGCTGGAAGGAAGTTGGGACTCGGACCATCGAATGGGGTAGGTTCTCCCTTTCCTTGCTCAATTACAGTTTTGGCAGCTAGGAATTATTTCACAAAACTGTCCCAGTTGGCATTCGGATTGGTCTTAATATCTCTTTCAGCCACTATCCAAGAACGAAGGATATCCAAAGAGCCAACATCAGCAATAGCCTGACCATACTAAGATGATTTCTTGAATTCAGCAATAAAGGCTTCTTTGTGTTTCTCCTCAGAAAGCTTCTTCTTCAAGTCAAAGAGCTCGGAACGTGACTCCTTGTCTGCTCGGTCCCCCTCTTCTATTAGCTTTATTTGCATACTAGACTACTTCGTAGCATATTGAGTCTTTAGCTCTCCTAACTCAGAAACTAACTAATTAACACGATCCTCTTTCTCCTTTATCTCAGCATTAGCCCGCTTGAGATCCTCAAAAGTTATTGAAATAGCCCCTGACATATAAGATCCAAGCTGAAAGTAGTATGTATTAAAAAATTTATGGTGGATTGAATATTTCACCAGAGATATATATTAATTTCAGAACTCTATGATGCAATATATCCACAAAGCTTCTTAGAAGTTGAACTTACAAAGAATAGATAAATTCTTTACAGATGTAGCCTTTTCTATTTCTCTTGTAATTGCTTACTTACTTCAATTTTGTTCTACTTTCTACACTTGGTTTATATATCACGAAGTTATGTGATAAAAAGACAAACAAATAAGATAAAATGTTTCTAGTCTAATTTTATGCTCCTTCATTTCTCTATCCAGCATCTTTGAATATCTTCAGTTTAACATGGAATTGGAAATGCTTCTTTGTTTTCTAAAACATGTAAATAGGCTACCACATTCCATTTGCATACAATCAACGCATGTGACTATCAAGTCACTCTCAACTGCTTTTTTGAATTTTTTCATCCATTGAAACTCAGTTAGATCATCCGTTGAAGCCTTGTGGAACATCCGTTGAGACTATCTTCATAGAAGTTAACTCTATTTCACTTATACAAGATTACAAGGCATCTAATATTTACAGTTAGCCAACCTATATTACATATCAAACTAGTAGTCAACATGACTTAAAACATTCTTCAACATCTAGTTCTCTAAGGCATTACAATATGTAGAAATGTGCTACTTAAACTTATTAATACATAAGCTACCCTTTCATTGGATGTTAAAGTGATCATCCATAGAAATCTATAAAATCACTAAATCAAATCTACTAAGGTATTTTGTTTAGCTCACCATCAAGTGCACAACATATTCCTAACAATCACCACCAATTTATGTCTACTGGAATTGTAGGCATAAATTTAAGAGAAACTTGATGATAATAAAACACCCTCTGAATACACAGTGAATACTATTAGATAAAATTAACAAGTGCTTCTATTTACTGAAAATTATGTTGAGGAAGGTTTACAGAGAATATCACAAGCCATTTTCAAGGTGCTCCTCTAGACTGAACAAATTTAGCTTATTTCCTTGACTCTCTGAACTTATTTCCCAATTTCACATTATTTTCTTCATTCTGACATTGGAGTTTCTGTAAAATTCAGATTCATCTTCATTTGTCTAATCCAGCATTTCTTGAATCTCCATGAGAGTTTTATTGCTTACAATTTCAGCTAATCTTCTAATATGAAGAATCTTCTGGTGTATTTCTCATCTTTAAACTCCAACAACCAGTATGGCCTCAAATTCACTCTATTCTCTGTGTATTTGGCCCTCTTCAGCTATTCCTTATCTCCTTAATTTTGTTCAGTACCATCTTTTTTCAATAACATTGGATCCAAAATTATTCTTCATTGAGAATCCTTTAAAGAGGTCAAGTGAGCTCTTTTCCACCCTGATACCTAAAAACCAATCTCTCTGGAAGGTGCTTGTAGGCATCAATAGCTCTTACTTCTTCCAGCTCATCCAGATAAAGATTTATATCTGAAAATTCTTTGATGTCACGGATGAAGAGTTGATCTCCCTTGTTGACAATTGGATTGGGTTTGGCCAGTGATTCGGATTGAATTTTAATTGGCTTGACCTTCTTGATTGCTCTCTTCTATGTTTTCCTATATTTGGTTTATATTGGAATGTTTAGATCTGGAAGAGGTAGGCTTTCACAATCTATTGCTTTTATTATTGTTTGAGCCTCACCTTTTCTTCTTTCTTAGCATCTGCAAATTTTGGATGTCCAAACACCACACAAATCATTTTACCATTCCTGTAGATTTTGGAAAACCTTTTCTTTAAGACTGAATCTCTCGGATCTTTGAAGAAAGCAATAGACCTTCCAAGCAGCTTTTTCTCATCTGGCTTGAGAGTTTCATAGAACAGGTCCAAAGGATTTTTGTCTGAGTTCTTTGGATAGTTTCTCGTTGGTTGAAAAATCATATTGGCCTTTGGAGATTTAATTGATAAGGGTTGACCCCTTTCCATGTTTCCTAAGGTCATGTCATTGGCTGAAATTGTTCTCAATTGAGAGAAATGAGAGAAGGCTTTGTCTTGCTTCTCAATTAGACCAAACTTCTTTTCAATGTTGTTATCAATCTTCTCCCATTTTTCACTAAACTCCAGTTCAGCTGCTGCTATCTTGATTAGATTAATGTTGTCTAGTATTGGTGGCTTTGTGAAGGTAATTGCCGAAACTATTACCTTGTTGACATTCATGTTGAACACTTTCTCCCCCTCACTAGCTGACTCTCTCTGACTAACTATAATGATAGAGTCTTTCTTCCCCTTTTTGTTAGCATCAAGTTGAGCAGAGGTTGAGGTTTGTACAGCCACCAATTTATAAAGAAGCAGTGTTTGTTGAGCTTGATGAAGTTGGATTTAAGTGATAGAGGTTTCTAGAGTCTTTAGCCTGGTGCCCAAAGAATCCACCTTGCTACTGAAATAAGAGTTTTACTTGAGTTGTCTGTTGATATCTAACAATGTAGTTGCAGGAAACATAGATTCCAATCTTTTAGAGATGTCCTTCTTGACTTGTCCAAACTCTGTCTTGAATTCAAACACATATTGATTTTTTTTAGAGATTGGATTTTGTGTAATTAAAGAGACTCAAGGTGTGCTTGAAGAAGACTCTTGGTGTTGGCATATGTGGTAGCTTGAAGAGCTCTCTGAGTCTAGTGAATTAGTTTGAAGAGAGTGGATTCGAAGTGATGTTCACTGCATTCTTTGTTAAACATCCATGATAGAGTGTTTGTTCTTGAGCTAGGGCCTTCTTGTCCCCCTGTGTTTATGAAATCAACTTCATCATCATCATCATCCCAAAAAATTTCTTCAGAACCACCAGTAGGATAATCAAAATCATCACCAGTTGTGGATGGCATGGCAGTGATTGCATCATTAACCCTTTGCATGAAAGAAGTTGTGTGCACCAATTTGAGAATACTCTCAGCAACCACATAGTCTTGTTCAGCCAATACTTGATAAGCTGGAATAGGGTGAGTAAATGCCTCAGATTTATAAATAGGTTTTAAGACATCTTGATATTCTTGCTGAAATAGTTGTTTCTTGTCAGCCTCATTGACATCCCTTAACTCACTAACAATGGGCTCTTCCCATTCTTCAGTACCTACTTTTCTCTGATAATCTCTCTTTTCTTGCATCAAGGGCTCCCCTTGGCTTCCCACCCTCACACCCTCACCTTCACCTAGTAAAAGCTAACAATCTTTGTAGGAAGGGATGAAACCTTTATAATGATATGACCTCACCCTCAGTATGAGCAGCCCATGTATAATCCAAAATAAATATTATTTTTTCAATTTTATAAATTTATTAATAATTCAAGGTTTTTTCCTACCGATATTCGCAGGAAAAGGGGTCCTCCAGCTCAAAGGTTTTTCCTGCCAATTTTGGTGAAAAATGTTAAGATTTAAAAATGGACCCACCATATTTTTACTTTTTGATGGTGTGGTGGTAATGTATTGAAGATAAGATAAAAATTTAAGAAAAAGAAAATAAAGATAAGGAAGAACAAGAACAAAAAGAAGAAATTTTTTCATGAATCTCATCATTTGAAAGGTATTAATCTCATTTTAAGTTATTTAATCTCATTGTTCTATATTTAATTTGTTTACTGTTATATTTACGGTAGTTAAAGTGAACTTTATGTGTGATTTGTGTGTGTGTATGTTTTGTATTTACTTTGGAGAAATAACATTGGTGAATTTATGCATATATGAGATATATTAAATTATACTTTTTATATCTACTTCTAGAAAGAATGATATTGGTGAATTTATGCATATATATGAGATATGTTAATTTTACATTTTGTACGATTTATAGTGAATTTATGGTGAAGTAAAATTGAATTATAGTTTGTTGATATTGTAGATGTCAAATATAAATCATGATTGGATGTTTATCCGTATAAAAAGTGATCACATTACATGAACGGAAGAGTATTAAAATGGTATAGAAGAATTTTTAGATTCAGTAAAAAGGTTTGGTTTGACAAATGACATTAAATTTTGTCCTTGTAAGACTTATAAAAAATAATGGGTGGAAAAATTTGGATACTATAAATTTTCACGTGTATGCTTCCGGATTTTTTTAAATCTATACGATATGGATTTTACATGGTGAGAAAAAATCAATAACGGAGTCTCGACAATAACTACATCGTCAACGACGTGCCTCCCAATTATGGTACACCGGTGGATATGCATAGAGTTCGGTATTGGAATTTAGATCAATATGCATTGAGATTGGTCTTAATATTTTTTCTAGGTTATAACTAGTCCTAGGTTAGTTACCTAGTCGGACTAGGCACAACTTCAAAGCTAAAAATACCGCCTTTTATTAAGAAAATTACAAACTAGGTCAGACCTTGATGCCTACTCGAACATGGAAAATAATAAAACAAATACCACTTAGAGAATTTTTTGAAGGCAAACAATTAAAAGAAAACAAATAGGCAAATAACAAAAAGGTGATTTTTAAGAGAGCAACGTATAATTAACACAAGCAAGGATGGGTGGGCCCTTTTTTGTTTTAGTCGATCGAGGTGAAGTTTGATTCTGAGTTGAAGACAAGAGAACAACTCAGATTACAGTAAAGTAAAACGTAAATAGTTTCATAATAGAAGGTAAATAGTTTCAGAATTATAAGGGAATGACCTCAAAGCAAGAATAATAATAAATAATCAATTATTTGAATTTTGTTAGAGTCGGAAGGAAGCTGGGACTCGGACCATCGAATGGGGTAGGTTCTCCCTTTCCTTGCTCAATTGCAGTTTTGGCAGCTAGGAACTCTTTCACAAAACTGTGCCAGTTGGCGTTTGGATTGGTCTTAATATCTTTTTCAGCCACTATCCAAGAACGAAGGATATCCAAAGAGCCAGCATCATCAATAGTTGGCGTTTTGATTGGTCTTAATGATTTCTTGAATTCAGCAATAATGGCTTCTTTATGTTTCTCCTCAAAAAGCTTCTTCTTCAAGTCAAAGAGCTCGGAACGTAGATCCGTGGACTCCTTCTCCGCCTTGTGTGCTCGGTCCCCCTCTTCTTTTAGCTTTATTTGCATACTAGACTCCTTCGTAGCATATTGAGTCTTTAGCTCTTCTAACTCAGAAACCAACTCATTAACACGATCCTCTTTCTCCTTTATCTGAGCATTAGCCTGCTTGAGATCCTCAAAAGTTATTGAAATAGCCTGACATATAAGATCCAAGCTGAAAGTAGTATGTATTAGGAAAAAAATCATATAAAGTGACAAAAAAATAATGAAGTTAAAACTCACATGGCCCCAATGCTCAGCAACTCGCTGCAAGACAGAATTCAACCCAGATTCTTCCATCCTAGTCCAATCCTCATCAGTAGGAATCTCAGACATAATAGTCGTTAGTTGTTTAATAGAATGGTTTCCAACCCGGACTAAGCTCTTCTTTGGACCTTTGCCCTTATCACCAGAACCTTTTTCAATATTTGACTCCATTATTTTAGGATGCTTTGTTCCAATTGTCCTTTTTCTCTTTGAATGATGCTTCTCACCGAGCTCCGGAACATCCTCAAAGGCCTCAATAACGTTATTGACCGCATCCATAGCATTTTGAGGAGCAGCGAACTCGGCTTTTTCTTCTTGGAACATTACTGATCTTGACCTATCATTTGACCTCGGACACTTTGTTTGGAAATGTCCAACAAATTTCTTCAGAGATGAAGCATAGGCATTGGTGGACATGATTACTTAGAAATTCGGACAATAGTAAGGAACAACTGAGGCAATGAAGAAATGCAAGTCAAGAACATCAAATAAAGTAGAAGAAAATTTCAATGAGATAATAAGAACCCCAACTACTACGCATATTAAATACTTATATCCAAGATTAAAAAAATTCTTAGTGATTTATAAATGTATCTCGGGTCATTTTGAACCCCAAACACTCACATAAATTAAAACATGCTTTAAGGCATCACCTTGTAGAGTTTTGAAGCTTTTCTGATAATTATTTTTGAAATTTTTTGGTCAAACTCGAATCATGCTTGTTCCACTAAGATTAAATAAGGCTCCTATATTAAAAGGTTTGTTCTATAGATTTGGATTTTCTAACAAAGTGGTACTTGGTGTCAATCTAGTCATAATACAGAATACTGAGTACTTAACTAGTAGAAGAATTGTTGATTGTTAGGTGAGTAATAACTGAATTGGTGGTAAAAGTAGTCTTACCCATGTCTTTCCAAGTCATTTTGTACTCATAATTCAGATTGATTGTTGTGTACTCAACTACGTACTCGGGGTAAAAAGCAGCCAAATTTTTACTCAATTTATTTTGGTAGTCTTTAACCAGATTGGTTATTTCCCAAACCGAACCCTAGGTAAAAAGCACAAAAAAAAATTCTTAAGCCATTAATTCTCCATCACTCCCCCATCCTTCACTCCCCCATGATATGATACAAATGATTCACTACTAATTATCAGGATAAATCCTCACACCCCAATTTTGTATCCTAATACACACTGCCAAGGTACCCTTAACCTGGACTCATGCTTCCTAGTAGGTAGAGTTATGTATACGGTGGTAGAGGCTCTTAGGGAAATTGGGGGACTAGGCCTAAAAAGTGAATTAACAATTAAAAAATATAAACATCTATCAAATATTGCATTTTAACAATTTTCAATTAATCAAATAGTCAATTACAACTCCTAAATACTTGTAATCATACTCTAAGATATAAAGCAGTACAAATCCGAGACACAATGTGGTTATTGCAGGTTATTACTTCCAGGGATATCTAATTTCCATACACATCTGCACATACACAAACAGAAGTTTATAGAATTTGTTTTACCTATCATATATAAACACCTAATGAAAACACAAAGTCAAAAAAATAAATGTATATATATATATGAACACAAATGTAACTAATTACATATATACACTTGTACAAGGACGAAGACCATAGAGAAACATGATATATACATGTAAAGATTGACATCTAATAATCAATAACAAAGAAATCTAGACTGTACTTCAGTTTTATTCATACCATACAATCACTAGTAAAGAAGATGGAGATAGAACAAGCAAGATACCTGAAGAAATGTAAAGTAAACCCTAAATTTGATGCGGCGCTCAATTGTTTCATATATCCAAGTACCAATTATATACATTGAGCTAGCTGCGGACTTAATTAGGGATAAAAATATAGCCTTGTGCTAAAATTGTATATACTAAAATAATTACATAATATTCTTTGAAATACAATAAAAATTTAATAAGATGCTATATGCAAGCATAATTTTTTAGAATTGTTATGTTATTGTTTCATTTTAATATTTTACTTTGTCACATAAGTAGGTTCTAGATATCTATATAAATTAAAATAGTAAAAAGAATTTAAATTGAAATAATATTTTAATAGAAAAGAGCAGACCAATAAAAAGGTTTAGTGTTTAAATGTTAATATCATACTATAATAATGTATAAGATATATTACATATGAAGGTAAATATTTTTATTCCACAATAATTATTTCTATATTAACAAGAATGCTAATTTGTTTTTATCAAATTTAACTAGTCTAATCTATAATAATAGACAATCATTTTCACAAATATCAATCTTGTCATAATACAATTTAAGTTCTTCACTATCTTCTTCAAGATTAAATAATCTAGAGTTTATAATGTTTTTAAAAGAGCAATATATAATTAACACTAGCTAGGAGGAAGCTAGGCACCATCACTACAACATATATTTAATCACTTAAATGGTTAAAAAAATACTCTTGTCCTAAAAAAATATTGTTGTGTGAGCTTGTGAACAAACAACAAGAGTAACCTATCAGTTGAAAAACGGTTGTCCTTGTTGTATCCTCCTATGGAATCATACAACAAATAGTTCGTCTATTGTCTTAGATTGCTAGGACAACACCATAAAACCGTTGGCTTAAGACAATGATTTTAATATTTATGTTGTGTAATTTAGACAAGTGTTTATGATTATGGTTAAATATTAAACAACTATGCAATGATTTAAAAAAAATCATTATCCCTCCTATTTTTAATTTTATCTTCCCAAAAGGTTAACAACTCATCAGTTTAATTTCTTCATCTCTCAAATAATAGACAACTTTTTGAGATGAAAAAAACTTGTTGGTAACTCAAATATGCAATGGTTTGGTTCTTGTTGCCTGTTGTGTAAACTCAAGGTAGAAGATGGTTAAATACAAAGTAACACTTGTCTCTGACTAATGTTAAAAAAAATTGACGGGTACATGTCAAATCCCCATAAAATAATCCAATAGAATCCAACCAATGACTAGCTAATAAAAAATCATCCAACTAATATAGACTAGCAAAAAAACTCAATTAAGTTGGCTATCACAATATTTCCTCAAGTCAACAACTAATTTCAATTGGATAATTCACAAATCAAATTATATTCCAATTTCACAAGATAATTAATCAAAAAATATAAAATCTAATTAAGCTCTAATGATGCCATATAAAGCTTCCAAAATTAAGCGAAAAAATGTAACAATTTATTGGCAAAGATGAAGGAGTGTATCATATATTGAACACCTTAATCGATCCATAATTCCCATTAAACCCTTAACAAGTGGCCAACTATTTTAATTAAGCATGTCCATATACAACCAAGAATGCAATCAAATATGTTTTTCCACGAAAATGGGCAAAAACGGGCAATAATGCAATTTGGCTTAATAATCACATTGGTCACTGAAAGAAAATTAAAAAAAAACTGAACATGGTTACAAATATTTAAGATTAATAGGGTTTAGGGCCCATCATTAGTACTTTCCTATAATTACATGATACTGAATCCAACATATGAATGCCAGACATTCGAAATAATCAAGAAAAAGCTGTGCCATAGATTAGAAAATGGCAAATTCTGGTGTGATAAATCATTTATAAAAAATATAAGAAAAAATGTTAAATTCATATACATTAAAAAAGTACTCGTAATTGACAAGAATTAATTAAAATACAAATATGACAAATATTAATTTGAGAAATAAAAAAAGATATACGAATAAATAAATGATAAAAGGGAGAGAGGTATACTCATGCTGGGGTAATACTATGGATAACTTAACTTAAAAGAAGGTAATAATAATCATCATGGGATTTGAATCTATTCATCTATGTCCCACATATAACTAGCTTTTCCTGATCAAGGTCGTCAAACATTGTGAAACACTGGCACGTGTAGCTCATTCTCAAGTTTTAATTCTACTGATCCATCATTTTCATCATCACATTATTCAAAATAGTTCTTTTCCGGTAATTTCAACACGACATACCAATGTTTTTCAAGAGGATCATCAATATAACAAATTTGCTTAACATGTTTCCCTAGCACGAAAGGATCATTTACGGAACCTAATTTGTTCAAATTAACAATTATATATCCCAAATTATCTACCTTAACCCCCTCGTTCATATCTACCCATTTACAATGAAAAATTGGTACTCTAAATTTGTTGTAGTCTAACTCCCATATACTTTTATAACTCCATAGTAATTATGTGAAGTATGTTCAATATTTTTCTCTTTACCCTCCACAAGCATTGTGTCTGCAGCGACAATCACCACTACACTGAACTTGTCGAGTGTCACCATGCTCCTTGGTGCTATACGTAACACCATTAATTCTATATTCGCTAAATGTAGGGACATTCTTGTTGGGCCCTTCAGTAATTCACCTTATCTCCTCAGGTACATTATTATGGTCATCCAATAATTCTGATTCTGCCCATCAATGTCGCAATAGATAGACATCTTGCATTCTGCCCATACTTTGCTTTTTATGACACTCGTACGATAAAGTTTTCAAAATTTACCAAACACTCCTCCACCTCTTCGGCAATGTATTCCTCAACAATACAACCTTGGGGATGAGCGGGTTCCGTATATATCCTTTAAATGCCTTCAGATATCTCTCGAAGAGATACATCCAATGAACGAATATTGGCCCATAAATATTAACCTCTCTCACGAGACGAACTAAGAGATGGATCATTACATCAAAAAAAGGAGGGGGAAAGTGTTTTTCGAGCTGGCATAATATTTCCACTAACTTACTCTGCACTTGTTATAACTTGTCTATATTAATCACTTTACTGCAAATTGCCTTGAAGAAAAGGCAAAATCTAATAATTGTGCATCTCACTTGTTTTTGTAGTACTGGACGAATTGAGATTGGAAGTAAATGATGTAGTATCGTCTGACAATAATGAGATTTCATTCCAAAAAGCCCAATATTTTCCATGTTTACAAGATTATTGATATTTGAACAAAATCCATCTGCCAACTTCATTTTAAGAAATGATGAGCAAACTATTTTTTTCTGCATGAATTAAGTTCCATGACGCCACCGGTACCTTTTCTGTCTTTCCAAGATTCTTTGGTCTCAGCTCCATTCTTATTACCATTTTATCCATATCAAGACAGACAGACTCCCTATCTTTTTTGTTCCTCGAAATATTTAGTAAAGTTCCAAGCACAGTTTCATAGTATTATCAGAACAGGGGCGACCACCTTCTCCACAGTGTTATCAAAAGCTGATTGCTACCTTCTATAAGGATGATAACGGGGCAATCATCTTCGATGCCTCATAGTTACCATCTTACGGTAATTAACCAGCCTAGTAGCTATTATTTCATCAATACAAATAGTACACACATTATACCCTTTAATTACATTTCCTGGCAAGTTCCTAAGGGAGGAAAATAACTTATTATCCATAATAAAATGTCCTTAAGGATGAAATACTCTTTCTTATAAGCGTCATACATTTGTTTCCCACGCCACAACTCTTGCAGATCTTTTATTAGTGATTGAATGAACACGTCGATATCATTTACAGGCTTTGTCGATTCTAATATGAATAAGCAGAGCATAATATACCTTCTTTTCATACAAAGATATGAAGGAAGGTTATAAATTGATAGCAAAAGAGGCCAACTTGACTAATCAGTACGGTTTCCATGAAAAGGATTGAAACCATTAGAAGATAAACTTAATCGAAGGTTCATAGTCTCTGATACAAAATCAGGTCATTTTTTGTCGCTATCCTTCCATGTTTTTGAATCAGCTGGATACTTCATTTTACCATCATTTTGTCACTCGGTGTCATGCCACGTCATGTCATTTGCAATATGAGGTGTATTGAATCAATTTCATAATATTGGTTTCGGCGAAAAATACCATAGGACCTTAGCAGGATCCCCTTCAAGTTCATCTCCTTTTTTGATCAATTTTCATCTAGAGGCCTTACATACGCGACAAGTAGTTTCATCTTCATCTAAATTGCCATGATATAAGATCAGACAATTATTCGAACATGTGTGTATCTTTTCATACCCCATTCCTAATGCAAATAAGCTTTTCTTTACTTCATTGAAGGAAGATGGGATGTTATGCCTTCCGAAAGTAAAGACCCAAGTAATAATAGAATATCACTGAAGCATGAATTAGACATATCATGCTTCACTTTTCAGTTGTATAACTGAATCAAAGTTTTCATCTTAGTGTACCTCGCACATCCAGGATAAAGAGGTTGATGTTCACTTTTAACATGGTTGATGTTCACTTTTAACATGGTTGATGAAATTAGAAGAATGAGAAGATATATCATCATCGTCGTCCTCGTCACGTTCACCCATTCCTGAGGTGACTTAATTGATAGATTCTGAAGTGTCGATTTCATTAGAAATTTCTACGGATTTATTCTCCATGTGCCATATCCAACATGTATAAGTTTGATCAATACCATTTTGAAAAAGATATTTTTTAACTATATGTGCTCCCCATGATTTACTATGTGTGCAGTTTACACATGGACAACTGATTTTTTCTACATTATACCCATTCTCAAATGCAAATATTAACAAATCTTCCACTCCTGTTTTCAAATCTTTTGTTTTTCTATCCTCTTTTAACCATGATCTATCCATCTTTTAAAAGTCTGAATAGAACCTCAGATTCCACTATTTATAGCTAAATTGTGAAATCTTTATATTTCCCCCAAATTTTATAACTAAACCTTAATTGAAGTTAAAAATCATCAAAATGAATTCAAAATAGAGGACATATATAACCTGAATTCTTAAATTACTGTACTAACCTGCCCAAGTGTAATATTCAATTTCACTCCTTATAGCTTCTTCAAAATGAATTGTGAAGTCTTTATAATCCCCCCCAAATCAAATGAACCCTAATTGAAGTTCAGAATCACAAAAAAATGAATTCATCAAAATGAATTCAAAACACAGTATATATATAACCTAAATTCTTATAATACTGTACTTACATGTTCAAGTATGATAAGAAATGTAAAACCCGAGTTCTTCAACTCTTGACGTCTTGAATTCTTGATGTGACTGAGATTTGAAGACTTGAAAGTACGGAGCACGGATTTGAGAGTATTAGCACAAACTTGAGAATAGATTTGAGTTAACGGATTTGAGAGCACCAGAGACATGAATGAACGGCCTAACTAACAAGTATATGAATATGTTCTAATTCAGATAAAATTGTCTTAACAACGATATGTCTGAAATAACATAATTACTAACATTTTTACATTTCAGTTAAATTGTTATATAAGAAATATGTGGTCGATAAATTAAAATATTTTGAATAATACAAATTCATTTATTTTCGAGGACCACGATAATTTAGATTTTATGTATTTGACTAAATCGATATAGATGAATAAATTACATAATTTATTAAAATATAAATAAACAAAAATTATTTTAACAAAATGGTATATTGATAATAAGAATATCAAAGTTATATTACAAGAAAAATTGTGATGTTGTTCTTTCAGAGATATTGGTGTACTTTGGATCGCTTAGAATGTCTTTAATATCATTTTTAACTTCAAGATTTTTAAATTATGTCTGTTAAACGATAAATAAACAAATCATCTAATTATTTTTAGCATGTTATTTGTTTTACAACCTGATCATATCAGCAGTTGGGAGTTCCCAAATATATATTGTTTTATATAATGGTGTTTTGGAAAAACTATTGCCCAACACTAGATTATATAGTTTTTTTATAAATTGTTATATATAATTGACTAGCGATAAGTTTAACTTTTTCGAGTTGATATCCTGTTTATTGATATTTTTTAAATTTGTAAACATTTTCGATGATCCAATTATACGGATGTTTAAATCACCTTTTCAACGATTCAAACATAGGGATGTCCTTCCAATACGAATATGATTACCATTGACAATATTCAATTAATTTACAATATCGATACCCTTTATAGAAAAAGATGTACTGATGTGCTTTTATATTAATCGAAACTTTCTTACTAAGCATTATCATTTACCCCTACACCCCAAACTTTAAACCCTAATTTCAACCCGATTAATTTAGAATATTACTCTTTCAACGATCTAACTGTACGGATGATAAAATCTAACCATTTTAGAGATGTAGTTTTTTTTATTTTTGTGTGATTTTATGTTAGTCCAAGTTGTTATCATTACCGTTGAACTACTTTGTTAACCCCTAATCCATAAATCTTAACCGTAATCCCTAAACCCTATAACTACTTTGATATTTCGTAATCCTAAGTATCATGTGTATATGTTAGTGTACGTATTGATATTCTTTATTGTACATGTACTTGTAAAATATATCAAATTATTGCATATGAATGATAGAATTTAAATTTTTCATAATTAAGTTCATCCGTTCTCTTACAGGGTATCGTTTTGGCGTAAAGTGTGGAGCGACCTACACATTTACAATGATTTACCTTGTACACGGCTTCAGGGTTTTTAAAACTTCCCTATTATTTTCTTACCTTTTTCCCTAATTTTAGGAATTTTCTGGTATTTTTCAGGAATTTTCCCTTAATTCTGGGATTTTCCTTAATTTCTAGAACATTCTGAATTTTCTGCAGTTTTTCAGAAACTTTTTCCAATTTTCAGCCCTTTTTCGACCAGGATCCTAGTCGAAAATTCGACCTGGATCCTAGTCAAATTTTCACTACAAGAAAAACATGATCCTACAACCGTTTTTCACCGTTGTTTGATGTCAAAATTTTTGGTCGTCTATTGAGGAGCCGTGTGATTTCGATCAGACAACAGTGCATCGAACCATTACTAGAAGCTACAGACACAACAGGTTCATAACTGTTACCGAAACTGTCATTCAACAACAGGTTGTATAAAAGACTGTATTGTTGGAACAGTTTACCTGCAACGGTTTTCCTCAAGAAGACAACGGTGTATTACTGTCAACTAAGAGTGCAAAATTTCTATATATTATTTGTCAAACAACGGGTAGTTTGTTGATTGTTGTTTGAAAGGCTAACCACAATAGGTTTAGGACAATACAGTTATGTTATGATGTCTTAGACAACACCTTGAGCCAGAGTATTGTAAGGAAGTCTTTCAAACATCGGTTTGTGAAATGTATTTCCAATAATGAGTTGTGGTTAACGGCCATTTTAAAGCTCTTTAGACCACATTTTTTGTTTAACTCCTATTGTAGTGCACCCCTTGAGACAACAGCGTCGTATATAATGTTGTTTGAAAGGCTAACCACAACAGTTTTAGGTCAATACTGTTATTTTATGCTGTCTTATACAACAGTTTTAGGTAAATATTGTAAGGAGCTATTTCAAACAATGGTTTGTGATAGTATTTTAATACTAAGTTATGTTAACTGCCATCTTAATGCTCTTTAGACCACATTTTTTGTTTAAAGCATATTGTAGTGTTATCTTTGAGATAACACCATCGTATATTTTGTCGTTATGTGAACATGATAGACACAATATTACCATGTTTTAAAGTGTTGTGAATAGAGCTTTAGTCAACTGTTAAAACAATGTTACAGTGTTGTTCCAATTAGTTTGGTACAATGGCTGTTTTTGATTGAGAACACAATCATCTGTTGTATATAAAATTTTGCATATAAAATCCTGATTTCATCCAAACCACCTGTTTTCTAAAAACTAAATCCCAAAAATGAATCCACCAAAAATGAATCCACCAAACGAACAAACCGAGAACTAACTACTAATCACAAAAAAATCAAAATCCACCAAACCAACAAACCTAGAACTAGCTAGAACAAGAACAAGCCAATATATATAAATTCACCAAACCAACAAACTTAGAACTAGCTAGAACAAGAACAAGCCAATATATATAAATCCACCAAACACATATCAATCCAACAATCCTAGAACAAGCCAATATATATATATATATCCACCAAACATCTAATATAAATCCACCAAACACAACCAATCCAACAATCCTACAACACTAGAACAAGAACCGGGCAATATATATAGATTGAGCACAATATATATAGATTGACCATGCAATCTACTAATAGATTGAGACAAATCTATCAATCTACCGACAATTCTGTTTGGATTGGACCAAAAAGTGCATCACCATGACCAACTGCATAATTTAAAGTTCAAATCCGACTACTAGTTCAAACAAAAGACCACAAATTTGGAACCTAGATTGCATGGCGTTTCATGAAATATTTTGCAAAATCACAGCGGATCTCGTTAATGTCATCATCAGTGTAAACCAAGTTTGATCTGCGCATCCACTGAAAAATAACCCAAAATTTTACATAAGTCATACAATTAAGTACTGTACGAGTAAGAGTATAAGTCAATGGGAAAACCCAAAGTGAAAATCTCACCTTAGCAGCAAACTCAAGTTCTTTGTCCAGAACAATCTCCTTCATATAGCGCATCACAAACAGGCCACAATCCTTGGTTCCTGACTGCACTGGAACTCCCTGGATTAATTAAAAATGCATTACAAAAGCTGTGAATTGGAGAGAAAGAAGCTCTTGTATGTATATTGCAGAGAGATAACTATACAAAACAGATTTGGTGAATGTAAAAAATAAGTCTCTAAACTATGAGTGCAGTAGTGTTTATATACAAGCATTAATCTAACTAACTTCTATCCTTAACAACTAACTGAGATGTAACAAATAATTATTTAATTACAATATCAACTAACTGAGATGTAAGAAATAATTATTTAATTACAATATCCTTAATAGCATAGAAAAAATATGATGAGAATTGATTATTACCGCCATGTTCTCCCACAAAATTTTCTTCTTGACAACCTTGTTGAGATCCTCTTTGTAAATTTTAATGGCACTACAACCAAAATAATACCAGCAAAACCATTAAGCAACTGAAAAATGCGTGGTCTATCAAAGTTCAAGACTCCATACAGATATTTTAGAAGCTGAATCTTACTTGTCGACAACATCCAGCCATTCCACATTAGCGATTCGACGTTTTAGAGGGTCCATGTGGTAGACAACCTCTGCCTCAGGATTTGCAACAGTTAAATTCCAATGGTTCCTACACAAACATGAATGAATTGAAGCCTTGTCATAAAAATTGAAACTTAGAAGCTCCAAAAAAAATCAATTTAAAAAGGCATGTGATCCTGTTTAGCTAAAACATTATATGAGAATGTCTAACTAGCTAGCTCTTGGATTAAAACTTACACGTCATTGTAAGGCATAAGAAAGTATTGCCCTTTCTTAGCATTCTTAAATCGTGCAGCGAGTGCACGCGACCTCTGCCCTGCATTACCACAGCCAATGGCACCAATTGTGGTGGGATCTACGAACTTGATCATGTTGGTCATCTTATTTTTTTTGACGTATTCGTTTATGGAGCTACATATAAAAATATGAGAGATTAAAAAAAAATCGTTTCTGGAGCCACAGACTAACTATGAGATATTAAAAAAAAAATTGTGGAGAAACTTACTGAATAAAAAGGACGATCACAGACCCCGACATTTCACCTCCAGAGCACACCGAATATATATCTGATAAGTAAATGGCCATCTTTTTTGTAGAGCCAAAGGCTTCTTGGGATAGTTGAAAAGAAACCGTTCGTTCATCAGCTAAGGCACCCTTTGCCCATGTCCACAAACGATTTAATGCAGATGGGTAATTTGCACCCATCTCAACAACAAGCTCTGGTTCAACATCAGCGACTAATTTATAAGTCTTCTTTTTTCCCTTTTTCTTGGCTTTCTGCAGAAAATACACATGAAAATAGTAAGAAAGAAAATACTAAATAAAAACATTCTAGCTATATAGTGCTATTCTAAATATTTTTACCTTCGGAGCTGACAAAACATTGGAAGTGCTATTGTTCCTCATTGTTATCAAGTTTCTTGGCCATGCAATAAAAGTTCCCATGGCTTGTTCCACGGTCAAAATCTCGTCACCGATGGGATATGGAATCTTAGCATCTCCTTGAATGACTTGAGTGATTGACACTCTTGCATTCTCTTCCCCAAGTCTGACTCCATGGATTGTCTCCTCTCCTTCAACAACAACAACTTCATCAATCTTCGCACAAGCTACAATGTTGCTGAGCGATCCAAGAGCCAATTTACAAACAGAATTATCCGGAGCATTCACTTTAACTTCTTCACATCTGTCTTCCTCAAAAACAATTCTACAACTTTCATCCTTGCCATCCAACCTCTGAGCATCCTCAGGATCCACCCCTAAATCAACAAACAAACTTTCAATCTTTTGAATTTTCAGACCACCTCCCTCCTGTTGAACAGGAAATAAATTCTTTGCAGTTGTAGGTGTAGCAGGATGGTTTACAGCTGCATCAACATCAACCCCGCCGTTAGAGTGACAGCTTGCTTGTTGGGAAGGATGCGTTGGAGTACATTCTTGTTGTACGGGCCTTTTCAAGATCTCTGCCCTCAGCTTTTCCATTTCAGCAGCCCAAAAATCATCTCTCGCTTTAATTATTTTTGGAGTCTCCTCTGCCAAGTACCTCTGAACTCTTTCCTGTATCTTTTCATCCATTGTTCTAGCTTTTTTTTGCCTTGGAAGATCAAAATAAACCGACTGCTTTACATGAACACCTTGTCCACGGACCCGTCCACCATGCTCAGGCTTACCGAGCGCGAGTGTTAAAACATCATCAACACCTTCAGCTATTAGTTTCCCTTCCTTAACCTCCTTTTTCAATTTTTCCTAAAATATTAAGTGTACCATATTATCACAGTCTGAGCTATTTCCATGTAAAAGACTAACATAATTAAGTACCATATACTTTCAATTAATTAAGACAAAAATTAATATATAACTTACAATTTCCGTTGCTTTATCTTCAACAATTTTTCCTAAAAATTTACCATCTTTGTCCTTCCTTGCTAGGACCCAGGTTGACGACCGATCAACTTCCTCTTCATCTGGATGAGATTGATACTGCATTCACATGTATATGATCAGGAAAGTATAATAGTATAAATATGTTAGACAAATTAGTTTGTATTAGAATAATAACTATGTCATTTCACTATTACGCACCCATTCATTCTCGAGGTTAGCATAACCTTTTCGAGACATCCGATGTGGATATACACTCAGCATCCTTCTTTGTATAGCATCATCATGACATTTCTGCATAAGAAGCACGAATGTGGTTATGAAATCAATATTAATTAAATACCAAAAACTAGAAACAACAAGTATGTTTTAATGCTAACTAGAAATAAGTATGTCATAATGCTAACTGGAAACATACCAAAAACTCAGGTGACGTGCGATCAGCAACAAATATATCCCAATGCGATTTTTCTATGAAAGAGAAATCTGCAGGAGGATAGGCCAACACTTCAGGTTGATCTCGATAAGGGAGAATGTAATTTGTGGTCAGTCGACTTTTGAACTCCCTCCATTTCTGACCAGCGGAACGTAAAACCAACTTTTTCGCAGACGGAGGTAAAATGAAACCCAGCTACATACATAAGAAATTAAAAAGATATCAGATACATAAGTAATGAACATATAATGAAAGATACATAATTATTTGAGTTTGTTTTACCAGAACACACTCCCAAAGCTTGTTCTTTGTCTCATCGGGAACACATTTCCAACTATCATGCCAGATTGGTGCTTTGGTTCTTGCCAAAACCCCAATATAGGATTGCATTTCTGCCGCTTCAGGACCATACGGCTCTCCCTTTCCATTAAAAGACACATTAAGTTTATTCCCCTGGATCTTTCGTCTCACAATTCTATGCATCGTTACACAACCTCGCTTGAGTAGTTTTAGTCCTTCATTGTTGTTCGGGGTGGTAACAGGTTTCACTTTTTTCTTCTTATTTTTGGAAATTTTTTTCTGTAAGATTTCAGATATAGGCTTCTTCTTCACAGACTTTGGGGAAGAAGTGGATGGGGTGGGGGTCATAGCAGGGGTCTGGTTGTTTAAGGACCTGGTCTTTCGTAAAGCCCTGATCACATTCATGGTAGTTGGGTGGGATGAAGACCTGGACCTTTTAAGCTCTTTCTTCTTTGGCCCTGTTCTCGGTGACTTTCTTGTGTTCAATTCTGTCTTCTTTGACTCACTTTTCTTTTTCGGAGTGGCCATTATCTATACACCAAACAAAAACTAAAGTTTAAAACACATGTATCAAATGTATATGGAAGAAAAACCAAATTTCAGAGTCACATAATATAGAACATGTAAAATGAGCTGTCATAGATCTAAAAGGACTTCGCATATATGCACCAAACATATATACTCAAACAGAGGCAATGTGTTTATGTGTTCCGTGAATCAAACAGAGGCAATGTGGATCAAAATCCACAAAATCTTAAGTGAAACATTAAAATCAAGCATAGTGAAACACTAAAATCAGGGATGCTGAGTGTATATGCAGAGTGTATTTAGAGGAACACTAAAATCTAGAGTGAAACATAGAACACATGAAATCAGGGACTCACAAGCATAGTGAAAATACAAAATCAACACCCACAAGCATAGTGAAAACCACAAAATCAACAAAATAGAACACCCCACAAGCATAGAACACCCCACAAGCATAGTGAAAACCCAAAAAATCAACAAAATCAACACCCACAAGCAGCATCATATATTCAAAACCCCACAAGCATAGTGAAAACCCACAAAATCAACACCCACAAGCAGCATCATATATTCAAAATCCACAAAATGCATTTCTCAAAATCGAAACCCACAACCCCTAAATACATGAAATCGGGGACTCAAAATCGAAACCCACAACCATCATATATTCAAAATAGAAACCCAAAACCCCTAAATACATAAAATCAGGGACTCAAAATCAAGAGTGAGTGACAAAATGCATGCAAATGACGCATATAATCGGAATGAAGATACCCAAAATATCATATACTCTACAACCCCTAAATACATAAGATGAAAAAACCCCAAATACAAAAGATAAAATCAGGGACGCTAGGGTTCTAGGGTTTAAGCCCATACCAGTGATTAAACGGTTGAGTAATCGCCCTTGTCGCGTGTGATGCTAGGTTGAGTAATCGCCGTTGTCGCCTGTGATCGCCGTTGTCGCCTGTGATCGCCGTTGTCGCGTGTGATAAAATGAAAATGAAAAATGAAATTGTGAATGTAAACTGGTAAAGTAAACACCGCGAAGCCAAGGTGGGAGACAATTTTTGATTGGGGGGAAATGAAAAATCAAATGAACGGTGCTGATTTGAGATAGTACCTCAATCTAACGGTATGTAATGTCTTTTAATATATTTTAATTTTTAAAAATTAAATTATCTTGTCTGAAAAACTGTTGTTAGACATACTTTGTTACAATTGTTTAGTTAATAATTTCGATTAGAAGATTTTTATTCGGTTCAGTGTTTCGTTAAAAAGATGACTTTATTTTAAACATCTTATATTTTCCGATAAAATCTGTACATGACTACACTAAGTCGATATTAACATCCGTACGGTTGGATCGTTGACAAATCCATTTTATAAATTAATTAAGTCAACTGGGTAGTAGTACCCGTGTCAGGGACTACAGCTTTTACCGGATTTCTATTAAAAAGACGAACAAGAAGAGTTGATTATTTTCCGATAAAATTTGTACATGACTACAATAAGTCGATATTAACATCCGTACGGTTGGATCGTTGACAAATCCATTTCAGAAATTAATTAAGTCAACTGGGTAGTAGTACCCGTGTCAGGGACTACAGCTTTTACCGGATTTCTGTTAAAAAGACGAACAAGAAGAGTTGATTATTTTCCGATAAAATCTGTACATGACTACACTAAGTCGATATTAACATCCGTACGGTTGGATCGTTGACAAATCCATTTTATAAATTAATTAAGTCAACTGGGTAGTAGTACCCGTGTCAGGGACTATAGCTTTTACCGGATTTCTGTTAAAAAGACGAACAAGAAGAGTTGATTATTTTCCGATAAAATCTGTACATGACTACACTAAGTCGATATTAACATCCTTACGGTTGGATCGTTGACAAATCCATTTTATAAATTAATTAAGTCAACTGGGTAGTAGTACCCGTGTCAGGGACTACAGCTTTTACCGGATTTCTGTTAAAAAGACGAACAAGAAGAGTTGATTATTTTCCGATAAAATCTGTACATGACTACACTAAGTCGATATTAACATCCGTACGGTTGGATCGTTGACAAATCCATTTCAGAAATTAATTAAGTCAACTGGGTAGTAGTACCCGTGTCAGGGACTACAGCTTTTACCGGATTTCTGTTAAAAAGACGAACAAGAAGAGTTGATTATTTTCCGATAAAATTTGTACATGACTACAATAAGTCGATATTAACATCCGTACGGTTGGATCGTTGAGAAATCCATTTCAGAAATTAATTAAGTCAACTGGGTAGTAGTACCCGTGTCAGGGACTACAGCTTTTACCGGATTTCTGTTAAAAAGACGAACAAGAAGAGTTGATTATTTTCCGATAAAATTTGTACATGACTACAATAAGTCGATATTAACATCCGTACGGTTGGATCATTGACAAATCCATTTCAGAAATTAATTAAGTCAACTGGGTAGTAGTACCCGTGTCAGGGACTACAGCTTTTACCGGATTTCTGTTAAAAAGACGAACAAGAAGAGTTGATTATTTTCCGATAAAATTTGTACATGACTACAATAAGTTGATATTAACATCGATAAAATTTGTAAATGACTATCCATAAGTCGATTTTTATTTGGATTTAATTGATTTTGACATTCTTGGACATAATTTAAGGATAATAATTGAAGTCAAAATTAGGTCATTCATTACTCCTCATCTTATCCCCTCCTGTACTCTCCATCGTGATTCGTGGCGGCTCCATCGCACCTCGACCTCCTCGAACCTCCATCGACCTCGACCTCAAGCTCGACCTCGACCTCAAGCTGCTTCGCACCTCCTCCATCGCACCTCGACCTCAAGCTCAACCTCCCCCATCGAACCTCGACCTCCATCGCAGAGACCTCCATTTTAGGTAAATCCGTAACCTAAATTATCTTTTTAGTGTTTTAGGGTTCCTCCATTATTTCAGTGGTTTAAGCTCTAACACAAGCTCACCTCTGCAATTAATTGTTTGAAGTGATAAGCTTAATAGTTAATTGTTTAATTAGTTAGTCATAATCTTAATTAGTTAATTGTTTAATTAGTTAGTCATAATCTTAATTAGTTAATTGTTTAATTAGTTAGTCATAATCTTAATTAGTCACCTCTGCAATTAATTGTTTGAAGTGATGAACATTGGGAATTTGGGTTTGTGATAAGCTTAATTAGTTACTAATTGCTAATAGATTATGTAGTTGTTGCTGATTGTTTTGGTTTGGTAGTTAGTCATAAGCTTAATAGTTTTGGTTATTTGGGAATTTGGGTTTGTAATTGTTTTGGTAGTTAGTCATAAGCTTAATAGTATATGCTCTGTTTTTGACCATCATGTCACTTTCTTTTTGCAGCTTGTTTTATATCAAAATATGGATAGGTCATGGTTAAAAGCTGATAGAAGAACAAGAGAGTTTGAGAATGGAGTGGACGATTTACTTATGTTTGCCTTTGAGAATGGATATAACGAAGACAAAATAAGTTGTCCATGCTTAAAGTGCGGACATAGCAAATCTTGGAAAGCTCGGATTGTTAAAAACCATCTGTTTCAAAATGGTATTGATGAAACGTATACTCGCTGGATATGGCACGGGGAGCCAAATATTGTAGAAAGTCCTGTATTGGATGAAAGTGACAACTCGGTATCTTCTAATTACCAATTCTGCACAAGAATGGGTGAAGCTGACGATGATGATGTTCTTTCTTCAGATTCTTCAGATTTCATCAACCATGTGAAAGGTGAGCATGAACCTCTTTATCCTGGTTGTGAGAATTACACTAAGATGAAAGCTTTGGTTAAGTTATTCAACTTGAAAGTGAAGCATGGTATGTCTGATTCATGTTTTTCTGATGTTCTATTATTGATTGGGTCTTTGCTACCAGAAGGCAACAATGTCCCTTCTTCTTTCAATGAAGCGAAGAAAACCTTATGTGCATTAGGAATGGGTTATGATAAGATACACGCATGCCCGAATAATTGTCTACTATATCGTGGGCCACAAGATGAAGATGAGACTACTTGTCGCATATGTAAGGCCTCTAGATGGAAACTGAATAAGAAAGGAGAAGAACAAGAAGGAGTCCCTGCTAAGGTCTTATGGTATTTCCCCTTGATACCAAGAATAAGAAATTTGTTCAATACACCAGCGATTGCGAAGGACATGACTTGGCATGAGACCGAACGACAACAAGATGATAAAATGAGGCATCCAGCAGACTCGCAAACATGGAAGGATGTCGATCAAAAGTGGCCTGATTTTGCATCGGAGAGTAGAAACCTCCGGTTAGCTTTATCCGCCGACGGTTTCAATCCTTTTCGTGGAAACCGTACTGATCACTCAAGTTGGCCAGTTTTGCTATCGGTTTACAACCTTCCACCTTGGCTCTGTATGAAAAGAAGGTACATTATGCTTTGCTTGTTAATATCAGGACCGACCGAGCCTGGAAATGATATAGATGTGTTCCTTCAACCACTTATTGAAGATCTGCAGGAGTTGTGGCGCGGGAAACAAGTGTACGACGCATATAGACAAGAGTCTTTCGTACTTAGGGGCATATTATTATGGACAATAAGTGACTATCCGGCCTTGGGGAACTTGTCGGGACATGTAGTTAAAGGATATAATGCTTGTATTGTTTGTGTTGATAAAACAGAGGCTACTAGGCTGGTTCACTATCAGAAGACGGTAGTTATGAGGCATAGGAGGTGGTTGCCTCGTCATCATCCGTATAGAAAGCAAAAGGCAGCTTTTGATAATAGCGTTGAGACAGGTGCTGGTCCTATTCCATTAACTGGTGAGCAGGTTTTTGAAAGAGTACAACATCTAAGGGACCATGTCTTTGGTAAGACACAACGCCAACATAAATGGAAGAAAGGTGATGCTAGACCAGTTTGGAAGAAGTTATCTATCTTCTTTCAACTTGAGTATTGGAAATTTTTGCCAGTTAGGCATGTTCTCGATGTGATGCACATCGAGAAAAATATATGTGAGGCTTTACTTGGAACTTTGCTAAATATTCCCGGAAAGACAAAAGATAGGGAGTCAGTCCGTCTCGATATGGCAGAAATGGGAATAAGAATGGAGCTAAGGCCAAAAACTCCCGGAAAGAAAGAGAAGGTACCTTTGGCTGCATGGAACTTATCAAATGCTGAAAAGAAGGTAGTTTGCTCATCATTTCTTCAAATGAAGTTACCGAATGGATTTTGTTCAAATATCAAGAATCTTGTAAATATGGAAAAACTTCGGCTTGTTGGAATGAAATCTCATGATTGCCACACAATATTGCATCATTTGCTTCCAATTGCGATTCGGTCGGTACTGCACAAAAAAGTCAGGTGCACAATAATAAGGTTTTGCCTTTTCTTCAAGGCAATTTGCAGCAAAGTCATCGATGTAGATAAATTGGAAAATATGCAATCTCAGTTGGTGGAAACATTATGCCAGCTGGAAAAACACTTTCCCCCTTCGTTCTTCGATGTCATGATCCATCTCTCAATTCATCTTGTGAGAGAGGTTAAGCTTTGCGGGCCAATCTTTCTACGTTGGATGTATCCTTTTGAGAGATATATGAAGGCGTTTAAAGTATATGTTCGAAATGCTGCTCATCCCGAAGGTTGTATTGCCGAGGCATATGTTGCCGAAGAGGCCGTTGAACGTTTGGTCAATTTTGAAGAAGCTACCATAGGTTTGCCAAAAAATGATAGGCATGAGCAAAATACAATAAGCAAACCTTTATCTGGTGCGACAATGATCAAGCCAAGCAAAGAGGAATTGCATCTAGCACACTTATGTGTTCTGCAAAATAGCAATCACATGAGGCAATATTTTGAGTAAGTTACTAACATATGTGTGTGTGTGTGCATTTTGTTATTTTCTCATTATCTGCAATTCGGTAAATATATTGAAGCAATTGATTTTACTTGTAGTGAACATATGGCATCTTTAATGCTAAGATACCAGCAACATGAAAATGACGAGGTGTGGCTAAAAACCAAGCAGAATGAACAATTCCCCGAATGGTTCAGGAAAAAGGTAAGTTTTATTTATGTGTTTATTACCTTGTTACGTAGTCCTGATTAAAAACAATACAGACAAGTAATATAAGAAGTCGAAGACATCCAATAAAAAATAAAAACACAGACCTAAAAAAATTGTTTAATTTTTTTTTTATTGTACAGATTGAGACGGAATTGCTCCATGACCATAATAGCATAGGTGATGATATAAGGTGGATGGCAGAAGGGCCTAACAAGAATGTTCCTACGTTTAGTGGTTATAAAATCAGCGGGGTTATTTATAGCACCAAGGAGCGTGATAATAATAGACAAGTACAGTGTAGTGGTGTTTGTGTTGTTGCAGATACATTAATGCTTTCCGAAAAATTTAAATCTGTTGAACATACTTCACATACCTATTATGGAGTTATAACAAGTATATGGGAGCTAGACTATAATAATTTTAGAGTCCCTATATTTCGTTGCAATTGGGTAGATATGAACAAAGGGGTTAAGGTTGATGAGTTGGGATATACATTGGTTAATTTAAATAAATTAGGATTTTCAAATGATCCTTTTGTTCTAGGGAAACATGTTAAGCAAGTTTGCTACATTGATGATACTCTTGAAAAATTTTGGTCTGTGGTGTTGAAAGTCCCGGAAAAGAACTTTTATGACCACTGTGATGATGAAAATGAAGGCTCTGTAGAAATAGAACTTGAGAATGAGCTGCAGTTGCCCGTGTTCCCGAATGTTGATGAACTGGACGATGAAAATACTAGCTATATGCGAGAGGAAGAAGAATGGATTCAACTTCCATAGTGGTAATATATATAATTATTTATAGATACTTGAGTCCATGTACCGCTCACTTTATTCTTTTTGTAGGTGAAGCTCCCATTATCCATGTGTACTGCTCGTGAACCCCTTGATGAGATTACTTTTGCCGTGATAAAATCATCATCTAGTTGACTGAGTTTTCAATTTGTGAATGCTGCTGGTTGATGCTCTTCTTATAATAGATGATGATTTTATCATAGCAAAAATAATCATTCGGCGGACATACAAGTATGGCTAGCTTCTACTGCAGAAACAGGGCTTGGAGATATGTTATCTACTGCAGAGGATAAATTATAAAATTTTCCACATCAAACTTGTGCAAATTAATGTTGATCACTTGTTTTTGTGTTTATACAGAATTACCAGCATACGGCGGTTGTCAAGGCGTGCAAAATTATGGCTAAGCAGCATGCATGTTACCAAAGGCAGTAAACAAGGATTGTGTTTCCATTTTCATTGTAATATTCACTACTAAACAACTCTGTCTTGTATATATGGAACAATGTAATTTGAAATCTCTGTCTTGTTTAATTGAAAGTGTATGGTTTGCCAATTTTGAGGAATGGCTTACAATTTTGATTGAGGATCTCTAGTTTGTTGTTGGTTGGACCTTTGGCTGATTTATGGTATTATATCTGTTGGTTTGGGTTTATTCAGATTGGACATCTTATTCTTGGTTTGTGTACAGCAGGGTTGGGATATGTAATATGTGCAAGTCAATTTTTTTTTCCATCTTTGCTGTATAGACAACGGTTTCTTTTGCTAATCAGTAAACTGTTGTATGAACCTCTATTATCCCATAATGTTAATAACCATTGTCTATGAACTTTGCTTTCTACAATGGTATTTTAAATCCATTGTTTGATAGAGTCTAAGATATCAGTTTTAGTAAACCATTGTCTAAATTAGACAACGGACTTGTCAAAAACTGTTGTCTTAAGATGGAATGAATTTTTGTACATACAACATGCATGCAACATTATGTAAAAGGGTTACAAACAACAGCTCGTAAAATAACAGTTGTCTTAAGATAGAATGAGTTTTTGGACATACAACATTGGTTCACGCTTGTTTAAAATAGTCATAAACAACAGTCCATGAAATCACAGTTGTCTAAATAAGTCAAATCGAAAAGCTTAGACAATAGTGTGCAAAAACCTCTATAAACGTTGTTGGATGGAAAGCAAGACAACTGTTTTTTCATAGCGAAGAAAACCCCGTGGTTTGATTTTTTGGGACAACGGGTATATTTTGAACCGTTGTCTCATGACAGTTGTGTGAATGAGATTTTGGTGTAGTGTACCCTCAAACCTTGCAACTTGTGAAGGTTGATTTGCACATGAAGGGGTATATATGACCATCACAGGGTCTTCAGTGAAAACTGATGAAACCCCTGTGGTTGTGTTGGTTTGATCAAGGTTTACCCCATAATGTAGCCTCTCACCAACTGATTGTTGATCCTTGGTGGTGAACACAGTTTCTAGAATCATGTCACTTGATGTTGGCAACACTTGAGAGTTAGATTAGTGTGTTTGATTATAGGATGAAGAAACTTTAGAAATCAGACTTTGAATCTCAAATTGGAGTGTTGGCAGCTCCCCCTGAATAGATGAGGGAGCTTCAATAGATGTGCTCTTTTTGTGTGTGCCATCCTTATTTCTTCCTTCATACACTTGAATATGTTCAAGTGTAGGTGGAGACTCTATATATGATGCACTAGGGAGAGTGCTCTTTTCAATGGAGACACCCTATTGAGAGGATGCCCCTAGAGTTAGTTTAGAGTATTTGATTATAGGATGAAGAAATTTTAAAAATCATACTTTGAATCGAAAATTGGAGTATTGGCAGCTCCCCCTGAATAGATTAGGGAGCTTCAATAGATTTGATCTCTTTGTGTGTGCCATTCTTATTTCTTCTTTCATACACTTGAATATGTTCAAGTGTAGATGCAAACTCTGTACATGATGTACTAGGGAGAATGCTCTTTTGAATAGAGACACCATATTGAGAGGATTTCCTTAGAGTCTTTTGTTGTCCCTCTTTTTTCACCACACCCTTTTGAGAGGATGCAAAGGTGGCTTGAGTGGTCAACTTAGTTTTTTTAGCCTTCTTTGTCTTTTTGAATAAAGGTTACTCTGGTTTTGTTTATTGCTCACCACTCTCATTTATGATTGACAGGTTTGCATGCTTTCTCTTCTTTTTATTCACTCCACCTTTTTGAGAGGATGAAGTGGTTGGTTTCCTAGATTTTAATGGTACAGAAGAAAAGGTCTCAGCATTGGAAGGTCCCTGTTGGTGTTCCTATGTTTGTTCTTCCATAGGGCCAGGAATCATTGATGCACTAGATGTTAATATAATTTGAGACCTCATATCAGGCATAGGGTAAGGGTAAGTCTTGATTCTCTTCAACATAAAATGAGTGATTCTAAAACTTACAAGTACCGTATTCTTTGTAGTAAGTGATCCAAATTTTTTTTAGACACTTGCATATAATTTCTTATTAATGATCTACTAATACCATTAAGTAAATGAATGTCCTTAACCTTATGATTTAAAGTGGACATTATAAACCTAGAAAAGAATATTTCCTCAGCTCTTTTAGCTAGTGGCATTGTGAGCCTGGTGTTAAGTTCTTCAAGGATCAGTAAGCCCACATGCAAGTGTCTGTTGTAGGATATGGAGTGCACCAGCTTCCCGACAACACATGATATGTTGGCATAGCCAGTCTTTCTGCAGGTGAAGGCCCTTATGATTGAGTCAAATAAGAAAGACCACTCTCTCCTCAGATATTGCTTGTTGAGACTTGCCAGATTGATCTTCTCACCGTAGTTGACAAAATCCATGCATTCATACTAATACTGTTGAGTGTGAACCTGCACCATATTCTCAATAGGAATGCCCAAAGCTTCATTCACATCTTGCTCAATGAACTAGGTTTGTTGGCCTCGAATAGAGCAATTCACCACTATATATACACCATTATCATGCATAACTGTCCTCACTACAACTGTTGTCCAAAACTTATGCATAACATCCAAGTAGAGGATTGGGTTAACAGTCAAAGCTTCATTCACATCATGAAGATAGGACTCAAATAAAAACTTAACAAACCCCTTGTAAATATTAACGGCTCGGTTAGCATCTGTGAAAGCAAGGTAGTCAGTGCTATTTTTGGGGATTGCAGCTCTTTCATTGTTTAGTGCCATTGTGGATGAGTAAAGGTGAATGGGTCAAAAATATTAGAGAGAAAGAATTTGAAAGGAGAGAGAAATTGGTTTGGATTTAAAAAATTAGGTCACTTCGAGTTCACGAAGGTGTAAAGAGGTGTATGTCGAGATGTCTAGGTATTTATAGTAAAAGTGAATGACTTTTCGAGAACTAAAAATGGAAGTTTGGAATTTGCTTATCGAGAAGTCATATTTTTGAAATTAGATACATACCGATATGTCATTTTATTAAATCTTATAGAGAACTAAAAATGACTTATTGAGATGTCCAATAAATACCTCATTTGTCTTGAATGGACTGAGTTTTTCTAATTTTTATTTGAGTAAATCAAAATGAATTTACCAAAAGTATTTCACTAAAAAAATTTATTAAATCAAATTATTTCAGTTCTAAAATATTGATAAGTTGAAATTACTTGTAAAGAACTCTATGAGTTAACACCTGTACAGAACTCTACAGTGACTTATCGATAAGTCATAATGAAACTTGTCGAGAAGTCCTTCGAGAAGTCAGAAAAATGACTTATCGAGAACTCACTTGAGAAATGTCAAAATGTCTTGTCGAGAAGTCAATTAAACTTACCGAGAACTTAGTTCTCTATATACTTTTGTTATTTTTTATTATGCCTTGTGTTAATTTCACGTATTAAAAAATGAAAATCAATAAATTTGAATTTTGAAGAATAAATATACAAATATTTAAGAAATATTTTTAAATCATATTTCAGTTAATTTCCATTTAAATCAAATTAATTTTGATTCCCTTAGAAATTAATCCGCTGCAAAACATTTAGCTGCGTTCTTATCTTTAGGATGAAGAATTTAACATTCCAATTTCAACAACAAGTTTGCTGAAAGTTGCTTCATCCAAAGGTTTAGTAAAAATGTCAGCTAACTATTTTTCTGTTGGAACAAAAATTAGCTCAATGGTACCATTTGCAACATGTTCTCTAATAAAATGGTACCTTACATCAATGTGCTTTATCCTAGAGTGATTAACTGAATTAGCTATAATGGATATAGAACTAGTGTTATCACTCATGATAGGAATTTTGTTCAACACTATACCATAATCCAATAGCTGATTTCTAATCCAAAGCTCTTGAGCATAACAACTTCCTACAACTATGTATTCAGCCTCTACTGAAGAAGTTACACATATTGTTGCTTCTTGCTATACCAGGAAACAAGTCTTTGTCATAGAAATTGACAGCTTCTACTTGTACTCTTTCTGTCAACCCTACATCCAACAATATCTGCATTTGTGTATTTAATAGCTTCAAAACCTGTTCCCTTGGGATACCATAATCCCAAGTTTGGAGTCCCGTTTAGATATCTGAAAATTCTCTTTACAGCCATCAAATGTGATTCTTTTGGATTGGCTCGAAATCTTGTATACAGACATGTTGCAAACATGATGTCTGGTCTACTTGCAGTTAAGTACAACAAAATCTAATCATTCCTCTATAGATTGAAATATCTACACTTTTGCTCTTTTTATCTTCATCCAACTTTGTAGTTGTAGAAATAGGTGTAGATTCCGGTGAACAATCAACCATACCAAACTTTTTCAATAAATCCTTGAAATATTAAGTTTGCCTAATGAAGATTCCATCACTTCTTTGAATAACTTAAAGTCCAAGAAAGTAACTCAATTCCCCCATCATACTCATTTCATATTCAGTCTGCATAAGCTTAGAGAATCTTCACAAACATCGTTACTCTGCTTAAATCAAAGTTAACAATAAAAATTCAAAAAAAACCCCAAATAAATTGAAGAGGGTTTTAGAGTTCCAAAATAAATCAAAAAGCCCCAAATAAACCGAAGAGCATTTTAGAAACTTATTAAAAACATGTATTAGGCATGTATTAGGCATGTATTAGGCTTTAGTGGCTATAATTAGGAACATACCAGTACAATCGATTGGAAGAAGAGATCGTGTGAAGAAAATCACCGTGAATAGAGAAGAAAATCATGTAGATGGAAGAAAAAAATCATGTTGGGGAGTTGAATAACTTATTTCCCAGAGTAACTAACGTAGGAGAAGAGTAACTGATACGGGATATAAAATTTTGGTATATAAAATTTTGGGGGATACTAAGAGGGAAATTGAAAAAGTTTCAGTCCAATCAACAACCTAGATACATATTTTCTTTAATCCAGCAATCAATATTATTCATTATTATATATATTTTTTAAAACTTAAAAATTAAGAATTAAAAAAAAATATAGAATTCATCCATATATTTGTACATTTTTACTAAACAGACCGACAACCGTTTAATTTGGCCACCGTTGTAAGATATACTCACACACAACGGTTCCTACCTGAAATCATTATTGTAGGTATTATTATTTAATTAGTAGGTGGGTAACAGTTTCTTATCCAAACCGTTGTGTAATAAGTTTACTAATAACTGTTTTTATTTTAAACCGTTGTCTATAATCTAAAACAAAAATAAGTAATGCTCTCTAGTCAAACTTTTAATTTTAAAAAGGTCGATATTTGCGAGTGTATATGTTGATAAAACATTCAATGTTATCCATAAAAGTTAAATTTTTGCTACCGTAAAAGTTCAATAATCTGATTTGAACACATCGAATAGCTATGTAGACAAATATAATTAAAGATGTAGACAAACATATCATTATAATCAATAAATAACTATGTAGATTAAACTAACAGAGACGTTTGAGGACAAACATTCATTGAACACATAATACTTAAGGACATTAAGTGCTTGTTTGGAAAATTTGAAAATAATTAAAGATGCAGTTGTAATTATTATGTGCAGCGCGGTTCGGTTCTGGGGAGTTTTTGGCCAAAATCAAAATTAAAACTGCACGCCCTCGATTTTTAAAATTTAATACTAAGTTGAATTTACGACTTATAAGTTGATAAGTTGAATGTTAGTAACAACGAAATTTTTCTGAACTTATTGATTTTTCTTTTCTTTCATTATTTTTTTTAAATAAAATATGTTTTAAAATGCTAATCTAATCTAAAATTAATGAATTTTATTTAGATGTTATATTGTTGAATTATGATTTTATTGAAAACAAGTGTAAATCTATTTCATTAAAAGCATTGTGGTTTCTTATTTGGCAATAAATTTACCTTGTAATTTGTACATTTGTTGCCAAATAAGAAACTACAAAGCTTTCAATAAAATAAGTTTACATTTTTTTCAGTAAAATCATAATTCAACAATTCAACAATTCAACATCCAATTAAAATTCATTAGTTTTAGATTAGATTAACATTTTAAAACGTATTTTTCAAAAATAAAGTTAATGAAAAAAGGAAAAATCAAAATAGGTTCAGAAAAAAGTACATTGTTACTAAAATTCATCTTATCAACTTATAGATCGTAAATTCAACTTATAAGTTGGGTTGACTCATAAGGTGAATTATAAGTCGGAAACAATAAGTCCTAATTATGAAAAATTTAAATTCTATCATTCATATACAATAATTTGATATATTTTACAAGTACATGTACAATAAAGAATATCAATCTGTACACTAACATATACACATGATACTTAGGATTACGAAATATCAAAGTATTTATAGGGTTTAGGGATTACGCTTAAGATTTATGGATTAGGGGTTAACAAAGTAGTTCAACGGTAATGATAACAACTTGGACTAACATAAAATCACACAAAAATAAAAAAAAAACTACATCTCTAAAATGGTTAGATTTTATCATCCGTACAGTTAGATCATTGAAAGAGTAATTTTCTAAATTAATCGTGTTGAAATTAGGGTTTAAAGTTTGGGATGTAGGGGTAAATGATAATGCTTAGTAAGAAAGTTTCGATTAATATAAAAGCACATCAATACATCTTTTTCTATAAAGGGTATCGATATTGTAAATTAATTGAATATTGTCAATGGTAATCATATTCGTATTGGAAGGACATCCCTATGTTTGAATCGTTGAAACGGTGATTTAAACATCCGTATAACTGGATCGTCGGAAATGTTTACAAATTTAAAAAATATCGATAAACAGGATATCAACTCGAAAAAGTTGAACTTATCGCTAGTTAATTATATATAACAATTTATAAAAAAACTATATAATCTAGTGTTGGGCAATAGTTTTTCCAAAACACCATTATGTAAAACAATATATATTTGGGAACTCCCAACTGCTGATATGATAAGGTTGTAAAACAAATAACATGCTAAATATAATTAGATGATTTGTTTATTTATCGCTTAACACACATAATTTAAAAATCTTGAAGTTAAAAATGATATTAAAGACATTCTAAGCGATCCAAAGTACACCAATATCTCTGAAAGAACAACATCACAATTTTTCTTGTAATATAACTTTGATATTCTTATTATCAATATACCATTTTATTAAAATAATTTTTGTTTATTTATATTTTAATAAATTATGTAATTTATTCGTCTGTATCGATTTAGTCAAATACATAAAATCTAAATTATCGTGGTCCTAGAAAATAAATGAATTTATATTATTCAAAATATTTTAATTTATCGACCACATATTTCTTATATAACAATTTAACTGAAATGTAAAAATGTTAGTAATTATGTTATTTCAGACATATCGTTGTTAAGATAATTTTATCTGAATTAGAACATATTCATTTACTTGTTAGTTAGGCCGTTCATTCATGTCTCTGGTGCTTTCAAATCCGTTAACTCAAATATATTCTCAAGTTTGTGCTAATACTCTCAAATCCGTGCTCCGTACTTTCAAGTCCTCAAATCTCAGTCACATCAAGAATTCAAGACGTCAAGAGTTGAAGAACTCGGGTTTTACATTTCTTATCATACTTGAACATGTAAGTACAGTATTTTAAGAATTTAGGTTATATATATACTCTGTTTTGAATTCATTTTGATGAATTCATTGTTTTGTGATTCTGAACTTCAATTAGGGTTCATTTGATTTGGGGGGATTATAAAGACTTCATAATTCATTTTGAAGAAGCTATAAGGAGTGAAATTGAATATTACACTTTGGCAGGTTAGTACAGTAATTTAAGAATTCAGGTTATATATGTCCTCTATTTTGAATTCATTTTGATGATTTTTAACTTCAATTAAGGTTTAGTTATAAAATTTGGGGGAAATATAAAGATTTCACAATTTAGCTATAAATAGTGGAATTTGAGGTTCTATTCAGACTTTTAAAAGATGGATAGATCATGGTTAAAAGAGGATAGAAAAACAAAAGATTTGAAAACAGGAGTGGAAGATTTGTTAATATTTGCATTTGAGAATGGGTATAATGCAGAAAAAATCAGTTGTCCATGTGTAAACTGCCACACATAGTAAATCATGGGGAGCAGATATAGTTAAAAAATATCTTTTTCGAAATGGTATTGATCAAACTTATACATGTTGGATATGGCACATGGAGAATAAATCCATAGAAATTTCTAATGAAACCGACACTTCAGAATCTATCAATCAAGTCACCTCAGGAATGGGTGAATGTGACGAGGACGACGATGATGATATATCTTCTCATTCTTCTAATTTCATCAACCATGTTAAAAGTGAACATCAATCATGTTAAAAACGAACATCAACCTCTTTATCCTGGATGTGAGAGGTACACTAAGATGAAAACTTTGATTCAGTTATACAACTTAAAAGTGAAGCATGATATGTCTAATTCATGCTTTAGTGATATTCTATTATTACTTGGGTCTTTACTTTTGGAAGGCATAACATCCCATCTTCCTTCAATGAAGTAAAGAAAAGCTTATGTACATTAAGAATGGGGTATGAAAAGATACACACATGTTCGAATAATTTTCTGATCTTATATCGTGGCAATTTAGATGAAGATGAAACTACTTGTCGCGTATGTAAGGCCTTTAGATGAAAATTGATCAAAAAAGGAGATGAACTTGAAGGGGACCCTGCTAAGGTTCTATGGTATTTCTCGCCGAAACCAATATTATGAAATTGATTCAATACACCTCATATTAAAAATGACATGACGTGGCATGACACCGAGCGACAAAATGATGGTAAAATGAGGTATCCAGCTGATTCAAAAACATGGAAGGATAGCGACAAAAAATGACCTGATTTTGTATCAGAGACTATGAACCTTCAATTAAGTTTATCTTCTGATGGTTTCAATCCTTTTCATGGAAACCATACTGATTAGTCAAGTTGGCCTCTTTTGCTATCAATTTACAACCTTCCTTCATATCTTTGTATGAAAAGAAGGTATATTATGCTCTGCTTGTTCATATTAGAACAGGGATACATGCCTTCAAGGCAGGACCTTCTTCCTACTATTCAGTTATAAAGTTTCCCACCCGGAATGGGATTGAAGAAGAGAGAGGAGATCAAACAATGGCTAGAAGTTGTTATGTGGCCTCTCTGAGGGCAAATAGAGTTGGGGGCAGGTTCTGCCTATTGAAGCTCTGGATATCCGAGAGAATGATGAGAAAAGAGGGAAGCCTGCAGAAGACCTGTTTCGGTTCTTTTAGCCCCCGAGGATCCTGAGAAAGTGACCTTCATTGGAGCTACACTAGAGGAACTCTTTAGAGGGAAGTTGGTGAAATTTTTGCAAGAAAATAGTGATGTGTTTGCATGGTCGGCAGCTGATATGCCAGGTATAGACCCGAAGCTGATCACTCACAAACTGAATGTGGATCCAAATCGGAAGATAGTGAAGCAAGAGAAAAGAAGTTTTGCTCCAGAGAGGCAAGAAGCTATAAAATAGGAAGTAGAGAAGCTCCTAGAGGCTGGTTTCATAGAGGGGATACAATTTCCAGAATGGTTAGCAAACCCTATGATGGTAAAGAAGGCCAATGGAAAATGGAGAACGTGAGTGGACTTCACTGACCTGAATGATATATTCCCAAAGGATTGTTTCCCCTTGCCAAGGATAGATACTTTGATAGATGTTACTGCTGGAAATGAGATACTGAGCTTCATGGATGGATTTAGTGGATACAATCAAATCAAGATGCACAAGGATGACATCCCACATGTATCATTCATCACTGACTTTGGTGTTTATTGTTATCTTGTTATGGCATTTGGTCTCAAGAATGCAGGAGCCACCTATCAAAGTTTGGTAAATAAGATTTTTAAGGATCTTATTGGCAAGACCATGGAAGTTTATGTTGATGACATGTTAGTCAAGAGTCTAGTAAAGACTGATCATATAACCCATTTGAGGGAAGCTTTTGAGGTCCTGAGATACCACAAGATGATGTTAAATCCTACAAACTGTGCTTTCGGAGTGGGATCTGGAAAGTTTTTGGGACTGATGGTCTTCAAGAGAGGAATCGAGGCCAACCCCGATAAAATAAAGACAATTTTGGACATGGAGCCACCAAAGAATATCAAAGATGTTCAAAAGCTCACTGGAAGGGTTGCTGCATTAGGGCGATTCATCTGCAAATCTGGGGACAAGTGCTTGTCATTCTTCATGTCCTTGAAGAAGGTTAAGGATTTTGAATAGACTAAGGAAAGCCAAACGGCATTCGAGGAATTAAAGAAATATATGGCCCAAACCCCTTTGTTGGCCAAACCAGCATTGAATGAAGTTTTATACTTGTACTTGGCCATTTCAGAAAATGCCTTGAGCGCTGTGTTGGTTAAGGAGGAACTTAAAATCCAGAAACTCGTATACTATGTTAGTAAAATTCTGCATGGAGCTAAGTTGAATTATTCAACTATTGAGAAATTTGCTTTAGCCTTGGTAAAGGCTAGTGGGAGGCTGATCAAGTGGGCAATAGAGTTGGGAGAATTTGACATCAAGTATAAGCCGCGAACGGCAATAAAGGCCAAGGCATTGGATGACTTCATCGTGGGATGTACCATACCCAACCAAGAAGTCGGGGGCAGGAAGATACCATACCTCAAGATAAGGAAGTTGATAAAGGGGATAAAGAAAATGATGATAAAGAGAAGGAATATTGGGTTCTCTATTTTGATGGAGCATAAAAAACAAATTCAAGTGGAGCAGGTTTAGTTTTACAAAGCCCTGATGGGTTCTTGATTGAATATGCTATGAAGTTAGACTTCCCAACAACAAACAATGAGGCAGAATATGAAGCTCTGATAGTGGGCCTTGGCCTAGCAGGGACACTTAGAGTCAAGAACTTAAAGGTCTGTGGAGACTCGAAGCTGGTCATATCCCAGGTGAAGGGAGAGTTTGAAGCAAGGGATGATACGATGGCAAAGTATGTCCGCCTAGTAAGGGCTGTGATGACTCAATTTGATGAATGCCATGTCGAGCACATCCCAAGGGAGGAAAATGCTAAAGCAGATGCATTGTCAAAGTTTGCTTCATCTGAGATAGAGGAAAGTTCAGGAAGTGTATACTTCCGCGTTCTGAAGACAAGAAGCATTGATGTTAAGCTTATTGCTCCTATAGGGCTTGGGACATCATGGATATATCCTATTAAGACCCATATTCAAACTGGTTGGCTGCCAAGCGATGAGGCTAAAGCGCGGAAGTTGGCTATTCGAGCACTGAGATACTCCTTGATAGATGGGATTTTGTACAAAAGATCCTATGTAGTTCCTTACTTAAGATGTCTCAGGCCCGATGAGGCACGCTTAGCTCTTGAAGAAGTACATGAAGGTATCTATGGGCAGCACTTGGGGGTAGAGCACTAGCTCATAAGATAACCCGTTTAGGCTTCTATTTTCCAGAGATGATGGCCGATGCCAAATAGTATATGAAGAAGTGTGATCGCTATCAGAAATATGTGCCTGTTGTGCGATAACCCCCTGAGATGTTAACTTCTATCAACTCTCCCATCCCCTTCGTTATGTGGGGAATGGATATACTTGGGCCTTTCCCTATGGCCACGATACAAAGGAAGTTCCTGATTGTAGCCATTGATTACTTTACCAAATGGATTGAAGCCAAGCCCCTGGCCAAGATCAGAACTAAGCAGGTTACACAATTTCTGTGGGAAAATATCATGTGCCGATATGGAATTCCCCGTATCCTAGTTACTAATAATGGAACACAGTTCAACAATGAGGAATTCAAGAAGTATTGTGAGGAGAACAAAATTGAGTTGCGATTCACCTCTGTAGCTCACCCACAAGCCAATGGGCAAGCAGAAGTGGAAAATCGAATAATCCTGGATGGACTAAAGAGGAGGATCGAGAAGTCAAGAAATAATTGGGTGGATGAAATACTCTCGATTCTATGGGCCTATAGGACCACCTGTAGGGTCACCAATAGAGCAACTCCCTTCATGTTAGCATATGGGGCAAAGGCAGTTATTCTTGTGGAAATATCACATTTGTCTCCCCGGATCCAAGCTTTTAATGTTGAGGAAAATAAGGGCGGGCAAAATTATCCCTGAATCTAATTGATGAAGTACGAGATGAGGCACATGCGAAGATAGTGGAATATCAGAAGAAGGCTTCGTTCTACTATAACCTAAGGGTTATGGAAAGGTTCTTCAAGAAGGGAGACTTAGTTCTAAGAAAGGTAGAAGCTTCCGGTATAGGGCTGAAAGGAAAACTTGGCCCAAATTGGGAAGGGTCGTACAAGGTCAAAAGCGTTCAAGGTAGAGGAACCTACAAGCTGGAGATCATGGATGGTTTTGAAGTCCCAAGAACCTGGCACACGCAGAACCTGAAGGTTTATATATGTAAAAAAGTTGAGCACGATTCTCACTTGTCAAAATGACAAGTAGGTTTAAAAGCACCTTGAAGCTTTGCTTTCTTAGGATTTTTATAAGTTTGATATGAGACATGTTTTACTTTTATCAGGTTAACCCATCTCGTGTAAGGTGTCAAAAGCACCAAGTTATAATGAAAAGCGTTCAGTTCGATCTAGCTTACTAAATTGATATGTCGTAAAGTATAAAACTAAGTTATAAACTTGAGTTTGAAAACTCGGAAAGCTGGGTTGTGATTGAAAAACTAAGCAAAATGAGTAAAAATGACCAAAGTCAATTACAGAGCTTGAGAATGTTTCAAAAAAATACATAATACAAAGAAGTTAGGCCTTCGAAGGCTCATATTCTTCAGAGCCACTGTTTGAAGTCTCCTCGGACGTCTCCTGAGTCGGCCCCTCAGATGTTTCTTCAGAAGTCTCCGCAGAGGTCTCCGCGGAACTACCCTCGGACGCCTTGGATGCCTTCGAGGACGCTGGTTTTGGAGGCTCTTCCACCCTGGCCTTCTTTATAATAGGCTCGACCTCATCCTTAGAAGAAGATTCCTCCTCTTCAAAGCTGGATTCAGGCTCTTTCCTCTTCTGTTTTTGGCTTTGGCTTCCTGATGGCGCTCTGACTGGGGACCCTGCAGTGCCCTCCTTAATAAGATCAGCGAGCTTGTCAGTAACACCCCCAAGTGTTGGGACCTTTATAGGGAAATGGAAGGAAGATTGTTCAAGAATCTCAGGAAACTCGTCCTGAATGGCCTCTACAGCAGCGTACCCGCCTTCCTTATAGCTGACTGGATGAAGGAGGGCATCACGCTCAACCATTAGATCTTTGAACTCTTGTGTGTCCATCCATCCGTCAAAGACCTTGTCCTTCTGAGCCTTAAGGATAAAAATGTCATAATGGGTTGTTTCAAGATCAGAAGTTGAGGAGGAAAGTTGGGCTTGGAGAGCCTCTATTTGCTGGTTAGCCTCCTCTAATTTCATGTTTATGTCTTCTAGGCCAACTTTCCAAGCCTTGGCTTGGTGAAGTGCTCCTTGAAAATGGACATTTGCCTACAAGAGATGAAGAAAAAGTGAGAAACAAGAAAAATCATGATAAGAAACTGTAGATAACAAGAAGAAAGATATGTACCGTCGCTAGGGCCTGAGTTTCAAAGAGCTCGTTAGCCTCCAGGTCCTGTTGAAGGACAAGATCATGATAGTCTATGGGGCAAATAGACCGAATGGACCACTCCTTGGCAAGTTTTGTATTGCCAACGGTCGAGTCCTTCCTCCGAATTCCCCAAGCAGGCTGAAAGAAGGCCCCCGATTTTTGTTTTGTATGCAAGGGTTGGATGGGGTCTTCCTCGTCTCCTTCCCATGCCTGGAGATGGAACTCTGGAAGAAATCCCCAAGGCGCGGGTCCTTGAAGACCTTCCCGGCGTGCTTCATCCTGGTTGTTTCCAGGTCTTTAACCTTGGTAGCCTCTTCGATCCTCTCAGCAACTGCAATAAATAAGTAAAGTGGATTGAGAAAATAGTAAAATAAAAAAAGTGGGAAAAGTGAAGATAACTAGAAAAAGGAAGAAAACGTACCTTTTTGAGGAACGGGATAAAGGCCACGTTCCACAAGAACGGTCTCCCTGATAATATCCCATGAGTGGGATGTCCCTTTATCCTGGGTAAGGAGGTTGAAGGCCCTGGTCTCATCCTCAATTAAAACTATATCATTCGGGCTCCCATCCACAGCTTGCCCAAAAGATGAGCGAAAGAGGGTGCCCCAGTCGCCGCCCTCCCAAAGGACGTACAGAAACTCCTTCTTCCACCCCAAGTTATTGTCAGGGATGGACTTCCCATTCACTATGTCGGGGATAATGGGGCGTTGGTTCAAATAAACCCACCCCGGATTCTTGTCGGGGCTGTTCTTGAACTGAATTTTTTTTTTGAACACAGCAACTGAAGTAGGGACGTTGTGTTTGGCGCATTGCGACATGTAACAAAGAATCAGCCTCCAAGAGTTTAGATGGAGTTGGCAAGGGCTGATGCCCACATCGGCTAGTAAAATAGGGATAAAAGGATGAAAGGGGAGTCTGATACCCGCCCTTAAAGTGTCCCTAAAGACGCATAGAGCGTCTTTCTTCCATTGGCAGGCCCTGTCGGCCGGACCCGCAAGAACCAACTTGAAGAGCTCCTTGATCTTGAAGAAAGTTTTCATCTTATCCAACTCCTTTGCATCCCAGAAAATGCCGACGTGATCATGCGCATCCAGGTACGCATCGGACGGGTACTCATCCCCTCGAGTATTGATCATGTCGATCAAAGAGGTGTACCTTGACCGAATAGGGAACTCGTTGGATTTCTTGGCCACGTTCATTTTGGCCAAACGGGTCATTTTCTTGTCAGCCATCTGAAAAAGGGCGCAAATTTTAAAACATAATTTTGATGCAAAAACTAAGCATGAGAAGACAAGAGAAAAGAATGCAAGAAATATACGTGGGAATTTGTAAAGCCCGAAGAGAACGCGAGCAAAGGCTTTTGAAAACTCTGAGAAAGACCTAGGGTTTTTGTGAAAGAGAAGAGGAGAGCTCAGGAAGCAAGAAATGAGAAATGAGATCACACTATTCCAGTAACTATTCTCCCACATCTACACTAGCTTTACTACACCAGCCTTTTCGCTTACCAATTTGCCAAAAGCTTCGGGTGTATATGGGGAAGGCAGTGTGCAGGGACTTTCCAAAGAAGGACTCTTCACTAATGAATTCATCTTAAACTTCTTCTCTGTCCCTTCTGCATTGCACGCCATTGTTTCTGAACAAAATTCAACAGCTTTTTAGGGTATTTTTGGCTCAAATCATAGGAGCTTTGCGTATTCGTTTAACAAATGAAACATGTAGTCATAAACATAATCCATCTTTAGCTCATCTTGGATGAAGGTGCTAGCAGCCTTTCCGATTTCCTGTGCCTGCATTTGCGATATATTAGAGGATCACAAAAACAACTTTAATAATGAGAATGAATCTGAAGGAGTAAAATACCTTCTCTGTATTGAGATTTCCCCATTCTACTGCATATTCTATTGATCTCCATTTGTCATCATTGTTGATTGGCCAGTAATGTTCCAAGGGCTTTAGGCTTCTCACGAAGAAGTCATAGTAATCTGGTTTCACTAACAAAGTAACTGAATCACAAGCTAATATGTACTTTTCACTAACTGACCAAGCATATCCTTCTATATAAATCTTGTACCTACACATTGATCATGTGTCTGAATTTCTAAGAAACAAGAATGAAAACAGAGATTATAATATGAAATTTAGGTACAATTTACATACCTAGAAGTGCATGGATTTGCCCTTCGCGAATCCAGTCCTGGAAAAAAAACAAGAAATGACTAGATTACCTTCAACAGATTGATTTGAACAGATGATATTGTTTACTCATTGGCCTAATGAATTCATTTTTTTACCTGAACGAAAAGACGAGCATTCCAGTCATGTTCTTCAGAAACATTGCACTTCAGCAGGTCTTTTCTGTTGTCTACGACAAAAGGGTTTCCTTTCCAATAAGCATATGGTTCCCTGTCCATCCATTTGACCTTACTGTTCCCTTCTTTCATTTCTTTCAATATCATTTCCCATGGCTTTATATTTATTTCAGCCCTTGAAATGCATTAACAGCTTTTCAATCTTTCAGGTTTTCATTCTAAGCAATCTAATCAGCTAATAGATACAGTTTAAAGTAGTTTTACCGAGTCCAAAACATAAATATGTAATATCTTTCGAGATCCCCAACATTATTACCGTAAGAATCTATATATGGTAAACATTTAATACACAAAAAGAAACATTTTTATCAACACTTGAGTTAAATTCGAACTACTTCATCTTATATCTTTGAGTTAAATTCTGTATCTTATATATCTATATAAAGGAAAATCAGGACGTGGCATTCCCGTCAATCTTCTACGTATTTTTTTCTTTTTTTCAGCTCCTTTGTTTCTTTTATCCCGCAATCCCTCACATCTCTGCTAATAGATCGAACATTTATAGCAAAATACCAAGAGACTATCGTTACATTTAATGATAGTCCTTACACCTCCTGAAACTGATCTCACACACATACACACATTGTTTTAAATCCTAATATTGGTATTGATAATTTATAAATTGACCAAGTAATGATCAAAACCTAATAACCCATGAAAAATATTCTACCAAGAAATGGAGCAGCCTTCAACATGTTTGCGAAAATGTCCCAATGAATCAAGAAAACGGAAATGTGGGCTTTTCCGAGAGGTTTATGTTTTAAGAATTTTTAACAAATTGCAAATATGGGTTTTCATGATGCTGAGGTTTATTAACATAGAAGATCGGAACAAAAAATAGGCTGGACCTGGTGTCATAAAAGAGTATATATGATTGCTCTGTTAGGTAATGATCCTTAGTATCACAATTTGAGAAGAAAAGACCCAAAATCTCACATGCGCTATTAAATGGCCCTTGATACACTAAAAAACGCAATATTTTTTTCCATTTCCTATCCAGTACAAAAACGCAACTATTTCTTGCGTTCAATGGTGATAATTAACTTTATTATTTTTTGAATTAAATCAAAAAACACACTTTAATATTGCGTTAATTATGAAACACATTCTTTTGATGCGTTTGTGCAAAGCCAACGCATTGTTACTTTGCGTTAGTATTAGTTCAAAAAACTGATTTTCTATTGAGGGGATTCAAACCTCCGTAACTTAGGACACAAATCTCCAAAATGTATCACCTAACCACTGATCTAGCTCTATCATTCTATATATATATTATAAACACAACTAAATATTACGTTTGTGAGTGATATAAAAGGCCATTTTATAACATCTGTGAGATTTTGGGCCTTTTCTCCCCAAATTGTGAGAATAAGGGCCATAATTCATTAGAATTTGTAAACATCAAACCCCAAGTTTTATTCGGAACAGGAGCATCTGTTCTTGCATACTACTACACTTGACTGTTTATTTCATTCCTTTGCAACAATTGGTAAAACTGAGCTCTAAACAAAGAGATTCACAGACCACATTACAGGTGTTTCGTCCCTACAACTTGGATAGCACTGCAGGACTCTACTTAGTCACTTCGTTTACAACTACTGAGCTGTCTACTGTCAGCACGGCTTTGAGTTCCAAGATAAATGAATGTAATTCGTCGAAATATGGATTAGTTGCATTCCTGGTATCCTCAATCCATTGCAGAACTTTCTTGTATGGACTTAATATTCGGTTACGATCACTTTCAGGTACAAGCTAAATTCAACAACAATATGTTAGACACTGCTCTTCAGTTTTTTACTATATTGAATTTTTAATAATGCTCCTAAAATTTTAGTCGGGCTACTCTGGAGAAAGCAATATTAGCAAAGGTTAAAATGAGATTTACCTGTAATTGCATAATTTCACATACTAAGCTGAGATGCGCAATTGATGGTTGGAAGTTTCCCAGCAGAAACTTACCATCTCCTTTGAGCCAAAAATTTTTGATTTTTGCAAGAGATTTAGACAGAAGCTTTTCATTAACAACAGCAGCTTCTGGATCCAATTTACCACCAAGTAGAGGTTTAAGTGTCCTATTTTGAACATAACCAACTGAAAAAGAAAGTTTGAACCATTAAATAATAGCCATTATAATTCCGAATGTCATTGATGATCAACAAGTGACGAAGATTAGACTGGATAAGTGTGAATGGGTATGTACTTGAACAAATGCTGGTTAAGAACAAAAGTAAGATTATTAAAAATGTAGATTAGACTATTATCATTCACCTTCACCCTGTCGTAAATTCGAATGATGCCAATCTAACACGGAGTGGATCTTTGCTCTTTTCTGTATATCAGATGGATACCTTGTAGTGAGTTGCAAAGAGTCAGAATTAGGTCAGATAGGAAAGAGTTGAGTTAGACATTTTACCATTCATGTCAATACTCTTCTAAGCAAAATTAGCTAATTCATGTCGAGCCTGTTCAAACTAGGACTTATAGAAGCATAAAACTTCACAGAAGTTATACTTATGACCCAGAAAATGTATACATCAAGTCTTGATATTACTGATAATTATAACGGCATGCACAAGGAGTCAAGGGGCATAGCCGCATAGGCATGGGGGATACTGCCCCCAGTGGATCTTAACGTATGTAAATGTTTTTAGGGCCTAGGATTTTATCAACATATTATGTAGGTCGTCTCCATGGATTTTCCCCCAATTAATAAAAAAAACTACATTCGCCCCTGATGTGCATCAACCTTGCTGAAACTGCAGACAATTAGATAGATGCAATCTCACTACTCACCAGTGATCTGCAACTCCAGGAAATGAACAAGCGAGATAGATAAGAATTGCATGGATGCACATCATAAAAATTTGGGATTTTGTTATGCAAGTTTAATGACTGCTAGATACAACTAACTAGAACCTGGTCAAATAAAAATCTTAACATGTGCAGGCTAAAAATAAGATTGTCTACTAGTGGGGAGACCAAAAAGTAACAGCTTTTTTCACATTAGGTAGATGAATTTTAATACAAGGAAATTAGAAATCTCTTATCTACTAAACAATCAAACACATTAGATGTGAAAAGTTGAGTTAATAAGAAACATATGAAAACAAGGTAGAAGTCAATTAGCAACGGCAAGTTACTTGGAGTACCTCTCAAAGAGCTTGTAACTTCCATGAACAATTGCTGGCAATTTTCCCATAGGATTTATTACTGAAAGTAGCATTTTGAAAGATGATAACGTCAACTTTCTAATTACACTATATGTTTAAGAGTAATATAGCGCGTGCACACACAGATACCAAAACACACTCTACGAATCTGCAAGCAATTACATTAAACATAAACTGACTGAAGACTATGAATTATATTAGTATTTGTGTTGTAAGATAATGCTAACACTCCAAATACTAGGGGTTCTCTGATCTAGTGATCTACCTAAAAAATGAATATCAAGTCATGTGAACACTTAAATACACCAGTTATGTAATATTATACATGTTAAGTTGCTAACTCTCCCAAAACCTTATAATTTTAGGATAAGAGATTAACATTTATATCCTGCTCAGATGTTAGCAACTTTCCTCATTCAAAGGGCTCATTTAGGACTTGAGGATATCTAGGAGTCGGGGCAATAGTTAGCTTAAGTGTCCAAATATGTCTAAAAATTGAATTTTTGAGGGATATCAAATTCTCAAGATATGAACACAAGAATCAAGACATGTTGATATTACTGGGTCTGTCATTGGCTCTCAACACAACCCGTAGGTCGGGTATTTTTACCGCAACACCGAATAATACACAATGACAATCACCTGATGCTAAGCCTTAAAACATGTATATTGTTTAAATTATTGGGCCAATGGTTGTGCAAAAGCTCTTGCCATACAATCCCACATTCTGTCAAATACTAGGAACCAGAAACAATGAAAAATCAATCAATCGTCTTGGTCCATGATATTGTAGCTTAGTGGGCAACGAATCTTCTTTAATTACAATTCCTCAAGAACAAAAATTCTTCCATGTTCAAGCTAACATACTAAAAGTGACTCTTCTTCCCCACTCTCAAAACTATTAGCTCTTCAATACATAGTACTAGACTACTATAGTACATGATAATTAGACGAAACTCTTCAAAATTCATTTCAACTCAAGACAATCATTTTAAACAAAATATAAAATCTCCTACACAATACCAAATATAAAGCAAAAAACAATAACAATTCTAAAATGAAAGAACCTTTATATTCAGGAGTAAACTGCTGACCCTTGGCAACAGAAACACTAATCTCTTCAAATTCAATCCTATGAAGCCTAATCAAGAAAATTCAAGAAAATTCAAGAAACAAAGATTAAAAACATACTAGCACACAAACATACATAAAAAGCTATCTAAGAGTGTGTTTATACATACTTGCAGAAGATTATAATAGCACGACAAGGTTGAGAAAGGCGATTGCTATAGTCTCAGTTTATTGAATTTGAGAAATTGAGAATAGAATGTAAGATTGCTAAGGATGAATTAACCGAGTCCTTGAAGAAAGAAGAGATTTTGAAGAAGCAACTTAAATGAGATTAAGAGGTGATTAAGGCATGGAAATCATCCAGAGATGTTCATGCTCAAATCACTAAAGTTCAAGGTATTGAGTCCTTTTGTGATACAGCCTGGAAAAAGAGCAAGGAGAAGCTGGAATCTAATTTAGTTGAAGGATTGCTAACAGATGTAGACTCCACGGATGATGAGAGTCATCCGTTTGATAATCAAAAGGATTATCCGTCGAGTGACATAAATCCTCATCCGTCGGCTGTGAGCAAACCTGTGAACAAAGCCAAACTTGCCAAGTTAATCTAGTTTTTATAATGAATTTTGTTTGATACCAGGAATACTTTCTCGTATATCACATAAAGGATTGCATATCACAAAATAAATATCATGACTTAAACAACATTTAATTGAATATTATCAGAATCAGAAATGTAACAGTCAGGACAACCCATCAGTGTAAAGTATTTACACTCAGCAAATCATGATCCAGGCGCGTCAGGATTTATCAGCCTCAGCAAATAAGGATATGTCACCTGATCAGTATTTATTTCAGCAAATCAGAGTTAGAAATTCCTGATCAGCAAATACTAATTTCCATGTTATACAGATTCAATATTCAGATTAAAATAATATAATAAATCAGTAAATATTTTAATTAAACAAGTAGTAAAATTACTCGCCCAGGTCGCCTCGCGTAAGCGAGACACCGAGACATTCGCCTAAATCGCATTTCAACCCGACCCGAGTCGAGTCTTGTCGTGTCGTGGTGTGGCGTCACATCGACATTGACACTCCCACGAAGGTAGAGTCACATTCCACATTCACCCTCCCATTGTAGAGGTAGAGGTTTTTTACTTGTACTCTTTCAGCAAAACCAGAAATTCCAGTAATTACATACACCTCAATTCCGATAATTACATTTATTTAATTGGTTTACTGTTAGCGACGAATACTCAAATTAACAGCGGAGAATTGGCTAGCTGATACTCGCATTGGATACTTAATGTTACTTTTAAATTTATATTGAAGACATCGAAGTACCGTGAAAGGCATTTTGGGTTAGTTCATTAACATGCTAATGTGCAGCCTACTTTTAGGAGTTCCATTAACACTTCTTTTGATTCTTATCTTCCTCTGGTCTTCTACCACCACCATTATCTCTAGTCACATTGTCCATGTATGCGTATCGTCGAGAAAGTCTGTATTGCCTTTCTTCTGGTGCACAACCTAATTTTGATATCCCTCTTCCACTCATTAATGCTAGTTCTGTTCATGATCATAAACTTGAAGTTAGCATCCGAGAAAGTGTTCCTAGTGTTGATATCAAGAACAGTACAACTCTTTTTACGCAAGAGATTGCTAGTTATCTTATTCAAGAGAACAATTTTGATGATCATAAACTCAAAGTGAGCATACGAGAGAGGAGTCCTATTGTTGACATCAAGGACGATAAGGCTCTTGTCACAGGAGATATTCCTGGTTATAATGTTCAAGAGAACAAAAACCTTATTGTTAGCAACATTGTTGATAACAATAAAAATATGCTTTCAGAGTTTGAATGAATCTGCAGTGAAGGTGGTGGAAGAGCATCTGGCAAGTGCATCGATCATGGAGATCGAATTCAAGAAGCCTCACAACATGTGATGGCAGAGGGGTTTATGTGTATGATTTTCCATTCCAGAGTTTTAAAGCATCCTTGTAGAGTTTACAATGAGAATGAAGCCATGCTATTCTATGTTCCAATTTAGGCAATAGGCAACAATAGTCATATTGATCGGACAAATACTCAGTTGATCCTAATGTATCGACACGACGTGCTAATCAAAGTTACTACTGGTGACTAAACATTTTTACCATTAAAGGTAATTATATATAGAATATAACATAATGCAATCCAAATCAACCCCCGGGAAATAAATTAATTGAGGTATATGAGTTTTGTCTTTCTCAATTGGACTTTTATAAATTTCAAGTCCAACAAATTCCAAATTTTATAAGGAACATGGCCAGAACATCTGTTCTTACACACTACTACACTAGCTAGGTTAAAAATTATTTAGTTGGTAACTACTTGACTCCTCTGCTTAGTCTCTTTGTTTACTCCAACTAGAGGGTGTGTGAGTGGTGCCATTTCGGGGCTGTCTTTGCATGTTCAAAAAAGAAGTTATTCTTGCTGATATTGGAAAGGATATTTAGTCACTCAAGGGAAGGATTGTTGTGATCAAGAATAGGCGAATTGAGTACGGTATTGACATCATCTTAGCCACTCCAAATGTGCAGAAGAAATAAAGAACATTATTAAGAACAACCGCCATTCATAACCAGGTGGAAGTGGTTGGTTTTGAGGATGATTTTAAGACTTTGAAGGCTGAACTTAATAGTGAGGATATGTCCCTCAAAGTCATTTCAATTCACGGTATGGGGGGCTTGGGCAAGACTTCACTTGCCACAATGTTAGGCTTGCTGAGCAGTTACCTGGCTCCTTATATTCTAGTAAACTGCCTCTCCCACAAACGATGTGGGACAACTCCTAACAATCTCCCCCTTCACATATCGGGCCCGACACCTATCGATTCTGCCTCCTTCAGTGTGACCAGGCTCCCCCTCGACCCATACTGAAAGTCCATCTGACTATCTGCTCCCCCTAGGCCCATACTGGAAGGCCCGTCTGCCTCTTCCTAGGTCACTTCTGGAGCCCACGTGAGATTGTTATGGACCGTCACAACCATAGCTCTGATACCACTTGTTGGGCTTGCTGAGCAGGCCTAACTCCACATTAGTATGATACTGTCCGCTTTGGGCCAAGCCCGCACGAATTTGTTTTTGGGCACCTCCCAAAAGGCCTCATACTAATTGGAGTTACCTGGCTCCTTATATTCTAGCAAACTGCCTCTCCCACAAACGATGTGGGACAACTCCTAACACACAAAGTTGTACAACTCTAGCGAGTTGAGAAATTTTGACACTCATGCTAAGGTTTGTGTCTCCAACGAATTTGACATGAAAGATGTTCTGAAGAGGATAGTAAAGTCTTTTATGGGACCTGAGCATGAAAAATATTTGTCAACCATGGATGAGCATGATTTGCTGCAGTACCTGCCAAAGTTACTTCAAGATCGAGGCCGCTATTTGGCGTTGATTGATGATATATGGGACATCAAGGCATGGGACCAATTAAAAATTGCATTTCCGAATCAGAAGAATGGTAGTAGAATTATCATAACTACAAGAAACAAAAAAATTGCAGAGATGGCAGAAGGCAAATGTTTTGTCTATCAACTCCATTTTCTAACGGAAGATGAGAGCTGGCAATTGTTCTGTAAGAGAGCAGAACCAATAACCCAGAATTTGAAGAAATTAGGAAGGGAGATGGTTGGTAAATGTCGAGGTTTACCACTTGCAATTGTGATACTGAGCGGCCTATCATTGCACAACAGGAGTTACGATTATTGGTCAAAGGTGAAATAGCATATATGGAAACAATTGAAGGAAGATGGCTCTCTCCAGATTGAAGAAATACTGAGCTTGAGTTATAATAACTTGTCTCCCCAAATGAGAGACTGTTTTCTGTATCTTGCAAGGTACCCCGAAGACCATTTGATTGATCCAGACGACATAAAGCTTCTATGGATTGCAGAGGAATTCATATAAGAAGCCGGGGAAGGTGACGGAGTAATCATGGAGGATTTGGCTGAAGATTGTTTGAATGAGCTATTTAATCGTAATATGATGCAGGTTATTGATTTGCAATGGTACAATCAAGTTTTGAGTTGCAGGGTCCACGATCTTGTCCATGATCTTGCCATGAATAAAGCAAAGGAGCAGAAGTTGTTGGTTGTTTTTGACTCAGGTAAACATCGTACAGACCACATTCATTTGTTCAAAGGACAAGCACGTCATGTCATTTACAATGTACTAGGCGAGTACATAAAATTACTTGATCATAGATATGATGCTTTATATTTACATTCATCGGGTCTAGTAAAATATTTTGGTGGTACATGAAATTACTTATTTATTAACACATTTATATAACTAAGAGATAAAATAAATATCTGAAATTCCAGCATCACATTCTTGCAGCAGCTAAAGCAAATTTCAACACTCCTCCTTGCTTTGGTTGCTGCAAACTCCAAGTTTCTCGCTAAGAAACTCAAACTTGCTTCTTATCTGAGCCTTCTTAAATATATCAGCATGAAGAATATGATTGTGAGAGATACTAATTTCTTCTTGATTGTCGGCTGATTCTTTTGTGCATCCTTCTTTTTTCATATTCGAATCTAGTAACACGTTCCTTAACCACAATGTTTCATTTAGGCTTCTTTTTTACACAGGCTGCATCAAATACTCCTCAATTCTGCCATTCCATGTTCTAGAGGCCTGTTTGAGGCCAAATAAGGCTTTCTTAAGTAAATATGCATGATCTTCTATTTATTTCACAACATAATTCTCAGGTTGCTCCCCATTACTTTGAAGACATCATTGTCATTTGCATCTGAAATACTTTCAATTGCCACTCTGCCTTTTCCCTTGACTGCAATATATTCTCCATTCCCAATCCTCACTTTGGAAGCCACTAAAGTGTCCAAATCCTTAAAAAGCTCACGATCAAACATTATATGATTAGTACAACCGCTGCCAATCAACCACTTCGCACTTGAATGACTAGTTGCAAAGCAAGATGCTACAAAAAGTTGCTCCTCATCTTCTTCATCCGCCACATCAGCAGCAACTTGAGCAACACTCTTTTGCTCTGCATCCACATTAGGTAATGCAAGTGGCGTTCTCGAAGATGCTAAAGAGGCTTTGATATTGGCTTTGATATTTTGATTTTGTCTCAAAATAAAAAATCTGGTTTTCATAATGAATTTTGTTTGAGATAAGGAAAACTTTCTGGTGTTGTTTTCTGACCTGGAGGCTAGCTCTGTTTCGTTGTTTTTAATAGCACACTCTTAAACTAAAAATCATACTGTCAAAGCATTTTTATTCAGGTTACTATTATCTTTGACCTTCTTTTCTTATAATGGTTGATCCTACATTGTATGTTCATTTTAATAATATAATTAGCCATGCAAGCTTATGGTTTATAACCTTAATTATGCATATTAAACAAGTGTCTATATGCAATTAACATGCCAACGTGCAGCCTACTTTTGGGACAATTTAAGTCCTCCTAAGACGTGCCTTTATGTTGAAGGCACTCTTCTTGTGTTGAATATCTTCCCTAAAAACAGAGCAAATTATCTTGAAGAAAATTAAGTTTTGTTTAGCCAACAAAAATGGCCCTTTCACTGTCTAAGAAAAGAGCTAAATCTTCGAAAAGAGCTGCAAAAGAGCTTGGTTTCTTTCAATTCATCCTTTCCAAGTTACTCTCTCGAGTTCCATTAACACTTCTTCTTTTGGTTCTTGTTTTCCTCTGTCTTCTACCACAACCATCATCTCTGGTCACATTGTCCATGTATGCGTATCGTCGAGAAAGCTCAACAGTCTGTATTGCCTTTCTGCTGGTGCACAACCTAATTTTGATATCCCTCTTCCACTCATTAATGCTAGTTCTGTTGATGATCATAAACTTGTAGTTAGCATACGAGAAAGTGTTCCTAGTGTTGATATCAAGAACAGCGCAACTCTTGTTACGCAAGAGATTGCCAGTTATGTTGTTCAAGAGAACAATATTGATGATCATAAACTCAAAGTGAGCATACGAGAGAATGGTCCTGTTGACATCAATGACGACAAGGCTCTTGTCACACAAGATATTCCTGGTTATAATGTTCAAGAGAACAACAAAAACCTTAATGTTAGCAACATTGTTGATAACAATAACAACATGCTTTTAGAGTTTGAATCTGCAGTGAAGGCCGTGGAAGAGCATCTGCAAGTGCATCGATCATGGAGATCAAATTCAAGTAGCCTCACAACATGTGATGGAAGAGGGGTTTATGTGTATGATTTGCCACCAAAGTTTAACAAGGATTTGGTAGCTCAGTGTAGTGATATGTCTCCTTGGTTGGATTTTTGTCAATTTTTCAGGAATGAGGCACTGGGAGAGCCAATACCGAAGCTTGGAAAAGCCTGGTACAACACTCATCAGTATTCTCTGGAACCAATTTTTCATTCCAGGGTTATGAAGCATCCTTGTAGAGTTTATAATGAAAATGAAGCCAAGCTATTCTATGTTCCATTCTATGGTGGCTTAGACATCTTGAGATGGCATTTCAAGAATGCCTCTCCTGATGTTAAGGAGGCTTTGGCATTGGAACTGGTAAAATGGCTTAAACTGCAGAAACCATGGGCTATAAACTCGGGCAAAGATCATGTCTTTGTTTTGGGTAAAGTTTCATGGGATTTTCGGAGAAGGGATGATTCCCCATGGGGAAGTACATTTTTGAATCTTGAAGATATGCAAAACCCGATAAAGCTACTGATTGAAAGGCAACCTTGGCATGTTAATGACATTGGAATCCCACATCCTACCTACTTCCATCCTCAATCCGATGAAGATATTATCTCATGGCAATTCAAGATCATCCAATCAAGCTGAAACAACCTCGTTAGCTTTGCAGGAGGTGCAAGACCAGATTCTCCAGACAGTATAAGATCAGTGCTGATCAACCAATGCACTTTAGCAAGTACTGGAACATGCAAGTTTCAGAATTGTAGTTCAGGAGGTTGTGATCAGCCTGAATCCATCATCGAACTATTCTTGGAATCTGAATTTTGCTTACAACCTCCTGGTGACAGTCCAACTAGAAAATCTGTATTTGATTCTCTAATATCAGGCTGCATTCCTGTGTTTTTTGATCCTTTCACAGCTTACTATCAATATTCATGGCATTTGCCTGAGGATCACGGCAAGTATTCAATGTTTATAGATCAAGAAGAGGTGAGAAAGTCGAAGGTGAATGTGGTAGAGTGGCTAATGAAGATACCTAAGAAGGTCAGGGATGACATGAGGAGGTATATAGTGTATGAATTGTTGCCTGGATTGATTTATGGAGATTTAAGTTCAGATTTTGAACAGTTTCAAGATGCCTTCTCTATAACAATGAATAATCTCCTTGAGAAGGTAACCAGACTGGGTTAAAGTGTATAATGTCATGGTGTTAAATAGTTCAAATTTATAATGTACATGTTATGAATTGCTTGAAGATAATTTCATAAATACCTGATTAGACCAGAAAATTCTGCAGTTTTTGTAATTCTTTACTAACATGAGTACATCAATTAACAAAATTTATCTCTGTATTATTCATCATTACAGCAAACACATAGAATTCACACATTACACTGAACATTTCCCTTGCTCCACAGAGCAAACACTCATAAAACTCACAACATAACTATATTTTCTTTAAAATCTTCTCAATCACACGCTATATTCTCCATACATGTTGCAGACGAGGTAGTTAGTAGTCGACCATTAAAACTCAGGCCTCAATCCCGGTTATCAAGCGACTCCTAAAACTTTCTTGATATCATTCTGCAGAAGTCGAAATGATCATATGTTTGCCACAATATAATTAACTTGTGTAATGACATGCAAGTAATTGTTACCTCAAAGGTAAGCAGAGTGGTTGTGGGAGCATAACGTTCAACAAGTTTGTCATCTTTATCGACTAAAAACTTGGCAAAATTCCTTTCAATTTCATCTCCTTTGACGGACTTGAGGTACTTGTATAACGGAGCAGCATCTGATCCATTCACATCAACCTAAATAATCGAAAAACCACATAAGTTTCTCAGACAAAACAGGTCTAGCATACTGCAGTTCAAGATCAAAACGTGTACTAACATCCTTACCTTACTGAAGATAGGATATTCAGCTTTGAAACGAGTGCAGACAAAGTTTTCAATTTCTTCATTAGTCCCAGGCCCTTGTCCATTAAACTGGTTGCATGGAAATGCAAGAATCTCTAGTCCTGTAAAGTCACTCACCAGATTGTTAATCACGAAAAACACTAAACAAATGCAAGGATTCAACAACAGCTTCAGCTAACACAAGCTTGATCATAAACTCATGACAGTGAAACCAACCTTGATCCTTGTACTTCTTGTACAACTCTGCCAACTCGGTATAGTTTGAAGTGGTAAGGCCACTGCACATCAAAGCAAACAAATCATAATCCAATACACTTCTTTAACAAATGCACATTTTGCTAAATCCTCAAGATATTATGTGTAACTCCTTAGTTTTGATGATCACAACACAGCAAGCCATCATGTTGTTATTTGAGAATGTCTGCAGGATATAACAGCTTAATGTCATTGCTGTTTAAGTATCATGACAGCAAGCTATCATAAGACAGTAATCTATTTCAGCAAGCTATGATCAACTATGTCAGAATAACAGCAAGCTAAGATGCACAGTCCAGATTCAACAAGAAAGTCGAATTTCATGGAGATTTTATAGGATCTTCATATATATCAGTTGTAAGGACTTCTCTAATATAATATACCTGCATGATATATAGAGAGCTCATTTATAAAACGTTTTTACTTATTCAAATTGATTTCCTAAAGAATAGGAGTTTGTTTCTCTTTCAAACTCTTTCTCTTATCTTCTTATTAAAACGTTTTATCCTCTACAAAATAGAAGAGATATTTTCTGTACATTGGACATCTTTCTTTCTCTTCTATCTAACGTACACATGAACGTTGGAAACCATCCCAACGATCTTACACGGTAGAATTGGATTCTAGCCGTTGTAATTTGTTGAGGCTGTTTTCAAACGTTAATGTGTGGTTATATAAGAGGTTTTCTTGCAGTTTTATGATGACGAATTTGCAAGCAAGAACACATACAACTCCTGATCTTTATTTATTTCAAAATACTCTCGAGCTCTAAATATATACACGTGTTTCATCTTAGAGAGAGTTTATAGTTTGAGTTGTAAACTTTATCATTGATTTGTATTGTTCAAATTGTATTGATTAGTTGCTGGATAAGTTGGCTAGGGAAACAAGGGTTTAGTGGTACTTGCTAGAGGAGTTTGTACTACGGGGTAGTATAGTACTTAGAGAGCAGGTTCTTAAACAGGATTTCAACAAGCCATTATCAGCAGCTGGGATAAAGGGAGATATATTGTTATATCTTGTAGTTGTAACCTTCATTGATCAATAATATATTCTCTTACCAAGTTGGTAAGGGACCAGGACGTAGACCATAGGGGCTTAGGGGTCGAACCTGGCTAAAATTCTTGTGTGTTCTATTTACTTTCCTGCACATTATTTTCTGCATTGCATTTAGTCATCTCAGCTTACTATCATTATCAGATTATAGTTCAGTTGTTAAAATCTCAGTAAGCTATTATCGGGTAAAATTTAAAAGTAATCCTAGTTAGCCATAATCACCTATTCACCCCCCTCTAGGTGTTATTTCATTATAAAGTGAAGCGGAAATCAAACGTGTGACCTACTGTACACAGAACATCGTCTCAGGACCTCATCGATAAATCAATAACATACCATTGAGATGCAACATTGACAATCAACAAAACTTTGCCCTTGTACTTGCTTAGCTCTACATCATTACCCTTGCCATCACTACAACATTTTTGCAATCATACAACTGTTTTTTTTTCGTTGTCTGAAAGGTAGTTTTTCCGTTGTCTATCCAACACTCGTGTGATCGAAGGTTGGACAACGGTTGTTAATACAGTTGTAATAAGGGAGATTCAACAACAGTGTTTAACACTGGTTACAATCTGGATGACACAACGGTTGTTTTAGAAAAACAATTGTTGGAACATTTTTAACATGACAGTTTTCTTAGTAATAAACAACGGTTTATTTACGTCATGAGAAAGTTCTAAATTTTCTTTCCAATTTTAAATATCTTTTCCAAACAATAGTTATTAGACAACAGTTTTAGGGTGGTGTTATAATGCAAAATAGATAACGAATTACTTTTCGGGAACCATTGAAGAAACATTTGTAACACAACAGTTTACTAAGTAATAGACAACAGTTTAAAAAACCATTATCTTATTAGGTATATGCATTTTGCATATCAATTTCATATTTAATTAAAACCAGCTGCATAAAAAACCACAAAAATCAGTCCCCTGCCAAAATAAAAATACCATAATTCATACCATAATCCAAAACAAAATCATACCATAATCTAGGCCCCCGCCAAAACAAAACCAATTCACTACCACACCATAATCCATACCATACCATAATCCATCCGTTCAACAATCCAAAACAACCAGATCTACCTACCAAACTACCAGCAATCCACCGAACACAAAATACATTATCGCAAGTCTACTTATCACCAACTACATACATAAAACATCCACTTTACAATAAGTTCAAACGAGTCTACTTGTCAACATACGATAAGTTCAAACGAGTCTACTTGTCAACATACGATAAGTTCAAACGAGTCTACTTGTCACCAACTACATACATAAAACATCCAGTTTACGATAAGTTCAAAAGAAAAGAAAGGCGAGGACCTAGCTTGCACAATGTTTCATAAAATATTTTGCAAACTGAACCCTGATCTCGTTGATGTCATCCTCAGTGTAAACCAGGTTTGATCTACGCAGCCACTGAAATATGATCCAAAATTTTGTATAAGTAACATGTTCTGCCCTTATAAGAGTAAATACAAAGTGGATGAAAAGGCCCATCGATAGTCAATTGTCACCTTATTAGCAAAGTCCAGCTCCTTATCATGAATGATTTCCATCATGTATCGCATCACAAACAGGCCACAATCCTTGTTCCCGGTTTGCACTGGAACTCCCTAAAATATCAAACATAAAATCATTTAAAATATCCAGTCTCCTTTAATAACATAATTAATATATGATCACAAAAATAAATAAATACCGCCATGTTCTCCCACAATACTTTCTTCTCCGGAACCTTTTTCAAATCCTCCTTGTACATTTTAATGGCACTGCAACCAAAACGAGATATATCAAAACACAAAATAACCACTACAAAATATGGTCGGACAAGATTTATAAGTTAAGACTTAATAATCAAATTTTATAACGTGAACTCTTACTTGTCGACAACATCCACCCATTCTCCATTTGCAATTCGGCGTTTAAGAGGGTCCATATAGTAGACTACCTCTGCGTCTGGATTGACAACTGTCAGGGTCCAGTGGTTGCTACAAAAAATAAACAGAGGTGCTTGTTAAATAGTAAAGCCTAAATTTGATGCTTTTTTGTCACTCAAACAACTTAAATATCATAAAAAAAATTACATTTCTATTGAATTAAAATCAACCTAAAAATTATTTAAACTCACTATTTGTGAAAAATAATCTAAAATGTGATACTAGTAGAGTGTAATTTACTGTAATAAACATGATCAGGTATAACATCAAAAATTGAAGGCTCATACTGATAAAATTTAAATTCCAGTAAATAAATCAACTTTAAAACTGAACCTATACAATTATCATCAAATTTGAACTTCAAATATTATGAGGTTGAACTATACAATTTCCCCCGTCTTAGAAACAAACCTAACATCTAGTAACAAAATCAATTAAATACTGTAAGCCATTTGATTACTTTTATATTAACTTCAAAACTGTCAAGGCATTTGATTACGTTTATAATGAACCAATGCAATTAATATAAATTTCAACAAATATTATCGAGTTTAACTATACAGTTGAACCCATTCCTTACAAAATTAAAGCTAAATTCTTGAAAAAAATTAATAAAAAACTGGCAAGGCTTAACAGCTTAATAGCTTGGGATAGTAAAAATACTTACACATCATTGTACGGCAGGAGAAAATGCTGCTCTTTCCTAGAATCTTTAAATCTTGAACACAATTCACGCGACCTCTGCACTGCACTGCCACATCCAATGGCACCGATTGTGCCCGGATCTACAAAGCTAATCATGTTGACCATCTTATGCTTCTTCACATATTCATTCAAGAAGCTACAAATTAAATTAAGCAGTCCTTAGTAAAGATTGTCATACTTATTCCAAGGCTATATACTAGGAAAAAAAACTTTGAATGAAAAGCTTACTGAATAAAAAGGCAAATGACAGAGCCGGCCATTTCACCTCCAGAGCACACTGCATGTATATCAGATAAGAACATGATTTGCTTCTTTGTAAAGCCAAATGCTTCTTTGCTTAGCTCAAAAGAAATTGTTCGGCCACCACTCAAGGCTTCCTTTGCCCATGTCTACAAACGTTTCATTGCAGAAGGATAATTCGGACCAATTTGAACAACAAGCTCTGGTTCAACATCTTCAATTACTTTATACGTCTTCTTCATTTTCTTAGCACGGGCTTTCTTGGTTTTCTAAAACAATTGCAAATAAAAATAATTAAAAAAACAGACTAAACAAACACATAGTACATATATTAACCATACTAAAAAAGCATTCTGACCTTGGCGGCCAAAACATGAGAAGTACTGCTATTGTTTCCTGCAATTATCAAGTTTCTCGGCCATGCAATAAAAGTTCCCATGGCTTCTTGAGCAGTCAAAATTTCATCCCCGATAGGGAAGGGAATCTTAGCATCTCCTTGAATGACTTTAGTGATAGACACCCTTGCGTTCTTTTCTCCAAGACTTACTCCATGGATAGTCTTCTCATGTCCTTCGGAAACGTGTACTTCATCAATTGTTGCACAAGCAACAATGTTGCTCAACGATCCAACAGCCAATCGGCATACAGAACCACCTGAAGAATCCACTTTCATTTCCTCAACAGCCCTTCCATTATCATCCTCACCTGCCACCTTTTTATTATCCTCAAGCTCTACCGCTAAATCCACAAACAAATTATCTATCAATGTCACATTTTTATGATCATCCACATCCACATCAACCCCACCCTTAGAGTGACAGCTTGCCTGCTGGGAATTTGGTTTCGGACTACCATCATATTGTACACCATTTTTCGATGAATGTGCATTGTATTTTTCAAATTCAGCAGCCCAAAATGCATCTCTCTCTTTAATAATTTTTGGAGTCTCCTCTGCCATGTACTTTTGAATTGCCTCACGTACCCTTTCTTCCACTGTCCTCGCTTTTTTTTCCCTCGGAAGATCAAAATAAACCGACTGCTTCACATGAATTCCCTGACCACGTACTCTGCCTCCGTGCTCAGGCTTACCGAGCGCCATTGTTAACACATCATTAGTACCTTCAACTTTAAGCTTTCCTTCCTTAACCTCCTCCTTTATCTTTTTCTACAAAAAATTCAGTAACATTTTTCACCATAAGCACATACATCCTTTAAGCACATTCATCCTTTAATTAAAATATTACACAACTAACACCAATTTGTTTTTACTAGTTATAAGCACATTCATCCTTTAATATATTTAATTTAATAGATTCAATTGCAAGCACAAGAGACAACTTAGTTTACTTGGTGGTACAGGGGACCTAGTAAGTACATTCATTGACAAACTAATCCAAGGATAAAAAATATTAAAATAAAATATTAACCAACACAGAATACAAAATATAGACATTTAATATTATGAACCAATTTTCAATGTAAACATGTGTATTTGATTCTCTTAGTGAACAGGGGATTATTAAAATATATAATTAACTACTAATATTAAATATGATACAATCAACATGCTACTAGCACTAAAGGCATACAAACAAATCCTAAGTTAAACTAGAGACCACTAATTCGAATTATACATTGTAATAGAAAAAGATAAACTGTAGAAAGGCTTCATGTGTATATAATTTATTAAAATTTAACTTTTGAAACTTAAGTTCCTTATTAAAAAATACACAAATATGTGCATCAAATAGAATGGACAATTATATTAATAACTTACAATTTCCTTAGCTTTTTCTGCAACTTCATCATTTAAAAAATTACCATCTTCGTCCATCCTTGCTAGGATCCAAGTGTCCGACCGATCTACTTCCTCTGCATCTGGATGAGATTCAGTCTACATTTACATGTAAAGGATCACCTTAGTAATAACATAAACATGCTTGTAAAATTAATATGAAGCAAAAAATGTGCATGTTATTCCATTTCACTAACCCATTCATTCTCGAGATTAGCATAACCTTTTCGAGACATTCGATGTGGATATTTACTCAGCTTCCTTCTTTCTTGTTGTTCTTTATGAATTTTCTTCATAAAAAGCAGCAATAAGGTTAGAAGATCATAACTAAGTAAATATTAAAATGAATAAAGCTAAGTAGAAATATACCAGAAACTCAGGCGACGTGCGATCAGCAACAAATATGTCCCAGTGTGATTTTTCTATAAAAGTAAAATCTGCAGGAGGATGTGCAAAAAATTGAGGTTGATCCAGATAAGGAAAAATGTAGTACTTGGTCAGCCGACATTTAAATTCCCTCCATTTTGCCCCGGCCGATCTGAATACCAACTTTTTTGCAGACTCAGGTACAACATAAGCCATCTACGTACATATACCAACAAATTTAAAGTTAAAAGGTGCTAGTTAATGAAGAACAAATAATAAAAATAAAAGTTAAAATGATGGAAGTTATTTATATTCATTTTACCTGCACACAGTCCCAAATTTTTGTCTTTGTCTCTTTAGGAACACATTTCCAAGAATCATGCCAGATCGGGGTTTTGGTTCTTGCCAAAACTCCAATATATGATTGCATCTCTTTACCTTCTTCACCATATGGCTCTCCTTTTGCATTAAAAGACACAGTAAGTTTGATCCCTCGGATCTTGCGTTTCACAATTCGGTGCATTGTTACACAGCCTCGCTTCAATAGTTTTAGTCCTTGAGTATTGTCCGGTTTGGTAACAACTTTTTCTCGTTTTCTTTTCTTTGATATTTTCTTTTGTAAGTTTTCAGAAATGGCCTTCTTCACAGTTTTTGAGGGAGAACTCAATGGAGTGGAGGTCTCGCTATTCGTGGACTTTGTCTTTCTTAAAGCCCTTAGCACACTCATTGTCCTTGGATGGGGTGAAGATCGTGTCTTTTCGAACCCATTCCTGTGAGACGCTTTCTTTTTCAAATTTCCCTTATCTATCTGCCTTGGTCTTCTTCTTAGGAGTAGCCATAACCTATGAAGTACACAAACAAGGAATAAGTACAACATTAACATGACAGTAAACTCAATAAAACTCAAAGACATTACAGGTAAAAGAACCTAAAAACAACAAAAGAATAACCATCTGAGATATCTTAACTTTCCCACTTAAAAGCGTATTATAAATTTTACTTAAAATGACACACTTTGAGTGCCTAAACTAACCAGAGATGTACACAAACAAACATTCAACCACCAATAAAATCTAGCTTATAATCGTACAACTTACGGCATGTGAATAAAGATAAATTATCCATTTATTATAGGACAGTAGCACAGGGCACATTCAACTAACTAATCGACTGCAGAGTAATAACAAACAAACCAGTAATTTCATCTCAAAAATCAATAGAAACATGAAACAAAAAACAAGAAATTAGCACAGTTACAAGATTTCAAACAGAAATTAGCACCCTATTAATATCCATTTGGAACAAAAAACAAGAGAATAGCAAGAACCAGGGGTTTCATCATGAGATAATTACAGTTTAAAACCAGGGGTTTCATCATCAACACTCAACACTCCACAATTGCATGCAAAATTTACATAATAAAACAAACCAAAGACACTCCACAATACCATCAAACATTGCATGCAACATTCCGCAAAGCAAAGACACTCCACAATACCATCAAACAGAGCATGCAACATTTAAATCTCATAAAATATTGAGTTAAAAATAAAAAACCCCAACATAGATGAGGGCTTTACGGTCTCTAATTGAATTAGAAACATACCAGTATAATCGAATGGAAGAAGAGGAAGAAGATTGTGTGAAGAAGAGGAAGAAGATTGTGTGAAGAAGAGGAAGAAGATTGTGTGCAGAAGAGGAAGAAGATTGTGTGAAGAAGATCGCCGTGAAGAAGAGTAACTGATGATGGGGAAGAAGGGGGTTGGGGAGTTATGACGAGGAGTAACTGATGGGGAAGAAGGAGGTTGGGGAGTAAAGTTTTTGGGGGATATTTCGGGGATACTAAAAAAAAAGGGGGAGATGAAATTTAAAAGAGAGGGAAAATGAAAAAAATTCACTTCAAACCAACGGCCTAGATACAGATCTGGTTTAATCCAACGATCAACAAAATCTGTTATTATTTAATTTTTTTTAAACCTAAAAATCAAAAATTAAAAAATATATAAATTATCCATATATTTGGAGATATAGTAACTGTTGTAAGATCAACTATCACATAACGGTTCTTACAGGATACCGTTATCATATCCTATATTATTTAAATAATAGTTGTGTAACGGTTTCTTACACAAACCGTTGTCTCATATATTTTCCAACAAGAGTTTTTTGTCCTAAACCGTTGTCTATAATCTAAAACAAAAATAAGAATAATCTATTGTAAAACTTTTAATTTTTAAATGTTCGATGTTTGCGAGTGCACATATGTTGATAAAACATTTGACGTAATCCATAAAAGTTAAATTTTTGGTACCTTAAAAGTTCGATAATCTGATTCGAAGACTTCGATTATATCACTATAAACAAATAATAATAATAATTAAGAATATTACTATAAACAAACGTAGATTACGCTGACAGAGACGTTTGTGAATAAAAATTTATTAAACAACTAATAATTAAGGATATTAAGTTTCTCTTTGTAAAATTTTAAAATAATTAAAGTTGGAGTTGTAACTAGGGTGGAGCACGGTTTGGTTTGGGACATTTTTTGGCCAAAACTGAAACTAAAACCATATGTCCTTAATTTTAATATTTAATAAATATAAGTTGAATTTACGACTTATAAGTTGATAAGTAAGTTATGTTTCAAGATGTCAATCTAATCAAAATTCATTAATTTTAATTAGATGTTGAATTGTTGAATTATGATTTTAGTGAAAATAAATGTTAAGCTATTTTATTGAAAGCTGAAAAAGACTTTCATACATAAGAAAAAAGAATTACTATCGTTGGGATCTGATTCTGCAGTAGAATCAGATCCCAACGATAGTAATTCTTTTTTCTTATGAATGAAAGTCTTTTTCAACTTTCAATAAAATAGCTTTACATTTATTTTCACTAAAATTATAATTCAACAATTCAACATCTAATTAAAATTAATGAATTTTGATTAGATTGACATCTTGAAACATAACTTTATAAAATAAAGTTGATGAAGAAGAAAAAATCAAAATATATTCAGAACAAAGTACGTCGTTACTAACATTCAACTTATCAGCTTATAAGTCGTAAATTCAACTTATAAGTAGGGTCGACTGATAAGGTGACTTATAAGGGGTTACGGTTACGATATAAGGATCACTAGGGGAGGAGAATTTATGATTATGCCTCCTGAGTTAGAGTATGTCCCTAAATGCGGTTTAGCTTGGTTCACGTGGTTTGCAGGCTATTGCGTGAACCCGTAGGGTTTACCCAGTGCGCACCTGAAGGGTAGCGGCTGCGGGTTACCTACAATAAAAAAAATTATTTGGGGTTAAGATAGGGTTTAAAGTATAATGTTTAGAATAATTGATGAATATGCTTAATAAGAAAGATTCAATTAATATAAAAACACATCTGAACATCTTTTTCTAGAAAAGGTATCAATATTGTATATGATAATCATATTCATATTCGAAGCACATCCATATGTTTGGATCATTGAAAGGGTGATTTAATCATCCATATAATTGGATCGTCGAAAATATTTACAAATTTAAAAAATATCGATAAACATGGGATATCAACTCCAAAAAGTCGAACTTATCGCTAGTGAGTTATATGTAACAGTTTACAAACAACTATTTAATCTAGTGTTGGGCAATAGTTTTTCAAAAACACTATTATGTAAAACAATATATAGTTCGGAACTCCCAATTGTCGATACGATCAAGTTGTAAAAACAAATAACAAACTAAAGATAATTAGATGATTTATTTACCGATCGTTTAACACTAATAATATAAAAAATATTGAAATTGAAAATGATAATAAAGACATTCTAAACGATTCAAACTACACTAATATCTATTAAAGAACATTTTCACAATTTTTCGTGTAATATAAATTCGATATTCTTATTACCGACATACTATTTCGTTAAAATAATTTGTGATTATTTATTTTTTAATAAATTATATAATTTATTCCTCTATATTAATTTATTCAAATACATAAAATCCAAATTATTGTGGTCCTAGAAAATAAATGAATTAATATTATTCAAAATATTTTAATTTATGAGCCATGTAATTCTTATATAATAATTTAGTTGAGACTTAAACATATTATTAATTACTTTTTATTTCAGACATATATTTGTTCAGACATATGTATCTGTCGGAACAAGAACACATTTATTTACTTGGTAGTTAGGCCGTTCATCCATGTCCATGTGCTCTCAAATCCATAATACTCTCAAATCTATGCTCAAATTCATGCTAATACTCTCAAATCTATGCTCAAAATCGTGCTCATACCCTCAAGTCCTCGAATCTAGATATCAAATCCATGTCACATCAAGATTCCAAGACATCAAGATCTCGGGTTTTAAATTTATTTTCACACTTGAACAGGTAAGTACAGTCTTTTATGAAGTCTGGTTTATATGTACTCTCTTTTGAATTCATTTTGATGAATTCATTCTTTTGTGATTCTGAACTAGGGTTCATATTGATTTGGGGGAAATATAAAGACTTCACAATTCATTTTTAAGAAGCTATAAGGATAGGTAAGTACTTTAATTTATGCATTTGGGTTATATAAGTCCTCTGTTTTGAATTCATTTTGATGCCTTTTTTACTTCAATTAGGGTTCAGTTATAAAGATTTTGGGGAAATTTAAAGATTTCATAATTTAGTCTGAATTTGAGGTTCTATTCAGACTTTTAAAAGATGGATAGGTCATGGTTAAAAGCGGATAGAAGAACGAAAGAGTTCAAAAAAGGAGTGGAAGATTTGTTAATATTTGCATTTGAGAATGGTTATAATGCAGAAAAAATCAGTTGTCCATGTGTAAACTGCGCACATAGTAAATCATGGAGAGCGCAGATAGTTAAAAACCATCTTTTTCAAAATGGTGTTGATCAAACTTATACACGTTGGATATGGCACGGGGAGAATAATTCTGTAGAAAGTTCTAATGAAACCGACACTTCGGAATCTATCAATCAAGGCACCTCAAGAATGGGTGAACGTGACGAGGACGACGACGATGATATGTCTTCTGATGAAAGTTCGGACGAAACCGACACTTCTGATTTCATTAACCATGTTAAAGGTGAACATCAACCTCTTTATCCTGGATGTGGGAGGTACACTAAGATGAAAGCTCTGGTCCAGTTATACAACTTGAAAGTGAAGCATGGTATGTCTGATTCATGCTTCAGTGATATTCTGTTATTACTTGGCTCTTTACTTCCAGAAGGCAACAACATCCCTTCTTCCTTCAATGAAGCAAAAAAAACCTTATGTGCATTAGGAATGGGGTATGAAAAGATACACGCATGTCCGAATAATTGTCTCTTATACCGTGGCGATTTAGATGAAGAACAAACTACTTGTCGCGTATGTAAGGCCTCTAGATGGAAATTGAATAAAAAAGGAGATGAACTTGAAGGGGTCCCTGCTAAAGTTCTATGGTATTTCCCGCTGATACCAAGATTATGAAATTTATTCAATACACCTCACATTGCAAAGGACATGACGTGGCATGACACCGAGCGACAAAAGGATGGTAAAATGAGGCATCCGGCTGATTCAATAACATGGAAGGAAGTCGACCAAAAATGGCCTGATTTTGCATCAGAGACTAGGAACCTTCGATTAGCTTTATCTTCCGATGGTTTCAATCCTTTTCATGGAAACCGTACTGATTACTCAAGCTGGCCTGTTTTGCTATCAATTTATAACCTTCCTCCATGGCTTTGTATGAAGAGAAGGTATATTATGCTCTACTTGTTAATATCTGGACCGACTGAGCCTGGAAATGATATCGACGTGTTCCTTCAACCACTAATAGAAGATCTGCAAGAGTTGTGGCGTGGGAAACAAATGTACGACACTTATAAGAAAGAGTCTTTCATGCTTAGGGGCATTTTATTATGGACAATAAGTGATTATCCTGCTTTAGGGAACTTGTCAGGAAATGTTATTAAAGGGTATAATGCGTGTACTATTTGTATTGATGAAACAAAAGCTACTAGGTTGGTTAATTACCGTAAGACGGTGATTATGAGGCATCGAAGATGGTTGCCCCGTAATCATCCTTATAGAAGGCAGAAATCAGCTTTTGATAACACTGTGGAGAAGGGGGTCGCCCCTGTTCCATTAACCGGAGAAGAGGTTTTTCAAAGAGTACAGCATTTAAGGGCCCATGTATTTGGAAAGAAACAACGGCAACCACGATGGAAGAAAGGTGAACCTCGACCTGTTTGGAAAAAGGTTTCAATATTCTTCCAACTTGAGTATTGGGAATTTTTGCCAGTTAGGCATGTTCTCGATGTGATGCACATCGAGAAAAATATATGCGAAGCCCTTGTTGGAACTTTACTAAATATTCCGGGGAAGACAAAAGATAGGGAATCTGTCCGTCTTGATATGGCTGAAATGGGAATAAGAACGGAGCTGAGACCTAAGACTCCTGGAAAGAAAGAAAAGGTACCGTTGGCATCATGGAACTTAACGCATGTAGAAAAAAAAACAGTTTGTTCATCATTTCTTAAAATGAAGTTGCCAGATGGATTTTGTTCAAATATTAAGAATCTTGTAAACATGGAAAATCTTCGGCTTGTTGGAATGAAATCTCATGATTGTCACACGATATTGCATCATTTGCTTCCAATCTCAATTCGATCAGTATTACAAAAACAAGTCAGGTGCACAATTATTAGGTTTTGCCTTTTCTTCAAGGCAATTTGCAGTAAATTGATCGATGTAGACAAGTTGGAAAAAATGCAGAGTGAGTTAGTGGAAACATTGTGCCAGCTTGAAAAGCACTTTCCCCCTTCGTTCTTTGATGTGATGATCCATCTCTCAGTTCATCTCGTGAGAGAGGTTAAACTTTGTGGGCCAATATTCCTTCGTTGGATGTATCCCTTCGAGAGATATCTAAAAGCGTTTAAAGGATATGTACGGAACCCGGCTCATCCCGAAGGGTGTATTGCTGAGGCATACGTTGCCGAAGAGGCGGTGGAGTGTTTGGTGAATTTTGAAAAATCTAGCATAGGAGTGTCTCAAAATGCAAAGTATGAGCAGAATGCAAGACCTCTATCTGGTGCGACATTGATAAAGCCGAGCGATGAGGACTTGCATCTAGCACATTTGTGTTTTCTCCAAAATACAACTAATATTAGACCATATTTTGAGTAAGTTAGTGATATTTAAGTGTGTGTTATTTCATTATTTTATGCACTTTGATTAATATACTAAAGAAAGTGATTTTTCTCGCAGCGAGCATATGGCATCTTTGATGACAAGATACCAACAACATGAAAATGATGAAGTCTGGCTTAAATCAAGCAAAATGCAGAATTTCATAAATGGTTCAGGAAAAAGGTATAATTGTTATTTGAATAAAAACATCATAAATAGGCCTAGTTTATATTTTTCCCTGGTAAATGTATTTGTTATTTGTTTATTTAAGCAAACATCATAATTAATATTTATCAATTTGTTTTAAATAGATTCAATCAGAATTGTTGGATGACCATAACAACATACCTGAGGAGATAAGGTGGATTGCTGAAGGGCCCAACAAGAATGTCCCTACATTTAGCGGATATAGAATCAATGGTGTTACGTTTAGAACCAAGGAGCGTGATGACACTCGACAAGTTCAGTGTAGTGGTGTCTGTGTCGTTGCAGATACAATGCTTGTACAGGGTAAGGAGAAGAATATTGAACATACTTCACAGACCTACTATGGAGTTATAATAAGTATATGGGAGTTGGACTATAACAAATTTAGAGTCCCAATATTTCGTTGTAATTGGGTAGATATGAACCAGGGGGTTAAGGTAGATGACTTGGGATATACAATTGTTAATTTGAACAAATTAGGTTTCGTAAATGATCCGTTCGTGCTAGGAAAACATGTTAAGCAGGTTTGTTACATTGATGATCCTCTTGAAAAACATTGGTATGTCGTGTTGAAATTACCGGAAAAGAACTGTTATGAACAATGTGACGATGAAAATGATGGATCAGTAGAAATAGAACTTGAGAATGAGCTGCACTTGCCAATGTTTCCCAATGTTGACGAACTTGATGAGGAAAAAGCTAGTTATATGCGGGACGAAGATGAATGGATTCAACTCCCATGATGGTAAAAATTACCTTCTTTTAAGTTAATTTCCTAGAAAATTACCCCAGCATGAGTTACCTCTCTGCCTTCTATAATTTATTTATTCGTAAATCTTTTTTTACTTCTCGAATTATTATTTGCCAAAATTTGATAATTTTAATTAATCAGTGTCAATTACGATTATTGTTTTAATATCTATGAAGTTAGCAGTTTTTTTAATTTTTATAAATGATTTATCATACTGGAATTTGTCATTTTCTAATTTATCGCTCCCTTTTTTCTTGATTGTTTGGACTGTCTGGCATTTATATGTTGGATTCAGTGTCATCTAATTATTGGACAGTAGTGTTGATGGGCCATAAACCCTGTTAATCTTAAATTTGTAACCATGTTCAGTTTTTTTATTTTTCTTTCAGTGACCAATGTGATTATTGATCCGGATTTCATTGTTTCCCGTTTTTGCCCATTTTCGTGGAAAAGCCTGTTTGATTGCATTATTGGTTTTATGGACATGCCTAATTAAAACTGTTGGTCGCTTGTCAAGGTTTTGGTTGGAATTCTGATCGAATAAGGTGTTCATATATGATACCCTGCTTCTTCTCTGCCAACAACTTGTTACTGGGGGTGGAGGGTTACCAGCACCTTCTTCCACTGTCTTCAGCTGGAGGAATTTGGTCCAAGTCAACCGGTGACGATTAAAAAACGGGAACTTACTGCCAATGAAAAGACCCTGGTCTAGCTGCAGAAAAAGTCAAGAACACGGGTATTAGAAAGACACAGCGAGGAAGAAAATACTCAATAATCATCTAACATCAACTCATCAAGTTTCTTCAAGAAATACTCTTGATATTTTACTTATTTATGAACTTTTATCAATTTGCTTACCTGGAATACATTTCTTTCACCCACAATTGCTCCATTGACAAACTTTGTGTTGTCTCTTGTTATATTAGCCTGTAAGAATGCCATTCGATCAATGCCAGTGCCACTGAGGGTTGTCGGAGGTCCATCAGCACTTACGCCTCCACTTGGCAACACCCTTTGCTCAGCTGGACATATATTACTACTTTCATCTCGTGTTGTTATCTCTTCCATCACAATTCCATAAGTGAACTTGCTTTGACGAGTGAAATTCTGCAATAAATAATTATTTGTTGGGTGTGATAAGTAAGCTTACATAACATCTTAATAAGTAATTTGGTTTGTGAATTATCCAATTGAAATTAGTTGTTGACTTGAGGAAATATTCTGATTTGCCAACTTGATTGAGGGTTTTTTGCTAGTCTATATTGGTTGGATGATATTTTGTTAGGTAGTCATTGGTTGGCTACTTTTGGATTAATTTTCTGGGGATTTAATATATATACAACTCATTTTTTTCATTTTAACATTACTCAGAGACAACAGTTTATAGATAATCTATTAAACCATCTTCTACCTAGAGTTTAGACAACATGCCTGAAGAACCAAACCATTGTGTGTTTAAGTTTCTAACAAGTTTTTTACATCTCAAACCGTTGTCTATTAGTTAAATTAAAATAGGAGGGAGAATGAAAAATAAATAATTCAAAACAACCTCTAAAAGTATCTTTTAAAGTGTGGTGTTTAGACAACGCGTTATAAATCTGTCGTGTAAATCTTATAAATATAATGCTTTAAAACACCATTATCTGTGGCCTTTCCTTTTAACAATGGTATAAACGCACAATTGTTTGATTTTTAATGAGACAAGGGTAAGAATAAGCACTTGTCCAAATTACACAACATAAGCAGCAAAACCATCGTCTTAATCTGATAAATGGTTGTTATTTAACAACAGTTCTAGCGTGTTGTCTTAGTATTCTAAGACAACATTTTAGTTTGCACACTGTTGTCTGATTCCATGGGAGGGCATAACAAAGACAACAGTTTTTGAACTAATAGATAACTATTGTCTGTCCTTAAGCTCACACAACTGTTTTTTTTTCAAAATCATTTCACCGTTGTTGTATTTTTTAGGACAACGGTATTTTTTTAACCGTTGTCTTTCAACCGTTGTCTGATTGCATTTTTCTTGTAGTGCATCCTGCAATCATCAGTCAAACATTTTTAATGCATTCATTCAACCTACACTACCATTTACGACGGAAAAATTTACACCGAAAGAAAGAAATGAAAGAACCTTGACAGTGAAGTCATGGATGGATTGCACACTGCTTAATTCAGTGGCCATTTTAAAAATCTTGAAACCTCAAAAATATAAAAATAGTTTTTTTGTGTGTTTTTTGCAAATGAAGTTAATATTTTGTATAAGTTGATGAGAAGAGAAGAGGAGCTCAAAGCCTATATATAGACATTTACCGTCCTGTTAGCAATGACGCCGATACAAAAGATGTGGATGTGCATATAGATTCGTTGTGGTTAATATTGTGACACGTGTCTGACAATTTTAGTGCAGTTAGATTTTAATAAAGATGAGAAATTATTGAATTTAAAAGAAAGATTAAATTCGAATAAAGTGGCTTTCACATTTTGGAAGTGTCGATGTAAAATAACAAGTTTTGTTGTTCAAGATTTTGTGTAGATGGAATTTGATTATTCTAGAATAGTTATATCAACTTCATGGAATACGTCACAAATTTAAATTGAGAAATAACAAGTAACTATTTAAAATGATACTCCCTTTATTCTAATATTAGGTGAAGTAACCGCGCTTCGCGCGGTTGGTAAAAATGATTAAATAATACGATAGTAAATTATTTAGTTTATTAGTATACTTTTTTTTGTATAAGTTTTTCATTCTTGAGGTAACTGGAGATTGCAAATGAGCTTGATTTTCATAACACTGACCCTAATTTTGAAATTATAGAGAGTAAAACTAAAACATAAGAAGTGTTATTTTCTTACACAAAAATCAGTAAGACTTTTCATCAATTTTGATACCATAGGTTTAAGAGTCTCTTCAACATATTTATTACATTACAAACGATTCAGTCCTTTGAAATAATTTGCATAAACCACTTCAAATTATTAGATTATTTTGGTTGATTCTCCGTACATAAGTATACAACCTAATTTAAAACCTTATATGACATAACCAGAGGGCCAATTGCTCATTATTTTTATATTTGATAATACTAAATGATGCATAAAAAATCTTCAAATTGATGCCTCGGTGCAAAATAAAGAGTTGTTCCTCTTTGCAATAATTATACAATTCTAACAAGCATCCGACATTAATCCAAGCTATGATATTGCATCATATTAATCTTCAACACTTCCAACTGACTTCTGTTCATGTTTAGTTCAGGTCAGATTAATTAAAGGCTCGCTCTCTTTCCATTCCAAGTGTTGTTCCATCGCCTCATCCTAAAATATCCACAAATAATGTTTTGCGGAAACCTGAAATATCCATGTATGTCAATGAGTTACAAAGTATCTTTGTATTTGAATCTGACATAATCTCGTCGTCAAATGTAAGGTTCAGACATCTAAAAATATTCATGTATGCCAATGAGTTACAAAGTACCTTTGCATTTGGATTCGACATGGCCTCGCAGTCAAATGTAAGGTGCGGACATCTAAGAAATAATATAACTCAATTCTTTCAAAATTCATGAAATTTAAATAAAAATATTCTTCCTGGATCTTAAATAAATCCTAAAATATGTAGATTTCTAACATATATCAGTAGAGGTCTAACTGTTATAGCCATAGGGAAAATAGAACTTATGTATTATATTTAGTTCATAGTGCTATACTATACAATGAGGCCATAAACAAATATAAACCACATATAGACTTGCAGACAACCGACAATATATCTGTTACTCTTTAAAGATAAAGAGTTCAAAGAAAGATGCTCATGCTCAGTAGAAATATCATTTAGTAGAGATATACCAGAGCTTTAAGATTGCAAATGAACTAGTACAAAAACCCGAGCACAATTGGTTATGACATTGATGTTCCTGAGATTAGCTCAGATGCACTTCCTAAATACACTTATTGAGTTTAAAATTTTTTCTCATTTTAGAACACGAGGGTATTGTAGTAATTACACAATATTATATGCATTTACCAAAATACTGTTATTATTCTATACTAAAATACACTTGCATTCCAGGAAAGTTCGCGAGTTAATTTCAGGAAAAAATTTTCTCACTGGTTATAATAGTTCCACTTTAATTTTTATTGACCGTTTAAAATAGCATGTGATGGCCTCATTATCCTTTATACCTCTAAGTCAGACTTGACTCAAGCCTGCAATGCAAACGTTCTTTTAGGAGTGAGATCAGTGCTATTATAATTTATTATCAATTTATAATTACTTATTTAGCAGTAGCATGATAATATATATATATATATATATAATACATTTTTTCTAACACATGAAGTAGGGCAACAAAGGTGGATTCAATGCTCATAACTCACATAATAAATAGGTTGTAAGCAAAAACAATAAATTCATAATTTAAAGAAAGAATTAGTTAATTATAATAATGAAAGAAACATGTAAATTGTAGACTACCAAACCAAAATATTATAATTTGTGTTCAAAATCTTTTGTAACTTTTAACATAAGGTGCTTTTTTTTGAATTTGCAATCAACACTTAGGCATATATAAAGTCAAAATCAATTCAGAATACATATTTTTTGCAACCAATGAATGATCCATAAAATGTCTCAAATTGCTCGAATTGTTTTCCTGCACCAGCCTAAAGTACCCGGACCTTGCATAAATATCTATTATATCTAGCAAAACAAAATATGTGATAGTAAGTAGAATACATATACCTTTCCAGAACCAACGGGGAGGGTGTTGTAGTTTAGTCCTCAAACAAATTGAAATTTATTAAGATGCCCCACCATCAAGATGCAAAGAATGTATAATATATGACAAACAGATTATCATGAGCATTTTTACGTACACTGCCCATGAGTTTGCTCGAGTTCTTCATTATAGGACAAAATAATTTGAAACAATAATCGAATAAGATGAATTTGGCAAGCCTTAATTGAAGAAACTAAATATGAACTTTGAGTTTGATAACATGTCTTAAAAGAGTATAAAAAATTATACATATTGCTGCATAGTAATATATTGTATCGAAAATTACTATTTTGAAGCTAAATATAGATGGTCACGGGGGATCCTATGCAGTCTATGTATATAAGCAAGGATCTAAAAATAGAGATTAACTTAGACAATCATTGGGATGAAAGAGCAAACAATCATGAGACCAATGTAAAGCACAACTAAGCAGACATTCTTGCTAATTTGTAATCAAAAGAGTTCTAAATACAAAAATTGAGGAGGAGATACATACTGAGAATTTCATGGGCAATGACCTTTTTTCTTGACATACAGTTGAAGATGATGATCATAGTCAAGCATAGCACAATTATGGCCCTTATTCTCACAATTTGGGAAGAAAAAGCCCAAAATCTCACTGATATTATAAAATGGCCTTTTATATCACTCACAAACGTGATATTTAGTTGCGTTTATAATATATACAGAACATTAGAGCTAACTCAGCGGTTAGGTGGTACATTTTGGAGCTCTGTGTCTTTTCTTCTCAAATTGTGATATAAGGGTCATTACCCATTCATGAGGCCATGTTGCTTAGCCGATACTGTTGTCAACCTTTTTTAGGATTATAATCCCCAACTATTATACACGAAAATAATCTCATTATTATTAACTGTAATCCCTTGAATTAAATTACTCTATCTTTCTTTGTTTAGAAATTTTAAGTCCAAGAACTACTACATAATCAGTCATATATCAGTCATATATGGACAATGGACATATATACGTTAATGTTAAAAATTTAAATTTATTAAAGATCAAGAATGAATACAATTAAAATTAATATTATGTATTTGTGGAGAATCAACATGAAATTATGATGAAAGTTGATATAATAAATATTAACCTAAAATTCGTGCCATGTACAGGTGTTTTAAATAATTGTTATTTTATTTTTGTTATTTTAATATTTTATTAAATACATTTGTTAAAAAATAAGTATGTCTAAATAAGTGTATTTTTTATAATATTAAATTTTAAAATATATAAGATCATAAACTGACCCATTAATAGGTTCATAAAATTCAATAGGCAACCCAGTCACATACATCTGGTTTTTGTTCCCAGAGTGTTTTAAAATTATAGTAATATAAGTGTCATGTTAAAATTTCTAATTTTTACTCACAAAACCCAAACCAAATAGTATGATATTTGTGTTATGATTATAATATAAATATCATAATTATTATACGATTTTAAAAATTTTATTATTTCATTAAAATATACTATTGAGTCATATAAGAAATAGAATTACTGAGTTCAAATTAATAAAAAAATTGCAATTGAAAAACGGGTAAATTAATATATATAATATTATAAGTCATATAAAAGTAAAAGAAGAATAAAAATTATACATTAAAGTTATAATGAAATTCAAAAAGGAGTTAAACCAAGAATCAATAGAAACCAAAGGAAAGGTTAAAGCAAAGGGTGAAACAAATAAAACCAAATTTAATATAATCATAAAATATTTAGAAGTATAAAAAAATAAAAATAAAACTAAATTTAATAAAATCATAAAACATGTATAAATAAAAGATAACTAAAATAAAACTAAAAATGGAGTCATATGACATGTAGAGGAATAAAGGTGTAAACAAAAGTTGTAGTAAAATTAAAAAGACATATGAAAGTTGAATTATAAGATATATAAGTAAATTGGTAAAAACAAAATTAATATAAGATATATAAGTAAATTGGTGAAACCAAAATTATATTTGTGTACCACTGATTTTTTTTATAGAATATGATGACTATTATTCTTAAAAAAATTCAATTCTGTCCGTTTACACAAAAATTATGGTGATTCGGAATTATAAATTTTATAAAAAAAATGAGTAGTTACACTGAATTAAATTTTATCTCCTTTTGTTGAGAACTATAATTTTATCCACTATTAAAAAAATAAAATATCAACAAATAAACATGAATTTAGTTAAAAGGAAACAAACATGAATTTTATAATCCTTACATTACGTTAATTAATCTCATTATAACTGCTATGAATGAGCTATCCTATACTTCATAGCATCAAACAAAATTAAAAAGTTAAGTCATCGAACCAACCCAGGGGCCTACGCATTCTGGTAGTTTTTTGAGAGAAGGGAAATCCATTGTAAATGACATGAGGTGCTTGTCGTTTGAACAAAGTGAGGATTGGGAATGGAGAATATATTACAGTCAAGGGAAAAGGCAGAGTGGCAATTGAAAGTATTTCAGATGCAAATGGCAATGATGTCTTCAAAGTAAAAATGAAAGAGAAAAGCTTTGTACTTGATCCTTCGGAGGAAGAGGAGATTAATGGGGAGCAACCCGAGGATTATGTTGTGAAATAAATAGAAGATCATGCATATTTACTTAAGAAAGCCTTATTTGGCCTCAAACAGACCTTTAGAACATGGAATGACAGAATTGAGGAGTATTTGGTACAGCCTGTGTAAAAAAGAAGCCTAAATGAAACATTGTGGTTAAGGAACGTGTTACTAGATTCGAATATGAAAGAAGAAGGATGCACAAAAGAATCAGCCGACAATCAAGAAGAAATTAATATCTCTCACAATCATATTCTTCATGCTGATATATTTAAGAAGGCTCAGATAAGAAGCAAGTTTGAGTTTCTTAGCGAGAAACTTGGAGTTTGCAGCAACCAAAGCAAGAATGTGTTGCTGGAATTTCAGATATTTATTTTATCTCTTAGTTATATAAATGTGTTAATAAATAAGTAATTTCATGTACCACCAAAATACTTTACTAGACCCGATGAATGTAAATATAAAGCATCATATCTACGATCAAGTAATTTCATGTACTCGCCTAGTCCATTGTAAATGACATGACGTGCTTGTCCTTTGAACAAATGGATGTGGTCTGTACGATGTTTACCTGAGTCAAAAACAACCAACAACTTCTCGTCCTTTGCTTTATTCATGGCAAGATTATGGACAAGATCGTGGACCCTGCAAATCAAAACTTGACTGTTCCATTGCAAATCAATAACCTGCATCAAATTACGATTAATTAGCTCATTCAAACAATCTTCAGCCAAATCCTCCATGATTACTCCGTCACCTTCCCCGGTTTCTTATATGAATTCCTCTGCAATCCATAGAAGCTTTAAGTCGTCTGGATCAATCACATGGTCTTCCGGGTACCTTGCAAGGTAGAGAAAACAGTCTCTCATTTGGGGAGACAAGTCATTATAACTCAAGCTCAGTATTTATGGAAGCCAGCAGCGTAGCAGCGTTCTAGTTGTAAAGGAATCTTCTTCAATTTGTCACAAGAAGTAGCTTGATACTGTTTGAGAGAAGGGAAAGCTCCGTCCCCAACTTCCAATTCTTCCAGATTGGTGAACAGCTTTAATCTTAAAATTTGAAGACTTGGAAACCCATTCTCACTGCATACCATTTTGTTTAAATATCTATTAAAAGTCAACCGAAGAGCGGTGAGATTCGACAAACTTCCTAGAGTGGGCATTGGATCTTCTCTAAACTTACTATATTCTAGACTTAAATCCGTCATTGAATCGGGCAGATGACGTAGTTCCGATGGATCTTTTAGAATACCCGTTAAGTCAACGCTCTTGAGACGATTGCAAGACGAGAGTGGTTTCAGTGTTGGAATCTCAACATATACAAAGCATAGGATGAATGTTTGGAGAATTGTTAAATTGGCTACGGACTCCAGCGTGTAACTGTATGCTTCTTCTTCTTCTCTATCACATATAGAGAGTGTATGGAGGTTGGTGAGATTAACAGTGTCAATCTTCATCCATTCTTTACACGATATACGACCAAGAGTCTGTAACTTTGTTTGGTGCTTACCTATATTCAAACTCCCTCTAATTTCAATGTTTAAATGTCTCAATTCATGAAGCTCACATATCTCCCTAGGAACTGTGTAGTATGTTCTCCACCCACCGTGCAAGGTTTGTAGCTTTTTAAGCTTGCCTATACTTGCTGGAATTTCTATAGGTACATCAGAATACTTCTCAAGACCCATTAAGCCCAAGTACTTTAAGTGAACTAAATCTCCTATTTCTTCTGGTATTGTCTTAGATTGCACACTATCCATATCTAGGACTTTAAGATTTTTGAATCTCGCACACGCCAACTTCATTTCTTTTAATTCATATTTACCACTTAAATAATTTACCACTGCCAATGATCGCACAAGTAAAGCATCAAATCTACGCTCAACTAGTTTCAAGTACTCACCTATTTCATCGTAAATGAGATGACGGGGTTGTCCTTCCAACAAATGAATGAGTTCTGGATGGTGTTTACCTGATTCCAAAACGACCAACAACTTGTGCTCCTTTGCTTTTTTTAAGGCAAGATCACGGACAAGATCATGGACCCGGCAACTCTCAACTTGTCCGCTCCATCGCAATTTATTAACCTGAAGCAAATTACGGTTAATCAGCTCATTCAAACAGTTTTCAGCCATGTCCTCCATGATTACTCCTTCACCTTCTTCGGCTTCGGATATGAATTCCTCTGCAATCCATAGACGCTTCAACTCGTCCAAATCAATCACATGGTCTTCCGGGTACCTTGCAAGGTAGAGAAAACAGTCTTTCATTTGGGGAGACAAGTCATTAAAACTCAAACTCAGTATTTCCCCAATCTGGGGAGACAAGTCATCATCCTTCAAGTGTCTCCATATATGCTCCTTCACCTTTGACCAATATTCATAGCTCATGTTGTGTGATAAGAGGCCGCTCAGTACCACGATTGCAAGTGGTAAACCACGACATTTACCAACCATCTCCCTTCCTAATTTCTTCAAATTTGGGGTTGTTGGTTCTGCTCTCTTACAGAACAATTCCCAGCTCTCATATTCTGTTAGAAAACGGAGTCGATGGACAAAACATTTGTCATCTGCCATCTCTGCAACTTTTTTGTTGCGGGTGGTTATGATGATTCTTCTACCATTTTTCTGGTCTGGAAACGCATCTTTTATCTGGATCCATGCCTTGATGTCCCATATATCATCAATCAACGCCAAATAGCAGCCTCGATCTTGAAGTAACTTTGTCAAATACTGCAGCAAATCATACTCATCCATGGTTGACAACTTTTGTTCGTGCTCAAGTCCCATAAAAGACTTTATTATTCTCTTTAGAACATCTTTTATGTTATAATCGTTCGAAACACAAACCTTAGCACGAGTTTTAAAATTTCTCAACTCGCTAGAGTTGTACAACTTTGTGGCAAGTGAAGTCTTGCCCGACCCCCCCATACCGTGAATTGAAATGACTTTGAGGGAGAGGTCCTCGCTATTAAGTTCAGCCTTCAAAGTCTTAAAATCATCCTCGAAACCAACCACTTCCACCTGGTTATTAATGGCGGTTATTCTCAACAATGTTCTCTCTTTCTGCTGCTTGTTTGGAGTGGCTAAGATATTGTCAATACGGTAGTCATTTCGCCTATTCTTGATCACTTCAATCCTTTTCTTGATTGAATCTATCTCCTTGCCGATATCGTAAAGTGTAGCTTCTGTTTTGATCAAGCAAAAACAGGCCCGAACACGATCCCAGATACCTTGTTTCGGAGCTGCATATTCTTGTTGGTGAGCACTGAAATCGCTCAGGATTTTTATCGCATCATTGGCGACATCTCTAACGTCCTCCACCCAGATGCGAATTTGCTCCTCTTCCTTCCTTGATTCTGCAGATCTTACGGAAGATTGGAGGTAGCGCAATTCATCTTTGAGCAACCTTAAATTGTCTTTCACTTCTAGTAGAATGTTAACTTCCTGTGCAATAAATGCAACAAGCTTTTCAATTGCAAGAGATACGATTGCATCAACCATTCTTCTTTATTAAGCTTTATGATCTGAAGGTAATCGAATTAACTACAACAAGAACAATACTAATTTATGATTTGTAAGGTCTATTGTGCACAGAATTACAAAACTAAAAGCTTTAATTCATTGGTTTGCCTATGAGATGCTTTCACATCCTGAGTGGTGTCTTTTTTGTGGATAATAATTAATAAAAGCATGTGTTTGGTGTCCCTGCAAAGAGGCTTTAGCAACCTGTCACTTCTCTTTAGCTAAAGATGCCCTCAACACTGAAAGAGTGTCGTGTTTTGTGTGGTAAAATAATATGAAACCTTTTTTTACTGCTGGGAAACTTACAACCATCCATTGCGGATCTCAGCTTAGTATGTGAAATTATGCAATTACGAGTAACCTCATTTTAAACTTTGCTAAAATTGCTTCTTAGGAAGAAGTCCGAGTAAAATAATATGAGCATGATTAGAAATGCAAAAAAATAAATAACTGAAGAGCAATGTCTAACATATTGTTGTTGAATTTAGGTACACCTGAAAGTGATCGTAATCGAATATTATGTCCATAAAAAGAAGAGAAATCTCAGAGGGACCATAAAAGATATAGAATGTAATTATAATTATTGAAGTCGCCGGAGACTTGTCACAAGTCTTTGTAGCAATATAAAACAGAGCACTGTCCTTTCAATTATTGCAGTTTCTACACCAGATGATAAAAGTCTTTGCAGCAATCTAGAAGAAGAGGGACCATGACAGCAGAGTAACTGGACTGATGATTCTCAAGTGCATAGTAAGTCTCCAGGGAAATCTACCCTATTGAGTTATTAGTCAAGCAGATGAAAGGGATGAAATTCAGGTACTTGACAGTAGCGTTTGTTGAAATTAAGGATCCAGAGCCCAACTTCTTCGGGGGCACCATTTACTTAAGTGATTATGTCACTAGTCACCGGTCCAAATTTAAAAAAATGTCATCTTCACTAGACTTTTCGAATTTGATATTTGAGTGCTAAAAGTTAGTATTTTAACCATTTAATCTTCATTTTAGATCATATAACATATTTATACTATAAATAAAACTAAATATAAATAGGGACACTTCACCTCTTTTAGTGAGGGCACATTATAAAATATACATATTTATACCTTAAAATTTAAATAAAAAATCGCTAATTTTTAGTTCCGTGAGGGCACGTGTCCGCCCCTACATGAATCTACCCTTGATTTTCAAGCTTGATAAATGAAATTTTTTTCCATTTCCGATACTGCATTTTCCTAGCTCTTGTCTTAAATTTTTAGCTAAAATAAATTACATAATACTGCATTTTTCTATAACCAAGAAAGATATATCTAACATATTAGAAATGTAAAAAATGAATAAACTTAAGGGCAATGTCTAACATATTATTAACTAGTTCTATTTAAGTTGTAAGGAGGACCTGTAATGTGCTATTAGTTTTGTTATGAAAAAAAAGAACATGTATTTAGCTTTATAAACATAAATGTATAATATCACAACTATAATCCATAACATTGGATGAACTTGGACGAATACTCAGAGTTGCCCTGGCTCATACTTTTCGTATTTTAACCGAGTCCTTTAACATTGAAAAAGAGTACTCCGAAAATTGACCAATTACTTAAATTTTTAGAAATGAAAAGGAATATAACCAATTTTCGAATTTTATTTTAAACCTACATATTTCTTGATTTTAGCAACTAAAAGTAAAGATATGACAGGGCGAAGGTGAATGATAATAGTCTAAATCACTTGCAAAGGTTGAAAGTTTTGTCTCAAAGAAGATTGTAAGTTTCTGCTACGAAACTTCCAATCATCCATTGCAGATCTCAGCTTAGTATGTGAAATAATGCAAATACAGGTAATTCTCGTTTGAACATTTGCTAATATTGCTCCCTATGAAGTCCGACTAAAAACCTTAGGAGCACTATTAGAAATGCAAAAAACTTTGAAACCGGAGAGCAATGTTTAACATATTGCTGTCAAATTTAGCTTGTACTTGAAAGTGATCGTAATCTAATACTAAGTGCATACAAGAAAATTCTGCAATTGATTGAGGATACCAGGAATGCAACTAATCCATATTTCGACGAATTACATTCTTTCATCTTGGAGCTCAAAGCCGTGCTGACAGTGCATAGCTCAGTTGGAGGAAATGAAGAGACAAAGCAAGTCAAGCACTTGTAATGTGGTCTGTGAATCTCTTGGTTTAGAGCTCAGTTTTGTCAAATGTTGTAAAATAAACAGCCTTGTGTAGTAGTGTCAAGAGCAGATATATAAAATAAACAAAATTAATCTCGATTATGGGCCTGGAAAGTTGTAAAAGACAACAAAAATGATTAATACATGTGCTTTATGAGACTAATTGTAATTAATCAAAGAAATATGCTAGATAGAATACTTATTAAATAACTACAACCGATGATGATTGTCTGGATCAAAGTCTGCTAACAAGACTAAATTAAGAACCTTGTGCCTCTCGCTAGAATTTTATGTTTTAAAGATAGTAATATTTAAAAAAAAAAAAAAAGAAGAGAAATCTCAGAGGTCATAAAAGATATAAATGTAATTATTATTATTGAAATAATGCTTTCAATGTTGTGCCTCTAAGATGCTTTAGGATCCCTATAAAACATGTTACGGGGTCCCTATAAAACAGAGCATGTCCTTTCAGGATGACCTAGTTTTGTTGCTCAGTACTCCCTCTTTCCCATAAAAGCATGTTACGGGGTCCCTATAAAACAGAGCACTGTCACTCCCTCTTTCCCATTAAATTTTATACATCATTTTTTAGTACGCTTTTTAATGTTTAAATTATAATCCTATAATATTTATTTTTATTTTTTTTGAATAAAAGTTTTATGTTTAAACTTTTATTCAAAAAAAAATTTGAAAAAAATATTATGAAACTTTATTTTATAAAATTTTCGAAATTCGGGCAAATAGTGCACATTTTGGGGGACGGAGGGAGTATATTGCCTTGCTAATCCTGTGATCCGAATCTATTTGTTGGACTTATAATTGAAATCCAAATGAGAAAGACAAGACCGATATATCTCAATCAATCGGGATGTTTTTAATCACATTATATTATGTTCTACATATAGCCTGAAAAATAAGACAATAATTAAAGAAAAAACAATATTTGGGGTTGTTGGCCCCAAATGTCCCCAGATATTTTTTTTAATGGCCCTAAACCCTAATTTAAAGTGATGTAACAAATTAAAGAAAAAAAAAATTATAGTTGAAAAACATCAACCGAGTTGCCGTTTTAAAAAAATTAGAAACAAGAAAAACTATTTTTCTTCATATGACACAAAATATTTGAATTGTCATAATAGTGAAGAGAAAGATTAAATAGTTATATCCAGATAGTTTTAAATTATAAAAATAATTTACATTTACCAGAACAGACAATTTCATAAAAAAGCAGAACAGATTTCTAGCTATATGAACCTTAAATGTTATAATATCACAAGTCACAACTCAATGAATTTGAAAACTAAAACAAAAACTTAAATGTATTAATATCACAAGTCACAACTCAATGAATTTGAAAACTAAAACAGAGACTAAATCAGAGGACTTGTGCAGTGCAATTCAATTTCTAAGGATGATAATTGTGAATTGTGATATGAAGCTCTTGTGGTTTACAGTTCAGTTTTGCAGCATGTTGTAAGAGAAATAATAAAGAGCCTAGTGAGGAAGACAAGAACATAAATTTTGAAATTTCCGACCATCAATAATGTGTAATTTGTGTTATCAGAACTCAAGATTCAACAAATATGAAAAGTACGTAGGTTTGTATCAGCAAATACTAAGGAGATTGCTCATTGACCAGTTTCACTCACGATCATAAGAATGACAAAGCGCAGCCAAGTAAAACCTATTTCCAAGTTGAATATCAGGTGAATCTGATCTCCCTTAATATAATACATAAATATAAATGTCTGGAGAAAATTGAAGTAAATCTTTCCAATACTAACAACTAAAAATAAAACATATTCACATAATTTTATAAATTGAAGTTATGGATACTTGAGGTCAAAGCGTTGTACCTGTAGAAATTGTTTGAGATAAGGGAAAACTCCGTCCCCAACTTCCAGATTGGTAAAAAGATGAAATCTTTAAATTTGAAGACATGGAAATGCATTTTGACTGCAAACTATTTTGTTTCCCCTGTACACACATCTTCTTTCGACTCAAGAGCTAGCAGTGAGATTCGGCAAACTTCCAAGCTGCATGGGATCTTCTGCAAAATAACTACAGACTAGACGTAAATGAGTGACTGAATCTGGCAGAAAACATAGTTCCGATGGATCTTTTAGTGAGATTGTTGGGATAACAGCAGGATAACCAAAGTACAGACTGAATGTTTGTAGACTTGTTAAGTTAGCTATGGACTCCAACGTGTAACCATCTCCTTTTTCTTCCCTTAATATAAACAGTGTACAAAGGTTTGTGAGATTAATTGTATCAATCTTGATCCATTCTTTATACTCTATAGTATAAAGTAACTTTGTTTGGTGGGTACCTCTATTCAAATCCCCTCTAATTAGGATGTTTAGACACCTCAACTCAAACTTGTCCGTTTCAATCGCAAACTTTCAACCTGAACCAAATTGCGATTATTAGCTCATTCAAATAATCTTCAGTCAAGTCCTCCATGACAAATCCTTCATCTTCCTCAACTTCTGATATAAATTTTTCTGCAATCCATTGAAGCTTATCTGAGTGAATCACATGGTCTTCCGGGTACCTTGCAAGGTAGAGAAAACAGTTTGGTCACCTTCTCAAGGAGATTATTCATTGCTATGGAGAAGGCATCTTGAAACTGTTCAATATCTGAACTTGAATCTCCATAACCAATCCAGGAAACAATTCATACACTATATACCTCCTCATGTCATCCCTGGCCTTCTTAGGTATCTTCATTAGCCACTCTACCACATTCACCTTCGACTTTCTCACCTCTTCTTGATCTATAAACATTGAATACTTTCCGTGATCCTCAGGCAAATGCCATGAATATTGACAGTAAGCTGTGAAGGGATCAAAAAACACAGGAATGCAGCCTGATATTAGAGAATCAAATACAGATTTTCTAGTTGGACTCTCACCAGGAGGTTGTAAACAGAATTCGAACACCAAGAATAGTTTGATGATGGATTCAGGTTTATCACAACCTCCTGAACTACAATTCTGAAACTTGCATGCTCCAGTACTTGCTAAAGTGCATTGGTTGATCAGCACTGATCTTATGCTGTCTGGAGAATCTGGTTTTGCACCTCCTGCAAAGCTAACGAGGTTGTTTCGGCATGATTGGATGATCTTGAATTGCCATGAGATGACATCTTCATCAGAGTGAGGATGGAAGTAGGTAGGATGTGGGATTCCAATGTCATTAACATGCCAAGGTTGCCTTTCAATCAGTAACTTTATTGGGTTTTCCATTTCTTCAAGATTCAAAAATGTACTTCCCCATGGAGAATCATCCCTTCTCCGAAAATCCCATGATACTTTACCCAAAACAAAGACATTATCTTTGCCTGAGTTTAAAGCCCATGGTTTCTGCAGTTTAAGCCATTCTACCAGTTCCAACGCCAAAGTCTCCTTAACATCAGGAGAGGCATTCTTGAAATGCCATCTCAAGATGTCTAAGCCACCATAGAATGGAACATAGAATAGCTTGGCTTCATTTTCATTATAAACTCTACAAGGATGCTTCATAACCCTGGAATGAAAAATTGGTTCCAGAGAATGCTGATGAGTGTTGTACCAGGCTTTTACAAGCTTCGGTATTGGTTCTCCCAGTGCCTCATTCCTGAAAAATTTACAGAAATCCAGCAAGGGAGACATATCACTACACTGAGCTACAAAATCCTTGTTAAACTTTGGTGGCAAATCATACACATAAACCCCTCTGCCATCACATGTTGTGAGGCTACTTGAATTCGATCTCCATGATCGATGTGATAATAATGCAGTCACACAACAACACAACACAACTAAAGACAGACAAATAACAAAAACTACACAAAATGCTCAAAGAAGCACACCAGAAATTTACGTGGTAAAACCCTCCGATGTGAAGGGAAACATCCACGGGACACTACGGTCCAGAAAATTTTCACTATGAGAAAAGAGTTACAATGTTAGTTCTGCAAAGTACTAAACGGATCCAATAAGGTATCCAAACAAGTACAAGCAGAGAACAAACACCAATACAAGATAAGACAAATACAAGCTTTTCTCAGTAGCACAAAACTAAACCAGGTGACCTTCTAGTTCAACCAAACTCTCCAGATACCAAAGGTCATTAAGCCTCCATCAAAGCTGACAGAATTTCAGCAAAACTGAAGCAAATAACCCAGCAAATTGAACCTATAAGAGAGAAGTAAAACAGAAACCTGAATAGCACAAGCCTTCTTGAGAACCTTGATGATACACTGACTTTAAGAGCTCTGAACTTAATCTCCACCTCAATGTCACTGTATTCCAGAACAGCAAGTTAAAATGAGGTCCTATATATTTTTTTCCTTCTCTGGACTCACCTCTTTGAGCAGCGTTCACGCGTCCCTTCAGATCCCTCTTCTTATGAGATACATAAAATTGGGCCTTTTTTTTTTATCCACATAGGAACAGACCCAACTTTAAACACTTTCATGGGCTATTCTCCACATAGGAAGGGAGCCCATAACCCAACAAATCTCCCCCTCACGACTATGTGGAGGTGATCGCCATTCCTGCGATCGAACAACACACTTCAAATTTAAACACTGGCAATGCCTTAGTCATCATGTTAGCGCCATTTTTATCGGTATGAACCTTCTGTATTTCCAAAAGTTTAGCATCCAACACATCCCGTATCCAATGATACTTAATGTCGATATGTTTAGATCTAGAGTGGAATGTCGAGTTCTTACTAAGATGGATTGCGCTCTGATTATCACAAAATAATACGTATTTATCTTGTACAAAACCAAGCTCTCGAAGAAACTTTTTCATCCACAAAAGTTCTTTGCTCGCTTCAGTCATTGCAATAAATTCTGCTTCTGTTGTAGACAATGCAATGCATTTTTGAAGTCTAGATTGCCATGATAGTGCTCCCCCTGAGAAGGTTATTAAATAACCTGATGTAGACTTTCTTGAATCAATATCTCCCCCAAAATCAGAATCTGAGTAACCTCTTCAAGTCAACTCAGTACCTCCGAGAGTAAGTTTCAAATCAGATTTTCCTTTTAAATACCTCAAAATCCACTTAACAGCATTCAGTGTTCTTTACCTGGGTTTGAAAGATACCGACTTACTACCCCGACTGCATGAGCTAAGTCAGGCCTCGTGCACACCATTGCGTACATTAGACTTCCTACAGCTGAAGAGTAAGGTACTCGTTGCATTTCTTTCTTCTCAACTTCATTTGTTGGGCATTGTTTGGAGCTCAATTTAAAATGGGGAGCAAGTGGTGTGCACACAGCCTTAGCATGCTGCATATTGAACCTTTCAAGTATCTTCTCGATGTATTTTTTCTGTGATAGCCATAACTTTTTTAATTTTCTGTTTCGAGTAATTTTGATACCCAAAATCTCTTTAGCCGGCCCTAAGTCTTTCATAGAAAAAGACTTGCTCAATTCTTGCTTCAAACTATTAATCCTTGAAATATCATTTCCAATAATCAGCATGTCATCCACGTAAAGCAACAAGATGACAAAGTCACCATCATCAAATTTCTGCATAAACACACAGTGGTCTGAACTAGTCTTCTTATAGCCAAGTTTTCGAATTATGGATTCGAATTTCTTGTACCACTGACGCGGAGCCTGTTTTAAACCGTACAAGCTCTTCTTCAATCTCCAAACATAATCTTCCTTGCCAATAACTTCAAAACCTTCAGGCTGCCTCATAAAAATTTCTTCTTCTAATTCACCGTGCAAGAACGCGGTTTTAACATCCATTTGTTCTACTTCTAAATCATATGAAGCAGCCAAACTTAAAACAACTCGAATGGAAGCCATTTTCACAACTGGTGAAAATATATCTGCAAAATCTACACCCTTCTTCTGGTTAAACCCCTTTACGACTAGCCTAGCCTTATATCGTGGAAATTCAGAATGTTCGTCATGTTTAATTTTGTAAATCCAACGATTCGTCATGTAATGATTGCATCTCCTCTTGCATTGCTTCAAGCCATTGCTTTTTATCTTTACTCTCAATAGCTTCGTGATATGACTCGGGTTCTCCTCCATCAGTAAGAAGCACATATTCATGTGAAGTATATTTAGTAGATGATTTATGCTCTCTACTAGACCTTCTAGGTGGAGGTGGAGGAGGTGGTGCATCTGATGGAACCTCTTGATGTTCGTCACTAGCATCATTTGTTGAAATATCTGAGTCACCCATGTATTGTTCACCATGAGTACTCATATGTTCACTTGTTTCTTCATGCCCATTAGCATTATCATCAGTTTCGTGGTGAACTAGTTCAGGAACACTTTCAACTCTCACAGGATCCAAATTTACCAACTCATCAATTCCTGTTGACTCAAACTTCTCGGTCTTCTCAATATCAATACCAATTTGATCTTCTAAAAAGGTCACATCCCGACTCCTGACAATCTTCTTTTAAATAGGATCGTACAATCTATAACCAAGATCATTTTCACCATATCCCAGAAAAATACATTGACGAGTCTTTGCATCTAATTTTGATCTTTAATCTTTGGGGACATGCACAAATGACTTGCAACCAAACACACGTAGGTGATCATATGAAATATCTTTAGCATACCACACTCTATTTGGAACATCACCTTCCAGCGCAACTGCAGGACTCAAATTAATCACATGGGCTGCAGTAAGTAATGCTTCACCCCAAAAGGATTTGGGCAATTTTGCTTCTGAAAGCATACATCTGATTCTTTCAATTAGTGTTCGTTTCATCCTCTCTGCTAGCCCATTTAATTGAGGAGTTTTTGGAGGAGTTTTCTGATGTCTAATGCCATGTTGCACACAATACTTGTCAAACTGCCCACAATACTCACCACCGTTATCGGTTCGAATGCATTTGAGTTTCTCTCCGGTCTCTCTTTCAACAGCAGTTTGAAACTCTTTAAACTTGTCAAAAACCTCATCTTTTGACTTTAAAACATACACCCAAACTTTTCGGGAATGGTCATCAATAAATGTGACAAAGTAAAGCGCACCGCTATGGGACTTTACCTTCAGAGGGCCACAAACATCTGAATGTACTAATTCAAGAATTTTTGATCTTCTAAAAGAAGCTTTTTTCTTAAAAGAAACTCTAGTTTGTTTTCCTGCCATACAATGTGAGCACTTTTCAAGTTTTCCATCTTGCATGCCAGAAAGTACTCCTTTTTTCGCTAAACAATTCAGCCCTTTTTCACTTATGTGACCGAGTCTTTTATGCCATACTTCAAATGTATTACTTTCACTAACTGTATTCACACTTTCACTCCAAATCGATGCATGCATGAAATACAAGTTAGAATACTTTTTACCTCGAGCCACAATAAGATTTCCCTTGGTGAGTTTCCATTGTCCCATGCCAAAATTATTCTGAAAGCTTTCATCATCAAGCCTGCCAGCTGAGATCAAATTCAAGCGAACTCCTGGAGCATGTCTAACATCCTTGAGAACCAAATTAGTTCCTGTACTAGTCTTTAAACAAACATCACCGAAGCCGATAACCTTCGACAAACCGTCATTACCCATTTTAAGAACTCCAAAATCACCTGGTGTGTAAGAAGTGAAGAACTCCTTTTGAGATGTAACATGTTGTGAAGCTCCGCTATCTATAACCCAACTTGTCTCATCAGAGGACAGATTTACCATATTTCCATCAAGAACAATGATAAGATCATCAGAAGAGGCAACCGATACATGATCATCATGATCCTTTTTATCTTGCTTCAAGTTTCCTTTATTTTCTCTTTTCCATTTGTCACAATACTTTTTAATATGACCAGTCTTTCCGCAATAATGACACTGAAGGTGCTTGTACTTGCCTCTGGACTTGTTTCGACTTTTATCTCGACCCCTCTGCCATTTCGTCTTACTTCTCCCCCTATTTTCAGTAACCAACACATCTGATTGTGAAGAAGATCCTGAGTCTTCCTTCTCATCTCCTCATTCAGTACTCCACTTTTAGCCAACTCCATTGTAAGAACTCCACTTGGGGCAGAATTCGTAAGTGAGACCCGAAACGTCTCCCATGAATCTGGTAAAGTGTTTAGAAGCCAAAGTCCCTGAACCTCATCTTCAAACTTTATGCTCATGCCCGACAACTGATCCATTATTCCTTGAAACTCATTTAGGTGATCGGAAATTGAAGAACCATCTCTATATCTCAAATTTATCAATTGCTTCAAGAGATATAATTTGTTATTTCCGGTTTTCGAAGCATACAAAGTTTCCAATTTTTCCCATAAAACCTTTGCATTTGTTTCATTCACAATATGGTTGTAAACGTTATCTTCTACCCATTTCCTGATAAATCCACACACTTGTTCATGTTCAAACTTCCAAACTTCATCAGATTTTGAACTTGGCTTTTCTGAGGCAAATATAGGAAAATGAAGACTTTTTACATACAACAAGTCCTTCATTTTACCCTTCCACTTGTTATAATTTGTACCATTTAAACAAGTCATTCTGCTCGTGTTAACCTCCATCAGAACCTGGCTCTGATACCACTTTGATAATAATGCAGTCACACAACAACACAACACAACTAAAGACAGACAAATAACAAAAACTACACAAAATGCTCAAAGAAGCACACCAGAAATTTACGTGGTAAAACCCTCCGATGTGAAGGGAAACATCCACGGGACACTACGGTCCAGAAAATTTTCACTATGAGAAAAGAGTTACAATGTTAGTTCTGCAAAGTACTAAACGGATCCAATAAGGTATCCAAACAAGTACAAGCAGAGAACAAACACCAATACAAGATAAGACAAATACAAGCTTTTCTCAGTAGCACAAAACTAAACCAGGTGACCTTCTAGTTCAACCAAACTCTCCACATACCAAAGGTCATTAAGCCTCCATCAAAGCAGACAGAATTTCAGCAAAGCTGACAGAATTTCAGCAAAGCTGACAGAATTTCAGCAAAACTGAAGCAAATAACCAAGCAAATTGAACCTATAAGAGAGAAGTAAAACAGAAACCTGAATAGCAGAAGCCTTCTTGAGAACCTTGATGATACACTGACTTTAAGAGCTCTAAACTTAATCTCCACCTCAATGTCACTGTATTCCAGAACAGCAAGTTAAAATGAGGTCCTATATATTTTTTTTCCTTCTCTGGACTCACCTCTTTGAGCAGCGTTCAGGCGTCCCTTCAGATCCCTCTTCTTATGAGATACATAAAATTGGGCCTTTTTTTTATCCACATAGGAACAGACCCAACTTTAAACACTTTCATGGGCTATTCTCCACATAGGAAGGGAGCCCATAACCCAACACGATGCACCTGAAGATGCTCTTCCACCACCTTCACTGCAGATTTAAACTCTGAAAGCATATTGTTATTGTTATCAACAATGTTGCTAACAATAAGGTTTTTGTTGTTCTCTTGAACATTATAACCAGGAATATCTTGTGTGACAAGAGCCTTATCGTTCTTGATGTCAACAATAGGACTACTCTCTCGTATATATGCTCACTTTGAGTTTGTGATCGTCAATATTGTTCTCTTGAACAACATAACTAGCAATTTCTTACGTAACAAAGAGTTGTGTTGTTCTTGATATCAACACTAGGAACACTTTCTCGTATGCTAACTTCAAGTTTATGATCATCAACAGAACTAGCATTAATAAGTGGAAGAGGGACATCAAAAGACCAGAGATAATGGTGGTGGTAGAAGACCAGAGGAAGACAAGAACCAAAAGAAGAATAGCTAATGCTACTCCCCGATTCTTTACATACTTTTTCACAGTACTTGGCACACATTAATGCTATTATAAAATATAGTTCTATAATTTATTTTTAAAATTTTCTTTTTCTATATAAAAGTTTAAAAATTAAATTTTTATATAAAAGAAAAAATATTTAAAATTATTTAGGGAACCATACTTTATGTGAGTCTTAAAATGCGTGTCGATCTTCCGTCCCCCAATATAAAAAATCCAGTGGGACGGAGGGAGTATAATTTTTTTTCATGTAAAAATTGCATTAAAATAAATATTTTTATTGATTTAAAATTTTAGTTATTAATATTAACATCTCAATTTCAATTTTATAACTAGAAGGGATGCATGTTAAAGTTGATATTGAAAGTTAAGGGTTGCAAACTGTGTTTTGCAAAATAGGTATAATATTTTGATTTTAAATGAAAGGTGAGGGTTACAAAGTGCAATTAACTCAATTTTTTATTATAAAGTTAGAAAAATATTGAATTTGATCAAATCAAGTTCGCTTTTGAATGTTTATTTTGGTGAAATTTGATTTGGTTCAAATGGATCATGTTGTTGATTGATGGGAAGTCATAATTTTTTCTCAAATTTTTATTTTTATTTGCCTTCAGTGTCTATTATATTGTTGTTGAATTTAGCTTGTACCTGAAAGTGATCAAAATCGAATACTAAGTCCATACAAAAAACTTCTGCAATGGATTGAGGATACTAGGAATGCAACTAATCCATATTTCGATGAATTACATTCATTCATCTTGGAGCTCAGAACTGTGCTGACAGTGAACAGCTACGTAGGAGTAAACGAAGTGACTAAGCACTATGCAAGTTGTAGGGATAAAACACTTGAAATGTGGTCTGTGAATCTCTTGGTTTAGAGCTCAGTTTTGTCAAATGTTGAAAGGGAATAAAAATAAACAGCCTAGTGTAGACTACATTAGGCTGTTTAGTAGTGTACAAGAACATTGCAGTTGTTTAACAGAAATAATTTTACAAATTAAAAATATAAATATGAAATTTTGAAGAAACATTAAAAATTGCAAAGAATTTAAAAAGTGAAGTCACGGAACTCAGGAGCGTACTCGTTCTGCTAGTTGTACAGGAACCTTGTTCAGTTTTGGACAACTAACTGTGTGAAATTGTTCGAGAGAAGGGAAAGCTCCGTCCTCAACTTTCAATTCTTCCAGATTGGAAAAATAATCTAATCTTAAAATTTGAAGAGTTGGAAACCCATTCTCACTGCATACCATTTTCTTTCCTCCGTACACATCATCCAAGTGAAGAGCGGTGAGGTTCGACAAACTACCCAGAGCGGGCATTGGATCCTCTGTGAACTCACTATAGCGTAGACGTAAACCCGCCACTGAATCGGGCAGATGACGTAGTTCCGATGGATCTTTTAGAGTACCGTATAAGGTCACGCTCTTGAGACGAATGTTTGGAGACTTGTTAAATTAGTAATGGACTCCAGCGTGTAACTGTATCCTTCTTCTTCACCATCTTCATCATATATACTGAGTGTATGGAGTTTCGTGAAATTAACAGTATCAATATTCATCCATTGTTTATACTTTATATTAAAGCCTATGTACCTCAACTCATGGAGCTCACATATCTCTGTAGGAACTGTGTAGAGACATCCAATGAACCGAGCAAAGTTTGTAGCTTTTTCAGCTTCACCAGCTTAATTTTTGATGATGTAGAGGGTAGCCGAACGGATCCTCAAGTGCCTACATAGGGTTCTTCTCATGCGCAACAGGCAGTTGATAGGAATGGTGTTGGTGATGTGTAGTACAGGCGATTGACTAGGCGTATGGAGGCCATGCACGACATTTACAGTCATTTTGCTGCAGATTTGACACACGCTCTCAGTACTATTTCCCGAGACACTGGTGTCGAGGTTGATTGGCAACCTGATCCTCCACCCGAGGAGGGTGATCTTCCAGACAACTAGGTATGCCTGAAATCCTTATTATTACCTTCAATGAGGTCATTGAAAATTTTAAGTTTGAGGGTGATAATATAAGGATTAGTAGTGTATGTGTCCATATAGATTCATTTAGATTCATATTACATGTTTAGTTGTAGTTCATTCATATTTTTGCATAATTATTTATTTAAGACATATTTGTTTACATTTTTGTTTGTATTATTATGTGAGTCAATGTAGTTGCATTTGCATGCATATAAAAGGATCCCTTAGGTTGAGCTATTTCGGATTGATAAGTTGATATTGATTTGAATATGGTGATGACGAATAGAGGGTTGATTAAGTCTAATAAATTGATTTGCATGTCTAGAAATAAAAAAATTATCACAAAGTCTTATAGGATTGGTTTAGAGCTAGATCATGATCATACTTGTTTGTAGTTGATATTTAATCACTTGGTTATATTTAGAATTTGTGATATTTTCATAATGACAAAAAGAACACTAAATTTTTAAACTGGAGAAAAACTTGGATTTTATTGCTAGTTGTTTTAAGGCTAGGCGTCAAATGGCTAGTAGCCGACTCATATTTTTATGATTAGTCTAGGGTTGAATGAGATGGAGCGAAATGCACTCATTCAGAAATTATTGAGAAAAAAAGAAAAAAGAGAAAAAAAGAAAAAAGAAAAGAAAAAAAAGGTATGTGTGTATGCATAATTGATCAAGAGTGAGCTCTTTAATACTCGAGTTATTAAGTTCTAGGGGACTTTATGCCTAGTGACCTAAGGCTTTGATAGTTTGGGATCCGCTAACCTAACACTCGCTATATGAGTATTATTGTATAAGTCTTTTGGGATCTCATTCATTGTACGGTCAAGTAAGCATCTTTGTTATGTGTTCAATAATAGCATGAATCCTTGTATAATTCTAGTAGAAAGGAGGTGTTGTGAGTCATTATGCGTTTAACATCTATTCTAGTTATTTTTCAGCAAAGTTTGTAGAGATTTTTGAATCTGGAGCACACCAGCTTAATTTCTTTTAATTCAACTTCACCTTCAAAATACTTTAGTAGTGCCAGTGAGCGCAAATTTGAAGCATCATATCTACGCTCAAGTAATTTCATGTACTCACCTATTCCATTGTAAATGACATGACGCGCTTGCCCTTCCAACAAATGGATGGGATCTGTATGGTGTTTACCCGAGTCAATAAGATGGTAAACATTATTACCGTAAGAATCTATAAGATGGTAAACATTTAATGCACGAAAAGAAACATTTTTATCAACAGTTGAGTTAAATTCGAACTACTTCATCTTTTATCTTTGAGTTAAATGCATACGGTGTACCTCAAGTTTTCACTTTGTGCACCTCTATTTTAGTATCTAGCATTTGGTGTACCTTAACTTACAAGATTCTAGCAAGCTGTGTACTTCCATTAGGTTTTGTTTAACACGGTCAGTGGACAGCTGGAAGGGAGGGTAAAGTAGGGGCTATGCTGTCTTTTTCCTGAACCTGACCATACGAAACTAGCGTCCATTTATAGAAACAATACGATGACTAAATGTCCTGAACCTGCTTTGACAGAAACAACATGATGAGTAAATTAGAAAAAAAACAACAGGATGAATAAACATGCTTCGAAATCAGTTACTGATTACTAGTATCTAAAGTTATTATAAATTATGTGGTCATGGGAATTTGTCAACAATGTACTGTTTGATCCACATTCACTATCTTTCACTGAAATTGCTGGTTCATCTAGTTCTGGCCAGGGGTGGTAATTCTGATGGAGTTGAGCAAATGAGTGAAGACGATCTTTCCATCCGTACAGCTCTTGGAAAATTCTTCCCCTCCATTGGGTACTCTCCGCTTGCTTGGTTGGCATTAAAATGTTTCTCCAGGACGCTGTTTTGGTGCACTATGTGATCGGAATTTAGCCTTTGAAGACTTTGTATTGGCCATGTAATTTGGGAGAAACTGGTACTCATAACACTGTCATTCTCTGCTTTACACAAGATTTGAACCTTTGATTGGTGAGGTTTATCCATAGATGGAATATTTTGAGGACTTCTGTGTGGAGTATTGTGGAAAAAATCATTGAAATGCCCCTTGTTTAGTTTCGAGCTCATGTTGGTAATAGCTGATGGTGCTGGTGACGTATTGATAATTTTGTTTCGAGTATCATTGGTGATGATAAATGCAGTATCTATTCTTTGTCTGTTTATTGTTGAAATAGCTTATTATGCTCTTTGCATTTTCTCTTGTAACATCAATATCCACTTCACAATCTTGACGCGGTCATCCTGTACTCAGATAAACATCAAGCAAATAATTGATATAACAAATAGAAAACTTGTAAATCAACATTTTTCAAGTATGTTAATTGTTCATGTCAATTCTGATATAGGTGATCGACCAAAAATGCTGAAGCTTAATAATCGCATACGTGAACTTGTTATCTGTACATTTTGTCTAAATTGATTACCTTCGGGTTATATGGATTTGGTTGGTTAATCATTTTAATTATTCTAGCACGAGCTCAATTGTTAGCGATCAACAAGGCCTGCAAGCACCGAAATGTTGCAGTAGCTTGTTTCCTCACTAGATGACCCCTCACCTATGATTGCAACTTCACCAGTCCTTTCAATGCAATCAACGCTTTTCTTGCCTGTTTAAGTGAGAAAAGTGCCGGTCAAAATTCATATATAAGGATTTTATTGGACTCGTTTAGATGATTTTAAGGGATTTTATATGTTGGTTGCTACAAATTCTTATGCGCAAGTAAATAAGTATATTTGTAAATCAATTGACATAACTTTAGTAAGACTTAATTCTACTATGCGTGTATACTTATATACTTTGTAACTGAGTAATTTCCGGCATATACCAAAAACGACCTAAAACACATATTGAATTTTGGTAGCAGCGATATCTTCAACTGAAGTGGCTACCCGGGACTGTATGTGTAAGTTCGTCTCGTTACAGCTTCATTCGCCATGTGTGCTGCAGCGGCAAAAGTATCTTCAACTGTAATGGGTGTCCGAGAAGAAGAATAAATTAGTATTTAAGTGAAGTGGTTGGCAATGGTGAAACTACAAGACTACACCTGTGCTTTGACGGTGTTAAACACAATCTAACGGAAGTACACAATTTGCTAGAATCTTGTAAATAAAGGTACACAAAATGCTAGATACTAAAACAAAGGTACACAAAGTGCATGAAGTGGAAACTTGAGGTACACACTATGCATTTAACTCTATATCTTTCATTACACCATATATACATTTTCGGACGGTAATTTATACTAAATACATTGTTTAAATTTGTAACGAGATCATTTCGTTGTACATTATCAGCCTATATATGTTCGTAAATCCTAAACTAGAATTATAAAATTTAAACTTTTTTGCAAACTTCCATTGATATCTAAAACAATGAATAAATGAATAATCGGTAAACGAAAAATAGAGAAACTCGTAAAAAACCCTGAAGAAAAATTTATCAAAGTCCAGAGGCTAATAGGAAATAAGTGAACAAAGAATATCATTTCAACAATAATAACAGCAAACTCAAGATTAGGCTAATAGGAAACAAGTGAACAAAGAATATCATATCAACAATAATAACAACAAACTCAAGATTACATTAATTCGAAATGCACATAAACACAAATACAAAAATTTAATCCGTAACCAGATAAAACACACGGGCGCGCACAGACTTGCAAGTATTAAAGTATGCAAACAGAGCAGGGGTGCAGTAAAAGAAAGAACCATGACAACGAAATCATGAGCAGAATAGGTTTGGCAACTGGCCATCGTATAATCTGATCACAACCTAAACAAACAAAACCACAAATCAGTTAATGCAGAATAATTAAGGCCTGATTAAGATGAGGAATAATTAAAGCACCTGATCAAGAAAAGGAATGTAAATGGCAAAGGATTTTCATCGGTTGCATTTACATTCCTAACGAAAATTGCGTTGTAACAATGTTTCCTATATTTTTTGTTTACTAGCTTAACTTGCATACTTCCTTCAAGTCCAACAAAATGCTTTACCAAAAGAGTAATGTTAGGTTTCTCGAATATTTTTCCCAATTTTTTTTCAAATTTTGATTTGAGATTTATATTTACACACACTTGATCTCATATTATTATTAAAGAAAGTTATCATTTATGCATGACACATAATTATATAAAAAAAATTGGGATCCCGAGCATTTCTCTTACGAAAAAGTTGTTCCCATTCAACTTAAATTTTAATGTCACGTGCTTTTTTTAATAATCGTATCTGTCCACTTGAGTTATCTTATTGCCCGTTAGTTTGATTTCCCCTTTATTATTATCAATTTTGTTGGTTGACTCAAATAAAGATAAAAAACTGGGTGAATTTTTTATGAAAAATATGAATTTTATTTATGTGGAAAAAAAATACAAATTTCTACTTTTTAAAAAAAAACGAGTTTGCAACTAATTGTAATGCCTATAACCAAATACAAATACAACCTCAATTATTTTCACAAAAACATAAAAGTAAATTAATTAATTTTGACTACCAACTGCATTTTTACCAATATTTTTTAAACAAACAGTAAAATTATAAAGAAACTCAATTTAAGTAAATAAAAATTATGCAACGAGAATTAAATACTCCCTTTGTTCCAAAATACAAGTCCATTTGACTTTTTAAGCGTATTTTAAGATGTATAAAAATCATAATTCCACATTTTTTTTCTAATTTTTCTTTTCTTGAATTAAAATTTAATATATATACTTTTATTAGGAAAAAAGAATTTTAAAAATAATTTGTGGAGTTATGCTTTTTATTCACGTTAAAATATGCATAAAACATCAAAAAGATCTGTATCTTATATCTATAAAAACGAAAATCTCAGTTGTCTAACTTGGCAGTTCCCGTCAATCTTCTATGTATTTTTTTCTTTTTTTCAGCTCCTTTGTTTTTTTTATCCCGTAATCCCTCACATCTCTCTGCTAATAGATTGAACATTTATAGCAAACTACCAAGAGACCATCGTTACATTCAATCATAGTCCTTACACCTCCTGAAACTGATCTCACACACACATACACACAATGCTTTAAATCCTAATATTGATATTGATAATTTATAAATTGACCAAGTAATGATCAAAACCCAACAACCCATGAAAAATATTCTACCAAGAAACGGAGCAGCCTTCAACATGTTTGCGAAAATGTACCTATGAATCAAGAAAACGGAAATGTGGGCTTTTCCGAGAGGTTCATGTTTTAAAAAATTTTAACAAATTGCAAATATGTGTTTTCATGATGCTGGTGGGAATTCACCCTAGGAAAAAAAAATTTCTGTTGTTATGATTTATTGTCAGTTTTTTAATGTTTTGGGTTTAACAATTTAAATTTGAGTTTTAAAAATATTTTTAAATAATGAATAAAAGGTACAACGATTTAGGTGTGTACCCTAATTTAACAATTTTTAATATTTTTGGATTCAATAAATCTTTATCTGAATTTTAGAAATATTTTTTAAAAAAAATATTCATCCCGTACACACATTAACAACATGGGATTTCTTACTCAAAAATATTTCTTACTCAATTAAATATTTTTTCATGATGCTGGTGGGAATTCACCCTAGGAAAAAAATTGTATCAACTTAGATTTCTTACTCAATTAACCAGATGGAAGATATGAGGTTTATTAACATAGAAGATCAGAACAAAAAATAGACTGGACCTGGTGTCACAAAAGAGTATATATGATTGCTCTGCTGGGTAATGACCCTTAATATCACAATTTGAGAAAAAAAGACCCAAAATCTCACGGGCGCCCTTTATATCACTCAAAAACGTAATATTTTTTTGTGTTTCTTATCCAGCACAAAAACGCAACTGTTTCTTGAGTCCAATGGTGATAATTATCTTTATTATTTTTTGAATTAAATCAAAAAATGCACTTTAATATTGCGTTAATTATGAAACGCATTCTTTTGATGCGTTTGTGCAAAGCCAACGCATTTTTACTTGCGTTAGTATTAGTTCAGAAGATTGATTTGCTATCCATGGGATTTGAACCTCCATCGCTCAGGACACTGAGCTCCAAAATGTACTACCTAACCACTGAGCTAGCTCTAACGTTCTGTATATATTATAAACGCAACTAAATATCACGTTTGTGAGTGATATAAAAGGCCATTTTATAACATCAGTGAGATTTTGGGCCTTTTCTTCCCTAATTGTGAGAATAAGGGCCATAATTCTAATGAATTTGTAAATATCAAACCCCAAGTTTTATTCGGAACAGGAGCATCTGTTCTTGCATACTACTACACTTGACTGTTTATTTCATTCCTTTGCAACAATTGGTAAAACTGAGCTCTAAACAAAGAGATTCACAGACCACATTACAGGTGTTTCGTCCCTACAACTTGGATAGCACTGCATGACTCTGCTTAGTCACTTCATTTACTAATGAGCTGTCTACTGTCAGCACGGATTTGAGTTCCAAGATAAATGAATGTAATTCGTCGAAATATGGATTAGTTGCATTCCTGGTATCCTCAATCCATTGCAGAACTTTCTTATATGGACTTAGTATTCGGTTACGATCACTTTCAGGTCCAAGCTAAATTCAACAACAATATGTTAGACACTGCTCTTCAGTTTTTTAGTATATTGAATTTTTAATTATGCTCCTAACAGCAGCATCTTCTGGATCCTTTCAATTTTTGTAAGAGATTTAGACCAAGTAGAGGTTTAAGTGTCTTATTCTGAACATAACCAACTGAAAAAGAAAGTTTGAACCATGAAGTAATAGCCATTATAATTCCGAATGTCATTGATGATCAACAAGTGGCGAAGATTAAACTGGATAAGTGTGAATGGGTATATACTTGAACAAATGATGGTTAAGAACAAAAGTAAGATTATTAAAAATGTAGATTAGACTATTATCATTCACCTTCACCCTGTCGTAAATTCGAATGATGCCAATCTAACACGGAGTGGATCTTTGCTCTTTTCTGTATATCAGATGGATACCTTGTAGTGAGTTGCAAAGAGTCAAAATTAGGTCAGATAGGAAAGAGTTGAGTTAGACATTTTACCATTCATGTCAATACTCTTCTAAGCAAAATTAGCTAATTCATGCCGAGCCTGTTCAAACTAGAACTTATAGAAGCATAAAACTTCACAGAAGTTATACTTATGACCCAGAAAATGTATAGATCAAGTCTTGATATTACTGATAATTATAACGGCATGCACAAGGAGTCAAGGGGCATAGCCGCATAGGCATGAGGGATACTGCCCCCAGTGGATCTTAATGTATGTAAATGTTTCTAGGGCCTAGGATTTTATCAACATATTATGTAGGTCGTCTCCATGGATTTTCCCCCAATTAATAAAAAAACTACATTTGCCCCTGATGTGCATCAACCTTACTGAAACTGCAGACAATTAGATAGATGCAATCTCACTACTCACCAGTCATCTGCAACTCCAGGAAATGAACAAGCAAGATAGATAAGAATTGCATGGCTGCACATCATAAAAATTCGGGATTTTGTTATGCAAGTTTAATGACTGCAAGATACAACTAACTAGAACCTGGTCAAATAAAAATCTTAACATGTGCAGGCTAAAAAATAAGATTGTCTACTAGTTGGAGGACCAAAAAGTAACAGCTTTTTTCACATTAGGTAGATGAATTTTGATACAAGGAAATTAGAAATCTCTTATCTACTAAACAATCAAACACATTAGATGTGAAAAGTTGAGTTAATGAGAAACAAATGAAAATAATGTAGAAGTCAATTAGCAACGGCAAGTTACTTGGAGTACCTCTCAAAGAGCTTGTAAATTCCATGAACAATTGCTGGCAATTTTCCCATAGGATTTATTACTGAAAGCAGCATTTTGAAAGATGATAACGTCAACTTTCTAATTACACTATGTGCTTAAGAGTAATATAGCGCGCACACACAGGTACCAAAACACACTCTACGAGTCTGCAAGCAATTACATTAAACATAAACTGACTGAAGACTGTGAATTATATTACTATTTGTGTTGTAAGATAATGCTAACGCTCCATATACTAGGGGTTCTCTGATCTAGTGATCTACCTAAAAAATGAATATCAAGTCATGTGAACACTTAAATACACCAGTTATGTAATATTATACATGTTATGTTGCTAACTCTCCCAAAACCTTTTAATTTTAGGATAAGAGATTAACATGTATATCCTGCTCAAATGTTAGCAAATTTCCTCATTCAAAGGGCTCATTTAGGACTTGAGGATATCTAGGACTCGGGGCAATAGTTAGATTAAGTGTCCAAATATGTCCAAATTAAATTTTTGAGGGATATCAAGTTCTCAATATACGAACACAAGAATCAAGACATGTTGATATAACCGGGTCTGTCATTGGCTCTGAACACAATCCGTAGGTCGGGTATTTTTAATGCAACACCGAATAATGCACAATGACAATCACCTGATGCTAAGCCTTACATAGTACTAGACTACTATACTACATGATAATTAAACGAAACTCTTCAAAATTCATTTCAACTCAAGACAATCATTCTAAACAAAATATAAAACCTCCTACACAATAGAAACAAAGATTAAAAACATACTAGCACAAAACATACATAAAAAGCTATCTAAGAGTGTGTTTATACATACTTGCAGAAGATTATAATAGCACGACAAGGTTGAGAAAGGCGGTTGCTATAGATTTGCAGCTTCATCTTCTTCACATAAATTCTTCTTAGACAAATGGGATTACTTTTTTTATATCTTACTTTCCCAGATTTGTTAGCTTACTCTACACAATCAATTATAACAGTCAACTTTGGGTGGCTAGTATACATATGCATTATGCATGTATAGAATAATAATTCTGTTTTGCATTAATCAGAGTCAAATAATTGACCTGAATAATCCACATAAATTAGTGTTTTTACGGAGTACTTTTTAGGTATTTCTAATTTCGATTAAGGAATAATCTCGACTGATGCCGTATGACTTTTCTTTATTTAATTATTTTCTTTTTTATAGATTGGTAACGTTCTTCGTATCATCAATCCATTGCAGAACTTTCTTATGTGGACTAAAATGCTACTGAAATGCAAGTTGTACTTCTTTCTGAAAAGTAATATAACAACGGTAAAAACTGGATTTTCTGCAATGGTTAGTTGGAAGTTTTTAAACAAAAACTTACCATCCCCATTGTGCCAAAAAGTTTCGCTCTTTGCAAGAAAATTAGACAGAACTTTTTTACTTACAACAGCAGTTTCAGATTCCAAATGGGTAGATTTGTAATAAGCCTTAAATTTCACCCTTAGCATGGTAATGGTAAAAAATTCTTTAATGAGAAATCACTTTAAAGGCTGCTGCAAAGACTGCATTAGGTAATGCAAGTGGCGCTCTCGAAGATGTTAAGGCGGATACTTTTATTTCAAAATCAAAAATCTGGTTTTTATAATGAATTTTGTTTGATACTAGGAAAACTTTCTGGTGTATCACATAAAGAATTGTATATCATAAAATAAATATCTTGACTTAAACAACATTTAATTGAATATTATCAGAGGCACGTCAGGATTTATCAGCCTCAGCAAATAAGGATCTGTCAGCTTAAGCAAATCCTGATCAGTATTTATTTCAGCAAATCAGAATTAGAAATTCCTGATCAGCAAATACTGATTTCCATGTTATATAGATTCAATATTCAGATTAAAATAATATAATAAGTCAGTAAATATTTTAATTAAACAAGCAGTAAAATTCCTCGCCCAGGTCATCTCGCGTACGCGAGACGCCGAGACATTCGCCTAAATCGCACTTCGACCCGACCCGACCCGACCCGAGTCGAGTCTTGTCGTGTCATGGCATGCCGTCACATCGACATTGACACTCCCACGAAGGTAGAGTCACATTCCACATTCACCCTCCCATTGTAGAGGTTTTTCACTTGTACTCTTTCGGCAAAACCATAAATTCCACTAATTACATAAACCTCAATTCCGATAATTGCTTATGTTTAATTGGTTTACTGTTAGCGACGAATACTCAAATTAACAGTGGAGAATTGGCTAGCTGATACTCGCATTGGATACTTAATGTTACTTTTAAATTTATATTCAAGACAGCGAAGTACCGTGAAAGGCATTTTGGGTTAGTTCATTAGCATGCCAACGTGCAGCCTACTTTTAGGACAATTTTAGTCCTCCTAAGACGTACCTTCATGCCAACAAAAATTGCCCTTTTACTGTGTAAGAAAAGGTCTAAATCTTCGAAAAGAGCTGCAAAAGAACTTGGTTTCAGTCAATTCATCCTTTCCAAGTTACTCTCCAGAGTTCCATTAACACTCTTCTTTTGATTCTTATCTTTCTCTAGTCTTCTACCACCACCATTATCTCTGGTCACATTGTCTATGTATGCGTATCGTCGAGAAAGCTCAACAGTCTGTATTGCCTTTCTTCTGGTGCATAACCTAATTTTGATATCCCTCTTCCACTCATTAATGCTAGTTCTGTTGATGATCATAAACTTGAAGTTAGCATCCGAGAAAGTGTTCCTAGTGTTGATATCAAAAACAGCACAACTCTTGTTACGCAAGAGATTGCTAGTTATCTTGTTCAAGAGAACAATTTTGATGATCATAAACTCAAAGTGAGCATACGAGAGAGTAGTCCTATTGTTGACATCAAGGACGATAAGGCTCTTGTCACACGAGATATTCCTGGTTATAATGTTTTTGAGAACAAAATCCTTATTGGTAGCAACATTGTTGATAACAATAAAAATATGCTTTCAGAGTTTGAATCTGCAGTGAAGGTGGTGGAAGAGCATCTGGCAAGTGCATCGATCATGGAGATCGAATTCAAGAAGCCTCACAACATGTGATGGCAGAGGGGTTTAAGCTACAAATTCCATAAACGCTGATGTCATGGTCCCTCTTCTTCTAAATTGCTCCAAAGAGTTGTGACAAGTCTCCGAGGACTTCAATAATTTACTACTAGCTTTAAAACATACAAATCTAGTGAGAGGCACAAGGTTCTTAATTTCACTAATAATTTGCATTCATGTAATTAATCATGTTAAATTATCTTGTTCACGCTCAAAAAGTTCTGATTGTCAAAACAGGGGAAGGAAAAGAGAAAATGCAATAAGAGTCATCTCGATCTGACAAACACTCAGTTGATCTTGATGCAAGCGTGTATTAGTTTTGTTAGCAGACTTTGATCCAGACAATCATCATCCGTTGTAGTTATTTATTAAGTATTCTATCTAGCATATTTCATTGATTAATTAGTCTCATAAAGCACATGCATTAATCATTTTTGTTGTCTTTTACAACTTTCCGGCCATTTGTCTTCAGATCATAAAGCTTAATAAAGAGGAATGGTTGATGCAATCGTATCTCTTGCAATTGAAAAGCTTGGTGCATTTATTTCCATGAATAAAGCAAAGGAGCAGAAGTTGTTGGTCATTTTTGACTCAGGTAAACACCGTACAGATCACATCCATTTGTTCAAAGGACAAGCACGTCATGTCATTTACAATGGACTAGGCGAGTACATGAAATTACTTGATCATAGATATGATGCTTTATATTTACATTCATCGGGTCTAGTAAAATATTTTGGTGGTACATGAAATTACTTATTTATTAACACATTTATATAACTAAGAGATAAAATAAATATCTGAAATTCCAGCATCACATTCTTGCAGCAGCTAAAGCAAATTTCAACACTCCTCCTTGCTTTGGTTGCTGCAAACTCCAAGTTTCTCGCTAAGAAACTCAAACTTGCTTCTTATCTGAGCCTTCTTAAATATATCAGCATGAAGAATATGATTGTGAGAGATACTAATTTCTTCTTGATTGTCGGCTGATTCTTTTGTGCATCCTTCTTCTTTCATATTCAAATCTAGTAACACGTTCCTTAACCACAATGTTTCATTTAGGCTTCTTTTTTACACAGGCTACATCAAATACTCCTCAATTATGCCATTCCATGTTCTAGACGCCTGTTTGAGGCCAAATAAGGCTTTCTTAAGTAAATATGCATGATCTTCTATTTATTTCACAACATAATCCTCAGGTTGCTCCCCAGTAATCTCTACTTCCTCCAAAGGATCAAGTACAAAGCTTTTCTCCTTCATTTTTACTTTGAAGACATCATTGCCATTTGCATCTGAAATACTTTCAATTGCCACTCTGCCTTTTGCCTTGACTGCAATATATTCTCCATTCCCAATCCTAACTTTGGAAGCCACTGAAGTGTCCAAATCTTTAGAAAGCTCAGGATCAAACGTTATATGATTAGTACAACCGCTGTCAATCAACTACTTCGCACTTGAATGACTTTTGATTTTGTCTCAAAATAAAAAATCTGGTTTTCATAATGAATTTTGTTTGAGATAAGGAAAACTTTCTGGTGTTGTTTTCTGACCTGGAGGCTAGCTCTGTTTCGTTGTTTTTAATAGCACACTCTTAAACTAAAAATCATACTGTCAAAGCATTTTTATTCAGGTTACTATTATCTTTGACCTTCTTTTCTTATAATGGTTGATATTCAAATTTGTATTTGCTTAGCTCTACATCATTACCCTTGCCATCCTGCAATCATCAGTCAAACATTTTTAATGCATTCATTCAACCTACACTACCATTTACGACGGAAAAATTTATTACGACGGAAAAATTTACACCGAAAGAAAGAAATGAAAGAACCTTGACAGTGAAGTCATGGATGGATTGCAGTACACTGCTTAATTCATTGGCCATTTTAAAAATCTTGAAACCTCAAAAATATAAAATTAGTTTTTTTTGTGTTTTTTTGCAAATGAAGTTAATATTTTGTATAAGTTGATGAGAAGAGAAGAGGAGTTCAAAGCCTATATATAGGCATTTACCGTTATGTTAGCAATGACGCGGATACAAAAGATGTGGATGTCACAAATTTAAATTGAGAAATAACGAGTAACTATTCAATTTGATACTCCCTTTATTCCAAAATTAGGTGAAGTAACCGCGGTTCGCGCGGTTGGTAAAATCGATCAAATAATACGATAGTAAGAAAACCTATTTTGACATGATAAATTTTTATGTTTTAATAAAATATTATTATATTAGTAAATTATTTAGTTTAGTATACTTTTTTTGTATAAGTTTTTCATTCTTGAGGTAACTGGAGATTGCAAATGAGCTTGATTTTCATAACAATGACCCTAATTTGAAATTATAGAGAGTAAAACTAAAATATAAGAAGTGCTATTTTCTTACACAAAAATCAGTAAGACTTTTCATCAATTTTGATACCATAGGTTTAAGAGTCTCTTCAACATATTTATTACATTACAAACGATTCCGTCCTTTGAAATAATTTGCATAAACCACTTCAAATTATTAGATTATTTTGGTTGATTCTCCGTACATAAGTATACAACCTAGTTTAAAACCTTATATGACATAACCAGAGGGCCAATTGCTCATTATTTTTATATTTGATAATACTAAATTATGCATAAAAGATCTTCAAATTGATACCTCGGTGCAAAATAAAGAGTTGTTCCTCTTTGCGATAATGATACAATTTTGACATGCATCCGACATTAATCCAAGCTAGGATATTGCATCACATTAATCTTCAACACTTCCAACTGACTTATGTTCATGTTTAGTTCAGGCCAGATTAATTAAAGGCTCGCTCTCTTTCCATTCCAAGTGTTGTTCCATCACCTCATCCTAAGATATCCACAAATAATGTTTTGCAGGAAACCTGAAATATCCATGTATGTCAATGAGTTACAAAGTATCTTTGTATTTGAATTCAACATAGCCTCGTCGTCAAATGTAAGGTTCAGACATCTAAGAATTAATTGCAGGAAACCTGAAATATCCATGTATGCCAATGAGTTACAAAATACCTTTGCATTTGGATTCGACATAGCCTCACAGTCAAATGTATGGTGCGCACATCTAAGAAATAATATAACTCAATTCTTTCAAAATTCATGAAATTTGAATAAAAATATTCTTCCTGCATCTTAAATAAGTCCTAAAATATGTGGAGTTCTAACATATATCAGTAGAGGTCTAACTGTTATAGCCATAGGGAAAATAGAACCTATGTATTATATTTAGTTCATACTCCTACACTATACAATGAGGCAATAAATAAATATAAACCACATATAGACTTGCAGCTGCAGATAACCGACAATATATCAGTTACTCTTTAAAGATAAAGAGTTCAAAGAAAGATGCTCATGCTCAGCAGAAATATCAATTAGTAGAGATATACCCGAGCTTTAAGATTGCAAGTGAACTAGTACAAAAACCCGAGCACAATTGGTTATGACATTGATGTTCCTGAGGTTACCTCAGATACACTTCCTAGAAACACTTCCTGAGTTTAAAAAAATTTCTCATTTAAGAACACGAGGGTATTGTAGTAATTACACAATATTATATGCATTTACCAAAATACCATTACTATTCTATACTAAAATACACTTGCATTTCAGGAAAGTTCCCGACTTAATTTAAGGAATAATTTTTCTCACTAGTTATAATAGTTCCACTTACTTTAATTTTTATTGACTGTTCAAAATTGCATGTAATGGCCTCATTATTCCTTATACATCTAAGTCAGACTTGACTGCAAGCCTGCAATGCAAACGTTCTTTTAGGAGTGACATCGGTGCTATTATAATTTATTATCAATTTATAATTATTTATTTAGCAGTAACATGATAATATATATATATAATACACTTTTTTGAACACATGAAGTAAGGCAACAAAGGTGGATTCAATGCTTGTAGCTCACATAATAAATAGGTTGTAAGCAAAAACAATAAATTCATAATTTAAAGAAAGAATTAGTTTATTATAATAATGAAAGAAACATGTAAATTATAGACTACCAAACCAAAATATTATAATTTGTGTTCAAAATCTTTTGTAACTTTTAACATAAGGTGTTTTTTTTCGAATTTGTAATCAACATTCAGGCATATATGAAGTCAAAAACAATTCAGAATACATATTTTTTACAACCAATGAATGATCCAAAAAATGTCTCAAATTGCTCGAATTGTTTTCCTGCACCAGCCTAAAGTACCCAGACCTTGTAATTTGACTCGATCAAATCAAAGGCATATCTGAAAGCATTAAACTATAGGTCAGGTGTATATTCACTTTGTATCTAGAACCTGACACAAATAGTTTACCGTTGACGCATTTCCGGCTTAAACCCTTTCCATCACATTTACATAAATATCTATTATGTCTAGCAAAACAAAATATGTGATAGTAAGTAGAATACATATATCTTTCCAGAACCAACGGGGAGGGTGTTGTAGTTTATTCCTCAAATAAATTGAAATTTATTAACATACCCCACCATCAAGATTCAAAGAATGTATAATATATGACAAACAGATTATCATGAGCATTTTTACATACATTGCCCATGAGTTTGCTCGAGTTCTTCATTATATGACAAAATAATTTGAAACAGTAACCGAATAAGATGAATTTGGCAAGCCTTAATTGAAGAAACTAAATATGAACTTTGAGTTTGATAACATGTCTTAAAAGAGCATAAAAAATTATACATATGGCTGCATAGTAATATATTGTATCAAAAATTACTATTTTGAAGCTAAATATAGATGGTCACAGAGGATCCTATGCAGTCTATGTATATAAGCAAGGATCTAAAATAGAGATCAACTTACACAATCATTGGGATGAAAGAGCAAACAATCATGAGACCAATGTAAGCACAACTAAGCAAATGTTCTTGCTAATTTGTAATCAAAAGAGTTCTAAATACAAAAATTGAGGAGTAGATACATACCGAGAATTTCATGGGCAATGACCTTTTTTCTTGATATACAGTTGAAGATGATGATCATAGTCAAGCATAGCAGAATTATGGCCCTTATTCTCACAATTTGGGAAGAAAAGGCCCAGAATCTCACTGATGTTATAAAATGGCCTTTTATATCACTCACAAACGTGATATTTAGTTGTGTTTATAATATATACAGAACGTTAGATCTAACTCAGTGGTTTGGTGGTACATTTTGGAGCTCTGTGTCTTTTCTTCTCAAATTGTGATACTAAGGGCCATTACCCATTCATTAGGCCATGTTGCTTAGCCGATGCTGTTGTCAAGCTTTTTTGGGATTATAATCCCGAAATATTATACATGAAAAATAATCTCATTATTATTAATTGTAATCCCTGAATTAAATTACTCTATCTTTCTTTGTTTAGAAATTTTAAGTCCAGGAACTACTAAATAATCAGTCATATCACTACAAGAAAATAGGACAAAACTGATCGTCAAAAACGGTCGGTTAAGAGGCAAAACGGTCGGTTAAAAGGGTCATAACCGACCATAGGCCATGGTCTGTTTTAGCCTGGTCGGTTATGACTTTTGGTCGGGTTTAACCCTCATAACCGACCAATACAGTGGTCGGTTAAGTGCCTGGGCATTTTACTGAAATGTGGGGTCACTGTGTACACGTGGTAACACGTGTCGCCATGTCACTGAGTCATAACCGACCGTTGGTGGTCGGTTATGTCTATTTTTAAAATGTTGACTGGAACTCATAACCGACCATGGTCAAAGTGTGCACATCCGTCGGTTTTACACCAGAAGCTGACTTAAATGTCATAAACGACCGTCATAAAACTGACCACCCTCTAAAGAAGACGGTCGGTTTTATGAAGAAGGTGGCCGGTTATGTCATCTGACGGTCGGTTTTCTGGGTTTTGTAATGGTCAAAAGTGGTCAGTTATGCCTATTGTTGGTCAGTTTTAAGGTCTGATTTTAAAAAAAATTGCAGATTTTTTCTGCAGCCCCTGCATACCAAACCAAATCAATACACAAATCCAATCCAATCACAACCAAACAACCTAACAACCAAAACAAACAACAATGATAACCATTAAACTATACTACTCAAAATCATTCACAACAACTAGTAAATTTCATAATTAAACCATAGTAATTAAATCCAACGCAAACATTCATAAACTTCGATAACCGGAGGATTAAACCGTATCATTACATCATTATAAGCAATCCTAAATAACTGACAAAATATCAAACCATCACAACATTTTATATTACATCCCATAACAATTAAATTACAATAGTCTTAAAACCGATCAATATAAACTAATCCGATAAATCAACATCGGACGATCCACCGCCATCACCGCCGCCATCACCGCCGTCATCACCGCCGCCATCATCACAGTCCTCATCATCGTAAGTCTCATCCTCAGACGTGTAATCCTTATCGACTTCCATAGCACGCCGATTGTTTTCCTAGATACACAAGTTTAATTAAACTAGTTAAAAAGAAGAAACAAAATTTACATGTGAATGAAAACAATAAATAAACAAGAAGGTCAAAAATTATACCTCCGCAACACCAGCTTCCGTCTTTTGGACGATATCTTCAATCAAGAAGCCCACAATATGCATGATCTCGCCACTGATAAGGTTATTCCATTGTAACCTTTGGCTAGGATCGGAGGATGGATCCGAGGCCTCGAGACCGGTACGTGCGAATGTAGCTATTTTCGCATCGGAAAGTTGGCGAGCAAACCGATTTGGATTAGCACGGATCTCTGTAAGCACATTCCTCACGATGGAAATATATACATTATCGGGGACGGCTTCACGTTATCTCGGAGCGGATGAGGATGAGCCGGTTTCATTCTGTGTGGAATCTCGGTACCGGGTAGCAAGTGTAGGCAAGAGGTCGGTGGCCAGAGCATTGGGGAACCCCACCACATAATTCTTTTTCGGCTTTGTACCTTGGGGGACCTCCAACGCTTCCATCCACCAATCCCACGGCTCATCCCGATCACCCGTTTGTGTAACCTCCACGGGCATGCGCTCGAGAATGGCGGCATATCGTTCCTACAAGTTCATTTAAAACAATTAACGATGCATTTAAAATCAAATAAAAATATATATAAAATCACATATAAAAATGCATTTAAAATCACATAAATACATATAAAATCACATATTAAGGATGCATTTAAAATCACATAAAAATGCATATAAAATCACATTTAAAAATGCATTTCAAATCACATAAATACATATAAAATCACATATTAACCCTCATTTAAAATCACATAAAAATGCATATAAAATCACATTAAAATGCATTTAAAATCACATTAAAATACATATAAAATCACATATTAAAAATGCATTTAAAATCACATTAAAATGCATTTAAAATCATATTAAAATACATATAAAATCACATATTAAAGGTGCATTTCAAATCACATAAAAATGCATATATAATCACATAAAAATGCATTTAAAATCATATTAAATATATATAAAATCACATATTAAAGATGCATTTAAAATCACATAAAAATGCATATAAAATCACATGAAAATACTTATAAATTCACTTATTAAATATGCATTTAAAATCACATAAAAATGCATATAAAAAACATAAAAATACATTTAAAATCACATGAAAATATATATAAATTCACTTATTAAAGATGCATTTAAAATCACATAAAATGGTCATAAAAGTATATAAAAATTACCGCAATACGCATGGCGGCCGGTGTAGTGTAGACGGGATTTTTCGGATCGGATCCAACTTTCCTATGACATTTATCCCACACCTCGAGTCTCATCGGCTTTTTCTTGTTCTTGTTCGTCATTACCTTTCAAAATATTAAACAACTTATATTAGCACGTCCTAATAATTAGTTGATTATATTAAATATGGTGAACGTGTATGTGAAGGGTTTTAGCACATAAACGCAGGGAAAACGTAAACTTAAATCTTAAAAAAAATGAAACCCTCCGCAGGATCCATGCGAAAAATAATATTTAATTCGTAGTTCAGTATGTTTACCTTAAGAAACTTTACATTAATGGAAAGATGGAGGTCTTTAATGGTGATCCAAAAATGATAAACGGAGATCCTTAGCACCTGCTCCTCAAGTGTAAAGCACTCCACCGATATCCACCAAGAAAACGATGTAATGAAGGAGGAGGAGATGGAGAGAATTAGGGTTTTGTAAATCTTTTTGGTTGAGGCAAAAATAGGGTCTATAATAGTATATTTATAAGCAAAATTTTCAGCTAAAATTTTTGCCATAAAATATTATTATTATTAACCCTTTATTATTCTCACTAATAATTAAAACACCTTTTAATTATTAATCCTTTTTCTAAACACTTTAGAAATAATTCTCTCACTTGATTTAATTTCCAAAAATTAAATTCTTAATTAATAATATTAAGAACTTTTTCTTAATTAATTTATAATCAATTAAATCTCATTTAATCAATTATTAAATTTGCCAATTAAATATTTATTACATAAATAAATAATTATCAACCATTATTAATTAATTTCTCCACCATTAAATCATTCTCTTTTATGGTGTGACCCTGTAGGTTCAATATTAAGCCGGTAGAAATAAATAATAATAAAACTATTTTATCATTATTTATATAAATTCTCTAATTCATTAAATATGATTAATTAATTAATCATATTTATTCTACATCGTGAGGGATACTTCTCAGCATATCGTGACTATTCGGATAATACGAATTCACTGCTTAGAATACCATGAACCTATTCAGTGAGTAGTTACCGTACAATTAATTCTTCTACCCTGCAATGTCACGATTAAATACAAGGCATGGAACTTGTGTCAAGTCTATCTGATTTAATCACTTGCTTTCCCATTCACTATGCTTAGTTCTATTTAATGTAAATTAGAAACTCCTTTCTAATTTCATTCACTCTTGTCAGAGATTCCTGAACTAACATAAATGGATCAGCATTGAACATTCTCTTCCTACACTGGAAGGGGTAGATCCTTTATTGATCATACACTATCTTCGTGTACAAATTCCTATACCCAGTAGAGCCCTTATAATTATCCTTTGAGACTAAGAACTAAACCAAAACATAGTTCAGTGTACACAAGATGACTATGATGACCTCAATTCTAAGGATACTTGTACAACTATCACTATGTGAACAACTGCTGACACGTGAGTGAACTCCATCAGTTGTTCAGCTGTGTGAGTCATGTTTAGTGAACTTATTCTATAATAAGCACCTACATACTAGCTATAGTGTCACCACACAAATGTCTATGAGAACATACATCCTTCATAATGAAGCAAACATAGTATGTACCGATCTTTGCGGATTATTAATTACCAGTTAGTAATCCTACGACCAGGAACTATTTAAGTTTAGAGATATCATCTTTTAGGTCTCATTATTATGATCTCATCACAATCCATAAAAAGCTTTACTCTAAACTGTGGTATATCTTATTTAAACATTTAAATAGATAGAGCCCGCAATAAAAACAAAACAAGTATTTTATTAATATCAATGAAATCAAAACAGATGACATAAAAGTTATTCCTAAATTATCATACATGATTGGACTTAGGACACATCTCTTTCAATCTCCCACTTGTACTAAAGCCAATCACTCTGGTATCTAATACCCATCTTGTCTTTATGACGATCAAAGTGGCTTTGTGAGTGGGTCTGCTACGTTGTTATGTATGTCAACTCTCTTGACGTCTCCTCTTTCAATACAATACAAGAAATGTTACCGCGCTCCCACTAACCTTTTTTTAGACACATGGTTCATCTATGTTTTTGATAAAACCAAACTCTTTGATTGTCTCATCAAAACGGATGTTCCATTTACGAGAAGCTTGCTTTAAACCATATATGGTTCGCAGCAGCTTACACACTACGTGTTCATTTCCCTTGGAAAGAAAACCCTCTGGCTGTATCTTATACAATTCCTCTTCAAGTTTCCCATTGAGGAAGGTCGTTTTCACGTCCATTTGCCATATCTCATAGTCGTAGTAAGCAACATTCACAAGCAAAATCCGAATTGATTTTAACAGGGCTACAGGCAAAAAAGTTTCATCAAAGTCAATCCCTTGCCTTTGTCTGAATCCTTTTGCCACGAGCCTGACCTTATAGGTCTCCACATGCCCTTCTGCTCCAATCTTTCTTTTGTATACCCACTTGCACCCAATAGGCTTAACACCTTCAAGCGCCTCAACCAGAGTCCATACTTGGTTGTTATACATAGATTCCATTTCGGATTTCATGGCACTATGCCATTTCTCTGAGTCAATACTACTCATAGCCTCATTATAGGTCACAGGGTCGTCATCATCAATGATTCATAACTCATTGTCATTCTTAATGATAAGGCCATAATACATTTCAGGTTGGCGAGACACTCTTCCTGTCCTACGAATGGGCTGTTCCACAGAATGTTGTTCAGTCTGAACAGGTGTTTCCACTTGATCCGTAGTAGTTTGTGCTTCTTGAACATCAAGTTCAATTTTGCTCCCACTGTTTCCTTCAAGGATAAACTCCTTTTCCAAGAAGGTAGCATGTCTGGAGACAAACACCCGATGATCGGTATAAAAGTAATACCCCAAAGTCTCTTTAGGATATCCCACAAAATTATATTTTACGGATCGAGATTCCAGTTTATCTGGGTCAACTTTCTTGACATAAGCTGGACATCCCCAAATCTTAACGTGTGTAAGACTCAGTTTCCTTTCTTTCCATATCTCATATGGTGTTTGAGGAACAGATTTAGAAGGCACCTTATTCAGTAAATATGCTGAGGTTTCCAATGCATAACCCCATAGGAATACTGGAAGATTCGCATAGCTCATCATGGACCGAACCATGTCTAACAAAGTTTGATTTCTCCTTTCAGATACCCCATTTAACTGTGGAGTATATAGAGGAGTCCATTGGGAGACTATACCATTTTCTTTGAGATAATCTAGAAACTCTCCATTCAAGTATTCACTACCTCGATCTGATTGAAGAGTTATAATACTGTGTTTGGTTTGTTTCTCCACTTCATGTTTATATTCTTTGAACTTTTCAAAGGCTTCAGACTTGTGTTTCATCAAATACACATATCCGAATCTAGATCTATCATCTATAAAAGTAATGAAGTACGAAAATCCACCCATGGCTTGCGTAGACATTGGTCCATATACATCTGTGTGTACCAATCCTAGCATATCTGCAGCCCTCTCTCCATGTCCACTAAATGGAGATTTGGTCATTTTACCCAATAGACAAGACTCACATGTAGGATATGATTTAAAATCAAAGGGGTCAAGTAACCCTTCCTTATGTAATGTCCGTAGTCTATTTTCACTAATATGACCTAGCCTATAGTGCCATAAATAGGTCAGATTTTCATCATCTCGTTTTCTTTTATTAGTTTGTTCAATCTGAAGTAAATCATGGTCTACGTCACATACATACAGACCGTTATTTATAATACCACGTCCATAAAGAACATTATCTCTAAGGATAGAACATTCATTATTCTTAATAATAAATGAAAAACCATCGAAATCCAACATAGGGATAGAAACAATATTCCTCACAATAGAGGGAACGTAATAACAATTATTCAAAATAATAGTCTTGCCAGTAGGCATATGTAAACTAAATGATCCTACAGATATGGCCGCAACCCTTGCTCCATTGCCCATACGTAGAATCACCTCATCTTTTTCAAGAGTCCTACTTCCCTTTAGTCCTTGCAACGAATTGCGAATATGAGAACCACAGGTGGTATCTATTACCCAAATAGAAATTTGACCTAGTGACATATTAACTTCGATCATGAACATGCCTGAATCAGAAGCGGTAGTCTTACTACCCTTCTTCTTCTTCAATTCTACAAGGTAAACCTTGCAGTTCCTCTTTCAGTGCCCCAACTTGTTACAGTGAAAACAAACAGCTAAATTAGGACCAGTCAACTTGTGAGCATCTAGTATGCTCCGGAGTGATAGTGCAGAAGACATGACGAATATAGTAAATCTGTAAATGATAAACACATAACAACACTTAGCAAATATTCAATTTCATTTCAAAACACTATATGAATCGGGTCTTTATTCATAAGTGTCTCCCACTAGTTTATCTAATTTTTTTTAACCCCCTAAGTGAAAATTAAGCATTCATAATGCTAGTGGGAATAAGGATCCTACATTTTATCACACAACCTCGGCTGTGGCACGAAACGTCATGTGATGTTCAATAGGCAGACAACTCTTATCAATTACATCTTATGTTATTCCCTAATATAAGTTTAGCCTCTTGAATAATTGAGTCACGGCTGTGGCATGACAAACTCAATATTCTAAGTCAAGTCTAACACAACATTTCGTACAATTGAATCAGTCTCCGACGGTCCACGGTTGTAGCACGTACCGACCTTTAGATTCTAATTCAATGTACATATCTCTATATAATAGATAAGTATTTCTTATTTCGAAATCAAAGCCCTCGGCTGTAGCACGAAACGACAATAATTTAAAAATAAGAACCACTTTCTACCATGTTGGAAGGCTATGACCGAAACAAGCCCGTTGTGTCATTGCCCAATTACTACTTGATATTATTTAATTTTAGAGGGATTATATTACGTTACAATCATAATCATATTATAAAGAGATTCTTCCTTTTAAATTAAATATTTCAAATTAATAATCGATAATCAGATGATTCCCAGATCGGGTGGAGCATTGTCAAGAGGCATCACTTAATAACCCTTTCTTACAGATAGAAATCTGTTGTTGACAGAATCATCATTTCTCTCAATATTGAAATTTCATATTCAATTATGTGTTTCATAAATAGAAGAATCTCATGATCGTATTCATAATATTTATTGTTAAGGCAAGAAACGATTCCTATTCTAGATTTTCTAGGGCACGCCTTATATTGATTTAAGTTCACCTAAATCTATCATCGCATGGTAAACATAGGCATATATCTCATATATAAAATTAAATAAACAAGTAAATGTAAAGTGCAATAAAGTAAATGTGCTTGGTTATGGCCCCATCCTATGTGATCTTTATCAAGCTCATGATAAAGATCAAGGTCAATCTAATATGGTGATGGAAATAAATACAACTACTTATTACATAAGTCTTCTTCTTTTTTAGACTTCTTGTATGCCTCGTCTTCTTCTTTGTATCACCTCCATTGGATAGCCTTCTTGAGTCTTCAATTACATTACATGATTGAAAGTAAAACTAATCTAATGAACTTACAAGAATAACTCGAGTTACATTCGAGATTTATGATTACAAAGATTGATGACATGCAAGTCGTATTTAAAACAAAAACCAAAACCATTACAGTAAGGTCGAAAGGCCATAACCATCCACCATGCTCATACAACACATAAAAGCATGTTAAAACACATAATCTTAATATATCATATTATCCATGATCTAATCATAAAAAGAAAATATGACAAAAATCAGAAAAATCAGAATCAAATCAGAAAAATAAGAATCACTATTTACGGGCAGTAAACGACGTCAAACACTTTACAGACGAGTCGTTGGTAGCTTTAGCTATCAGTTTTGTTCAGACGCTCGTTTGCCTATGGAATAGGGTATTCGTTTGCGTAAATTGGACACCAGACCCAGATTTCAGCAAATCTGCAGCAACCAATTCAGAATCCGTATCTAATATGATTCTCAAAATTAGAACAAACATAAATCATGTATATATCAGTATATATACAGATTACATAATCATCTTATGATTATACAACTCACATGAATATCATATATTCAAAACCATACATATATAAGCATATTATATCAACATCAAATCATGGCGAATCACGTACATGCTCATATATCGAAAACAGTTAAACACATAAACGAATTGAAAAAATTTCGCAAGTAGCTCTGATACCATTGAAGGGTTTTAGCATAAAAACACAGCGAAAACGTAAACTTAAATCTTAAAAAAAAACGAAACCCTCCGCAGGATCCATGCGAAAAATAATATTTAATTTGTAGTTCAGTGTGTTTACCTTAAGAAGCTTTACATTAATGGAAAGATGGAGGTCTTTAATGGCAATCCAAAAACGATGAACGGAGATCCTTAGCAGCTACTCCTCAAATGTGAAGCACTCCACCGGTATTCACCAAGAAAATGGTGTAATGAAGGAGGAGGAGATGGAGAGAATTAGGGTTTTGTAAATCTTTTTGGTTGAGGCAAAAATAGGGTCTATAATAGTATATTTATAGGTAAAATTTTCAGCTGAAAATTTTCACATAAAATATTATTATTATTAACCCTTTATTATTCTCACTAATAATTAAAACACCTTTTAATTATTAATCCTTTTTCTAAACACTTTAGAAATAATTCTCTCACTTGATTTAATTTACAAAAATTAAATTCTTAATTAATAATATTAAGAACTTTTTCTTAATTAATTTATAATCAATTAAATCTCATTTAATCAATTATTAAATTTGCCAATTAATTATTTATTTCATAAATAAATAATTATCAGCCATTATTAATTAATTTCTCCAGCATTAAATCATTCTCTTTTATGGTGTGACCCTGTAGGTTCAATATTAAGCTGGTAGTAGAAATAAATAATAATAAAACTATTTTATCATTATTTATATAAATTCTCTAATTCATTAAATATGATTAATTAATTAATCATATTTATTCTACATCGTGAGGGATACTTCTCAGCCTATCGCGGCTATCCGGATAATACGAATTCACTGCTTAGGATACCAAGAACCTATTCAGTGAGTAGTTACCGTACAATTAATTCCTTCTACCCTGCAATGTCACGATTAAATACAAGGCATGGAACTTGTGTCAAGCCTATCTTATTTAATCACTTGCTTTCTCATTCACTATGCTTAGTTCTATTTAATGTAAATTAGAAACTCCTTTCTAATTTCATTCACTCTGGCCAGAGATTCCTCAACTAACATAAGTGGATCAGCATTGGACATTCTCTTCCTACACTGGAAGGGGTAGATCATTTATTGATCATACACTATCTTCGTGTACAAATTCCTATAACCAGTGGAGCCCTTATAATTGTCCCTTGAGACTAAAAACTAAACCAAAGCATAGTTCAGTGTACACATGATGACTATGATGACCTCAAGTCTAAGGATACTTGTACAACTATCACTATGTGAACAACTGCTGACACGTGAGTGAACTCCATCAGTTGTTCAGCTGTGTGAGTCATGTTCAGTGAACTTATTCTATAATAAGCACCTACATACAAACTATAGTGTCACCACACAAATGTCTATGAGAACAGACATCCTTCATAATGAAGCAAGCATAGTATGTACCGATCTTTGTGGATTATTAATTACCAGTTAGTAATCCTACGACCAGGAATTATTTAAGTTTAGAGTTATCATCTTTTAGGTCTCATTATTATGGTCTCATCACAATCCATAAAAAGCTTTACTCTAAACTGTGGTATATCTTATTTAAACATTTAAATAGATAGAGCCCGCAATAAAAATAAAACAAGTCTTTTATTAATATCAATGAAATCAAAACAGATTACATAAAAGTTATTCCTAAATCATCATACATGATTGGACTTAGGACACATCTCTTTCAGTATGTATGTGTGTGTGATGGAATATAATAATATTACCTCCCGAACTTTATTGAATGACCTTGCACCGGCACTATGCAATCTTTCAACTTGTTGTCGGTTGGTGGATCCAACCGATGACCGGTGCAAGTGTCCTTCGTTCATCTCCCAATACTCCGAAAGGTCCTTCCAAAAAGGAATGGAACAATAAGGCAGCTTCAAAGACAACTTGCTCACGCCCTCCTCCCTTGTTTTTCGCTCCACCCTCTTCTTAAGCTCGTTCAAAGTCCTTTTTATCGTCACTTTAATGTGATCTTCCATAATTTTTCGGGAATTTGAACGACTTTGCCCCTTAAGATGCCTATAATATTTCTAAAATTGTAAAAAAAAGAAAATGAAGATAAATGCATCATAATTGCGTACGGTTCATCCATACGGTTCGATCATATTTCTAAAATATGCCGCGTCGGTTAATCCGTATAGTTCGATCATGTGTATTTCATAATTTTTATTTTTTTTTCTAATTATTTCACTTTTTTAAAAATTGCTAATTTTCTTATAAAAACTTATTTGTGATCGTTCAAATGTGCTAATTTTTTGTGCATTAATATATTTTTACATGAAGTTAACATACGTACGGTTCGATCGTTAAATATAAATTTTAAAATTATACTTATAGTATCGAATGGTATGTTCAACTTATTCTGTCTACAGAATGCCGACATACTTACTGAAATAATTATATTCCATATGATTTTGATTATACTATTTTTCAAATAGCCTAATTTTTGGTACATTTGTTCATTTTCACCGCGTCAGTCCATCCATACGGTTCGATCATGTGTATTTTATATTTTTCATTTTTTTTCATTTTTAATTAAATTTGCTAATTTACTTATAAAAACGTAATGGTACTCGTTAAAATGTGCTATTTTTTGTGCATAAGCATATTTTGACATGAATTTAACATCCGTACGGTTCGATCATTAAATATACCTTTTAAAATTATACTTTTCAGATCAAATTCATTTTTTTTAATTTTTATTTAAATTTGTTAATTTACTTATAAAAACGTAATGGTACTCGTTCAAAAGTGCTATTTTTTTGTGCATAAGCATATTTTGACATGAAGTTAACATCCGTACGCTTCGATCGTTGAAAATAAGTATTAAAAATGTACTTTGACCAAGACTGCTAAAACCGACGGAGGTCAAATATCCAAAGTGGTCGGTTTTACACCAGAAGCCACTTTAATTCTTATAACCGACCACGGTAAAACCGACCGACCCTTTAAGGAGACGGTCGGTTTTATGTGGAAGGTGGTCGGTTTTATGCAAGGAGGCGGTCGGTTTTCTGGGAAATGTTACGGTCAAATATTATAATTTTTTGGACCTAACCGGACGTAAACGCATAAAAACTTAGCATTAAAACCAAAAATTCACAAACCAAAAAACTCTCGTTCATCATCACTCATGTATCGAGTTCCTTCCTTTCCAAGAGATTGAATTGGATATTTGAACACTTCAAAATTCTCGGAATTTTGCACATCAAACAAATCCTCGTTACGACGTACCTTATTATGAATCGTGTCAGAGGAAAAATAAAAAGAACAAATTATAAGAATCTCCTCCTCCATATATCGTTCGACAATTGACCCCTCAACCCTTGCTTTATTACCGACCTTTTGTTTTAATTTGCCCAACAAACGTTCAATCGGATACATCCAATGCCAATAAGCAGGTCCAGCTAGTCTAATTTCTTCAGCTAAATGTACAACCAAGTGTTTCATCGAATCAAACTAACTTTGAGGAAAAATCATTTCCAACAAACATAACGCTTTGATAACCGATGTTTCCATTATTTCCAAGTTAGTTTTTGTAACCACGGATGAACATAAATCTCGGAAAAAGTTAGAAATTGTCGTGATTGCATCGGCAATAGGCGCTGGTAGAAGTTCACGAATTGCGAGAGGCAATAATTTTTGAAGAAAAATATGACAATCGTGCGATTTGAATCCATAAAATGTACACTCCTCAACATTGCAACAACGTGATATATTTGAGGAATAACTATCCGGAAGTTTTAGTGAACTAATCCATTCACATAAAAGTTTACGTTGTTTTCTAGTAAGGGAATAAGGTGCTTTAGGTGATTTTCCTTTCTCATCGATCCACAAATGTGGTAACACCCCAAAATGCTTGCAATCCGCTCTTGTTTTTTTATGATCTTTTGACTTTGCCGCATTGACAATAGTAAAAAAATCTTCTTTCTTCGTTATCAAACCAATTACTTTTTTGACGGAGTGGATCATTTGATTCAAGGAATTCGGTTTGTGCCATAAAAACTACATTTTCCACAATATTTTAATTGAAACCCTTGCATGCTTCCAAGACACACTTGACATCCCATCTTTCCTTTGCTCGACCACCCACTTATCATACTTATAGCGGGATAGTCACTAATTATCTACATAATAGCCGCTCTTATTGTAAAATTTTGTTTCAAAGACTGGTCGTATGTCTTCACCCCGGTATTCCACAATATCTTCAATTCATCGATGAGAGGCCTTAGACAAACGTTAATATCTTTTCCAAATACTATTTGGACCCGGAACTATATCGGTCATGAACATATAAGGCTTTTTCATACACATCGATGGTGGAAGATTGTAGACAACTATCACCACGGGCCACAAACTATATGTTTTTTCCCGATAGGGCCAAAAAGGTTGAAACCATCGGTCGCAAGACCGAGCCTTATGTTACGAATCTCTTGAGCAAATGAAGGATACAGACGGTCAAAATTTTTCCACTCTTCTCCATCCGCGGGATGACTTATTTCTCCATCTTTCACATCTCTATTTTTGTACCATCTCATGTGATCGGATGTATCTCCCGACATATATAAGCGTTGTAATCGAGGGATCAAAGGAAAGTGTCTTAAGATTTTTTTTGCTATTTTTTTACCATCTTTCCTAGAAACATCCCGATAACGATCTTCACCACATATATCACACACAACTTTATCCTTGTCATCTCCATAAAATAACATACAATCATTCTCACATAAATCAATTTTTTCATATTCAACCCTCAAATCCTTCATAATTTTTTTCATTGCATAATAACTTTCGGGTAATGTATGTTTTTTTGGTAACACATCCGTAAGAAGTTTAAGCAAACTATCAAAAGCTTTATTATTACAATGCGAGTTACTTTTGAATTCCAATAATTGGTGGTAAAGCTTAATCTTGTGTACTTTGTATTGCCGGGATAAATAGGTGCTCCATTTTCTACAATAACCTCGTACAATTTTTTAGCACTATTACTTGGAGCTTCTTTTACATTCATAGTTCCCGTATCCGTAGTTTTATAAAATTGATAATTTTCACCGGCTAAATCATGTAACATCGCATTCAAATCTACCGGTTCTTCTACTCTCGAAGGTTCCCGAACACAATAACGGTGATGTGATGTTCGACTACGTTTTCTTCCTATTTTTTCACCGTGCGACGTCCACACGGTATAACCCTCAAGCATCCCTTTAGCGAGCAAATGAAATCTAACATCATCAATCTTTAACCAATTCAATTTTTTACAACGTTTACACGGACACTTCATTGTACCATCTTCCATTCCATTTCCGCTAGCAAATTTTAAAAAAATTTCTACACCAATTCTATATTTCGGGGTTAATGAAATTTTATCGCTTTGCAATTGATTACCAATCCAACTTCGATCAATGTTTCCATCTACAATAATATTTTTTAAAATAAAAAAAACATATTTAACAAATAATTTATCATTAATCTCATATTTATTCATGTATTTCATAAAACACACAAACACACACACACTATAATTACAATAAATGAAACTAACTTACAAATTATCTACTACCAAACTTCAATACTCACAACAAACATTATATAAAACAATAAAAACATTAAATACATACAACAACATTTAATACACACACCGCCAACATAAACACACACACACATTATTACAAAATATGGAAATAACTTACAATTTTCTCAAACTCCTCCACTTCAATCCTCTGTTTTTTAATTTTTTGGCCAAAATCAATAAATGAGGGATATAACAAAAAAATTAAAAATAAAACAGGTTAAAACCGATCTTTAGCGGTCTGTTTTAGTCAGAAGAATAAAACGACACCGTTTTCTCTATAACGGGTACTTTTTTTGTACTTTAAATTAATTTTTTATTATTCTACAAAACCGACCACCATATATGGTCAGTTTTAACCTGCAGAATTTGTGGATATAACCGACCACATGTGGGTGGTCGGTTTTAAAAGTGACACATCAGCAAAACGATGTTGTTTTTTTCAATAAAACCGACCACCAGTGGATGGTCGGTTTTATGTGTGCCACGTCATCAATACGGTATCGTTTAGTTGGCATATAATCACGTCGGTCGGTTTTAAGGTGACCAAATTGACGTCGGTCGGTCATGTCCGGTCGGTTTTACCCTGTTTTCTTGTAGTGTATATGGACAATGGACATATATTAAAACTTTGATGTTAAAAATTTAAATTTATTAAAGATCAAGAATGAATATTTGTGGAGAACCAACATGAAATTATGATAAAAGTTGATATAATAAATATTAACCTAAAATTCGTGCCATGTACGGGTGTTTTAAATAATTGTTATTTTATTTTTGTTATTTTAATATTTTATTAAATATATTTGTTAAAAACTAAGAATGTCTAAATAAGTGTATTATTTATAATATTAAATTTTAAAATATATAAGTTCATAAACTGACCCATTAATAGGTTCATAAAATTTAGTAGGCAACCCAGTTACATACATTTAGTTACGTACATCTGGTTTTTCGTTCCCACAGTGTTTTAAAATTATAGTAATATAAGTGTCATCATAAAATTTCTAATTTTTACTCAGAAAACCCAAGCCAAATAGTATGATATTTGTGTTATGATTATAATATAAATATCATAATTATTATACGATTTTAAATTTTTTATTATTTCATTAAAATATACTATTGAGTCATATAAGAAATAGAATTACTGAGTTCAAATTAATAAAAGAATTGCAATTGAAAAACGGGCAAAATAATATATATAATATTATAAGTCATATAAAAGTAAAAGAAGAATAAAAATTATACATTAAAGTTATAATGAAATTCAAAATGGAGTTAAACCAAGAATCAATAGAAACCAAAGGAAAGGTTAAAGCAAAGGGTGAAAAAAATAAAACCAAATTTAATAGAATCATAAAATATTTAGAAGTACAAGGAAATAAAAATAAAACTAAATTTAATAAAATCATAAGACATGTATAAATAAAAGATAACAAAAATAAAACTGAACATAATGGAGTCATATGACATGTAGAGGAATAAAGGTGTAAACAAAAGTTGTAGTAAAATTAAAAAGACATATAAAAGTTGAATTACAAGATATATAAGTAAATCGGTGAAACCAAAATTAATATAAGATATATAAGTAAATTGATGAAACCAAAATTATATTTGTGTACCACTTATTTTTTTTTCGTAAAGAATATAATTACTATTAAGTTTTATTATTCGAAATTTATCACTAATTTTGATTTTTTTTAATAGATTATGATGACTATTATTCTTAAAAAATTATGGTGATTAGGAATTATAAATTTTATAAAAAAATGAGTAATTACACTAAATTAAATTTTATCTCCTTCTGTTGAGAACTATAATCTTATCCACTATTAAAAAAATAAAATATCAACAAATAAACCTGAACTTAGTTAAAAAGAAACAAACATGAATTTTATAATCCTTACATTACCGTAATCTCATTATAACTGCTATGAATGAGCTATCCTATACTTCATAGCATCAAACAAAATTAAAAAGTTAAGTCATCCAACCCAGGGGCGTCATAAAACAAGGGGCGTCATAGAACCATGGGCGTAGGCATTCTGCTAGTTGTACAGGAATCTTCTTCAGTTCTGGACACTTCCGTGTTTGAAATTGTTTGAGAGAAGGGAAAGCTCCGTCCCCAACTTCCAATTCTTCTAATTCTTTCAATTCTTCCAATATTAAAATTTGAAGACTTGGAAACCCATTCTCACTGCATACCATTTTGTTTCCCATGTACACATAAGGACCCAACTCAAGAGCGGTGAGATTCAACAAACTTCCCAGAGTGGGCATTGGATCTTCTCTCAACTCACTGCCGATTAGACTTAAATCCGTTATTGAATCGGGCAGATGACGTAGTTCCGATGGATCCTTTAGAGTGTTCAATAAGGACACGCTCTTGAGACGATTGCAAGATGAGAGTGGTTTGAGTGTTGGAATATATTCAAACCATAGGGCTAATGTTTGGAGAGTTTTTAAATTGGCTACGGACTCCAGCGTGTAATTGTATCCTTCTTCTATTTGTCCTTCTTCATATATACAGAGTGTATGGAGGTTGGTGAGATTAACAGTATCAATCTTCATCCATTCTTTACACTCTATACGATCAAGAGTCTGCAACTTTGTTTGGTGGGTACCTATATTCAGACTCCCTCTAATTCGAATGTGTAGATGCCTCAACTCATGCAGCTCACAGATCTCTTTCGGAACTGTGTAGTCTGTAGTCCTCCGACCGTGCAAGGTTTGTAGCTTTTTAAGCTTGCCTATACTTGCTGGAATTTCTATAGGATCAACAGAATATATCTCAGGACCCATTAAGCCCAAGTATTTTAAGTGAACTAAATCTCCTATTTCTTCTGGTATCCTCTCTAAGTGTACCCTATCCATATCTAGGATTTTAAGATTTTTGAATTTCGAACACACCAACTTCATTTCTTTTAATTCAAGTTTAGCACCAAAATACCTTACTAGTGTCAATGAACGCAGACGTAAAGCATCAAATCTATGCTCAACTAGTTTCAAGTACTCACCTATTTCATTGTAAATGGCATGACGAGGTTGTCCTTCCAACAAATAAATGAGTTCTGGATGGTGTTTACCTGAGTCCAAAACGACCAACAACTTGTGCTCCTTTGCCTTTTTTATGGCAAGATCACGGACAAGATCATGGACCCGGCAACTCTCAACTTGTCCGCTCCATCGCAATTTATTAACCTGAAGCAAATTACGGTTAATCAGCTCATTCAAACAGTTTTCAGCCATGTCCTCCATGATTACTCCTTCACCTTCTTCGGCTTCTGATATGAATTCCTCTGCAATCCATAGACGCTTCAACTCGTCTGGATCAATCACATGGTCTTCCGGGTACCTTGCAAGGTAGAGAAAACAGTCTTTCATTTGGGGAGACAAGTCATTATAACTCAAACTCAGTATTTCTTCAATCTGGAAAGAACCACCATCCTTCAAGTGTCTCCATATATGCTCCTTCACCTTTGACCAATAATCATAGCTCATATAGTGTAATAACAGGCCGCTCAGTACCACAATTGCAAGTGGCAAACCTCGACATTTACCAACCATCTCCTTTCCTAATTTCTCCATATTTTGGGTTGTTGGTTTTGCTCTCTTACAGAACAATTCCCAGCTCTCATCTTCCGTTAGAAAACGGAGTTGATGGACAAAACATTTGTCATCTGCCATCTCAGCAACTTTTTTGTTGCGGGTGGTTATGATGATTCTACTACCGTTTTTCTGGTTTGGAAAAGCAATCTTAATCTGGTCCCAAACCTTTATGTCCCATATATCATCAATCAAAACCAAATATCGGCCTCGACTTTGAAGTAACTCTGGCAGGTGCTGCAGCAAATGGTACTCGTCCATGGTTGACAACTTTTGTTCGTACTCAGCTCCCATAAAAGACGTCACTATTCTCTTCAAAACATCTTTTATGTTATATTCGTTGGACACACAAACCTTAGCACGAGTATCAAAATTTCTCAACTCGCTAGAGTTGTACAACTTTGTGGCAAGTGAAGTCTTGCCCAAGCCCCCCATTCCGTGAATTGAAATGACTTTGAGGGAGAGGTCCTCGCTGTTAAGCTCCCCCATCAAAGTCTTAAAATCATCCTCGAAACCAACCACTTCCACCTGGTTATTAATGGCGGTTATTCTCAACAATGTTCTCTCTTTCTGCTGCTTGTTTGGAGTGGCTAAGATGTTGTCAATACGGTAGTCATTTCGCCTATTCTTGATCAATTCAATCCTTTTCTTTAGTGAATCTATCTCCTTGCCGATATCATAAAGTGTAGCTTCTTCTTTGATCAAGCAAAAACAGGCCCGAACACGATCCAAGATACCTTGTTTCGGAGCTGCATATTCTTCTTGGTGAGCACTGAAATCGCTCAGGATTTTTATCGCATCATTGGCGACATCTCTAACGTCCTCCACCCAGTTGCGGATTTGCTCCTCTTCCAGTCTTGATTCTGCAGATCTTACGGAAGATTGGAGGTAGCGCAATTCATCTTTGAGCCACCTTAAATCATCTTTCACTTCTAGTAGAATGTTAACTTCTTGTGCAATAAATGCACCAAGCTTTTCAATTGCAAGAGATACGATTGCATCAACCATTCTTCTTTATTAGGCTTTATGATCTGAAGGTAATCGAATTAACTACAACAAGAACAATACTAATTTATGATTTGTAAGCTTTAATTCATTGGTTTGCCTATGAGATCCTTTCACATCCTGAGTGGTGTCATTTTGTGGATAATAATTAATAAAAGCATGTGAATGGTGTCCCTACAAAGAGGCTTTAGCAACTTGTCACTTCTCTTTAGCTAAAGATGCCCTCAACACTGAAAGAGTGTGGTGTTTTGTGTGGTCGATCAATTTATACTTTGTCGGTTGAAACCTTTTTTTACTGCCGGGACTCTCCAACCATCCATTGCAGATCTCAGCTTAGTATGTGAAATTATGCAATTACGAGTAACCTCATTTTAAGCTTTGCTAAAATTGCTTCTTAGGAAGAAGTCCGAGTAAAATAATATGAGCATGATTAGAAATGCAAAAAAGTAAATAACTGAAGAGCAATGTCTAACATATTGTTGTTGAATTTAGGTACACGTGAAAGCGATCGTTATCGAATATTAAGTCCATAAAAAGAAGAGAAATCTCAGAGGGACCATAAAAGATATAGAATGTAATTATAATTATTGAAGTCGCCGGAGACTTGTCACAAGTCTTTGTAGCAATATAAAACAGAGCACTGTCCTTTCAATTATTGCAGTTTCTACACCAGATGATAAAAGTCTTTGCAGCAATCTAGAAGAAGAGGGACCATGACAGCAGAGTAACTGGACTGATGATTCTCAAGTGCATAGTAAGTCTCCAGGGAAATCTACCCTATTGAGTTATTAGTCAAGCAGATGAAAGGGATGAAATTCAGGTACTTGACAGTAGCGTTTGTTGAAATTAAGGATCCAGAGCCCAACTTCTTCGGGGGCACCATTTACTTAAGTGATTATGTCACTAGTCACCGGTCCAAATTTAAAAAAATGTCATCTTCACTAGACTTTTCGAATTTGATATTTGAGTGCTAAAAGTTAGTATTTTAACCATTTAATCTTCATTTTAGATCATATAACATATTTATACTATAAATAAAACTAAATATAAATAGGACACTTCACCTCTTTTAGTGAGGGCACATTATAAAATATACATATTTATACCTTAAAATTTAAATAAAAAATCGCTAATTTTTAGTTCCGTGAGGGCACGTGTCCGCCCCTACATGAATCTACCCTTGATTTTCAAGCTTGATAAATGATTTTTTTTTCCATTTCCGAGCATATAAACATTCTGCATATTGGAGGCCTAGATACTGCATTTTCCTGATAACCTTCTGTGAGATGAGCTCTTGTCTTAAATTTTTAGCTAAAATAAATTACATAATACTGCATATTGCTGTAACCAAGAAAGATATATCTAACATATTAGAAATGTAAAAAATGAATAAACTTAAGGGCAATGTCTAACATATTATTAACTAGTTCTATTTAAGTTGTAAGGAGGACCTGTAATGTGCTATTAGTTTTGTTATGAAAAAACAGAACATGTATTTAGCTTTATAAACATAAATGTATAATAACACAACTATAATCCATAACATTGGATGAACTTGGACGAATACTCAGAGTTGCCCTGGCTCATACTTTTCGTATTTTAACCGAGTCCTTTAACATTGAAAACGAGTACTCCGAAAATTGACCAATTACTTAAATTTTTAGAAATGAAAATGAATATAACCAATTTTCGAATTTTATTTTAAACCTACATATTTCTTGATTTTAGTAACTAAAAGTAAAGGTATGACACGGCAAAGGTGAATGATAATAGTCTAAATTTCTTGCAAAGGTTGAAAGTTTTGGCTCAAAGAAGATTGTAAGTTTCTGCTAGGAGACTTCCAATCATCCATTGCAGATCTCACCTTAGTATGTGAAATAATGCAATTACAGGTAATTCTCATTTGAACCTTTGCTAATATTGCTCCCTATGAAGTCCGACTAAAAATCTTAGGAGCACGATTAGAAATGCAAAATGCTTAAAAAACCGGAGAGCAATGTTTAACATATTGCTGTCAAATTTAGTTTGTACCTGAAAGTGATCGTAATCGAATACTAAGTGCATACAAGAAAGTTCTGCAATTGATTAAGGATACCAGGAATGCAACTAATCCATATTTTAACGAATTACATTCTTTCATCTTGGAGCTCAAAACCGGGCTGACAGTGGATAGCTCAGTTGGAGGAAATGAAGAGACTAAGAAGAGGAGTCAAGCTGTGTTATCCAAGTTGCAGGGACAAAACACTTGTAATGTGGTCTGTGAATCTCTTGGTTTAGAGCTCAGTTTTGTCAAATATTGCAAGGGAATAAAATAAAGAGCCTAGTGTAGTAGTGTGCATTGTAGTAGTGTGCAAGACCAGATACTTAAAAATTAATCCTATAGTTTATAGTATCAAACAAAATTAATCTCAATTATGACCCTATTCTAAATATAAATTTTTTTGAAAAAAATTGAAAATTGCAAAGAATTTAAAAAGTGAATTCATGACCAGGCGCGTACGCGTTCTGCTAGTTGTACAGGAATGTTCTTCAGTTTTACAATTTAACACAAGTTACTGTATCAAGAAGGCGAACAACGACCAACATATTCCACAACCCTAATTCTTAAATTTACAAGCCTTTTTTTTTCTGGGCCTAATATCCTGAAAATCAGAGATCTTGAAGTATACGGCAGACCAAATTACCCAATTGTACAACTTAAAAAGAATTGCGGCAGAAACGCCACGATATTTATAGCAACTCCTGGCCACTGAGTAAGCCAAAAATTGGCCTATCTTAGATTATATGTTATGATACTAAACATAGGCACAATGGTAAGTAGTAAATGCCAATAGAGAAAACTTCCACTTAACAACCACCCCAATCTGAACTTGATTCATGAACTGAACTTAAGAAGAAAGTGTTCGTCAGCACTTGACTTCCCAACAAGCACATCTGTCAGAGAAAATGAATTAATTTGAGATTTGTATAAGTCCAATTGAGAAAGACAAAACTCATATACCTCAATTAATTTGTGTCCCCGGGGTTGATTTTGAAAGGGCAAACCAGAGGTTCTGAATAAGTACCAAAATCTGTTATTGTCCTCTCCATATCTCTTATTTCTGTTTTCCTGAGCAGTAATCTGCTCATAATGCGATAATAAAACCTGTACTTGTTCAAGGTCTTGATTTCTATTAGCCCCAACATAGAGCAAATTCTTTATTCACAAACTTTGATTTCATTGCAGTAGTTTTCCCTCGGCATTAAAAATAAATTTAATTAAAATATCGCCCACTTATCCTCTACTCTAAAACATCGCCACAACAGTTTCTGCAGCTGGTCATTAATAGCTTCATTTGGGTCTCTTTGTCATAATACACCAATCCAGGCACAAAATTCATACACTATATACCTCCTCATGTCATCCTTGGCCTTCTTAGGTATCTTCATTAGCCACTCTACCACATTCACCTTGGACTTTCTCACCTCTTCTTGATCTATAAACATTGAATACTTTCCGTGATCCTCAGGCAAATGCCATGAATATTGATAGTAAGCTGTGAAGGGATCAAAAAACACAGGAATGCAGCCTGATATTAGAGAATCAAATACAGATTTTCCAGATGGACTGTCACCATGAGGTTGTAAACAGATTCAGATTCCAAGAATAGTTTGATGATGGATTCAGGCTGATCACAACCTTCTGAACTACAATTCTGAAACTTGCATGTTCCAGTACTTGCTAAAGTGCATTGGTTGATCAGCACTGATCTTATACTGTCTGGAGAATCTAGTCTTGCACCTCCTGCAAAGCTAACGAGGTTGTATCGGCTTGATTGGATGATCTTGAATTGCCATGAGATGATATCTTCATCGGAGTGAGGATGGAAGTAGGTAGGATGTGGGATTCCAATGTCATTAACATGCCAAGGTTGCCTTTCAATCAGTAGCTTTATTGGGTTTTGCATTTCTTCAAGATTCAAAAATGTACTTCCCCATGGAGAATCATCCCTTCTCCGAAAATCCCATGAAACTTTACCCAAAACAAAGACATGATCTTTGCCTGAGTTTAAAGTCCATGGTTTCTGCAGTTTAAGCCATTCTACCAGTTCCAACGCCAAAGTGTCCTTAACATCAGGATAGGCATTCTTGAAATGCCATCTCAAGATGTCTAAGACACCATAGAATGGAACATAGAATAGCTTGGCTTCATTTTCATTATAAACTCTACAAGGATGCTTCATAACCCTGGAATGAAAAATTGTACCAGGCTTTTAGATTCAAACTCTAAAAGCATGTTGTTATTGTTATCAACAATGTTTCTAACAATAAGATTTTTCTTTTCTTGAACACTAAAACCAGGAATATCTCGTGTGACAAGAGCCTTATCGTCCTTGATGTCAACAATAGGACTACTCTCTCGTATGCTCACTTTGAGTTTATGATTATCAAAATTGTTCTCTTGAACAAGATAAATAGCAATCTCTTGCGTAACAAGAGTTGTGCTGTTCTTGATATCAACACTAAGAATGCTTTCTCGGATGCTAACTTCAAGTTTATGATAATTAACAGAATTAGCATTAATGAGTGGAAGAGGGATATCAAAATTAGGTTGTGCACCAGCAGAAAGGCAATAGATATTGTTGAGCTTTCTCGACGATACACATACGTGAACAATGTGACCAGAGATAATGGTGGTGGTAGAAGACCAGAGGATGACAAGAACCAAAAGAAGAAGTGTCAATGAAACTCGAGAGAGTAACTTGGAAAGGATGAATTGAAAGAAACCAAGCTCTTTTGCAGCTCTTTTCGAAGATTTAGATCTTTTCTTAGACAGTGAAAGGGCCATTTTGTTGGCTAAACAAAACTCAGTTTCCCTCAAGCTAATTTGCTCTGTTTTTAGGGAAGATCTTCAACACAAGAAGAGTGTCTTCAACATGAAGGCAACTCTTAGGAGGACTAAAATTGTCCCAAAAGTAAGCTGCATGTTGACATGTTAATTGCATAGACACTTGTTTAATATGCATAATTAAGGATATAGACCATAAGCTTGCATGGCTAATTATAATATTATAATGAACATACAATGTAGGATTAACTTGTTGACCTTTCCATTAGAGAATGAGTGATTAATGTACAGCTTATATATAATCATAATTTGATATTATGTAGGTGATTGTGATTCTGACGGAATAAAAATTTTAATACATGCAACATGTCTGAAACAAGAATCAGCAGATATCAACCATTACAAGAAAGCTAGGAAGCAAGGACAGGGTGTAGGAGTGTGAGTGCGTAGTCAGGGGATACGGGAATTTGACAAATATAAAAATATGGAGATACCGGTGCAAGGGATACGGGAAAAAAACAAAAAAATTATATATATTTTAAATGTTAGACATAATAAAACTTAATAAAAAAACCAAAAATTGCATGAAAAATTAATCAAATACATCCTTTTTTAATCTAAAACACAAAAATATAAGTAAAATATTTTAGTTTATGCAAAAATGAATACGATAATCAATACTTTTGTAATAACTAATAGACATGAATACTTAATTTTGTAAGTGTAGTTTTCTAAATAGAGTTTAACTGCAATTTATAAAGATAAAATTTTATATTAGTATAATGGAAGAATCCTACACGGGAAATCGGAGCGACTAAGTGTCCATGCTTCTTAGTAAGAAAGTCAAAGATAATAGTAACATGAATTAAAATGCTTTGACAGTATGATATTTAGTTCAACAGTGTGCTATTAACAAACAACGAAACAGAGCTAGCCCATGTCAAAGCCTCTTTAACATCTTCGAGAGCGCCACTTGCATTACTGTTAGGCCTCAATATTCTGAACTTACGAGGTAAGCTTATTAATAAACTTTATTAATAAACGAAACATCTTAAATATCTTGTTTTCACTTATTTTTTGGTACCACTACCTTTTGGTTTCACTTTTTATTCATGTTATAACTCTAAGTGTATTATTTTATCATTTTTTATTCCTATATGACTTATAATTCTATATATATTATTTTTACCGGTTTTTCTTTATTAATAAAATTTTTAAGTGATACTTTGTTTTCACTTATTTTTTGGTTCTATCACATTTTCTTTTCAGTTTTTATGATTCATGTTATAACTCTAAGTGTATTATTTTTATCTTTTTTGATTCCTATATGATTTATAATTCTATATGTATTATTTGTACCCATTTTTATTTATTAATAAACGAAACTTATTTTTAAGTTGTACTTTGGTTTCACTTATTTTTTAATTCCACCACCTTTTGCTTTCACCTTTTATGATTCATGTTATAACTCTAAATCTATTATTTTTATCCTTTTTTATTTCTATATGACTTATAATGGGGTGAGTTCTATGGAGTCCACCCTTTTATCGGAGTCCTCGGAGTCCATCTACGTTCTGCAAATAAAATATATTGTAAAACGTGTTATTTTGCAAAACATGTTACACAAATAGCATAACTTCAACAAAATCATGCAAATCTCATATATTTACGGTACAATATGTATGTTCTGCAATATGTTCTACAACATGAACATTTATGTTCTGCAAACTAAACATGTTTTGTAGAATATATATTTTTGCAATGTTCTGCTTGTAAAATGTATGCAATCTACAAGATTTTTGATAGAATAGTGATGTTTGTCGAAAAATAATATGTTTTGCAATATTTTAAGCTATATTTTACTTGCAGAACATATATGGACTCCGAGGACTCCAATTAAAGGTGGACTCCATAGAACTTTACTCTATAATTCTATATGTATTATTTTTACTCATTTTTTAAATTTTAGAAGCCATGCCTTTTACTATTTTTATAGGTTTGAATCGTATTTTTAATTATATTTTAAAATAAATAAGTTCATAAATTTTAATTGAGTTTTTTTGCTAGTCTATATTAGTTGGATGATTTTTTGTTAGTTAGTCATTGGTTGGATTCTGTTGGATTATTTTATGGGGATTTGACATGTACCCGTCAATTTTTTTTAACATTAGTCAAGACAAGTGTTACTTTGTATTTAACCATCTTCTACCTTGAGTTTACACAACAGGCAAGAAGAATCAAACCATTACATATTTGAGTTACCAACAAGTTTTTTTTCATCTCAAAAAGTTGTCTATTATTTGAGAGATGAAGAAATTAAACTGATGAGTTGTTAACCTTTTGGGAAGATAAAATTAAAAATAGGAGGGAGAATGAATTTTTTTTTCAAATCATTGCATAGTTGTTTAATATTTAATCATAATCATAAATGCTTGTCTAAATTACACAACATAAACACCAAAATCATTGTCTTAAGCCAACGGTTTTAGGGTGTTGTCCTAGCAATCTAAGACAACAGACGAACTATTTGTTGTATGATTCCATAGGAGGATACAACAAAGACAACAGTTTTTCAACTGATAGGTTACTCTTGTTGTTTGTTCACAAGCTCACACAACAATATTTTTTTAGGACAAGAGTATTTTTTTAACCATTTAAGTGATTAAATATATGTTGTAGTGATGGTGCCTAGCTTCCTCCTAGCTAGTGTTAATTATATATTGCTCTTTTAAAAGCATTATAAACCCTAGATTATGTAATCTTAAAGAAGATAGTGAAGAACTTAAATTGGATTATGACAAGATTGATATTTGTGAAAATGATTGTCTATTATTATAGATTAGACTAGTTAAATTTGATAAAAACAAATTAGCATTCTTGTTAATATAGAAATAATTATTGTGGAATAAAAATATTTACCTTCATATGTAATATATCTTATACATTATTATAGTATGATATTAACATTCAAACACTAAACCTTTTTTATTGGTCTGCAATAACCACACTGTGTCTCGGATTTGTACTGCTTTATATCTTAGAGTATGATTACAAGTATTTAGGAGTTGTAATTGACTATTTGATTAATTGAAAATTGTTAAAATGCAATATTTGATAGATGTTTATATTTTTTAATTGTTAATTCACTTTTTAGGCCTAGTCCCCCAATTTCCCTAAACATAACTCTACCTACTAGGAAGCATGAGTCCATGTTAAGGGTACCTTTGCAGTGTATTAGGATACAAAATTGGGGTGTGGGGATTTATCGTGATAATTAGGAGTGAATCATTTGTATCATATCATTTCCTCCCACTCCCATGCGCAGATTTGATTATGTGGATGGGGGAGTGAAGGAGAATTAATGGCTTAAGAATTTTTTTTTGTGCTTTTTACCTAGGGTTCGGTTTGGGAAATAACCAATCTGGTTAAAGACTACCAAAATAAATTGAGTAAAAATTTGGCTGCTTTTTAACCCGAGTACGTAGTTGAGTACACAACAATCAATCTGAATTATGAGTACAAAATGACTTGGAAAGACATGGGTAAGACTACTTTTACCACCAATTCACTTATTACTCACCTAACAATCAACAATTCTTCTACTAGTTAAGTACTCAGTATTCTGTATTATGACTAGATTGACACCAAGTACCACTTTGTTAGAAAATCCAAATCTATAGAACAAATCTTTTAATATAGGAGCTTTATTTAATCTTAGTGGAACAAGCATGATTCGAGTTTGACCAAAAAATTTCAAAAATAATTATTAGAAAAGCTCCATAACTCTACAAGGTGAATGCCTTAAAGCATGTTTCAATTTATGTGAGTGTTTGGGGTTCAAAATGACCCGAGATACATTTATAAATCACTAAGAATTTTTTTAATCTCGGATATAAGTATTTAATATGCGTAGTAGGTGGGGTTCTTATTATCTCATTGAAATTTTCTTCTACTTTATTTGATGTTCTTGACTTGCATTTCTTCATTGCCTCAGTTGTTCCTTACTATTGTCCGAATTTCCAAGTAATCATGTCCACCAATGCCTATGCTTCATCTCTGAAGAAATTTGTTGGACCTTTTCAAACAAAGTGTCCGAGGTCAAATGATAGGTCAAGATCAGTAATGTTCCAAGAAGATAAAGTCGAGTTTGCTGCTCCTCAAAATGCTATGGATGCGGTCAATAACATTATTGAGGCCTTTGAGGATGTTCCGGAGCTCGGTGAGAAGCATCATTCAAAGAGAAAAAGGATAATTGGAACAAAGCATCCTAAAATAATGGAGTCAAATATTGAAAAAGGTTCTGGTGATAAGGGAAAAGGTCCAAAGAAGAGCTTAGTCCGGGTTGGAAACCATTCTGTTAAACAACTAACGACTATTATGTCTGAGATTCCTACTGATGAGGATTGGACTAGGATGGAAGAATCTGGGTTGAATTCTGTCTCGCAGCGAGTTGCTGAGCATTGGGGCCATGTGAGTTTTAACTTCGTTATTTTTTTGTCGCTTTATATGATTTTTTTCCTAATACATACTACTTTCAGCTTGGATCTTATATGTCAGGGGCTATTTCAATAAGTTTTGAGGATCTCAAGCGGGCTAATGCTGAGATAAAGGAGAAAGAGGATCGTGTTAATGAGTTGGTTTCTGAGTTAGGAGAGCTAAAGACTCAATATGCTACGAAGGAGTCTAGTATGCAAATAAAGCTAAAAGAAGAGGGGGACCGAGCACACAAGGCGGAGAAGGAGTCCACAGATCTACGTTCCGAGCTCTTTGACTTGAAGAAGAAGCTTTCTAAGGAGAAACATAAAGAAGCCATTACTGCTGAATTCAAGAAATCATCTGAGTATGGTCAAACTATTGCTGATGTTGGCTCTTTGGATATCCTTCGTTCTTGGATAGCTGAAAAAGATATTAAGACCAATCCAAATGCCAACTGGCACAGTTTTGTGAAAGAGTTCCTAGCTGCCAAAACTGCAATTGAGCAAGGAATGGGAGAACCTATCCCATTCGATGGTCCGAGTCCCAGCTTCCTTCCAGCTCTAACAAAATTCATGTAATTTATTATTTATTATTATTCTTGCTTTGAGGTCATTCCCTTGTAATTCTGAAACTATTTACCTTCTGGTATGAAACTATTTACGTTTTACTTTACTGTAATCTGAGTTGTCCTCTTGTCTTCAACTCGGAACCGAAACTTCACCTCGATCGACTAAGACAAAAAAGGGCCCACCCATCCTGCTTGTGTTAATTATATGTTGCTCTCTTAAAAATCACCTTTTTGTTATTTGCCTATTTATTTTCTTTTAATTGTTTGCCTTCAAAAAATTCTCTAAGTGGTATTTGTTTTATTATTTTCCATGTCCGGGTAGGCATCAAGGTCCGACCTAGTTTGTAATTTTCTTTATAAAAGGCGGTGTTTTTAGCTTTGAAGTTGTGCCTAGTCCGACTAGGTAATTAACGTAGGACTAGTTATAACCTAGAAAAAATATTAAGACCAATCTCAATGAATATTGATCTCAATTCCAATACTGAACTCTATGCATATCCACCGGTGTACCATAATTGGGATGCACGTTGTTGACGACGTGGTTATTCTCGAGACTCCGTTATTGAATTTTTTCTCACCTTGAAAGTCCATATCGTATAGTATCAAAAAATCCGGAAGCACACACGTGAAAATTTATAGTATCAAAATTTTTCCACCCATTTTTTTTATAATTCTTACAAGGACAAAATTTAATATCATTTGTCAAACGCAACCTTTTTGCTGAATCTAAAAATTCTTCTATACCATTTTTATACTCTTCCGTTCATGTAATGTGATCACTTTTCATACGCATAAACATCCAATCATGATTTATATTTGACATCTACAATATCAACAAACTACAATTCAATTTTACTTCACCATAAATTCACTATAAATCGTACAAAATGTAAAATTAACATATCTCATATATATGCATAAATTCACCAATATCATTCTTTCTAGAAGTAGATATAAAAAGTATAATTTAATATATCTCATATATGCATAAATTCACCAATGTTATTTTTCCAAAGTAAATACAAAACATACACACACAAATCACACACAAAGTTTACTTTAACTACAATAAATATAACAATAAACAAATTAAATATAGAACAATGAGATTAAATAACTTAAAATGAGATTAATACCTTTCAAATGATGAGATTGATGAATTTTTTTTTCTTTTTGTTCTTGGTCTTCCTTATCTTTATTTTCTTTTTCTTAAATTTTTTATCTTATCTTCAATACATTACCACCGCACCATCAAAAAGTAAAAATATGGTGGGTCCATTTTTAAATCTTAACATTTTCACCAAAATTGGCAGGAAAAATCTTTGAGGTTGAGGACCTCTTTTCCTACCAATATCGGTAGGAAAAAACCTTGAATTATTAATAAATTTACAAAATTGAAAAAATAATATATATTTTGGATTATACATGGGATGCTCATACTCAGGGTGGGGTCATATCATTATAAAGGTTTCATCCCTTCCTACAAAGATTGTTATCTTTTATGTTTTTAACAAATCTGGTAGGAAATATCTCTAAAATGAATAATTTTAAATTAAAGTTTAATTGATTTAAAAAGGTGAGAACTGATGACATGGATGGTGGGTCCCTTTTGATATCTTTTTGATATCTTTTTTTTGATGAAAACCTACCAATATTGGTAGGAACTGATCTTTCTACCAAAATTAGGACTCAAACTATATATTTATCTTATTTATACAAGAAATTGCAGGTTGAACTCTGATGAAGATGATTACATTATGCATAATATTAACCCATTAAGCAATTGAATAATTGAGTCAAACCAATTGCGTTGACTTCGTTATGAATGAAACATATTAAAGTAAGATGATAGCTTATATGGAACATGTCCCTAAAAATTCATTTTTAATTTTAAGAAATGAATGAAGTTTGTTGGAGCTCATATTAAGGGTGTAAAAAATACTGATGAGGGTAGTTTGTAGTTCTCTTCAAAATTTGTGTTGGTAATATTCACATGTAAACTAGGCAAAAAAAAAACATAAATATGTATCCTCACCTGTACACTCTAATTTAGAACACTCCATTTCTTTGTACAAAATAATTGACCTCTAAAATATTTTTTTCCTGTCAAATTCTTTCTTACATCAATCAAATTAGTTTATATAAAATCTAACTTTGATTATTTTATAATTAAAATAGTTATCACTGGATTTTGGCAATGATTTGAGGATCTTGAATTTTTATTCTTAATCCGTTGCATTCGAACAAGTTTTAGGCCCTAGAAATAACATTATTACAGTAATATTTTTTGCCGTCAGATTTTGATTTATATAGTAATATTTACCTGGTTTGATAGTAATTTAAATATTGTTCTATTGTGTTGTACCAGCATACAATGCTCAAAGTCGACGTGTAAACAAAAATCCTAAAGTTAAATATCTTCTTGTAAGTATCCTGCACTTTAGTTATGATTTTTTTTTAATTTTCTTGCCGATCAATAATTAAGTTACTATTCAAAGAGGGATCCCCTAAACAACCTGGAGGGCATGAATATGGATATATCTTCATGCGCTACATGAGAGACATAATGGAGGACAAGGAAATGAAATTTATAAGTAAGGTTTATGATGCACTTTACTTTCTTGGGTTATTCAATTTATGCACTCTCCCTTTAAAATAATTTCTGTAAATAGCTGTGGATTCTAATTTTTACTTCATTTATACTCGATTTAATTTTCACAGTGGGCTCTGAAGACTCGGAATAGTTACACAGTTCAGGAGCTTGATGTTGTTCGTTGCGAGTGCCTTGATTATATCTAGGAATTTGTATAAACATTGATGACTAGCTGAATGGTTTGCAAGATTTCAAGTCGCTAGGATGCGGTTGTTATATTTTAATTACTATGAACCATCGGTGTGCCCATATTTTGTATATTCTGTGGATATTATGCACTATAATTTGGTCTTGACTATAGTCTTGAATGCGGGTGTAATTTGGTTATTTTTGTGAACATGCAATAGATTAGTACTTGGGAAGTTTTTTAAATTTATTTAGATCTTTGGTGAATGTAGATGGATTTGGTATATATGGGGATGTAGTACCTAGAAGATTAGTGATTGACTTGCTGAACATTTTATATTGCAACATTTTGTAATATATATGGAAATTTCAATGCTTTGCAAATTTGGATGCAAATTTGGTATTTTTTTATTGTTTGGATAGAAAATATTTGAATATTACACATCACATAGATCCTTTAAAACATATTTAAAAACATGGATAATACATCTATTTTAAACATGAAACTGTTGTTCCTGATGTAAACATACATCAGTTTGTGCCTTTAACATATCACTTGAAAACTGTTGGCTATTTTGACAAAATTAGAGCGTAATTTTACATCGGTTATCTTATATAAATAGACATCAGTTCCTAAGTAAAAGCTGATGTATAAAAGTGTATTTACATCAGTGCTAAACCGATGTAAAAAATAGTGATATTTCTCTACACCCACCTAGACATCGGTTTTGAAAAGTTTAAACATTGGTGCAGAACCGATATTTATTGACCCGTTTCATATAGTGACATTAGTTTCCACTCCAAACTCTTTCATTTCTACTATCTCGACGAATATTGTTCATCCGCTGACTAGTGATTGTATCTCGACGGATGTGCTTAACAGCAGTAATGTGTTGAAACTCTCAACTACTACTTTGACGGGTGTTTCTCATCCGTTGACTATCTCTGCACCACTCGAAATCTCAACTAATGTTACAAGTGCAGATAATTTAGTAGTTTTACAATTACTCCTAAGATTGAGGGAAGGAAGTGAATAGAGTGAGAGGCTGAGTTGCTTTCAGGAAAAAGGAGAGGAAATGAGTGAAAATATGCATGCTATTTCTTCCATCTTGGAAAAAATGAGTAAGTGGAGTCCCACCTTAGTAGGTGAAGGTGAGGGTATGAGAGTGGAAAGCCAAGGGGAGCCCTTGATGCAAGAAAAGAGAGATTATGAGAGAAAAGTAGGTACTGAAGAATGGGAAGAGCCCATTGTTAGTGAATTAAGGAATGTCAATGAGGCTGACAAGAAACAACTATCAAGATGTCTTAAAACCTGTTTCTTATAAATCTGAGGCATTTACTCACCCTATTCTAGCTTATCAAGTTTTATCTAAACAGGACTATGTGGTTGTTGAGAGTATTCTCAAATTGGTGCACACAACTTCTTTCATGCAAAGGGTCAATGATGCAATCACTGCCATGCCCTCCACAACCGGTGATGATTTTGATTATCCTACTGGTGGTTTTGAAGAAATTTTTTGGGATGATGATGATGATGAAGTTGATTTCATAAACAGGGGGACAAGAAGGCCCTAGCTCAAGAACAAACACTCTATCATGGATGTTTAACAAAGGATGCAGTGAGCATCACTTCGAATCCACTCTCTTCAAACTAATTCATCAGACTCAGACAACTCTTCAATCTACCACATATGCCAACACCAAGAGTCTTCTTCAAGCACACCTTGAGACTCTTTAATTGCACAATATCCAATCTCTAAAAAAATATCAAGATGTGTTTGAAATCAAGATAGAGGTTGGACAAGTCAAGAAGGACATCTCTGAAAGATTGGAATCTATGTTTCCTGCAACTACATTGTTAGATATCAACACACAACTCAGGTAAAACTCTTATTTCACTAGCAATGTGGATTTTTTGGGCACAAGGCTAAAGACTCTAGAAACCTCTATCGCTTAAATCCAACTTCATCAAGCTCAACAAAAACTGCTTCTTTATAAATTGGTGGCTGTACAAACCTCAACCTCTGCTCAACTTGATGCTAACAAAAAGAGGGAGAAAGACTCTATCATTATAGTTAGTCAGGGAGAGTCAGCTAGTGATGGGGAGAAAGTGCTCAACATGAATGTCAACAAGGTAATAGTTTCGGCAATTACCTTCACAAAGCCACCAATACTAGACAACATTGATTTAATCAAGATAGCAGCAGCTGAACTGGAGTTGAGTGAAAAATGGGAGAAGATTGATAACAACATTGAAAAGAAGTTTGGTCTAATTGGGAAGCAAGACAAAGCCTTCTCTCATTTCTCTCAATTGAGAACAATTTCAGCCAATGACATGACCTTAGGAAACATGGAAAGGGGTCAACCCTTATTAATTAAATCTCCAAAGGCCAATATGATTTTTCAATAAAAGAGAAACTATCCAAAGAACTCAGACAAAAATCCTTTGGACATGTTCTATGAAACTCTCAAGCCAGATGAGAAAAAGCTGCTTGGAAGGTCTATTGCTTTCTTCAAAGATCCCAGAGATTCAGTCTTAAAGAAAAGGTTTTCCAAAATCTACAGTAATGGTAAAATGATCTGTGTGGTGTCTGGACATCCAAAATTTGCAGATGCTAAGAAAGAAGAAGAGGTGAGGCTCAAATAACAACAAAAGCAATAGATTGGGAAAACCTACCTCTTCCAGATCTAAACATTCCAATACAAACCAAATATAGGAAAACATAGAAGAGAGAAATCAGGAAGGTTAAGCCAGTTAGAATTCAATCCGAATCACTGGCCAAACCCAATCTAACTGTCAACAAGGGAGATCAACTCTTCATCCGTGACATCAAAGAATTTTCAGACATAAATTTCTATCTGGATGAGCCGGAGGAAGTAAGAGCTATTGATGCCTACAAGCACCTTCCAGAGAGATTGGTTTTTAGGTATCAGGGTGAAAAAGAGCTCACTTGGCCTCTTTAAAGGATTCTCAATGAAGAATAATTTTGGATCCAATATTATTGAAAATAGATGGTACTGAACAAAATTGAGGAGATAAGGAATAGATGGAGATGGCCAAATAGACAGAGAATAGAGTGAATTTGAGGCCATACTGGTTGATGGAGTTTAAAGATGAGAAATACACCAGAAGATTCTTCATATTAGAAGATTAGCTGAAAATTGCAAGCAATAAAACTCTCATGGAGATTAAAGAAATTCTGGATTAGACAAATGAAGATGAATCTGAATTTTACAGGAAACTCCAATGTTAGAATGAAGAAAATAACGTGAAATTGGGGGTGATTGTTAGGAATATGTTGTGCTATTATAATTTTCATTAAACCTTCCAGAGAAAATAAAACTCTTATGATATTCTCTGTAAACCTTCCTCTACATAATTTTCAGTAAATAGAAGCACTTGTTAATTTTATCTAATAGTATTCACTCTGAATTCAGAGGGTGTTTTATTATCATCAAGTTTCTCTCAAATTTATGCCTACAATTCTAGTAGACATAAATTAGGGGTGATTGTTAGGAATATGTTGTGCACTTGATGATGAGCTAAACAAAATACCTTAGTAGATTTAATTTAGTGATTTTATAGCTTTCTATGGATGATCACTTTAACATCCAATGAAGGGGTAGCTTATGTATTAATAAGTTTAAGTAGCACATTTCTACATATTGTAATGCCTTAGAGAACTAGATGTTGAAGAATGTTTTAAGTCATGTTGACTACTAGTTTGATATGCAATATAGGTTGGCTAACTGTAAATATTAGATACCTTGTGATCTTGTATAAGTGAAATAGAGTTAACTTCTATGAAGATAGTCTCAACGGATATTCCACAAGGCTTCAACGGATGATCTAACTGAGTTTCAACGGATGAAAAAAATTCAAAAAAGCAGTTGAGAGTGACTTGATAGTCAAATACGTTGATTGTATACAAATGGAATGTGGCAGCCTATTTACATGTTTAGAAAACAAAGAAGCATTTCCATTTCCATGCTAAACTGAAGATATTCAAAGATGTTGGATAGAGAAATGAAGGAACATGAAATTAGACTAGAAACATTTTGTCTTCTTTGTTTGTCTTTTTATCACATAACTTGGTGATATATAAACCAAGTGTAGCAAGTAGAAAAAAATCGAAGTAAGTAAGCAATTATAAGAGAAATAGAAAAGGCAACATCTCTAAAGAATTTATATGTTCTTTGTAAGTTCAACTTGTAAGAAGCTTTATGGATATATTGTATCACAAAGTTCTCAAATTAATATATATCTCTGGTGAAATGTTCAATCCATCATTAATTTTTTAAATACCTGTATTTGATTACTTTGTGTTTGATTTTTTCAATACTTTCATTCCACACCTTAGCTAAATCAAACATAGTTATATATTCAATGTAGAACAATTCTTAAAGTTTAAAAAGAAGCCATAATTACATTCAACCTCCTTCTGTAATTCTTTGTTAGATTGTTTGGGAATAACAATCCTACTTGAAGTTATCTCTAAAGCTTTCCATTTCTGGCTTAGCAAATCTATGCATATCCTCTTGAATTGTGACACTCCTTTGTCAAATAATCCTAGACTTTGATCTTGCACTCTTCAAGCTACTTTTATAGACTTGTCCATATAACTAATTAGATCTTTGTTGATTGATAATCATAGATCTTTAACTTTTCTGCATTCTGTACTTGAGCCTTATTCGACATCTCCAGTTTGTTGTACAGAGAACTGACATCTCGATAAGTATAATGGCTCAACGAGATCTCTTAGTTCTCTATAAGTGTCTTTGACTTGTCGAGGTCTCTTGAATCTTCATAAGTGAACTTTGATTTTCGAGTTCTCTAAATTTCTACATGTAGAATTAACTTGTCGATATCTTAGAGATCTCTATATGAATTTTGACATGTAGATATCTCTGAGATTTCTAGTGATACTTTGACTTGTTGATATCTCCAATCTTCATGGCTTCATTTTGGCTTATCGATATCTCTAAATTCTCTAGTGCAGAAATGACTTGTCGGTATCTCATAGATCTCTATATGAATTTTGACTTGTCGATATCTCTGATATCTCTAATGAGATTTTGAACTGTCGATATCTCCAATCTATACATCTTCATTTGGATTATTGATATCTCTGAGACTTCTCTATAAGCTATCTTGGACTTCTCGATAAGTCATTCTGGAGTTCTCGAATTACTTCTCTATACGACTTGATCTGTGACTTGTAGATATCTTGACTTGGAATATTTTTCCAAAAACAAATTAATTCAACTCCAAGCTTCTTCATAATTTTTCTGAGGCATGATCTTCTTGATCTTCTTACAGAGTTTATTCTAAGGCTTGAGACTGTGTATAGAAAAATACTCCACTCTAATCTTTCACATTTTTATAGACTCAAGTAATACAATATAAAATACAAATTTAGATTATCAAACAACTAATTCTTAGAGTTGTGATTTTGACTTAGTCTTGTTATGATACAAGCATTTCTTATACAACAATCTCCCCCAATTTGTGAGAAAATGGCTTTTCAAAAAATCATGCCCGGTAACAAGACTAACCCAAGTTATTGATAAATACATACATATTGACATATTTAATACATCTTTTATACACCAATAAATTACGTGAATTCAACAAGTATGTTCATCAAACAAATTTCTCATAGACCGTTTCTTTTCTAATGAGGTCCTTTAGATATACAAGCACTTGTAATTCCTCTATGATTTGAGTCCCTCTTAGAGCTTCAACAAGCTTGAGCCAATCATCAAATGAATATAGTGATTCAAATAATTTATTCTGAACTTTAGAAATATGCCAATTCATATGTTTAGAAAGTTTCCATCTTTAGACACTCAGCTCATTCCTCCCGCCTTTAGTTTCTCTGATCTTTTCTGAAATATTTTTATTTCTTCAGCATATTCCCTTTCCCTCTCCTCTCTTGCAACCTTATCTGTTTCTCTTCTATCTTCCCTTACTACCATCCATATACACAATATAGACCCCCATGCCGTTGTACTTGTATCCTGCTCCTTCATTAAGCTGATCAACCTTTTGATTTCTGTGGCTGAAAAAGTATCCATCATTTCTCTGCTAAGTAGAATGTATGTGCCATTATGAAAGTAGTCTTTATCTGAGATGCAATAATTAAGTGGTAAAAATTAAGCTTTATCTAAACAGTTCCAGATGGCCCTCTCTTTAACTTGTATCTTCATTGGTTTTCTTCCAACAGATTTGTAATGAGTATACATTGGTGGCTTAAATGAAGGTAGGTTTGAGATTTTCTTTAGATTGGTTTGGATGAAGATGTTTGTAGTAAGTTTGTATAAAAATTTAGGTTTTGAGGTTAAAGTTGGTAAGGTGTTTTAGTTTGTAGGTTTAGTGGTTTGAGCAGATTGTATTTGGACATCTTTCTTTGTACTTGAAGCATCATCCTTCTTCATTCTTCTATTTTCATCCCTCATAATCTTCTCATCTCTCTTCTTCTCATCTACTTTGCTACTAGTTGATCATGAAGAATGACTTGGATTTGAGCCAGAAGGTTTTTGCTCATCATGCTTTTGCTCATCATCATCTTTGTCATCTTTTAGTTTGAATTGTAACTTTGGCAACATGGTATCAGCATTTTGAAGGTATATTTCAAGAATTCTGATCATGTCTTCATCTTCAGTTTTCTTCTTCTTTTTGCATATCAGATCAGATTTAAGAGTCATTATCAGCCTCATGTTTCCTCTTACACAATTCTTAGGAACAGTGAAAAGTTTGCATCTTTTAGACTGAGGACAGATGTAGGCCACCCCTTGCTCAGATAGAGATAGGCTTCTAGAAAAACAACTATCTCAGCCTTCTTGATTTCATTTAGCAATTGGGTGTCTGCTAGAATCACTGGATTAACTCTGTCAATAATTACATCCAACTCAGATGCTCTCATGGATTGAAGAGTTGAGAGAGACACCTGTAGACATATGTCCAAGCCACTATCATATTTATTATTAACAATTCTCTTCTTCAGGAAGTTATCAGCTTTGACAATCACAACTCTGAGAAAATTTATGTTGTTGTACAAAGCTCTTTAATAGGTAATATAGTTGTTGTAAAGAGACTATTGAGTTTCGAGCATATAAACGCAACACAAACAATAATTAAAAACATGAAAAACCAGGATTCATGTGAAAAATATATATTTAATTCGTAGATCAGATTGTTTACCTTAAGTAGCTTTATAATTTGGTTAAATAATGGAGATCCAAATATTTTTCAATCACCATGTATCCCGCTCTCATGATCTATGTTCTATCGGTATCCACATGAATTCTTGAACTAAAAGATTGGATTTGTACTAGCACAAACTTGTTTCATCTTGCTCTCTCCATCTTCTCTCTTGGTGACTAGGTTTTAGTAAAAGTCTTGATTATAAAATCAGCCACACAGGAGATATTATATATAGAGTACAAAAAGAATTATAACTCTTAACTAATTAGAAGTTATTATTAATTTGAAATTCCTGTATATATAATAATTAAGTCATGCTTAATTATTTAAGAACTAAATTTCATAATTCATATTAGTAAATTCTAATATTATTATTTATCTAATTAATTAAGTCATACTTAATTAATATTATAAATAATTCAAACTACTTTAGTTTAATTTAAATCCAATTTAAATTTATTAATTCTTCAAGCATTCTTTGTGTGTGACCATATAGATTATTATTACTTGGCAACAAATTATAAATCTAATTTAAAATCATAAACAATGAGCGACATCTAGTAATACATCATTTCTACCCAAGTAATAATAATTGAATCGGTGATCGATTAAACCTTTCATGAATAATGTACAATGTAATATAATCCCTTTAACCAAATATTATAAATTAAACTAGAGGCATGTAATGTGTCATCCTTATCATAGTTTAATCCAATTTCCCTTGATCAGTGAGTAGACTATCATATTAAATCAATATTTGAGCGTGGCCACACATTTTATAGTCTAGCTAACACAAGAGGCCAATAATATCACTCCTAAAATAAGAGGGTTAAATCCCACCTAGATCATTCATATTTCTTATACAATTCATAATATATACCCAATGTCCACTTTTATCATTACCCGGTCAAGGATAACTTTTAAAAGAATCAATGTATATCAATTCTCGTATATAAATATAATGACTTCAGGTCTAAGGACCACTACATTATTATCGCTGGGAGAATTACTTATGACACAACAGACAAGTAGAATCTCATATCGGGTCTGTCAAGCAGCATGTACATTTACATAGCCTATTTTTTTGACATTAGTATCACTATACCTATGATCAATGAGATGTGATCATCAGTCAATAAACACACTAGTCTTAATGCATTATTATTCTCCCTTAATAATAATACTCGAATAGGGACCTTTAGGAATATTGATACTATTCTCATAATCTCGTTTTTAAGTCACGTACTTAGAGATATAGAATTGCATATCATATTCCAAGGACATTTATTAATCTAACATTTATATCGAAGTAAATTAAGAATTAATAAATTATGAAGGAAATAATCGATAGAACATAAACATTAATAATCCAAATGTCTTAAATTAAAACATCATAGAGTTGTCTCTAGGGCACAAACACTAACAGAGACTTCCTCAAGACTGCTAGAAGTTCATTGAATTCTTGATCTTGACATGGTCCATCTCCAGCATTAAGAACTCTGTCTTTTCCAATATCTTAAGATAATTTAGCTTGTGAAGAGTTCGACAAAAGTGAGTTTCTTTAGATTTTCCAGTTTCCTTTGATTGGTGAATCCTAACTTCTATCTCCCCTTTAGTCTTGTTGGCAGGCTTGAGTAGTGGATTGGGAATTTATGGTCTCACAGCTTCAGGTAGAGCAGGCTGAGGAACATTCAAGGAACCCATGATAGCTCTCAATTGAAATGAGTTTTGCATTTGTAGATGTTTTTGGGAGTCTACCAAGGATTTGATGTCATTTTTTTGACTCTGTAGTAGAGAAGTTAAGGCTTGAACCTGAGCTGTGAGTGAATCATTTGAGGATTGCAAAGTTGACACTTGTTGTTGTAGAGCTTGAAGTTGATGATTTGATGAAGTTGATAATGGTGGTAGAGAGTTTCAAGAGCCAAAAGTATCAGAAACACCTTCTTACAACCATTGTGAAATCAGATGAGGTTGAGGTCGAGAAGTTGATGGTTGATCATTTGGATTTGAAGTGGATGGTAGTGCTTCAGTTCAACCACCTGTGACACATGTCACAGTTTGACTCACAGCTTGAGCTGTGGTTATGACAGTTTGTTGTTCTCCACTATTGGAGGGAACCTACATTGGAAGTGGAGGGGAGTTTGCTAGGTTAATGTCATGTACTCTAGCCTCAAAACCTTTTGCTTCTTTCAAAACACTGTCACCTGAAAGTGATGTACTTGCCTCTCCCATAGCAGGGTCGTTGGAAATTGAACTCCTAGCTTTAATTGTAACTGGAATCTCAACTAAGGTTTTGAGGGGAGTTGTTCCTCCAACAGGAACCTCCAATTAAATTGGAGAGAATTTAGATAGCCCCCCAGGAGTACTACCCTCAAACCTTTCAACTTTTGAAGGTTGATTTGCACATGAAGGGGTATATATGACCATCACAGGGTCTTCGGTGAAAACTGATAAAACCCATGTGGTTGTGTTAGTTTGATCAAGGTCTACCCCATAATGTAGCCTCTCACCAAATGATTGTTGATCCTTGGTGGTGAACACAGTTTTTAGAATCATGTCACTTGATGTTGGCAACACTTGAGAGTTAGATTAATGTGTTTGATTATAGGATGAAGAAATTTTAGAAATCAGACTTTGAATCTCAAATTGGAGTGTTGGCAGCTCCCCTGAATAGATGAGAGAGCTTCAATAGATGTGCTCTTTTTGTATGTGCCATCCTTATTTCTACCTTCATACACTTCAATATGTTCAAGTGTAGGTGGAGACTCTATATATGATGCACTAGGGACAATGCTCTTTTTAATGGAGACACCCTGTTGAGAGGATGCCCCTAGAGTTAGTTTAGAGTATTTGATTATAGGATGAAGAAATTTTAAAAATCATACTTTGAATCGATAAATTGGAGTGTTGGCAGCTCCCCCTGAATAGATTAGGGAGCTTCAATCGATTTGATCTCTTTGTGTGTGCCATTCTTATTTCTTCTTTCATACACTTGAATATGTTCAAGTGTAGATGCAAACTCTGTACAGGATGTACTAGGGAGAATGCTCTTTTGAATAGAGACACCATATTGAGAGGATTTCCTTAGAGTCTGTTGTTGTTCCTCTTTTTTCACCACACCCTTTTGAGAGGATGCAAAGGTGGCTTGAGTGGTCAACTCAGTTTTTTTAGCCTTCTTTGTCTTTTTGAACAAAGGTTACTCTGGTTTTGTTTATTGCTCACCATTCTCATTTATGATTGACAGGTTTGCATGCTTTCAAGTCGCTAGGATGTGGTTGTTATATTTTAATTACTATGAACCATCAGTTTGCCCATATTTTGTATATTCTGTGGATGTTATGCACTATAATTTGGTCTTGACTATAGTCTTGAATGCGGGTGTAATTTGGTTATTTTTGTGAACCTGCAATAGATTAGTACTTGGGAAGTTTTTTAAATTTGTTTAGATCTTTGGTGAATGTAGATGGATTTGGTATATATGGGGATGTAGTACCTAGAAAATTAGTGATTGACTTGCTGAACATTTTATATTACAACATTTTGTAATATATATGGAAATTTGAATGCTTTGCAAATTTGGATGCAAATTTGGTATTTTTTTATTGTTTGGATAGAAAATATTTGAATATTACACATCACATAGATCATTCAAAACAGATTTAAAAACAGGGATAATACATCTATTTTAAACATGAAACTGTTGTTCTTGATGTAAACATACATCAGTTTGTGCCTTTAACATATCACTTAAAAACTGTTGGCTATTTTGACAAAATTTGAACGTAATTTTACATCGGTTATCTTATATAAATAGACATCAGTTCCTAAGTAAAAGCTGATGTATAAAAGTGTATTTACATCAGTGCCAAACTGATGTAAAAAATAGTGATATTTCTCTACACCCACCTAGACATCGGTTTTGAAAAGTTTAAACATCGGTGCATAACCGATGTTTATTGACCCGTTTCATATAGTGACATTAGTTTCCACTCCAAACTCTTTCATTTCTACTATCTCGACGGATATTGTTCATCCGTTGACTAGTGATTGTATCTCGACGGATGTGCTTAACAGCAGTAATGCATTGAAACTCTCAACTACTACTTTGACGGGTATTTCTCATCCGTTGACTATCTCTGCACCACTGGAAATCTCAACTAATGTTACAAGTGCAGATAATTTAGTAGTTTTACAATTACTCCTAAGATTGAGGGAAGGAAGTGAATAGAGTGAGAGGCTGAGTTGCTCTCAGGAAAAAGGAGAGGAAATGAGTGAAAATATGCATGCTATTTCTTCCATCTTGGCAAAAATGAGTAAGTGGAGTCCCACTTTAGTAGGTGAAGGTGAGGGTATGAGGGTGGGAAGCCAAGGGGCACCCTTGATGCAAAAAAAGAGAGATTATGAGAGAAAAGTAGGTACTGAAGAATGGGAAGAGCCCATTGTTAGTGAGTTAAGGAATGTCAATGAGGCTGACAAGAAACAACTATTTTAGCAAGAATATCAAGATGTCTTAAAACCTGTTTCTTATAAATCTGAGGCATTTACTCACCCTATTCTAGCTTATCAAGTTTTTTCTAAACAGGACTATGTGGTTGTTGAGAGTATTCTCAAATTGGTGCACACAACTTCTTTCATGCAAAGGGTCAATGATGCAATCACTGCCATGCCCTCCACAGCTGGTGATGATTTTAATTATCCTACTGGTGGTTTTCAAGAATTTTTTTGGGATGATGATGATGATGAAGTTGATTTCATAAACACAGGGGGACAAGAAGGCCCTAGCTCAAGAACAAACACTCTATCATGGATGTTTAACAAAGGATGCAGTGAGCATCACTTCGAATCCACTCTCTTCAAACTAATTCACCAGACTCAGACAACTCTTCAATCTACCACATATGCCAACACCAAGAGTCTTCTTCAAGCACACCTTGAGTCTCTTTAATTGCACAAGATCCAATCTCTAAAAAAAAATCAAGATGTGTTTGAAATCAAGATAGAGGTTGGACAAGTCAAGAAGGACATCTCTGAAAGATTGGAATCTATGTTTCCTGGAACTACATTGTTAGATATCAACAGACAACTCAGGTAAAACTCTTATTTCAGTAGCAAGGTGGATTTTTTGGGCGCAAGGCTAAAGACTCTAGAAACCTCTATCACTTAAATCCAACTTCATCAAGCTCAACAAACACTGCTTCTTTATAAATTGGTGGCTGTACAAACCTCAACCTCTGCTCAACTTGATGCTAACAAAAAGAGGGAGAAAGACTCTATCATTATAGTTAGTCAGGGAGAGTCAGCTAGTGATGGGGAGAAAGTGCTCAACATGAATGTCAACAAGGTAATAGTTTCGGCAATTACCTTCATAAAGCCACCAATACTAGACAACATTGATTTAATCAAGATAGCAGCAGCTGAACTAGAGTTGAGTGAAAAATGGGAGAAGATTGATAATAACATTGAAAAGAAGTTTGGTCTAATTGGGAAGCAAGACAAAGCCTTCTCTCATTTCTCTCAATTGAGAACAATTTCAGCCAATGACATGACCTTAGGAAACATGGAAAGGGGTCAACCCTTATCAATTAAATCTCCAAAGGCCAATATGATTTTTCAATAAAAGAGAAACTATCCAAAGAACTCAGACAAAAATCCTTTGGACCTATTCTATGAAACTCTCAAGCCATATGAGAAAAAGCTACTTGGAAGGTCTATTGCTTTCTTCAAAGATTCCAGAGATTCAGTCTTAAAGAAAAGTTTTTCCAAAATCTACAGGAATGGTAAAATGATCTGTGTGGTGTCTGGACATCCAAAATTTGCAGATGCTAAGAAAGAAGAAGAGGTGAGGCTCAAACAACAACAAAACAAATAGATGGGGAAACCCTACCTCTTCCAAATCTAAACATTCCAATACAAACTAAATATAGGAAAACATAGAAGAAAGAAATCAGGAAGGTCAAGACAGTTAGATTTCAATCCGAATCACTGGCCAAACCCAATCTAACTGTCAACAAGGGAGATCAACTCTTCATCCGTGACATCAAAGAATTTTCAGACATAAATCTCTATCTGGATGAGCTGTAGGAAGTAAGAGCTATTGATGCCTACAAGCACCTTCCAGAGAGATTGGTTTTTAGGTATCAGGGTGAAAAAGAGCTCACTTGGCCTCTTTAAAGGATTCTCAATAAAGAATAATTTTGGATCCAATATTATTGAAAATAGATGGTACTGAACAAAATTGAGGAGATAAGGAATAGTTGGAGATGGCCAAATACACAGAGAATAGAGTGAATTTGAGGCCATCATGGTTGATGGAGTTTAAAGATGAGAAATACACCAGAAGATTCTTCATATTAGAAGATTAGCTGAAAATTGCAAGCAATAAAACTCTCATGGAGATTAAAGAAATGCTGGATTAGACAAATGAAGATGAATCTGAATTTTACAGGAAACTCCAATGTTAGAATGAAGAAAATAATGTGAAATTGGGAAATAAGTTTAGATAGTCAAGGAAATAAGCTAAATTTGTTTAGTCTAGTAGAGCACCTTGAAAATGGCTTGTGATATTCTCTCTAAACCTTCCTCTACATAATTTTCAGTAAAAAGAAGCACTTGTTAATTTTATCTAATAGTATTCACTCTGTATTCAGAGGGTGTTTTATTATCATCAAGTTTCTCTTAAATTTATGCCTACAATTCTAGTAGACATAAATTGGGGGTGATTGTTAGGAATATGTTGTGCATTTGATGATGAGCTAAACAAAATACCTTAGTAGATTTAATTTAGTGATTTTATAGCTTTCTATGGATGATCACTTTAACATCCAATGAAGGGGTAGCTTATGTATTAATAAGTTTAAGTAGCACATTTCTACATATTGTAATGCCTTAGAGAACTAGATGTTGAAGAATGTTTTAAGTCATGTTGACTATTAGTTTGATATGCAATATAGGTTGGCTAACTGTAAATATTAGATGCCTTGTAATCTTGTATAAGTGAAATAGAGTTAACTTCAATGAAGATAGTCTCAACGGATGTTCCACAAGGCTTCAACGGATGATCTAACTGAGTTTCAACGGATGAAAAAATTCAAAAAAGCAGTTGAAAGTGACTTGATAGTCACATACGTTGATTGTATGCAAATGGAATGTGGCAGCCTATTTACATGTTTAGAAAACAAAGAAGCATTTCCATTTCCATGCTAAACTGAAGATATTCAAAGATGCTGGATAGAGAAATGAAGGAACATGAAATTAGACTAGAAATATTTTGTCTTATTTGTTTGTCTTTTTATCACATAACTTGGTGATATATAAACCAAGTGTAGCAAGTAGAACAAAATCGAAGTAAGTAAGCAATTACAAGAGAAATAGAAAAGGCTACATCTCTAAAGAATTTATATGTTCTTTGTAAGTTCAACTTGTAAGAAGCTTTGTGGATATATTGTATCACAAAGTTCTCAAATTAATATATATCTCTGGTGAAATGTTCAATCCACAATTAATTTTTTAAATACCTATATTTGATTACTTTGTGTTTGATTTTTTCAATACTTTCATTCCACACCTTAGCTAAATCAAACATAGTTATATATTCAATGTAGAACAATTCTTAAAGTTTAAAAAGAAGCCATAATTATATTCAACCTCCTTCTGTAATTCTTTGTTAGATTGTTTGGGAATAACAACCCTACTTTAAGTTATCTCTAAAGCTTTCCATTTCTGGCTTAGCAAATCTATGCATATTCTCTTGAATTGTGACACTCCTTTGTCAAATAATCCTAGACTTTGATCTTGCACTCTTCAAGCTACTTTTGTAGACTTGTCCATATAACTAATTAGATCTTTATTGATTGATAATCATGGATCTTTAACTTTTCTGCATTCTGTACTTGAGCCTTATTCGACATCTCCAGTTTGTTGTATAGAGAAATGACATCTCGATAAGTATAATGGCTCAACGAGATCTCTTAGTTCTCTATAAGTGTCTTTGACTTGTCGAGGTCTCTTGAATCTTCATAAGTGAACTTTGATTTTCGATTTCTCTAAATTTCTGCATGTAGAATTAACTTGTCGATATCTTAGAGATCTCTATATGAATTTTGACATGTAGATATCTCTGAGATATATAGTGATACTTTGACTTGTTGATATCTCCAATCTTCATGGCTTCATTTTGGCTTATCGATATCTCTAAATTCTCTAGTGCAGAAATGACTTGTCGGTATCTCATAGATCTCTATATGAATTTTGACTTGTCAATATCTCTGATATCTCTAATGAGATTTTGAATTGTCGATATCTCCAATCTATACATCTTCATTTGGATTATCGATATCTCTGAGACCTCTCTATAAGCTATCTTGGACTTCTTGATAAGTCATTCTGGAGTTCTCGAATTATTTCTCTATACGACTTGATCTGTGACTTGTAGATATCTTGACTTGGAATATTTTTCCACAAACAAATTAATTTAACTCCAAGCTTCTTCATAATTTTTCTGAGGCATGATCTTCTTGATCTTCTTACAAAGTTTATTCTAAGGCTTGAGACTATGTACAGAAAAATACTCCACTCTAATCTTTCATATTTTTATAGACTCAAGTAATACAATATAAAATACAAATTTAGATTATCAAACAACTAATTCTTAGAGTTGTGATTTTGACTTAGTCTTGTTATGATACAAGCATTTCTTATACAACAATCTCCCCCAATTTGTGAGAAAACGGCTTATCAAAAAATTATGTACGGTAACAAGACTAACCCAAGTTATAGATAAATACATACATATTGAAATATTTAATACATCTTTTATACACCAATAAATTACGTGAATTCAACAAGTATGTTCATCAAACAAATTTCTCATAGAACGTTTCTTTTCTAATGAGGTCCTTTAGATATACAAGCACTTGCAATTCCTCTATGATTTGAGTCCCTCTTAGAGCTTCCACAAGCTTGAGCCAATCATCAAATTAATATAGTCATTCAAATAATTTATTCTGAACTTTAGAAATATGCCAATTCTTATGTTTAGAAAGTTTCCATCTTTAGACACTCAGCTCATTCCTCCCGCCTTTAGTTTCTCTGATCTTTTCTGAAATATTTTTATTTCTTCAGCATATTCCCTTTCCCTCTCCTCTCTTGCAACCTTATCTGTTTCTCTTCTATCTTCCCTTACTACCATCCATATACACAATATTGACCCCCATGCCATTGTACTTGTATCCTTCTCCTTCATTAAGCTGATCAACCTTTTGATTTCTGTGGCTGAAAAAGTATATATCATTTCTCTGCTAAGTAGAATGTATGTGCCATTATGAAAGTAGTCTTTATCTGAGATGCAACAATTAAGTGGTACAAATTTAACTTGATAAAAACAGTTCCAGATGTCCCTCTCTTTAACTTGTATCTTCTTTGGTTTTCTTCCAACAGATTTGTAATGAGTATACATTGGTGGCTTAAATGAAGGTAGGTTTGAGATTTTCTTTAGATTGGTTTGGATGAAGTTGTTTGTAGTAAGTTTGTATAAAAATTTAGGTTTTGAGGTTAAAGTTGGTAAGGTGTTTGAGTTTGTAGGTTTAGTGGTTTGAGCAGATTGTATTTGGATATCTTTCTTTGTACTTGAAGCAACATCCTTCTTCTTTCTTCTATTTTCATCACTCATAATCTTCTCATCTCTCTTCTTCTCATCTACTTTGCTACTAGTTGATCATGAAGAATGACTTGGATTTGAGCTAGAAGGTTTTTGCTCATCATGCTTTTGCTCATCATCATCTTTGTCATCTTTTAGTTTGAATTATAACTTTGGCAATATGGTATCAGCATTTTGAAGGTATATTTCAAGAATTCTGATCATGTCTTCATCTTCAGTTTTCTTCTTCTTTTTGCATATCAGATCAGATTTAAGAGTCATTATCAGCCTCATGTTTCCTCTTACACAATTCTTAGGAATAGTGAAAAGTTTGCATCTTTTAGACTGAGGACAGATGTAGGCCACCCCTTGCTCAGATAGAGATAGGCTTCTAGAAAAACAACTATCTCAGCCTTCTTGATTTCATTTAGCAATTCGGTGTCCGCTAGAATCACTGGATTAACTCTGTCAATAATTACATCCAACTCAGATGCTCTCATGGATTGAAGAGTTGAGAGAGACACCTGTAGACATATGTCCAAGCCACTATCATATTTATTATTAACAATTCTCTTCTTCAGGAAGTTATCAGCTTTGACAATCACAACTCTGAGAAAATTTATGTTGTTGTACAAAGCTCTTTAATAGGTAATATAGTTGTTGTAAAGAGACTATTGAGTTTCGAGCATATAAACGCAACACAAACAATAATTAAAAACATGAAAAACCAGAATTTTCGAAACCCACCACAGGATTCATGTGAAAAATATATATTTAATTCGTAGATCAGATTGTTTACCTTAAGTAGCTTTATAATTTGGTTAAATAATGGAGATCCAAAGATTTTTCAATCACCATGTATCCCGCTCTCGCGATCTACGTTCTATCGGTATCCACATGAATTCTTGAACTAAAAGATTGGATGTGTACTAGCACAAACTCGTTTCATCTTGCTCTCTCCATCTTCTCTCTTGGTGGCTAGGTTTTAGTAAAAGTCTTGATTATAAAATCAGCCACACAAGAGATATTATATATAAAGTAGAAAAAGAATTATAACTCTTAACTAATTAGAAGGTATTATTAATTTGAAATTCCTGTTTATATAATAATTAAGTCATGCTTAATTATTTAAGAACTAAATTTCATAATTGATATTAGTAAATTCTAATATTATTATTTATCTAATTAATTAAGTCATACTTAATTAATATTATAAATAATTCAAACTACTTTAGTTTAATTTAAATCCAATTTAAATTTATTAATTCTTCAAGCATTCTTTGTGTGTGACCGTATAGATTATTATTACTTGGCAACAAATTATAAATCAAATTTAAAATCATAAATAATGAGAGGCATCTAGTAAGACATCATTTCTACCCAAGTAATAATAATTGAATCGGTGATCGTTTAAACTTTCATGAATAATGTACAATGTAATATAATCCCTTTAACCAAATATTATAAATTAAACTAGAGGCATGTAATGTGTCATCCTTATCGTAGTTTAATCGAAGTTCCCTTGATCAGTGAGTAGACTATCATATTAAATTAATATTTGAGCGTGGCCACACATTTTATAGTCTAGCTAACACAAGAGGCCAATAATATCACTCCTAAAATAAGAGGGTTAAATCCCACCTAGATCATTCATATTTCTCATACAATTCATTATATATACCCAATGTCCACTTTTATCATTACCCGGTCAAGGATAACTTTTAAAAGAATCAATGTATATCAATTCTCGTATATAAATATAATGACTTCAGGACTAAGGACCGCTACATTATAATCGCTATGAGAATTACTTATGACACAACAGACATGTAAAATCTCACATCAGGTCTGTCAAGCAGCATGTACATTTACATAGCCTATTTTTTGACATTAATATCACTATACCTATGATCAATGAGATGTGATCATCAGTCAATAAACACACCAGTCTTAATGCATTATTATTCTCCTTTAATAATAATACTTGAATAGGGACCTTTAGGAATATTGATATTATTCTCATAATCTCATTTTTAAGTCACGTACTTAGAGATATAGAATTGCATATCATATTCCAAGGACATTTATTAATCTAACATTTATATCGAAGTAAATTAAGAATTAATAAATTATGAAGGAAATAATCGACAGAACATAAACATTAATAATCCAAATGTCTTAAATTAAAACATCATAGTGAAGTTCATTGAATTCTTGATCTTGACATGGTCCATCTCCAGCATTAAGAACTCTGTCTTTTCCAATATCTTAAGATAATTTAGCTTGTGAAGAGCTTTGACAAAAGTGAGTTTCTTTAGATTTTCCAGTTTCCTTTGATTGGTGAATCCTAACTTCTATCTCCCCCTTAGTCTTGTTGGCAGGCTTGAGTAGTGGATTGGGAATTTATGGTCTCACAGCTTCAGTTAAGGCTTGAACCTGAGCTGTGAGTGAATCATTTGAGGATTGCAAAGTTAACACTTGTTGTTGTAGAGCTTGAAGTTGATGATTTGATGAAGTTGATAATGGTGGTTGAGAGTTTCAAGAGCCAAAAGTATCAGAAACACCTTCTTACAGCCATTATGAAATCAGATGAGGTTGAGGTCGAGAAGTTGATGGTTGATCATTTGGATTTGAAGTGGATGGTAGTGCTTCAGTTGAACCACCTGTGACACATGTCACAGTTTGACTCACAGCTTGAGCTGTGGTTATGATAGTTTGTTATTCTCCACTATTGGAGGGAACCTACATTGGAATTGGAGGGGAGTTTGCTAGGTTAATGTCATGTACTCTAGCCTCAAAACCTTTTGCTTCTTTCAAAACACTGTCACCTGAAAGTGATGTACTTTCCTCTCCCATAGCAGGGTCATTGGAAATTGAACTCCTAGCTTTAATTATAACTGGAATCTTAACTAGGGTTTTGAGGGGAGTTGTTCCTCCAACAGGAACCTCCAATTAAATTGGAGAGAATTTAGATAGCCCCCCAGGAGTACTACCCTTAAACCTTGCAACTTGTGAAGGTTGATTTGCACATGAAGGGGTATATATGACCATCACAGGGTCTTCGGTGAAAACTGATGAAACCCCTGTGGTTGTGTTAGTTTGATCAAGGTCTACCCCATAATGTAGCCTCTGACCAACTAATTGTTGATCCTTGGTGGTGAACACAGTTTCTAGAATCATGTCACTTTATGTTGGCAACACTTGAGAGTTAGATTAGAGTGTTTGATTATAGGATGAAGAAATTTTAGAAATCAGACTTTGAATCTCAAATTGGAGTGTTGGCAGCTCCCCCTGAATAGATTAGGGAGCTTCAATAGATTTGATCTCTTTGTGTATGCCATTCTTATTTCTTCTTTCATACACTTGAATATGTTCAAGTGTAGATGCAAACTCTGTACAGGATGTACTAGGGAGAATGCTCTTTTGAATAGAGACACCATATTGAGAGGATTTCCTTAGAGTCTGTTGTTGTCCCTCTTTTTTCACCACACCCTTTTGAGAGGATGCAAAGGTGGCTTGAGTGGTCAACTCAGTTTTTTTAGCCTTCTTTGTTTTTTTGAACAAAGGTTACTCTGGTTTTGTTTATTGCTCACCACTCTCATTTATGATTGACAGGTTTGAATGATTTCTTTTCTTTTTACTCACTCCACCTTTTTGAGAGGATAAAGTGGTTGGTTTCCTAGATTTTAATGGTACAGAAGAAAGGGTCTCAACATTGGAAGGTCCCTGTTGGTGTTCCTATGTTTGTTCTTCCATAGTTCCAGGAATCATTGATGCACTAAATGTTAATATAATTTGAGACCTCATATCAGGCATAGGGTAAGGGTAAGTCTTAATTCTCTTCAACATAAAATGAGTGATTCTTAAACTTACAAGTACCGTATTCTTTGTAGTAAGTGATCCAAAATTTTTTTAGACACTTGCATATAATTTCTTATTAATGATCTACTAATACCATTAAGTAAATGAATGTCCTTAACCTTATGATTTAAAGTGGACATTATAAACCTAGAAAAGAATATTTCCTTAACTCTTTTAGCTAGTGGCATTGTGAGCCTGGTGCTAAGTTCTTCAAGGATCAGTAAGCCCACATGCAAGTGTCTGTTGTAGGATATGGAGTGCACCAGCTTCCCGACAATACATGATATGTTGGTATAGCCAGTCTTTCTGTAGGTGAAGGCCCTTATGATTGAGTCAAATAAGAAAGACCACTCTCTCCTCAGATATTGCTTGTTGAGACTGGCCAGATTGATCTTCTCACAATAGTTGACAAAATCCATGCATTCATACTGATACTGTTGAGTGTGAACCTGCACCATATTCTCAAAAGCTTCATTCACATCTTGCTCAATGAACTAGGTTTGTTGGCCTCCAATAGAGCAATTCACCACTATAGATACACCATTATCATGCATAACTATCCTCACTACAACTGTTGTCCAAAACTTATGCATAACATCCAAGTAGAGGATTGGGTTAACAGTCAAAGCTTCATTCCCATCATGAAGATAAGACTCAAATAAAAACTTAACAAACCCCTTGTAAATATTAAGGGCTCGGTTAGCATCTGTGAAAGCAAGGTAGTCAGTGCTATTCTTGGGGATTGCAGCTCTTTCATTGTTTAGTGCCATTGTGGATGAGTAAAGGTGAATGGGTCAAAAATATTAGAGAGAAAGAACTTGAAAGGAGAGAGAAATTGGTTTGGATTTAAAAAATTAGGTCACTTCGAGTTCACGAAGGTGTAAAGAGGTGTATGTCGAGATGTCTAGCTATTTATAGTAAACGTGAATGACTTTTCGAGAACTAAAAATGGAAGTTTGGAATTTGCTTATCGAGAAGTCATATTTTCGAAATTAGATACATACCGATATGTCATTTTATTAAATCTTATAGAGAACTAAAAATGACTTATTGAGATGTCCAATAAATACCTCATTGAATGGACTGAGTTTTTCTAATTTTTATTTGAGTAAATCAAAATGAATTTACCAAAAGTATTTCACTAAAAAAAATTATTAAATCAAATTATTTCAGTTCTAAAATATTTATAAGTTGAAATTACTTGTAAAGAACTCTATGAGTTAACACCTGTAGAGAACTCTACAGTGACTTATCGATAAGTCATAATGAAACTTGTCGAGAAGTCCTTCGAGAAGTCAGAAAAATGACTTATGGAGAACTCACTTGAGAAATGTCAAAATAACTTATCGAGAACTTAGTTCTCTATATACTTTTGTTATTTTTTATTATGCCTTATGTTAATTTCACGTATTAAAAAATGAAAATCAATAAATTTGAATTTTGAAGAATAAATATACAAATATTTAAGAAATATTTATAAATCATATTTCAGTTAATTTCCATTTAAATCAAATTAATTTTGATTCCCTTAGAAATTAATCCGCTGCAAAACATCGTTCTTGTCTTTAGGATGAAGAATTTAACATTCCAATTTCAACAACAAGTTTGTTGAAACTTGCTTCGTCCAAAGGTTTAGTAAAAATGTGAGCTAACTATTTTTCTGTTGGAACAAAAATTAGCTCAATGGTACCATTTACAACATGTTCTCCAATAAAATGGCACCTTACATCAATGTGCTTTATCCTAGAGTGATTAACTGAATTAGCTATAATGGATATAGAACTAGTGTTATCACTCATGATAGGAATTTTATTCAACACTATACCATAATCTAATAGCTGATTTCTAATGCAAAGCTCTTGAGCATAACAACTTCATACAACTATGTATTCAGCCTCTACTGAAGAAGTTACACATATTGATGCTTCTTGCTATACCAGGAGACAAGTCTTTGTCATAGAAATTGACAACTTCGACTTGTACTCTTTCTGTCAACCCTGCATCCAACAATATCTGCATTTGTGTATTTAATAGCTTCAAAACCTGTTCCTTTGGGATACCATAATCCCAAGTTTGGAGTCCCATTTAGATATCTGAAAATTCTTTTTACAGCCATCAAATGTGATTCTTTTGGATTGGCTTGAAATCTTGTATACAGACATGTTGCAAACATGATGTCTGGTCTACTTGCAGTTAAGTACAACAAAGATCCAATCATTCCTCTATAGATTGAAATATCGACACTTTTGCCCTTTTTATCTTCATCCAACTTTGTAGTTGTAGACATAGGTGTAGATTCCGGTGAACAATCAACCATACCAAACTTCATCAATAAATCCTTGAAATATTAAGTTTGCCTAATGAAGATTCCATCACTTCTTTGAATAACTTAAAGTCTAAGAAAGTAACTCAATTCCCCCATCATATTGATTTCATATTCACTCTGCATAAGCTTAGAGAATCTTCACAAACATCGTTACTCTGCTTAAATCAAAGTTAACAATAAAAATTCAAAAAAAACCCCAAATAAATTGAAGAGGGTTTTAGAGTTCCAAAATAAATCAAAAAGCCCCAAATAAACCGAAGAGCATTTTAGAAACTTATTAAAAACATGTATTAGGCATGTATTAGGCTTTAGTGGCTATAAATAGGAACATACCAGTACAATCGATTGGAAGAAGAGATCGTGTGAAGAAAATCACCGTGAATAGAGAAGAAAATCATGTAGATGGAAGAAAAAAATCGTGTTGGGGAGTTGAATAACTTATTTCCCAGAGTAACTAACGTAGGAGAAGAGTAACTGATAGGGGATATAAAATTTTGGTATATAAAATTTTGGGGGATACTAAGAGGGAAATTGAAAAAGTTTCAGTCCAATCAACGACCTAGATACATATTTGCTTTAATCCAGCAATCAATACTATTTATTATTATATATATTTTTTAAAACTTAAAAATTAAGAATTAAAAAAAATATAGAATTCATCCATATATTTGTATATTTTTACTAAATAGACCGATAACCGTTTAATTTAGCCATCGTTGTAAGATATACTCACACATAACGGTTCCTACCTGAAATCATTATTGTAGGTAATATTATTTAATTAGTAGGTGGGTAACACTTTCTTATCCAAACCGTTCTGTAATAAGTTTACTAATAACGGTTTGTATTTTAAACCGTTGTATATAATCTAAAACAAAAATAAGTAATGCTCTCTAGTCAAACTTTTAATTTTAAAAAGGTCCATATTTGCGAGTGTATATGTTGATAAAACATTCAATGTTATCCATAAAAGTTAAATTTTTGCTACCGTAAAAGTTCGATAATCTGATTTGAACACGTCGAATAGCAATGTAGACAAATATAATTAAAGATGTAGACAAACATATCATTATAATCAATAAATAACTATGTAGATTAAAATAACAGAGACGTTTGAGGACAAACATTCATTGAACACATAATACTTAAGGACATTAAGTGCTTGTTTGGAAAATTTGAAAATAATTAAAGATGCAGTTGTAATTACTATGTGCAGCGCGGTTAGGTTCCGGGGAGTTTTTGGCCAAAATCAAAATTAAAACCGCACGCCCTAGATTTTTAAAATTTAATACTTATAAGTTGAATTTACGACTTATAAGTTGATAAGTTGAATGCTAGTAACAACGAAATTTTTCTGAACTTATTGATTTTTCTTTTCTTTCATTATTTTTTTTAAATAAAATATGTTTTAAAATGCAAATCTAATCTAAAATTAATGAATTTTATTTAGATGTTGAATTGTTAAATTATGATTTTATTGAAAATAAGTGTAAATCTATTTCATTAAAAGCATTGTGGTTTCTTATTTGGCAATAAATTTACCTTGTAATTTGTACATTTGTTTCCAAATAAGAAACTACAAAGCTTTCAATAAAATAAGTTTACAATTTATTCATTAAAATCATAATTCAACAATTCAACATCCAATTAAAATTCATTAATTTTAGATTAGATTAACATTTTAAAACGTATTTTTCAAAAATAAAGTTAATGAAAAAAGGAAAAATCAAAATAGGTTCAGAAAAAAGTACATCATTACTAAAATTCATCTTATCAACTTATAGGTCATAAATTCAACTTATAAGTTGGGTTGACTCATAAGGTGAATTATAAGTCAGAAACAACAAGTCCTAATTATGAAAAATTTAAATTCTATCATTCATATGCAATAATTTGATATATTTTACAAGTACATGTACAATAAAGAATATCAATACGTACACTAACATATACACATGATACTTAGGATTACGAAATATTAAAGTAGTTATAGGGTTTAGGGATTACGGTTAAGATTTATGGATTCGGGGTTAACAAAGTAGTTCAACGGTAATGATAACAACTTGGACTAACATAAAATCACACAAAAATAAAAAAAACTACATCTTTAAAATGGTTAGATTTTATCATCCGTACAGTTAGATAGTTGAAAAAGTAATTTTCTAAATTAATCATGTTGAAATTAGGGTTTAAAGTTTGGGGTGTAGGGGTAAATGATAATGCTTAGTAAGAAAGTTTCGATTAATATAAAAGCACATCAGTACATCTTTTTCTATAAAGGGTATCGATATTGTAAATTAATTGAATATTATCAATGATAATCATATTCGTATTGGAAGGACATCCCTATGTTTGGATCGTTGAAAGGGTGATTTAAACATCCGTACAATTGGATCGTCGAAAATGTTTACAAATTTAAAAAATATCGATAAACAGGATATCAACTCGAAAAAGTTGAACTTATCGCTAGTCAATTATATATAACAATTTATAAAAAAACTATATAATCTAGTGTTGGGCAATAGTTTTTCCAAAACACCATTGTGTAAAACAATATATATTTGGGAACTCCCAACTGCTGATATGATTAGGTTGTAAAACAAATAACATGCTAAAAATAATTAGATGATTTGTTTATTTATCGTTTAACACACATAATTTAAAAATCTTGAACTTAAAAATGATATTAAAGACATTCTAAGCGATCCAAAGTACACCAATATCTCTGAAAGAACAACATCACAATTTTTTTTGTAATATAACTTTGATATTCTTATTATCAATATACCATTTTGTTAAAATAATTTTTCTTTATTTATATTTTAATAAATTATGTAATTTATTCGTCTGTATCTATTTAGTCAAATACATAAAATCTAAATTATCGTGGTCCTAGAAAATAAATGAATTTATATTATTCAAAATATTTTAATTTATCGACCACATATTTCTTATATAACAATTTAACTGAAATGTAAAAATGTTAGTAATTATGTTATTTCAGACATATCGTTGTTAAGACAATTTTATATGAATTAGAACATATTCATTTACTTGTTAGTTAGGCCGTTCATTCATGTCTCTGGTGCTCTCAAATCCGTTAACTCAAATATATTCTCAAGTTTGTGCTAATACTCTCAAATCCGTGCTCCGTACTTTCAAGTCCTCAAATCTCAGTCACATCAAGAATTCAAGACGTCAAGAGTTGAAGAACTCGGGTTTTAAATTTCTTATCATACTTGAACATGTAAGTAAAGTATTTTAAGAATTTAGGTTATATATATACTCTGTTTTGAATTCATTTTGATGAATTCATTTTTTTGTGATTCTGAACTTCAATTAGGGTTCATTTGATTTGGGGGGATTATAAAGACTTCATAATTCATTTTGAAGAAGCTATAAGGAGTGAAATTGAATATTACACTTGGGCAGGTTAGTACAGTAATTTAAGAATTCAGGTTATATATGTTCTGTATTTTAAATTCATTTTGATGATTTTTAACTTCAATTAAGGTTTAGTTATAAAATTTGGGGGAAATATAAAGATTTCACAATTTAGCTATAAATAATGGAATTTGAGGTTCTATTCAGACTTTTAAAAGATGGATAGATCATGGTTAAAAGAGGATAGAAAAACAAAAGATTTAAAAACAGGAGTGGAAGATTTGTTAATATTTGCATTTGAGAATGGGTATAATGCAGAAAAAATCAGTTGTCCATGTGTAAACTGCACACATAGTAAATCATGGGGAGCACATATAGTTAAAAAATATCTTTTTCAAAATAGTATTGATCAAACTTATACATGTTGGATATGGCACATGGAGAATAAATCCGTAGAAATTACTAATGAAACCGACACTTCAGAATCTATCAATCAAGTCACCTCAGGAATGGGTGAACGTGACGAGGACGACGATGATGATATATCTTCTCATTCTTCTAATTTTATCAACCATGTTAAAAGTGAACATCAACCATGTTAAAAGTGAACATCAACCTCTTTATCCTGGATGTGAGAGGTACACTAAGATGAAAACTTTGATTCAGTTATACAACTTAAAAGTGAAGCATGATATGTCTAATTCATGCTTCAGTGATATTCTATTATTACTTGGGTCTTTACTTTCAGAAGGCATAACATCCCATGTTCCTTCAATGAAGTAAAGAAAAGCTTATGTGCATTAGGAATGGGTATAAAAAGATACACACATGTTCGAATAATTGTCTGATCTTATATCGTGGCAATTTAGATGAAGATGAAACTACATGTCGCGTATGTAAGGCCTCTAGATGAAAATTGATCAAAAAAGGAGATGAACTTGAAGGGGACCCTGCTAAGGTTCTATGGTATTTCTCGCTGAAACCAATATTATGAAATTGATTCAATACACCTCACATTGCAAATGACATGACGTGGCATGACACCGAGCGACTAAATGATGGTAAAATGAGGTATCCAGCTGATTCAAAAACATGGAAGGAAAGCGACAAAAAATGACCTGATTTTGTATCAGAGACTATGAACCTTCGATTAAGTTTATCTTCTGATGGTTTCAATCCTTTTCATGGAAACCGTACTGATTAGTCAAGTTGGCCTCTTTTTCTATCAATTTACAACCTTCCTTCATATCTTTGTATGAAAAGAAGGTATATTATGCTCTGCTTGTTCATATTAGAATCGAAAGAGCTTGTAAATGATATCGATGTGTTCATTCAATCACTAATAAAAGATCTGCAAGAGTTGTGGCGTGGGAAACAAATGTATGATGCTTATAAGAAAGAGTATTTCATCCTTAAGGACATTTTATTATGGATAATAAGTGATTTTGCTCCCTTAGGGAACTTGCCAGGAAATGTAATTAAAGGGTATAATGTGTGTACTATTTGTATTGATGAAACAATAGCTACTAGGCTGGTTAATTACCGTAAGATGGTAACTATGAGGCATCGAAGATGATTGCCACATTATCATCCTTATAGAAGGTAGCAATCAGCTTTTGATAACACTGTGGAGAAGGTGGTCGCCCCTGTTCCGATAATACTATGAAACTGTGCTTGGAACTTTAGTAAATATTTCGAGGAACAAAAAAGATAGGGAGTCTGTCTGTCTTGATATGGATAAAATGGGAATAAGAATGGAGCTGAGACCAAAGAATCTTGGAAAGAGAGAAAAGGTACCGGTGGCGTCATGGAACTTAATTCATGCAGAAAAAAATAGAGTTTGCTCATCATTTCTTAAAATGAAGTTGGTAGATGGATTTTGTTCAAATATCAATAATCTTGTAAACATGGAAAATATTGGGCTTTTTGGAATGAAATCTCATTATTGTCAGACAATACTACATCATTTACTTTCAATCTCAATTCGTCCAGTACTACAAAAACAAGTGAGATGCACAATTATTAGATTTTTCCTTTTCTTCAAAGCAATTTGCAGTAAAATGATTGATATAGACAAGCTATAACAAGTGCAGAGTGAGTTAGTGGAAATATTATGCCAGCTCGAAAAACACTTTCCCCCTCCTTTTTTTGATGTAATGATCCATCTCTCAGTTCGTCTCGTGAGAGAGGTTAATATTTATGGGCCAATATTCCATCGTTGGATGTATCTCTTCGAGAGATATCTGAAGGCATTTAAAGGATATGTACGGAACCCGGCTCATCCCCAAGGTTGTATTGCTGAGGAATACATTGCCGAAGAGGCGGAGGAGTGTTTGGTAAATTTTGAAAGCTTTATCGTACGAGTGTCATAAAATGCAAATTATGGGCAGAATGCAAGACGTCTATCTATTGCGACATTGAGGGGAAGAATCAAAATTATTGGATGACCATAATAATGTACCTGAGGAGATAAGGTGAATTACTGAAGGGCCCAACAAGAATGTCCCTACATTTAGCGAATATAGAATTAATGGTGTTACGTATAACACCAAGGAGCATGGTGACACTCGACAAGTTCAGTGTAGTGGTGATTGTCGTTGCAGACACAATGCTTGTGGAGGGTAAAGAGAAAAATATTGAACATACTTCACATAATTACTATGGAGTTATAAAATTATATGGGAGTTAGACTACAACAAATTTTGAATACCAATTTTTCATTGTAAATGGGTAGATATGAACCAGGGAGTTAAGGTAGATAATTTGGCATATATAATTGTTAATTTGAACAAATTAGGTTCCGTAAATAATCCTTTCGTGCTACGGAAACATGTTAAGCAAATTTGTTATATTGATGATCCTCTAAAAAAACATTTGTATGTCGTGTTGAAATTACCGGAAAAGAACTATTATGAATAATGTGATGATGAAAATGATGGATCAGTAGAATTAAAACTTGAGAATGAGCTACACGTGCCAGTGTTTCACAATGTTTGACGACCTTGATCAGGAAAAAGCTAGTTATATGTAGGACGTAGATGAATAGATTCAAATCCCATGATGATTATTATTACCTTCTTTTAAGTTAAGTTATCGATAGTATTACCCCAGCATGAGTATACCTCTCTCCCTTTTATCATTTATTTATTCGTATATCTTTTTTTATTTCTCAAATTAATATTTGTCATATTTGTATTTTAATTAATTCTTGTCAATTACGAGTACTTTTTTAATATATATGAATTTAACATTTTTTCTTATAATTTTTATAAATGATTTATCACACCGGAATTTGCCATTTTCTAATCTATGGCTCAGCTTTTTCTTGATTGTTTCGAATGTCTGGCATTCATATGTTGGATTCAGTATCATGTTATTATATGAAGGTACTAATGATGGGCTCTAAACCCTATTAATCTTAAATATTTGTAACCATGTTCAGTTTTTTTTAATTTTCTTTCAGTGACCAATGTGATTATTGAGCCAAATTGCATTATTGCCCGTTTTTGCCCATTTTCGTGGAAAAACATAGTTGATTGCATTCTTGGTTGTATATGGACATGCTTAATTAAAATAGTTGGCCACTTGTTAAGGGTTTAATGGGAATTATGGAAGAATTAAAATGTTCAATATATGATACACTGCTTCATCTTTGCCAATAAATTGTTACATTTTTTCGCTTAATTTTGGAAGCTTTATATGGCATCATTAGAGCTTAATTAGATTTTATATTTTTTGATTAATTATCTTATGAAATTGGAATATAATTCGGTTTGTGAATTATCCAATTGAAATTAGTTGTTGACTTGAGGAAATATTCTGATAGCCAACTTAATTGAGTTTTTTTGCTAGTCTATATTTTTTGTTAGCTAGTCATTGGTTGGATTCTGTTGGATTATTTTATGGGGATTTGACATGTACGCGTCAATTTTTTTTAACATTAGTCAGAGACAAGTGTTACTTTGTATTTAACCATCTTCTACCTTGAGTTTACATAACAGGTAAGAAGAACCAAACCATTGCATATTTGAGTTACCAACAAGTTTTTTTCATCTAAAAAAGTTGTCTATTATTTGAGAGATGAAGAAATTAAATGATGAGTTGTTAACATTTTGGGAAGATAAAATTAAAAATAGGAGGGAGAATAAATTTTTTTTTCAAATCATTGCATAGTTGTTTAATATTTAACCATAATCATAAACACTTGTCTAAATTACACAACATAAATACCAAAATCATGGTCTTAAGCCAAGGGTTTTAGGGTGTTGTCCTAGGAATCTAAGACAACAGAATGAACTATTTGTTGTATGATTTCATAGGAGGATACAACAAAGACAACTGTTTTTCAACTGATAGGTTACTCTTGTTGTTTATTCACAAGCTCATACAACAATATTTTTTTAGGACAAGAGTATTTTTTTAACCATTTAAGTGATTAAATATATGTTATAGTGATGGTGCCTAGCTTCCTCCTAGCTAGTGTTAATTATATATTGCTCTTTTAAAAGCATTATAAACTCTAGATTATTTAATCTTGAAGAAGATAGTGAAGAACTTAAATTGGATTATGACAAGATTGATATTTGTGAAAATGATTGTCTATTATTATAGATTAGACTAGTTAAATTTGATAAAAACAAATTAGCATTCTTGTTAATATAGAAATAATTATTGTGGAATAAAAATATTTACCTTCATATGTAATATATCTTATACATTATTATAGTATGATATTAACATTCAAACACTAACCCTTTTTATTGGTCTGCTCTTTTCTATTAAAATATTATTTCAATTTAAATTCTTTTTACTATTTTAATTTATATAGATATCTAGAACCTACTTATGTGACAAAGTAAAATATTAAAATGAAACAATAACATAACAATTCTAAAAAATTATGCTTGCATATAGCATCTTATTAAATTTTTATTGTATTTCAAACAATATTATGTAATTATTTTAGTATATAAAATTTTAGCACAAGGCTATATTTTTATCCCTAATTAAGTCCGCAGCTAGCTCAATGTATATAATTGGTACTTGGATATATGAAACAATTGAGCGCCCCATCAAATTTAGGGTTTACTTTACATTTCTTCACGTATCTTGCTTGTTCTATCTCCATCTTCTTTACTAGTGATTGTATGGTATGAATAAAACTGAAGTACAGTCTAGATTTCTTTGTTATTGATTATTCGATGTCAATCTTTACATGTATGTATCATGTTTCTCTATGGTCTTCATCCTTGTACAAGTGTATATATGTAATTAGTTACATTTGTGTTCATATATATATATATACATTTATTTTTTTGACTTTGTGTTTTCATTAGGTGTTTATATATGATAGGTAAAACAAATTCTATGGATGCGGTCAATAACGTTATTGAGGCCTTTGAGGATGTTCCGGAGCTCGGTGAGAAGCATCATGCAAAGAGAAAAAGGACAATTGGAACAAATATTGAAAAAGGTTCTGGTGATAAGGGCAAAGGTCCAAAAAAGAGCTTAGCCCGGGTTGGAAACCATTCTGTTGAACAACTAACGACTATTATGTCTGAGATTCCTACTGATGAGGATTGGACTAGGATGGAATAATCTGGGTTGAATTATGTCTTGCAGCGAGTTACTGAGCATTGGGGCCATGTGAGTTTTAACTTCGTTATTTTTTTGTCGCTTTATATGATTTTTTTCCTAATACATACTACTTTCAGCTTGGATCTTATATGTCAGGGGCTATTTCAATAACTTTTGAGGATCTCAAGCGGGCTAATGCTGAGATAAAGGAGAAAGAGAATCGTGTTAATGAGTTGGTTTCTGAGTTAGGAGAGCTAAAGACTCAATATGCTACGAAGGAGTCTAGTATGCAAATAAAGCTAAAAGAAGAGGGGGACCGAGCACACAAGGCCGAGAAGGAGTCCACAGATCTACGTTTCGAGCTCTTTAACTTGAAGAAGAAGCTTTTTGAGGAGAAACATAAAGAAGCCATTATTGCTGAATTCAAGAAATCATCTGAGTATGGTTAGACTATTGCTGATGTTGCCTCTTTGGATATCCTTCGTTCTTGGATAGTGGCTGAAAAAGATATTAAGACCAATCCAAACGCCAACAGCCATAGTTTTGTGAAAGAGTTCCTAGCTGCCAAAACTGCAATTGAGCAAGGAAAGAGAGAACCTACCCCATTCGATAGTCCGAGTCCAAGCTTCCTTCCGGCTCTAACAAAATTCAAATAATTAATTATTTATTATTATTCTTGCTTTCAGGTCATTCCCTTGTAATTCTGAAACTATTTACCTTCTATTATGAAACTATTTACGTTTTACTTTACTGTAATCTGAGTTGTTCTCTTGTCTTCAACTCGGAATCAAACTTCACCTCGATCGACTAAAACAAAAAGGGCCCACCCATCTTTGCTTGTATTAATTATATGTTGCTCTCTTAAAAATCACCTTTTTGTTATTTGCCTATTTGTTTTCTTTTAATTGTTTGCCTTCAAAAAATTCTCTAAGTGGTATTTGTTTTATTATTTTCCATGTTCGGGTAGGCATCAAGGTCCGACCTAGTTTGTAATTTTCTTTGTAAAAGGCGGTGTTTTTAGCTTTGAAGTTGTGCCTAGTCCGACTAGGTAACTAACCTAGGACTAGTTATAACCTAGAAAAAATATTAAGACCAATCTCAATGCATATTGATCTAAATTCCAATAGCAAACTCTATGCATATCCACCGGTGTACCATAATTGGGAGGCACGTCGTTGACGACGTGGTTATTGTCGAGACTCCGTTATTGATTTTTTCTCACCATGTAAAGTCCATATCGTATAGATTTAAAAAAATCCGGAAGCATACATGTGAAAATTTATAGTATCAAAATTTTTCCACCCATTATTTTTTATAATTCTTACAAGGACAAAGTTTAATGTCATTTGTCAAACCAAACCTTTTTTCTGAATATAAAAATTCTTCTATACCATTTTTATACTCTTCCGTTCATGTAATGTGATCACTTTTCATACGGATAAACATCCAATCATGATTTATATTTGACATCTACAATATCAACAAACTACAATTCAATTTTAGTTCACCACAAATTCACTATAAATCGTACAAAATGTAAAATTAACATATCTCATATATATGCATAAATTCACCAATATCATTCTTTCTAGAAGTAGATATAAAAAGTATAATTTAATATATCTAATATATGTATAAATTCACCAATGTTATTTTTCCAAAGTAAATACAAAACATACACACACAAATCACACACAAAGTTCACTTTAACTACAGTAAATATAACAGTAAACAAATTAAATATAGAACAATGAGATTAAATAACTTAAAATGAGATTAATACCTTTTAAATGATGAGATTGATGTTAAAATTTCTTCTTTTTGTTCTTATTCTTCCTTATCTTTATTTTCTTTTTCTTAAATTTTTATCTTATCTTCAATACATTACCACCACACCATCAAAAAGTAAAAATATGGTGGGTCCATTTTTAAATCTTAACATTTTTCACCAAAATTGGCAGGAAAAACCTTTGAGCTGGAGGACCTCTTTTCCTACGAATATCGGTAGGAAAAAACCTTGAATTATTAATAAATTAACAAAATTGAAAAAATAATATTTATTTTGGATTATACATGGGCTGCTCATACTGAGGGTGAGGTCATATCATTATAAAGGTTTCATCCATTCCTACAAAGATTGTTAGCTTTTATGTTTTTACCAAATCTGGTAGGAAATATCTATAAAATGAATAATTATAAATTAATGTTTAATTGATTTAAAAAGGTGAGAACTGATGACATGGATGGTGGGTCCCTTTTGATATCTTTTTTTTTATGAAAACCTACCAATATTGGTACGAACTGATCTTTCTACCAATATTGATAGGATTTGGTACTTACGTGTATAAGATCTGGGCCCCAACGGGAGAAATTTCTACCATAATTCGCCTGGGTATAAAATAATAGAGTAATTCCTACAAGAATTCACTGATAGAAATATCTTGGTAGATAACGACCATTTTTCTTTAAGTGAAGGCTTGTTTAACAAATCTTGAATTCAAAATTAGGACTCAAACTATATATTTATCTTATTTATACAAGAAATTGCAGGTCGAACTCTGATCAAGATGATTACATTATGCATAATATCAACCCATTAAGCAATTGAATAATTGAGCCAAACCAATTATGTTGACTTGGTTATGAATGAAACATATTAAAGTAAGATGATTGCTCATTTGGAACATGTCCCTAAAAATTCATTTTTTATGTTAAGAAATGAATGAAGTTTGTTGGAGCTCATATTAAGGGTGTAAAAAATACTGATGAGGGTAGTTTGTAGTTCTCTTCAAAATTTGTGTTGGTAATATTCACATGTAAAGTAAGCAAAAAAAACATAAATGTGTGTACTGAGCTGGACACTCTAATTTAGAACACTCAATTTCTTTGTACAAAATAATTGACCTCTAAAATATTTTGTTCTTGTCAAATTCTTTCTTACATCAATCAAATTACTTTATATAAAATCTAACTTTGATTATTTTATAATTAAAATAGTTATCACTAGATTTTGGCAATGATTTGAGAATCTGAAATTTTTATTCTCAATCTGTTGCATTCGAACAAGTTTCAGGCGCTAAAAATAGCATTAGTACAGTAATATTTTTTGCCGTCAGATTTTGATTTATATAGTAATATTTACCTGGTTTGATAGTAATTTAAATATTGTTCTATTGTGCTGTAAGGGCATACAATGCTCAATCTGGACGTGTAAACAAAAATCCTAAAGTTAAATATCTTCTTGAAAGTATCTTGCACTTTAGTTATGATTTTTTTTTTAATTTTCTTGCGGATCGATAATTAAGTTACTATTCAAATAGGGATCCCCTAAACAACCTGAAGGGCATGAATGTGGAGAGACATGAGCTACATGAGAGATATAATGGAGGACAAGGAAATGAAATTTATAAGCAAGGTTTATGATGCACTTTACTTTCTTAGGTTATTTAATTTGCGCACTCTCCCTTTGAAATAATTTCTGTAATTAGCTGTGGATTCTAATTTTTACTTCGTTTATACTCTATTTAATTTTCACAATGGGCTCTGAAGACTCGGAAGAGTTACACAGATCAGGAGCTTGATGCTGTTCGTTGCGAGTGCCTTGATTATATCTAGGAATTTGTCTAAACATTGATCACTAGCTGAATGGATTCCAAGATTTCAAGTCGCTAGGATGTGGTTGTTATATTCTAATTACTATGAACCATCGGTTTGCCCATATTTTGTATATTCTGTGGATGTTATGCACTATAATTTGGTCTTGACTATAGTCTTGAATGTGGGTGTAATTTGGTTTTTTTGTGAACCTGCAATAGATGAGTACTTGGGAAGTTTTTTTTAATTTGTTTAGATCTTTAGTGAATGTAGATGGATTTGGTATATATGGGGACATAGTACCTAGAAGATTGTTAAATGACTTGCTGAACATTTTATATTGCAACGTTTTGTAATATATATGGCAATTTGAATGCTTTGCAAATTTGGATGCAATTTTGGTATTTTTTTTATTATTTGGATAGAAAATATTTGAATATTACACATCACATAGATCCTTCAAAACTGATTTAAAAACATGGATATTACATTTGTTCTAAACATGAAACTGTTGTTCCTGATATAAACATACATTAGTTTGTGCCTTTAACATATCACTTGAAAACTGTTGGCTATTTTGACAAAAATCGGGCCTAATTTCATATCGGTTATAAACCGATGTGTCTGATATAAATAGACATCAGTTCCTAAGTAAAAGCTGATATATAAAAGTATATTTACATCAGTGCCAAACCGATGTAAAAAATAGTGATATTTCTCTACACCTACCTACACATCAGTTTTGAAAAGTTTAAACATCGGTGCACAACCGATGTTTATTGACGCATTTCATATAGTGACAGTAGTTTCCACTCCTAACTCTTTCATTTCTACTATCTCGACGGATATTGTTCATCCGTTGACTAGTGATTGTATCTCGACGGATGTGCCTAACAGCAGTAATGCGTTGAAACTCTCAACTACTACTTCAACGGATGTTTAACATCCGTTGACTATCTCTGCACCACTTGAAATCTCAACTAATATTACAAGTGCAGATAATTTAGTAGTTTTAGAATTACTCCTAGGATTGAGGGTAGGAAGTGAATAGAGTGAGAGGCTGAGTTGCTCTCAGGAAAAAAGAGAGGAAATGAGTGAAACTATGCAAGCTATTTTTTCCATCTTGGTAAAAATGAGTTAGTGGAGTCCCACCTTACTAGGTGAAGGTGAGGGTGTGAGGGTGGGAAGCCAAGGGGAGCCCTTGATGCAAGAAAAGAGAGACTATCAGAGAAAAGTAGGTACTGAAGAATGGGAAGAGCCCATTGTTAGTGAGTTAAGGGATGTCAATGAGGCTGACAAGAAACAACTATTTCAGCAAGAATATCAAGATGTTTTAAAACCTATTTATAAATCTGAGGCATTTACTCACCCTATTCCAGCTTATCAAGTATTGGCTGAACAAGACTATGTGGTTGCTGAGAGTATTCTCAAATTTATGCACACAACTTCTTTCATGCAAAGGGTAAATGATGCAATCACTGCCATGCCCTCCACAGCTGGTGATGATTTTGATTATCCTACTGGTGGTTCTGAAGAAATTTTTTGGGATGATGATGATGATGAAGTTGATTTCATAAACACAGGGGGACAAGAAGGCCCTAGCTCAAGAACAAACACTCTATCATGGATGTTTAACAAAGAATTCAGTGAGCATCACTTCGAATCCACTCTCTTCAAACTAATTCACCAGACTCAGAGAACTCTTCAAGCTACCACAGATGCCAACACCAAGAGTCTTCTTCAAGCACACCTTGAGTCTCTTTAATTACACAAGATCCAATCTCTAAAAAAAAATCAATATGTGCTTGAAATCAAGATAGAGGTTGGACAAGTCAAGAAGGACATCTCTGAAAGATTGGAATCTATGTTTCCTGCAACTACATTGCTAGATATCAACAGACAACTCAGGTAAAACTCTTATTTCAGTAGCAAGGTGGATTCTTTGGGCACAGGCTAAAGACTCTAGAAACCTCTATCACTTAAATCCAACTTCATCAAGCTCAACAAACACTGCTTCTTTATAAATTGGTGGCTGTACAAACCTCAACCTCTGCTTAACTTGATGCAAACAAAAAGGGGGAGAAAGACTCTATCATTATAGTTAGTCAGAGAGAGTCAGCTAGTGAGGGGGAGAAAGTGCTCAACATGAATGTCAACAACGTAATAGTTTCAACAATTACCTTCATAAAGCCAACAATACTAGACAACATTGATTTAATCAAGATAGCAGCAGCTGAGCTGGAGTTTAGTGAAAAATGGGAGAAGATTGATAACAACATTGGAAAGAAGTTTGGTCTAATTGAGAAGCAAGACAAAGTCTTCTCTAATTTCTCTCAATTGAGAACAATTTCAGCCAATGACATGACCTTAGGAAACATGGAAAGGGATCAACCCTTATCAACTAAATCTCCAAAGGCCAATATGATTTTTCAACCAAAGAGAAACTATCCAAAGAACTCAGACAAAAATCCTTTGGACCTGTTCTATGAAACTCTCAAGCCAGATGAGAAAAAGCTGCTTGGAAGGTCTATTGCTTTTTTCAAAGATCCCAGAGATTCAGTCTTAAAGAAAAGGTTTGCCAAAATCTACAGGAATGGTAAAATGATCTTTGTGGTATTGGACATCCAAAATTTGCAGATGCTAAGAAAGAAGAAAATATGAGGCTCAAACAATAATAAAAGCAATAGATTGGGAAAACCTACCTCTTCCAGATCTAAACATTCAAATACAAACCAAATATAGGAAAACATAGAAGAGAGCAATCAAGAAGGTCAAGCCAATTAGAATTCAATCTGAATCACTGGCCAAACCCAATCCAACTGTCAACAAGGGAGATTAACTCTTCATCCGTGACATCAAAGAATTTTCAGATATAAATCTTTATCTGGATGAGCTGGAAGAAGTAAGAGCTATTGATGCCTACAAGCACCTTCCAGAGAGATTGGTTTTTAGGTATCAGGGTGGAAAAGAGCTCTCTTGGCCTCTTTAAAGGATTCTCAATGAAGAATAATTTTGGATCCAGTGTTATTGAAAAAATATGGTACTGAACAAAATTAAGGAGATAAGAAATAGCTGGAGAGGGCCAAATACACAGAGAATAAAGTGAATTTGAAGCCATACTAGTTTTTGGAGTTTAAAGATGAGAAATACACCAGAAGATTCTTCATATTAGAAGATTAGCTGAAATTGCAAGCAATGAAACTCTAATGGAGATTCAAGAAATGCTGGATTAGACAAATGAAGATGAATCTGAATTTTACAGAAACTCCAATGTCAGAATGAAGAAAGTAATGTGAAATTGGGAAATAAGTTCAGATAGTCAAGGAAATAAGCTAAATTTGTTCAGTCTAGAGGAGCACCTTGAAAATGGCTTGTGATATTCTCTGTAAACCTTCCTCTACATAATTTTCAGTAAATAGAAGCACTTGTTAATTTTATCTAACAGTATTCACTGTGTATTCAGAGGGTGTTTTATTATCATCAAGTTTCTCTTAAATTTATGCCTACAATTCCAGTAGACATAAATTGGGGGTGATAGTTAGGAATATGTTGTGCACTTGATGGTGAGCTAAACAAAATACCTTAGTATATTTGATTTAGTGATTTTATAGATTTCTATGGATGATCACTTTAACATCCAATGAAAGGGTAGCTTATGTATTAATAAGTTTAAGTAGCACATTTCTACATATTGTAATGCCTTAGAGAACTAGATGTTGAAGAATGTTTTAAGTCATGTTGACTACTAGTTTGATATGCAATATAGGTTGGCTAACTGTAAATATTAGATGCCTTGTAATCTTGTATAAGTGAAATAGAGTTGACTTCTATGAAGATAGTCTCAACGGATGTTCCACAAGGCTTCAACGGATGATCTAACTGAGTTTCAACGGATGAAAAAATTCAAAAAAGCAGTTGAGAGTGACTTAATAGTTACATGCATTGATTGTATGCAAATGGAATGTGGTAGCCTATTTACATGTTTTAGAAAACAAAGAAGCATTTCCATTTCCATGTTAAACTGAAGATATTCAAAGATGCTGGATAGAGAAATGAAGGAGCATAAAATTAGACTAGAAATATTTTACCTTATTTGTTTGTCTTTTTATCACATAACTTCGTGATATATAAACCAAGTGTAGCAAGTAGAACAAAATTGAAGTAAGTAAGCAATTACAAGAGAAATAGAAAAGGCTACATCTGTAAAGAATTTCTCTGTTCTTTGTAAGTTCAACTTGTAAGAAGCTTTGTGGATATATTGCATCACAGAGTTCTGAAATTAATATATATCTCTGGTGAAATCTTCAATCCACCATAAATTTTTTAATACATACTACTTTCAGCTTGGATCTTATATGTCAGGGGCTATTTCAATAACTTTTGAGGATCTCAAGTGGGCTAATGCTGAGATAAAGGAGAAAGAGGATCGTGTTAATGAGTTAGTTTCTGAGTTAGGAGAGCTAAAGACTCAATATGCTATGAAGCAGTCTAGTATGCAAATAAAGCTAAAAGAAGAGGGGGACCGAGCAGACAAGTTGGAGAAGGAGTCCACATATCTACGTTCCGAGCTCTTTGACTTGAAGAAGAAGCTTTCTGAGGAGAAACACAAAGAAGCCTTTATTGCTGAATTCAAGAAATCATCTTAGTATGGTCAGGCTATTGCTGATGTTGGCTCTTTGGATATCCTTCGTTCTTGGATAGTAGCTGGAAAAGATATTATGACCAATCCGAACGCCAACTGGGACAGTTTTGTGAAAGAATTCCAAGCTGCCAAAACTGCAATTGAGCAAGGAAAGGGAGAACCTACCCCATTCGATGGTCCGAGTCCCAACTTCCTTCCAGCTCTAACAAAATTCAAGTAATTGATTATTTATTATTATTCTTGCTTTGAGGTCATTCCCTTGTAATTCTGAAACTATTTCCCTTCTGTTATGAAACTATTTATGTTTTACTTTACTGTAATCTGAGTTGTCCTTTTGTCTTCAACTCGGAACCGAACCTTCAACTCGATCGACTAAGACGAAAAAGGGCCCACCCATCCTTGCTTGTGTTAATTATATGTTGCTCTCTTAAAAATCACTTTTTTTTATTTGCCTATTTATTTTCTTTTAATTGTTTGCCTTCAAAGAATTCTCTAAGCGGTATTTATTTTATTATTTTCCATGTCCGGGTAGGCATCAAGGTCCGACCTAGTTTGTAATTTTCTTTATAAAAGGCGGTGTTTTTAGCTTTGAAGTTGTACCTAGTCCGACTAGGTAATTAACGTAGGACTAGTTATAACCTAGAAAAAACATTAAGAACAATCTCAATGCATATTGATCTCAATTCCAATACTGAACTCTATGCATATCCACCGGTGTACCATAATTGGGATGCACGTCGTTGACGACGTGGTTATTCTCGAGACTCCGTTATTGATTTTTTTCTCACCTTGTAAAGTCCATATCGTATAGATTCAAAAAATCCGGAAGCATACACGTGAAAATTTATAGTATCAAAATTTTTCCACCCATTTTTTTACAATATCAACAAACTACAATTCAATTTTACTTCACCATAAATTCATTATAAATCATACAAAATGTAAAATTAACATATCTCATATGTATGCATAAATTCACCAATATCATTCTTTCTAGAAGTAGATATAAAAAGTATAATTTAATATATCTCATATATGCATAAATTCACCAATGTTATTTTTCCAAAGTAAATACAAAACATACATACACACAAATCACACACAAAGTTCACTTTAACTACAATAAATATAATAATAAACAAATTAAATATAGAACAATAAGATTAAATAACTTAAAATGAGATTAATACCTTTCAAATGATGAGATTGATGAATTTTTTTTTTCTTTTTGTTCTTGTTCTTCCTTATCTTTATTTTCTTTTTCTTAAATTTTTTATCTTATCTTCAATACATTACCACCACACCATCAAAAAGTAAAAATATGGTGGGTCCATTTTCAAATCTTAACATTTTCACCAAAATTGGCAGGAAAAACCTTTGAGCTGGAGGACCTCTTTTCCTACCAATATCGATAGGAAAAAACCTTGAATTATTAATAAATTTACAAAATTGAAAAAATAATATTTATTTTGGATTATACATGGGCTGTTCATACTGAGGGTGGGGTCATATCATTATAAAGGTTTCATCCCTTCCTACAAAGATTGTTAGCTTTTATGTTTTTACCAAATCTGGTAGGAAATATCTCTAAAATGAATAATTTTAAATTAAAGTTTAATTGATTTAAAAAGGTGAGAACTGATGACATGGATGGTGGGTCCCTTTTGATATCTTTTTTTTTATGAAAACCTACCAATATTGGTACGAACTGATCTTTCTACCAATATTGATAGGATTTGGTACTTACATGTACAAGATCTTGCCCCAACAGGAGCAATTTCTACCATAATTCTCCTCGGTATGAAATAATAGAGCAATTCGTATAAGAATTCACTGATTAAAATATTTTGGTAGATAACGACCATTTTTCTTGTAGGAAGGCTTGTTTAACAAATCTTAAATTCAAAATTAGGACTCAAACTATATATTTATCTTATTTATACAAGAAATTGCAGGTCGAACTCTGATCAAGATGATTACATTATGCATAATATTAACCCATTAAGCAATTGAATAATTGAGTCAAACCAATTACGTTGACTTGGTTATGAATGAAACATATTAAAGTAAGATGATAGCTTATTTGGAACATGTCCCTAAAAATTCATTTTTTATTTTAAGAAATGAATGAAGTTTGTTGGAGCTCATATTAAGGGTGTAAAAAATAGTGATGAGGGTAGTTTGTAGTTCTCTTCAAAATTTGTGTTGGTAATATTCACATGTAAACTAGGCAAAAAAAAACATAAATATGTATCCTGAGCTGGACACTCTAATTTAGAACACTCCATTTCTTTGTACAAAATAATTGACCTCTAAAATATTTGTTTCCTGTCAAATTCTTTCTTACATCAATTAAATTAATTTATGTAAAATCTAACTTGGATTGTTTTATAATTAAAATAGTTAGTAATTATGTTATTTCAGACATATCGTTGTTAAGACAATTTTATCTGAATTAGAACATATTCATTTACTTGTTAGTTAGGCCGTTCGTTCATGTCTCTGGTGCTCTCAAATCCGTTAACTCAAATCTATTCTCAAGTTTGTGCTAATACTCTCAAATCCGTGCTCCGTACTTTCAAGTCCTCAAATCTCAGCCACATCAAGAATTCAAGACGTCAAGAGTTGAAGAACTCGGGTTTTACATTTCTTATCATACTTGAACATGTAAGTACAGTATTTTAAGAATTTAGGTTATATATATACTCTGTTTTGAATTCATTTTGATGAATTCATTTTTTTGTGATTCTGAACTTCAATTAGGGTTCATTTGATTTGGGGGGATTATAAAGACTTCACAATTCATTTTGAAGAAGCTATAAGGAGTGAAATTGAATATTACACTTGGGCAGGTTAGTATAGTAATTTAAGAATTCAGGTTATATATGTTCTCTATTTTGAATTCATTTTGATGATTTTTAACTTCAATTAAGGTTTAGTTATAAAATTTGGGGTAAATATAAAGATTTCACAATTTAGCTATAAATAGTGGAATTTGAGGTTCTATTGAGACTTTTAAAAGATGGATAGATCATGGTTAAAAGAGGATAGAAAAACAAAAGATTTGAAAACAGGAGTGGAAGATTTGTTAATATTTGCATTTGAGAATGGGTATAATGCAGAAAAAATCAGTTGTCCATGTGTAAACTGCACACATAGTAAATCATTGGGAGCACATATAGTTAAAAAATATGTTTTTCAAAATGGTATTGATCAAACTTATACATGTTGGATATGGCACATGGAGAATAAATCCGTAGAAATTTCTAATGAAACCGACACTTCAGAATCTATCAATCAAGTCACCTCAGGAATGGGTGAACGTGACGAGGATGACGATGATGATATATCTTTTCATTCTTCTAATTTCATCAACCATGTTAAAAGTGAACATCAACCATGTTAAAAGTGAACATCAACCTCTTTATCCTGGATGTGAGAGGTACACTAAGATGAAAACTTTGATTCAGTTATACAACTTAAAAGTGAAGCATGATATGTCTAATTCATGCTTCAGTGATATTCTATTATTACTTGGGTCTTTACTTTCGGAAGGCATAACATCCCATCTTCCTTCAATGAAGTAAAGAAAAGCTTATGTGCATTAAGAATGGGGTATGAAAATATACACATATGTTCGAATAATTGTCTGATCTTATATCGTGGCAATTTAGATGAAGATGAAACTATTTCTCGCGTATGTAAGGCCTCTAGATGAAAATTGATCAAAAAAGGGGATGAACTTGAAGGGGACCCTGCTAAGGTTCCATGGTATTTCTCGCCGAAACCAATATTATGAAATTGATTCAATACACCTCACATTGAAAATGACATGACGTGCATGACACCGAGCGACAAAATGATGGTAAAATGAGGTATCCAGTTGATTCAAAAAAATGACCTGATTTTGTATCAGAGACTATGAACCTTCGATTAAGTTTATCTTCTGATGGTTTCAATCCTTTTCATGGAAATCATACTGATTAGTCAAGTTGGCCTCTTTTGCTATCAATTTACAACCTTCGTTCATATCTTTGTATGAAAAGAAGGTATATTATGCTCTGCTTGTTCATATTAGAATCGACAGAGCCTGTAAATGATATCGACGTGTTCGTTCAATCACTAATAAAAGATCTGTAAGAGTTGTGGCATGGGAAACAAATGTATGACGCTTATAAGAAAGAGTATTTCATCCTTAAGGACATTTTATTATGGATAATAAGTGATTTTCCTCCCTTAGGGAACTTGCCAGGAAATGTAATTAAAGGGTATAATGTGTGTACTATTTGTATTGATGAAACAATAGCTACTAGGCTGGTTAATTACCGTAAGATGGTAACTATGAGGCATCGAAGATGATTGCCCCGTCATCATCCTTATCGAAGGTAGCAATCAGCTTTTGATAACACTGTGGAGAAGGTGGTCGCCCCTGTTCCGATAATACTATGAAACTGTGCTTGGAACTTTACTAAATATTTCGAGGAACAAAAAAGATAGGGAGTCTGTCTGTCTTGATATGGATAAAATGGGAATAAGAATGGAGCTGAGATCAAACAATCTTGGAAAGACAGAAAAGGTACCGGTGGCGTCATGGAACTTAATTCAAGCAGAAAAAAATAGTTTGCTCATCATTTCTTAAAATGAAGTTGGCAGATGGATTTTGTTCAAATATAAATAATCTTATAAACATGGAAAATATTGGGCTTTTTGGAATGAAATCTCATTATTGTCAGACGATACTACATCATTTACTTCCAATCTCAATTCGTCCAGTACTACAAAAACAAGTGAGATGCACAATTATTAGATTTTTCTTTTTCTTCAAGGCAATTTGCAGTAAAGTGATTGATATAGACAAGTTGTAACAAGTGCAGAGTGAGTTAGTGGAAATATTATGCCAGCTCGAAAAACACTTTCCCCCCTCCTTTTTTTGATGTAATGATCCATCTCTCAGTTCGTCTCGTGAGGGAGGTTAATATTTATGGGCCAATATTCTTTCGTTGGATGTATCTCTTCGAGAGATATCTGAAGGCATTTAAAGGATATGTACGGAACCCGGCTCATCCCCAAGGTTGTATTGCTGAGGAATACATTGCCGAAGAGGCGGAGGATTGTTTGGTAAATTTTGAAAACTTTATCGTACGAGTGTCATAAAATGCAAAGTATGGGTATAATGCAAGACGTCTATCTATTACGACATTGATGGGCAGAATCAGAATTATTGGATGACCATAATAATGTACCTGAGGAGATAAGGTGAATTACTGAAGGGCCCAACAAGAATGTCCCTACATTTAGCGAATATAGAATTAATGGTGTTACGTATAGCACCAAGGAGCATGGTGACACTCGACAAGTTCAGTGTAGTGGTGATTTTCGCTGCAGACACAATGCTTGTGGAGGGTAAAGAGAAAAATATTGAATATACTTCACATAATTACTATGGAGTTATAAAAGTATATGGGAGTTAGACTACAACAAATTTAGAGTACCAATTTTTCATTGTAAATGGGTAGATATGAACCAGGGGGTTAAGGTAGATAATTTGGGATATATAATTGTTAATTTGAACAAATTAGGTTCCGTAAATGATCCTTTCGTGCTAGGGAAACATGTTAAGCAAATTTGTTATATTGATGATCCTCTTGAAAAACATTGGTATGTCGTGTTGAAATTATCGGAAAAGAACTATGATGAATAATGTGATGATGAAAATGATGGATCAGTAGAATTAAAACTTGAGAATGAGCTACACGTGCCAGTGTTTCACAATGTTTGACGACCTTGATCAGGAAAAAGCTAGTTATATGTGGGACGTAGATGAATAGATTCAAATCCCATGATGATTATTATTACCTTCTTTTAAGTTAAGTTATCGATAGTATTACCCCAGCATTAGTATACCTCTCTCCCTTTTATCATTTATTTATTCGTATATCTTTTTTTATTTCTCAAATTAATATTTGTCATATTTGTATTTTAATTAATTCTTGTCAATTACGAGTACTTTTTTAATATATATGAATTTAACATTTTTTCTTATAATTTTTATAAATGATTTATCACACCGGAATTTGCCATTTTCTAATCTATGGCTCAGCTTTTTCTTGATTGTTTCGAATGTCTGGCATTCATATGTTGGATTCAGTATCATGTTATTATATGAAAGTACTAATGATGGGCCCTAAACCCTATTAATCTTAAATATTTGTAACCATGTTCACTTTTTTTTAATTTTCTTTCAATGACCAATGTGATTATTGAGCCAAATTGCATTATTGCCCGTTTTTGCCCATTTTCGTGGAAAAACATATTTGATTGCATTCTTGGTTGTATATGGACATGCTTAATTAAAATAGTTGGCCACTTGTTAAGGGTTTAATGGGAATTATGGATCGATTAAAATGTTCAATATATGATACACTGCTTCATCTTTGCCAATAAATTGTTACATTTTTTCGCTTAATTTTGGAAGCTTTATATGGCATCATTAGAGCTTAATTAGATTTTATATTTTTTGATTAATTATCTTGTGAAATTGGAATATAATTTGGTTTGTGAATTATCCAATTGAAATTAGTTGTTGACTTGAGGAAATATTCTAATACCCAACTTAATTGAGTTTTTTTGCTAGTCTATATTAGTTGGATGATTTTTTGTTAGCTAGTCATTGGTTGGATTGTGTTGGATTATTTTATGGGGATTTGACATGTACAGGTCAATTTTTTTTAACATTAGTCAGAGACAAGTGTTACTTTGTATTTAACCATCTTCTACCTTGAGTTTACACAACAGGCAAGAAAAACCAAACCATTGCATATTTGAGTTACCAACAAGTTTTTTTTCATCTCAAAAAGTTGTCTATTATTTGAGAGATGAAGAAATTAAACTGATGAGTTGTTAACCTTTTGGGAAGATAAAATTAAAAATAGGAGGGAGAATGAATTTTTTTTTCAAATCATTGCATAGTTTTTTAATAATTAACCATAATCATAAACACTTGTCTAAATTACACAACATAAACACCAAAATCATTGTCTTAAGCCAACCATTTTTGGGTGTTGTCCTAGCAATCTAAGACAACAGACGAACTATTTGTTGTATGATTCCATAGGAGGATACAACAAAGACAACTGTTTTTCAACTGATAGGTTACTCTTGTTGTTTGTTCACAAGCTCACACAACAATATTTTTTTAGGACAAGAGTATTTTTTTAACCATTTAAGTGAGTAAATATATGTTGTAGTGATGGTGCCTAGCTTCCTCCTAGCTAGTGTTAATTATATATTGCTCTTTTAAAAGCATTATAAACCCTAGATTATGTAATCTTAAAGAAGATAGTGAAGAACTTAAATTGGATTATGACAAGATTGATATTTGTGAAAATGATTGTCTATTATTATAGATTAGACTAGTTAAATTTGATAAAAACAAATTAGCATTCCTGTTAATATAGAAATAATTATTGTGGAATAAAAATATTTACCTTCATATGTAATATATCTTATACATTATTATAGTATGATATTAATATTCAAACACTAAACCTTTTTATTGGTCTGCTCTTTTCTATTAAAATATTATTTCAATTTAAATTCTTTTTACTATTTTAATTTATATAGATATCTAGAACCTACTTATGTGACAAAGTAAAATATTAAAATGAAACAATAACATAACAATTCTAAAAAATTATGCTTGCATATAGCATCTTTTTAAATTTTTATTGTATTTCAAACAATATTATGTAATTATTTTAGTATATAAAATTTTAGCACAAGGCTATATTTTTATCCCTAATTAAGTCCGCAGCTAGCTCAATGTATATAATTGGTACTTGGATATATGAAACAATTGAGCGCCGCATCAAATTTAGGGTTTACTTTACATTTCTTCAGGTATCTTGCTTGTTCTATCTCCATCTTCTTTACTAGTGATTGTATGGTATGAATAAAACTGAAGTACAGTCTAGATTTCTTTGTTATTGATTATTAGATGTCAATCTTTACGTGTATATATCATGTTTCTCTATGGTCTTCGTCCTTGTACAAGTGTATATATGTAATTAGTTACATTTGTGTTCATATATATATATATATACATTTATTTTTTTGACTTTGTGTTTTCGTTAGGTGTTTATATATGATAGGTAAAACAAATTCTATAAACTTCTCTTTGTGTATGTGCACATGTGTATGGAAATTAGATATCCCTAGATGTACTGCTTTATATCTTAGAGTATGATTACAAGTATTTAGGAGTTGTAATTGACTATTTGATTAATTGAAAATTGTTAAAATGCAATATTTGATAGATGTTTATATTTTTTAATTGTTAATTCACTTTTTAGGCCTAGTCCCCCAATTTTCCTAAGAGCCTCTACCACCGTATACATAACTCTACCTACTAGGAAGCATGAGTCCAGGTTAAGGGTACCTTGGCAGTATGTATTAGGATACAAAATTGGGGTGTGGGGATTTATCATGATAATTAGTAGTGAATCATTTATATCATATCATTTCCTCCCACTCCCATGCGCAGATTTGATTATCTGGATGGGGGAGTGAAGGATGGGGGAGTGAAGGAGAATTAATGGCTTAAGAATTTTTTTTTGTGCTTTTTACCTAGGGTTCGGTTTGGGAAATAACCAATCTGGTTAAAGACTACCAAAATAAATTGAGTAAAAGTTTGGCTGCTTTTTACCCCGAGTACGTAGTTGAGTACACAACAATCAATCTGAATTATGAGTACAAAATGACTTGGAAAGACATGGGTAAGACTACTTTTACCACCAATTCAGTTATTACTCACCTAACAATCAACAATTCTTCTACTAGTTAAGTACTATTCTGTATTATGACTAGATTGACACAAAGTACCACTTTGTTAGAAAATCCAAATCTATAGAGCAAAGCTTTTAATATAGGAGCCTTATTTAATCTTAGTGGAACAAGCATGATTCGAGTTTGACCAAAAAATTTCAAAAATAATTATCAGAAAAGCTCCATAACTCTACAAGGTGATGCCTTAAAGCATGTTTCAATTTATGTGAGTGTTTGGGGTTCAAAATGACCCGAGATACATTTATAAATCACTAAGAATTTTTTTAATCTTGGATATAAGTATTTAATATGCGTAGTAGTTGGGGTTCTTATTATCTCATTGAAATTTTCTTCTACTTTATTTGATGTTCTTGACTTGCATTTCTTCATTGCCTTAGTTGTTCCTTACTATTGTCCGAATTTCCAAGTAATCATGTCCACCAATGCCTATTCTTCATCTCTGAAGAAATTTGTTGGACCTTTTCAAACAAAGTGTCCGAGGTCAAATGATAGGTCAAGATGAGTAATATTCCAAGAAGAAAAAGCCAAGTTCGCTGCTCGTCAAAATGTTATGGATGCGGTCAATAACGTTATTGAGGCCTTTGAGGATGTTCCAGAGCTCGGTGAGAAGCATCATTCAAAGAAAAAAAGGAAAATTGGAACAAAGCATCCTAAAATAATGGAGTCAAATATTAAAAAAGGTTCTGGTGATAAGGGCAAAGGTCCAAAGAAGAGCTTAGTCCGGGTTGGAAACCATTCTGTTAAACAACTACCGACTATTATGTCTGAGATTCCTACTGATGAGGATTCGACTAGGATGGAAGAATCTGGGTTGAATTCTGTCTTGCAGCGAGTTGCTGAGCATTGGGGCCATGTGAGTTTTAACTTCGTTATTTTTTTGTCGCTTTATATGAATTTTTTCCTAATACATACTACTTTCAGCTTGGATCTTATATGTCAGGGGCTATTTCAATAACTCTTGAGGATCTCAAGCGGGCTAATGCTGAGATAAAGGAGAAAGAGGATCGTGTCAATGAGTTGGTTTCTGAGTTAGGAGAGCTAAAGACTCAATATGCTACGAAGGAGTCTAGTATGCAAATAAAGCTAAAAGAAGAGGGGGACCGAGCAGATAAGGAGGAGAAGGAGTTCACAGATCTACGTTCCGAGCTCTTTGACTTGAAGAATAAGCTTTCTGAGGAGAAACACAAAGAAGCCTTTATTGCTGAATTCAAGAAATCATCTGAGTATGGTCAGACTATTGCTGATGTTGGCTCTTTGGAAATCCTTCGTTCTTGGATAGTGGCTGAAAAAGATATTAAGACCAATCAAAACGCCAACTGGCACAGTTTTGTGAAAGAGTTCCTAGCTGCCAAAACTGTAATTGAGCAAGGAAAGGGAGAACGTACCCCATTCGATGGTTCGAGTCCCAGCTTCCTTCCGGCTCTAACAAAATTCAAATAATTGATTATTTATTATTATTCTTACTTTGAGGTCATTCCCTTGTAATTCTGAAACTATTTACCTTCTATTATGAAACTATTTACGTTTTACTTTACTGTAATATGAGTTGTTCTCTTGTCTTCAACTCGGAATCAAACTTCACCTCGATCGACTAAAACAAAAAAGGGCCCACCCATCCTTGCTTGTGTTAATTATATGTTGCTCTCTTAAAAATCACACTTTTGTTATTTTCCTATTTGTTTTCTTTTAATTGTTTGCCTTCGAAAAATTCTCTAAGTGGTATTTGTTTTATTATTTTCCATGTTCGGGTAGGCATCAAGGTCCGACCTAGTTTGTAATTTTCTTTATAAAAGGCGGTGTTTTTAGCTTTGAAGTTGTGCCTAGTCCGACTAGATAACTAACCTAGGACTAGTTATAACCTAGAAAAAATATTAAGACCAATCTCAATGCATATTGATCTCAATTCCAATACCGAACTCTATGCATATCCACCGGTGTACCATAATTGGGAGGCAGGTCATTGACGACGTGGTTTTTGTCGAGACTCCGTTATTGATTTTTTCTCACCATGCAAAGTCCATATCGTATAGATTTAAAAAAATCCCGAAGCATACACGTGAAAATTTATAGTATCAAAATTTTTCCACCCATTATTTTTTATAATTCTTACAAGGACAAAATTTAATGTCATTTGTCAAACCAAACCTTTTTGCTGAATCTAAAAATTCTTCTATACCATTTTTATACTATTCTGTTCATGTAATGTGATCACTTTTCATACGGATAAACATCCAATCATGATTTATATTTGACATCTACAATATTAACAAACTATAATTCAATTTTACTTCACCATAAATTCACTATAAATCGTACAAAAAGTATAAAATTAACATATCTCATATATATGCATAAATTCACCAATATCATTCTTTCTAGAAGTAGATATAAAAAGTATAATTTAATATATCTCATATATGCATAAATTCACCAATGTTATTTTTCCAAAGTAAATACAAAATATACACACACAAATCACACACAAAGTTTACTTTAACTACATTAAATATAACACTAAACAAATTATATATAGAACAATGAGATTAAATAACTTAAAATGAGATTAATACCTTTCAAATGATGAGATTGATGAAAAAATTTCTTCTTTTTGTTCTTGTTCTTCCTTATCTTTATTTTTTTTCTTAAATTTTTATCCTATCTTCAATACATTACCACCACACCATCAAAAAGTAAAAATATGGTGGGTCCATTTTTAAATCTTAACATTTTTCACCAAAATTGGCAAGAAAAACCTTTGAGCTGGAGGACCTCTTTTCCTACGAATATCGGTAGGAAAAAAACTTGAATTATTAATAAATTTAGAAAATTGAAAAAATAATATTTATTTTGGATTATACATGGGCCGCTACTCATACTGAGGGTGAGGTCATATCATTATAAAGTTTCATCCCTTCCTGCAAAGATTGTTAGCTTTTATGTTTTTACCAAATCTGGTAGGATATATCTCTAAAATGAATAATTATAAATTAAAGTTTAATTGATTTAAAAAGGTGAGAACTCATGACATGGATGGTGGGTCCCTTTTGATATATTTTTTTTGATGAAAACCTACCAATATTGGTAGGAACTGATCTTTCTACCAATATTGATAGGATTTGGTACTTACGTATATAAGATCTGGGCCCCAACAGGAGCAATTTCTACCATAATTCTCCTGGGTATGAAATAATAGAGTAATTCCTACAAGAATTCACTGATAGAAATATCTTGGTAGATAAGGACCATTTTTCTTGAAGTGAAGGCTTGTTTAACAAATCTTGAATTCAAAATTAGGATTCAAACTATATATTTATCTTATTTATACAAGAAATTACAGGTCTGATCAAGATGATTACATTATGCATAATATCAACCCATTAAGCAATTGAATAATTGAGTCAAACCAATTATGTTGACTTAGTTATGAATGAAACATATTAAAGTAAGATGATAGCTCATTTGGAACATGTCCCTAAAAATTCATTTTTTATGTTAAGAAATGAATGGAGTTTGTTGAAGCTCATATTAAGGGTGTAAAAAATATTGATGAGGGTAGTTTGTAGTTCTCTTCAAAATTTGTGTTGGTAATATTCACATGTAAACTAAGCAAAAAAAACATAAATGTGTGTCCTGAGCTGGACACTCTAATTTAGAACACTCGATTTCTTTGTACAAAATAATTGATCTCTAAAATATTTTGTTCTTGTCAAATTCTTTCTTACATCAATCAAATTAGTTTATATAAAATCTAACTTTGATTATTTTATAATTAAAATAGTTATCACTGGATTTTGGCAATGATTTGAGAATCTGAAATTTTAATTCTCAATCTGTTGCATTCGAAAAAGTTTCAGGCGCTAAAAATAGCATTAGTACGGTAATAATTTTTGCCGTCAGATTTTGATTTATATAGTAATATTTACCTGGTTTGATAGTAATTTAAATAAATATTGTTCTATTGTGCTGTAAGAGTATACAATGCTCAAACTGGACGTGTAAACAAAAATCCTAAAGTTAAATATCTTCTTGTAAGAATCTTGCACTTTAGTTATGTTTTTTTTTTAAATTTTCTTGCGGATCGATAATTAAGTTACTATTCAAATAGGGATCCTCTAAACAACCTGGAGGGCATGAATGTGGGTATGTCATCATGCGCTACATGAGAGACATAATGGAGGACAAGTAAATGAAATTTATAAGCAAGGTTTATGATGCACTTTACTTTCTTGGGTTATTCAATTTGCGCACTCTCCCTTTAAAATAATTTCCGTAATTAGTTGTGGATTCTAATTTTTACTTCGTTTATACTCGATTTAATTTTCACAATGGGCTCTGAAGACTCGGAAGAGTTACACAGATCAGGAGCTTAATGATGTTCGTTGCGAGTGCCTTGATTATATCTAGGAATTTGTCTAAACATTGATGACTAGCTGAATGGATTCCAAGATTTCAAGTCGCTAGGATGTGGTTGTTATATTCTAATTACTATGAACCATCCGTTTGCCCATATTTTGTATATTCTGTGGATGTTATGCACTATAATTTGGTCTTGACTATAGTCTTGAATGTGGGTGTAATTTGGTTTTTTTGTGAACCTGTAATAGATTAGTACTTGGGAAGTTTTTTTTAATTTGGTTAGATCTTTAGTGAATATAGATGGATTTGGTATATATGGGGATGTAGTATCTAGAAGATTGTTGAATGACTTGCTGAACATTTTATATTGCAACATTTTGTAATATATATGGCAATTTGAATGCTTTGCAAATTTGGATGCAATTTTGGTATTTTTTTATTATTTGGATTGAAAATATTTGAATATTACACATCACATAGATCCTTCAAAACTGATTTAAAAACATGGAAATTACATCTGTTCTAAACATGAAATTGTTGTTCCTGATATAAATATACATTAGTTTGTGCCTTTAACATATCACTTGAAAACTGTTGACTATTTTGACAAAAATCGGGCCTAATTTCACATCGGTTATAAACCGATGTGTCTGATATAAATAGACATCAGTTCCTAAATAAAAGCTGATGTATAAAAGTGTATTTACATCAGTGCCAAACTGATGTAAAAAATATTGATATTTCTCTACACCCACCTAGACATCAGTTTTGAAAAGTTTAAACATCGGTGCAGAACCGATGTTTATTGACCCGTTTCATATAGTGACAGTAGTTTCCACTCCTAACTCTTTCATTTCTACTATCTCGACGGATATTGTTTATCCGTTGACTAGTGATTGTATCTCGATGGATGTGCCTAACAGCAGTAATGCGTTGAAACTCTCAACTATAACTTTAACGGATATTTCTCATCCGTTGACTATCTCTGCACCACTTAAAATCTCAACTAATATTACATGTGCAGATAATTTAGTAGTTTTACAATTACTCCTAGGATTGAGGGAAGGAAGTGAATAGAGTGAGAGGCTGAGTTGCTCTCAGGAAAAAAGAGAGGAAATGAGTGAAAATATGCAAGCTATTTTTTCCATCTTGGTAAAAATGAGTAAGTGGAGTCCCACCGTACTAGGTGAAGGTGAGGGTGTGAGGGTGGGAAGCCAAGGGGAGCCCTTGATGCAAGAAAAGAGAGATTATCAGAGAAAAGTAGGTACTGAAGAATGGGAAGAGCCCATTGTTAGTGAGTTAAGGGATGTCAACGAGGCTGACAAGAAACATCTATTTCAGCAAGAATATCAAGATGTCTTAAAACATGTTTCTTATAAATCTGAGGCATTTACTCACCCTATTCTAGCTTATCAAGTTTTGTCTAAACAGGACTATGTGGTTGTTGAGAGTATTCTCAAATTCGTGCACACAACTTCTTTCATGCAAAGGGTCAATGATGCAATCACTGACATGCCCTCCACATCTGGTGATGATTTTGATTATCCTACTGGTGGTTCTGAAGAAATTTTTTGGGATGATGATGATGATGAAGTTGATTTCATAAACACAGGGGGACAAGAAGGCCCTAGCTCAAGAACAAACACTCTATCATGGATGTTTAACAAAGAATGCAGTGAGCATCACTTCGAATCCACTCTCTTCAAACTAATTCACCAGACTCAGAGAGCTCTTCAAGCTACCACAGATGCCAACACCAAGAGTCTTCTTCAAGCACACCTTGAGTCTCTTTAATTACACAAGATCCAATCTCTAAAAAAAATCAATATGTGTTTGAAATCAAGACAGAGGTTGGACAAGTCAAGAAGGACATCTCTGAAAGATTGGAATCTATGTTTCCTGTAACTACATTGTTAGATATCAACAGACAACTCAGGTAAAACTCTTATTTCAGTAGCAAGGTGGATTCTTTGGGCACTTGGCTAAAGACTCTAGAAACCTCTATCATTTAAATCCAACTTCATCAAGCTCAACAAACACTGCTTCTTTATAAATTGGTGGCTGTACAAACCTGAACCTCTGCTCAACTTGATGCTAACAAAAAGGGGGAGAAAGACTCTATCATTATAGTTAGTCATAGAGAGTCAGCTAGTGAAGGGGAGAAAGTGCTCAACATGAATGTCAACAAGGTAATAGTTTCGGCAATTACCTTCACAAAGCCACCAATACTAGACAACATTGATTTAATCAAGATAGCAGCAGCTGAACTGGAGTTGAGTGAAAAATGGGAGAGGATTGATAACAACATTGAAAAGAAGTTTGGTCTAATTGAGAAGCAAGACAAAGCCTTCTCTAATTTCTCTCAATTGAGAACAATTTCAGCCAATGACATGACCTTAGGAAACATGGAAAGGGGTCAACCCTTATCAACTAAATCTCCAAAGGCCAATATGATTTTTCAACCAAAGAAAAACTATCCAAAGAACTCAGACAAAAATCCTTTGGACCTGTTCTATGAAACTCTCAAGCCAGATGAGAAAAAGCTGCTTGGAAGGTCTATTGCTTTTTTCAAAGATCCCAGAGATTCAGTCTTAAAGAAAAGGTTTTTCAAAATCTACAGGAATGGTAAAATGATCTGTGTGGTGTCTGGACATCCAAAATTTGCAGATGCTAAGAAAGATGAAGAGGTGAGGCTCAAACAACAACAAAAGCAATAGATTGGGAAAGCCTACCTCTTCCAGATCTAAACATTCCAATACAAAAATCAAGAAGGTCAAGCCAATTAGAATTCAATCCGAATCACTGGCCAAACCCAATCCAACTGTCAACAAGGGAGATCAACTCTTCATCCGTGACATCAAAGAATTTTCAGATATAAATCTTTAACTGGATGAGCTGGAAGAAGTAAGAGCTATTGATGCCTACAAGCACCTTCTGGAGAGATTGGTTTTTAGGTATCAGGGTGGAAAAGAGCTCACTTGGCCTCTTTAAAGGATTCTCAATGTAGAATTATTTTGGATCCAATGTTATTGAAAAAAGATGGTTCTGAACAAAATTAAGGAGATAAGGAATAGCTGGAGAGGGCCAAACACACAAAGAATATAGTGAATTTGAGGCCATAATGGTTGATGGAGTTTAAAGATGAGAAATACACTAGAAGATTCTTCATATTAGAAGATTAGCTGAAAATTACAAGCAATGAAACTCTCATGGAGATTAAAGAAATGCTGTATTAGATAAATGAAGATGAATCTGAATTTTACAGGAAACTCCAATGTTAGAATGAAGAAAATAATGTGAAATCGGGAAATAAGTTCAGATAGTCAAGGAAATAAGCTAAATTTGTTCAGTCTAGAGGAGCACCTTGAAAATGGCTTGTGATATTCTCTGTAAACCTTCCTCTAAATAATTTTCAGTAAATAGAAGCACTTGTTAATTTTATCTAATAGTATTCACTCTGTATTCAGAGGGTGTTTTATTATCATCAAGTTTCTCTTAAATTTATGCCTATAATTCTAGTAGACATAAATTGGGGGTGATTGTTAGGAATATGTTGTGCACTTGATGATGAGCCAAACAAAATACCTTAGTAGATTTAATTTAGTAATTTTATAGCTTTCTATGGATGATCACTTTAACATCCAATGAAAGGGTAGCTTATGTATTAATAAGTTTAAGTAGCACATTTCTACATATTGTAATGCCTTAATGAACTAGATGTTGAAGAATGTTTTAAGTCATGTTAACTACTAGTTTGATATGCAATATAGGTTGGCTAACTGTAAATATTGGATGCCTTGTAATCTTGTATAAGTGAAATAGAGTTAACTTCAATGAAGATAGTCTCAACGGATGTTCCACAAGGCTTCAACGGATGATCTAACTGAGTTTCAACGGATGAAAAAATTCAAAAAAGCAGTTGAGAGTGACTTGATAGTCACATACATTGATTGTATGCAAATGGAATGTGGAAGCCTATTTACATGTTTAGAAAAAAAAGAAGCATTTCCATTTCCATGCTAAACTGAAGATATTCAAAGATGCTGGATAGTGAAATGAAGGAACATGAAATTAGAGTAGAAATATTTTGTCTTATTTGTTTGTCTTTTTATCCCATAACTTGGTGATATATAAACCAAGTGTAGCAAGTAGAACAAAATCGAAGTTAGTAAGCAATTACAAGAGAAATAGAAAAGGCTACATCTCTAAAGAATTTATGTATTCTTTGTAAGTTCAACTTGTAAGAAGCTTTGTGGATATATTGTATCACAAAGTTCTCAAATTAATATATATCTCTGGTGAAATGTTCAATCCACCATTAATTTTTTAAATACCTGTATTTGATTACTTTGTGTTTGATTTTTTCAATACTTTCATTCCACACCTTAGCTAAATCAAACACAGTTATATATTCAATGTAGAACAATTCTTAAAGTTTTAAAAGAAGCCATAATTACATTCAACCTCCTTCTGTAATTCTTTGTTAGATTGTTTGGGAATAACAACCCTACTTTAAGTTACCTCTAAAGCTTTCCATTTTTGGCTTAGCAAATCTATGCATATCCTGTTGAATTGTGACACTCCTTTGTCACATAATCCTAGATTTTGATCTTGCACTCTTCAAGCTACTTTTGTAGACTTGTCCATATAACTAATTAGATCTTTGTTAATTGATAATCATGGATCTTTAACTTTTCTGCATTCTGTACTTGAGCCTTATTCGACATCTCCAGTTTGTTGTATAGAGAACTGACATCTCGATAAGTATAATGGCTCAACGAGATCTCTTAGTTCTCTATAAGTGTCTTTGACTTGTCGAGGTCTCTTGAATCTTCATAAGTGAACTTTGATTTTCGAGTTCTCTAAATTTCTGCATGTAAAATTAACTTGTCGATATCTTAGAGATCTCTATATGAATTTTGACATGTAGATATCTCTGAGATATCTAGTGATACTTTGACTTGTTGATATATCTAATCTTCATGGCTTCATTTTGGCTTATCGATATCTCTAAATTCTCTAGTGCAAAAATGACTTGTCGGTATCTCATAGATCTCTATATGAATTTTGACTTGTCGATATCTCTGATATCTCTAATGAGATTTTGAATTGTCAATATCTCCAATCTATGCATCTTCATTTGGATTATCGATATCTCTGAGACTTCTCTATAAGCTATCTTGGACTTCTCGATAAGTCATTCTGGAGTTCTCGAATTACTTCTCTATACGACTTGATCTGTGACTTGTAGATATCTTGACCTGGAATATTTTTCCAAAAACAAATTTATTCAACTCCAAGCTTCTTCATAATTTTTCTGAGGCATGATCTTCTTGATCTTCTTACAGAGTTTATTCTTAGGCTTGAGACTGTGTACAGAAAAATACTCCACTCTAATCTTTCACATTTTTATAGACTCAAGTAATACAATATAAAATACAAATTTAGATTATCAAACAACTAATTCTTAGAGTTGTGATTTTCACTTAGTCTTGTTATGATACATGCATTTCTTATACACCAATCTCCCCCAATTTGTGAGAAAATTGCTTATCAAAAAATCATGCCCGGTAACAAGACTAACCCAAGTTATAGATAAATACATACATATTTACATATTTAATACATTTTTTATACACCAATAAATTACGTGAATTCGACAAGTATGTTCATCAAACAAATTTCTCATAGACCGTTTCTTTTCTAATGAGGTCCTTTAGATATACAAGCACTTGCAATTCCTCTATGATTTGAGTCCCTCTTAGAGCTTCCACAAGCTTGAGCCAATCATTAAATGAATATAGTCATTCAAATAATTTATTCTGAACTTTAGAAATATGCCAATTCTTATGTTTAGAAAATTTCCATCTTTAGACACTCAGCTCATTCCTCCTGCCTTTAGTTTCTCTGATCTTTTCTGAAATATTTTTATTTCTTCAGCATATTCCCTTTCCCTCTCCTCTCTTACAACCTTATTTGTTTCTCTTCTATCTTCCCTTACTACCATCCATATACACAATATAGACCTCCATGCCATTGCACTTGTATCCTTCTCCTTCATTAAGCTGATCAACCTTTTGATTTCTGTGGCCGAAAAAGTATCCATCATTTCTCAGCTAAGTAGAGTGTATATGCCATCATGGAAGTAGTCTTCATCTGAGATGCAACAATTAAGTGGTAAAAATTTAGCTTGATCAAAACAGTTCCAGATGGCCCTCTCTTTAACTTGCATCTTCTTTGGTTTTCTTCCAACAGATTTGTAATGAGTATACATTGGTGGCTTAAATGAAGTTAGGTTTGAGATTTTCTTTGGATTGGTTTGGATGAAGATGTTTGTAGGAAGTTTGTATAAAAATTTTGGTTTTGAGGTTAAAGTTGGTACGGTGTTTGAGTTTGTAGGTTTAGTGGTTTGAGCGGATTGTATTTGGACATCTTTCTTTGTACTTGAAGCATCATCCTTCTTCTTTCTTCTATTTTCATCACTCATAATCTTCTCATCTCTCTTCTTCTCATCTACTTTGCTACTAGTTGATCATGAAGAATGACTTGGATTTGAGCCAAAGGTTTTTGCTCATCATGCTTTTGCTCATCATCATCTTTGTCATCTTTTAGTTTGAATTGTAACTTTAGCAACAGGGTATCAGCATTTTGAAGGTATATTTCAAGAATTCTGATCATGTCTTCATCTTCAGTTTTCTTCTTCCTTTTGCATATCAGATCAGATTTAAGAGTCATTATCAGCCTCATGGTTCCTCTTACACAATTCTTAGGAACAGTGAAAAGTTTGCATCTTTTAGACTAAGGACAAATGTAGGACTCCCCTTGCTCAGATAGAGATAAGCTTCAGGAAAAGCAACTATCTCAGCCTTCTTGATTTCATTTAGCAATTGGGTGTCCGCTAGAATCACTGGATTAACTCTGTCAATAATTACATCCAACTCAGATGCTCTCATGGATTGAAGAGTTGAGAGAGACACCTGTAGACATATGTCCAAGCCACTATCATATTTATTATTAACAATTCTCTTCTTCAGGAAGTTATCAGCTTTGACAATCACAACTCTGAGAAAATTTATGTTGTTGTACAAAGCTCTTTAATAGGTAATATAGTTGTTGTGAAGAGACTATTGAGTTTCGAGCATGTAAACGCAACACAGACAATAATTAAAACCATGAAAAACCAGAATTTTCGAAACCCACCACAAGATTCATGTGAAAAATATATATTTAATTCGAAGATCAGATTGTTTACCTTAAGTAGCTTTATAATTTGGTTAAATAATGGAGATCCAAAGATTTTTCAATCACCATGCATCCCGCTCTCGCGATCTACGTTCTATCGGTATCCACATGAATTCTTGAACTAAAAGATTGGATGTGTACTAGCACAAACTCATTTCATCTTGCTCTCTCCATCTTCTCTCTTGGTGGCTAGGGTTTTAGTAAAAGTCTTGATTATAAAATCAGCCACACAAGAGATGTTATATATATAGTAGAAAAAGAATTATAACTCTTAACTAATTAGAAGTTATTATTAATTTGAAATTCCTGTTTATATAATAATTAAGTCATGCTTAATTATTTAAGAACTAAATTTCATAATTGATATTAGTAAATCCTAATATTATTATTTATCTAATTAATGAAGTCATACTTAATTAATATTATAAATAATTCAAACTACTTTAGTTTAATTTAAATCCAATTTAAATTTATTAATTCTTCAAGCATTCTTTGTGTGTGACAGTATAGATTATTATTACTTGGCAACAAATTATAAATCTAATTTAAAATCATAAACAATGAGCGGCATCTAGTTATACATCATTTCTACCCAAGTAATAATAATTGAATCGGTGATCGATTAAACCTTTCATGAATAATGTACAATGTAATATAATCCCTTTAACCAAATATTATAAATTAAACTAGAGGCATGTAATGTGTCATCCTCATCCTAGTTTAATCCAAGTTCCCTTGATCAATGAGTAGACTATCATATTAAATCAATATTTGAGCGTGGCAACACATTTTATAGTCTAGCTAACACAAGAGGCCAATAATATCACTCCTAAAATAGGAGGGTTAAATCCCACCTAGATCATTCATATTTCTCATACAATCAATAATATATACCCAATGTCCACTTTTATCATTACCCGGTCAAGGATACCTTTAAAAAGAATTGATGTATATCAATTCTCGTATATAAATATAATGACTTCAAGTCTAAGGACCACTACATTATTATCGCTGTGAGAATTACTTATGACACAACATACATGTAGAATCTCACATCGGGTTTGTCAAGCAGCATGTACATTTACAGAGCCTATTTTTTTGACATTAGTATCACTATACCTATGATCAATGAGATGTGATTATCATTTAATAAACACACCAGTCTTAATGCATTATTATTCTCCCTTAATAATAATACTCGAATAGGGACCTTTAGGAATATTGATACTATTCTCATAATCTCATTTTTAAGTCACGTACTTAGAGATATAGAATTGCATATCATATTCCAAGGACATTTATTAATCTAACATTTATATCAAAGTAAATTAAGAATTAATAAATTATGAAGGAAATAATCGATAGAACATAAACATTAATAATCCAAATGTCTTAAATTAAAACATCATAGTGTTGTCTCTAGGGCACAAACACTAACAGAGACATCCTCAAGACTGCTAGAAGTTCATTGAATTCTTGATCTTGACATGGTCCATCTCCAGCATTAAGAACTCTGTCTTTTCAAATATCTTAAGATAGTTTAGCTTGTGAAGAGCTTTGACAAAAGTGAGTTTCTTTAGATTTTCCAGTTTCCTTTGATTGGTGAATCCTAACTTCTATCTCCCCCTTAGTCTTGTTGGCATGCTTGAGTAGTGGATTGGGAATTTATGGTCTCACAGCTTCAGGTAGAGCAGGCAGAGGAACATTCAAGGAACCCATGATAGCTCTCAATTGAAATGAGTTTTGCATTTAGAAGTTTTTGACTCTGCAGTAGAGAAGTTAAGGCTTGAACCTGAGTTATGAGTGAATTATTTGAGGATTGCAAAGTTGACACTTGTTGTTGTAGAGCTTGAAGTTGATGATATGATGAAGTTGATAATGGTGGTTGAGAGTTTCAAGAGCCAAAAGTATCAGAAACACCTTCTTACAACCATTATGAAATCAGATGAGGTTGAGGTTGAGAAGTTGATGGTTAATCATTTGGATTTGAAGTGGATGGTAGTGCTTCAGTTGAACCATATGCGACAGATGTCACAGTTTAATTCACAGCTTGAGTTATGGTTATGACAGTTTGTTGTTCTCCACTCTTGGAGGGAACCTCCATTAAAATTAGAGGGGAGTTGGCTAGGTTAATGTCATGTACTCTAGCCTCAAAACCTTTTGCTTCTTTCAAAACACTGTCACCTGAAGGTGATGTACTTGCCTCTCCCATAGAAGGGTCATTGGAAATTGAACTCCTAGCTTAAATTGTAAGTGGAATCTCAACTAGAATTTTGAGGGGAGTTGTTCCCCCAATAGGAATCTCCAATTAAATTGGAGAGAATTTAGATAGCTCCCCCTAAGGAGTACTATCCTCAAACCTTGTAACTTGTGAAGGTTGATTTGCGCATGAAGGGGGCATATATGACCACCACAGGGTCTTTAGTGAAAACTGATGAAATCCCCTGTGGTTGTGTTAGTTTGATCAAGGTCTACCCCATCATGTAGCCTATCACCAACTGAATGTGGGTCCTCGGTGGTGAGCACAGTTTCTAGAATCATGTCACTTGATGTTGGCAACACTTGAAAGTTAGATTATAGTGTTTGATTATAGGATGAAGAAATTTTAGAAATCAGACTTTGAATCTCAAATTGGAGTGTTGGAAGCTCCCCATGAATAGATGAGGGAGCTTGAATAAATATGCTCTCTTTGTGTGTGCCATCCTTATTTCTTCCTCTATACACTTGAATATGTTTAAGTATAGGTGGAGACTCTGTACATGATGCACTAGGGAGAGTGCTCTTTTCAATGGAGACAGCTTGTTGAGAGGATGCCCCTAGAGTTAGATTAGAGTGTTTGATTATAGGATGAAGAAAATTTAGAAATCATACTTTGAATCGAAAATTATAGTGTTGGCAGCTCCCCCTGAATAGATGAGGGAGCTTCAATAGATGTGATCTCTTTATGCGTGCCATCCTTATTTCTTTTTTCATACACTTGAATATGTTCAAGTGTAGGTGCATACATTGTACAAGATGCAGTAGGGAGAGTGCTGTTTTGAATAGAGACACCATATTGAGAGGATTCCCTTAGAGTCTGTTGTTGTCCCTCTTTTTTTACTACACCCTTTTGAGAGGATGCAATGGTGGCTTGAGTGGCCAACCCAGTTTGTTTAGCCTTCTTTTCTTTTTTAACCAAGGGTGACTCTGTTTCTGTTTGTTGCTCACCACTCTCATTTATAATTGATAGGTTTGCATGCGTTCTCTTCTTTTTACTCACTCCACCTTTTTGAGAGGATGAAGTGGTTTGTTTCCTAGCTTTTAATGGTACAGAACAAAGGGTCTCAGCACTGAAAGGTCCCAGTTGGTGTTACTGTGTTTGTTTTTCCATAGGTTCAGGAATTATTGATGCACTAGATGTTAATGTAATTTGAGACCTCGTATCAGGCATGGGGTAAGGATACGTCTTGATTCTTTTCAACTTAAAAGGATTGATTCTAAAACTTACAGGTACCGTGTTCTTTGTAGTAAGTGATCCAAATTTGTTTTTGACACTTGCATACAATTTCCTATTAATGATCTACTAATACCATTAAGTAAATGAATGTCCTTAACCTTATGATTTAAAGTGGACATTATAAACCTAGAAAACAATATTTCCTTAGCTCTTTTAGCTGGTGGCATTGTGAGCCTGGTGCTCAGTTCTTCAAGGATCAGTAAGCCCACATGCAAGTGTCTGTTGTAGGATATGGAGTGCACCAGCTTCCCGAAAATACTTGATATATTGGCATAGACTGTCTTTGTGCAGGTGAAGGCCTTTATGATTGAGTCAAATAAGAAAGACCACTCTCTCCTCAGATATTTGTTGTTGAGACTGGCCAGATTCATCTTCTCACCGTAGTTGACAAAATCCATGAATTTATACTGATACTATTGAGTGGGAACCTCCACCATGTTCTCAGTAGGGATACCCAAAGATTCATTCACATGTTGCTCAATGAACTCGGTTTGTTGGCCTCCAATAGAGCAATTCACCACTATAGATACACCATTATCATGCATAACTATTCTCACTACAACTGTTGTCCAAAACTTATGCATAACATCCAAGTAGAGGATTCGGTTAGCAGTCAAAGTTTCATTCACATCATGAAAGATAGGACACAAATAAAAACATAACAAACCCCTTGTAAATATTAAGAGCTTGGTTAGCATCTGTGAAAGCAAGGTAGTAAGTGCTGTTCTTGGGGATTATAACTCTTGCATTGTTTAGTGCCATTGTGGATGAGTAAAGGTGAATGGGTCAGAAAAATTAGAGAGAATGAACTTGAAAGGAGAGAGAAATTGGTTTGGATTTGAAAAAGTAGGTCACTTCGAGTTCACGAAGGTGTAAAGATGTGTATGTCGAGATGTCTAGGAATTTATAGTAAAAGTGAATGACTTGTTGAGAACTAAAAATGGAAGTTTGGAATTTGATTATTGAGAAGTCATATTTTTGAAATTAGATACATATCGATATGTTATTTTATTGACTTTTATAGAGAACTAAAAATGATGTATTGAGAAGTCCAATAAATACCTAGTTTGTCTTGAATGGATTGAGTTTTTCTAATTTTTTTTTAGTCAATCAAAATAAAATCAGAATGAATTTACCAAAAGTATTTCACTAAAAAAATTTATTAAATCAAATTATTTCAGTTCTAAAATATTGATAAGTCTAAATTACTTGTAGAGAACCCTATGAGTTAACACATGTGGAGAACTCTACAGTGACTTACCGATAATTCATAATGAAACTTGTCGAGAAGTCCTTCGAGAAGTCAGAAAAATGACTTATCGAGAACCTACTCGAGAAGTGTCAAAATGTCTTGTCGAGAAGTCAATTAAACTTATCAAGAACTTTGTTCTCTATATACTTTTGTTGTTTTTGATTGTGCCTAGTTTTAATTTCATGTATTAAAAAATGAAATTAATAAATTTGAATTTTGAAAAATAAATATACAAATATTTATAAAATATTTATAAATCATATTTCAGTTAATTTCTATTTAAATCAAATTAATTTTGATTCCCTTAGAAATTAATCTGCTGCAAAACATTTAGCTGAGTTCTTGCCTTTAGGATGAAGAATTTAAAATTCTAATTTCACCAACAAGTTTGGTGAAAGTTGCTTCATCCAAAGGTTTAGTAAAAATATCAGCTAACTGTTTTTCTATTGGAACAAAAATTAGCTCAATGGTACCATTTATAGCATATTCTCTAATAAAATGGTATCTTACATCAATGTGCTTTATCCTAGAGTGATTAACACGATTAGCCATAATGGATATTGAACTAGTGTTATCATTTATGATAGGAATTTTGTTTAACACTAGACCATAATCCATTAGCTGATTTTTAATCCAAAGCTCTTGAGCACAACAACCGCTTACAACTATGTATTCAGCCTCTACTTTAGAAGTTGACATAAATTGTTGCTTCTTGCTATACCGGGAGACAAGTCTTTGTCGTAGAAATTGACAACTTCTACTTGTACTCTTTATGTCAACCCTGCATCCAGCAATATCTGTATCTGTGTATTTAATAGCTTCAAAACCTGTTCACTTGGAATACCATAATCCCAAGTTTGGAGTCCCATTTAGATATCTGAAAATTTTCTTTATAGCCATCAAATGTCATTCTTTTGGATTGGTATAAAATCTTGTACACAGACATGTTGCAAACATGATGTCTGGTCTACTTACACTTAAGTACAACAAGATCCAATCATTCCTTTATAGCTTGAAATATATACACTTTTGCCCTTTTTATCTTCATCCAACTCTGTAGTTGTAGACATAGGTGTAGATTCAGATGAACAATCAACCATACCAAACTTCTTCAATAAATCCTTCACATAAAGTTTGCCTAATGAAGATTCCATCACTTCTTTGACTAACTTGAAGTCCAAGAAAGTAACTTAATTCCCCCATCATACTCGTTTCATATTCACTCTACATAAGCTTAAAGAATCTTCACAAACATCATCACTATGCTTAAATCATAATTAAAAATAAAAATTCAAAAAAACCCCAAATAAGTTGAAGAGGGTTTTAGAGTTCCAAAATAAATCAAAAAGCCCCAAATAAACCGAAGAGCGTTTTAGAAACTTATTGAAAATATGTAAAAACAAAAAACCCTCAAATATAGATGAGGGCTTTATAGTTTCTAACATATATTAGGCATGTATTAGGCTTTAGTGGCTAGTATTAGGAACATACCAGTACAATCGAATGGAAGAAGAGATCGTGTGAAGAAAATCACCGTGAATAGAGAAGAAAATCATTTAGATGGAAGAAAAAAAATCATGTTGGGGACTTGAATAACTTATGTCCGGGAGTAACTAATGTAGGAGAAGAGTAACAGATGCGGGATATAAAACTTTGGTATATAAAATTTTGGGGGATACTAAAAAAATAAAGGGTAACTAAGAGAGAAATTAAAAAAGTTTCATTTCCTATCAACGACCTAGATACATATCTGCTTTAATCCAGTGATCAATAATATTAATTATTACATATTTTTCTTAAAAACTTAAAAATTAAGAATTAAAAAATATAGAATTTATCCATATATTTGTACATATTTTTACAAAACAGACTAACAAATGTTTAATTTAGCCACCGTTGTAAGATATACTCGCACATAACGGTTCCTACCTGAAATCATTATTCTAGGTAATATTATTTAATTAGTAGGTGGGTAACAGTTTCTTATCCAAACCGTTGTCTAATAAGTTTCCCCAGTAATGGTTTTTGTCCTAAACCGTTGTCTATAACCTAAAATAAAAATAAGCAGTACTCTCTAGTCAAACTTTTAATTTTAAAAAGTTCGATGTTTGCGAGTGTATATATTGATAAAACATTCGATGTTATCCATAAAAGTTAATTTTTTTCTACCGTAAAAGTTCGATAATCTGATTTGAACACGTCGAATAACTATGTAGGCAACATATAATTAAAGATTCATGCAAACGTATCGCTATAATCAATAAATAACTATATAGATTACACTAACAGAGATGCTTGAGGATAAATATTTATTGAACATATAATACTTGAGGACATTAAGTCCTTGTTTGGAAAATTTGAAAATAATTAAAAATGCAGTTGTAATTACTATGTGTAGCGCGGTTTGGTTCCGGGGAGTTTTTGGCCAAACCCGAAACTGAAACCGCATGCCCTTGATTTTTAAAATTTAATACTTATATGTTGAATTTATGACTTATAAGTTGATAAGTTGAATGTTAGTAACAACATAATTTTTTCTGAACTTATTGATTTTTCTTTTTTCATTAATTTTTTTAAATAAAATATGTTTTAAAATGCTAATCTAATCTAAAATTAATGAATTTTACCAACATGTTGAATTGTTGAATTATGATTTTAGTGAAAACAAGTGTAAAGCTATTTTATTAAAAGCATTGTGGTTTCTTATTTGGCAACAAATTTACCTTGTAATTTGTTAATTTGTTGCAAAATAAGAAACTACAAAGTTTTCAATAAAATAAATTTACATTTGTTTTCAGTAAAATCATAATTCAACAATTCAACATCCAATTAAAATTCGTTAATTTTAGATTAGATTAACATTTTCAAAAATAAAGTTTATGAAAAAAGGAAAAATCAAAATAGGTTCAGAAAAAAGTACATTGTTACTAACATTCAACTTATCAACTTATAGGTCATAAATTCCACTTATAAGTTGAATGGACTCATAAGGTGAATTATAAGTCGGAAAAAAACAAGTCCTAATTATGAAAAATTTAAATTCTATCATTCATATGCAACAATTTGATATATTTTACAAGTACATGTACAATAAAGAATATTACTACGTACACTGACATATACACATGATACTTAGGTTTACGTAATAACAAAATAGTTATAGGGTTTAGGGATTACGGTTAGGATTTATGGATTAGGGGTTATGAAAGTAGTTCAACGGTAATGATAATAACTTGGACTAATATAAAACACACAAAAGTAATAATAAAAAACTACATCCCTAAAATGGTTAGATTTTATCATCCATACGGTTGGATCGTTGAAAGAGTAATTTTCTAAATTAATCGGGTTGAAATTAGGGTTTAAAGTTTATGGTTTGGGGGTAATTGATAATGCTTAGTAAGAAAGTTTCGAATAATATAAAAGCACATCGGTACATCTTTTTCTATAAAGGGTATCAATATTGTAAATTAATAGAATATTATCAATGGTAATTATATTCGTATTGGAAGTACATTCGTATGTTTGGATCGTTGAAAGGGTGATTTAAACATCCGTACAATTGGATCATCGAAAATGTTTACAAATTGAAAAAATAATGATAAACAGGATATTAACTCGAAAAAGTCGAACTTATCGGTAGTCAATTATATATAATAGTTTATAAAACAACTATATAATCTAGTGTTGGGCAATAGTTTTTCAAGTATACCATTGTGTAAAACAATATATATTTAGGAACCAGAACATATAAGCCCTAATTTCACATTAAAACACTACACCATAAGTGGTCTATTATAAAAGTAAAAAAAGTTTTGTTGAAGGCCAAAAAGTGTGGTTGTACATTAAAAAAAGGGCTATGGTTACACTTTTGTGAAAAAACAGTTCGTAACAAATGTGGTCGCTACCTTAGGGGTCTATGGTTACACTTTTCAGTTTTTAGGTTACATTGACAAAACTGTGCCCATAGATGGTATACGCCTACACTTTCACATTTATAGTAACATTTTGAGTAATGTAACCATAGACTTATAGTCACACCATTATTTTTGTTTGTTACATCAAATTGTTGTTACCAAAACGCCTTTTTTGAAAAACTCTATTTTCATTGGTAACACTTTTTATATATGGTAACATGTTTTTAATATACATTATTTAGCTTTACTAACAGTTTTTGTTGGCTTTACCTACACTTTTAAAGTATTACTAACATCAAATTCTGACCATTTACATCATAGTGGCTACACATTAAAAGGCTATGCTAACACTTTATTTTAAAAAAAGAAGACAATATAGTGTTTGAAAATACCACTTCCCATTACATAACCAACAATCATTTCAATCTAAAATCCACAATGACAATCCAATACATAAGCAGCAAAAATATAACTACTGCCAACAATATATCCAAGGCAATCCAAATAAACTACTACAACAATCCAAGGCAAGCAAAACAAATCGATACCATCTAATACCGATAATATATAGCTAAGTACCCTCACCAAATTTAAGTACCATTTCCAACTGAACAACGCACTAGTTCATAAAATTTAAAGGGTAACCATGACAACTTCTACTCAGACTCACCCGGATCAAGACCCATCCAAATCTTCTGTAGATTTATCCAAAGCATTGAGGTTGCTGTTCAAATTTGGATTTTGCTCTGCCAATATTTTCATCATCTCGCGAACCCTTTGATCAAGCTTCTCATCCATCTCTTTCTGAAGTTGGGCCCGAATTTTTGCATAGTCATGCTCTGGAACTAGAACTGGAACCGATATTGTGCGCGGTGTTCTTGGAGACTTTGGTTTTTGGTATTTTTTACAAACTAGCCTTCCAATCATGTAAGATGGGTGGTGTTCCTTGGTGTCATGAACCAACTCATTGGTAGCGTCAACACCATCAGTTTGCAGAGTTTTCTGAACCTTGGCATGTATAAAGATGAAATAAGAGCCACTATTAACAAACTGTCCAGCAGACAAGATGAAAACTCTAAGTGAACCAAACAATAACAGTTCATGAAATTCAATAGACTTTAGGGAATCTATCTAGCAATAGTCATTTTGAACGGGAATTTTCTATATTTCCAAGATTTTTATTTTATACGTACTATCTAAGTTTATTATCTTTTTTGTAATCCAACTTTGTAGAGGCATTATTTTATATGTATCTTAGTTTATTATCTTTTTTATCTTAGTTTTTTAACTAATTATTTTTTAAAATAATTAATTTCAACTCACATATAATCACTATACTAAATTAATTAAACCTGTAGTACTATATGCTCCGATTTTAGCTTCTTTTTTTTGCTAATTTCAGCAAACAAAATATCACGAATTAATGTATCATAAGACTAGAAAATCTAAATAATCAGCTAGAAATCTATAAAATAAACTTACAATTTTTTCATTAACGACTATAGCCATCTCATCTGGTAACTTGTAACTGTGTTTGTCATCTCGTTTATGCGTCTCCAAATACACATCAGCATCAGAAACTTTTAACAACTCTTCCAGTTCATCATCATCAATACCCAGGTGCAATTTATCAAGTCTGTCAAGTAGCTGAAATTCATAGAGTTAAAGTACAATTTAGTGCAGAAAATAGTTTAACAGTTTCTATTTAGGATGATTAAAATGAAATTGAGTGAGTCACAAAATTTTTACCAATTTGTTAGTAACTTGGGAAAAAGTTCTCGGCCCAGTTGTATGTGGCTCTATTACTTTTTTCGTGCTTCCACATTCCTTTTTGCTATCTCCTATTGGATTAACACATAATAAAAAGAAATTGACACGTAATTAAGGAGACAGTTGACACAAAATTAATAAGGAGAAATTAAATATACAGTTTATACCTGACCATTTTCGTCACCCCAATATGTCAAAAGAATCTTCCAATTTTTAAGAGAAACATCCCTCGGCCTATGCCTTAACCTCTTCTCATCCGTAGCATATTTTAGAATAATAATCTCGTTTTTAACTTTTGGTGCTCCTGAACTGATCACCCAGGGTTGTAAAAACCCACGATTTAGCCTCTTCCGGAATAATGTATTTATCCTACAAAAAACAACAAAAAATGCATAAATAATAAAAAATAAAAAAAATAGTAGCACAAATAATGAACTCATGAAAATTAATTCACCTTGACATACTCCCATAACAGCTCTTTTTCGGGAACTTGATACCAACTAGCACACGTGAGCGACACGAACTGCCAGAGGGTTGTCCCCAAAAAGTTGTTAAATTCGGCAATTGACCACTTTCCTCCACAAGATACAGGTTGAAATTGATCATTCAGGGTGATCACTTTTTTCTCCGTATTGTTATGAACATGGTTCATTTTGGTCCTCCCTCTCTTTCTTTTTCGAGCTTCACCAACAGGTGTATCTCCTAATCCTCCTATGCATCAGTTTTAAATATCAAATGCAGGAAAACAAATATGCCTAAAATATGATGTAACTAATTAGCATGAAAATATATTATGCATAAAATTACTCGATTCTGATATCACTTGTTGCGTTCCAGATTCAAGCTTCGGGATCTCCTTATGAATGCCAAGTTTCTCACATTTCCGTAATTCATTATAAGCAACCATAGAACCAAGGCCGTATTTCAAAGCTTGTAGTTTTTCTTTTACAGTAAGCACTGGCGTCTCATTTATCTTCAAATTATAATCATTAAAATTATAAATTTATTAGAAATATTTACAACCTTCTCCAATATAATCTACTTTAGCCGTATTATTTTTGACTTAATATTTTAATTCAATTTTATTAGGAATCATACACTAAAATTGAAATGCATAAAATTCAAGTATACCTCATCAACATGATCAGGTGACCCCATAGTTGGTTCCTTATTCTGGGATTCTTCAACCAGTTTATTAGCCTGACCACGCGTTCGGGGGCCACCAGAATTACTTGGAATTACTCTCTGTTTCTTGGCCTTTTTTTGTCTCTACATGAATTTACATTTGTCAGCAAGTATCATAAGTATTGAGAAGATATGATGCTACAAACATGATTTGATTAAAAAAATATATCTTTGAACTGCCAATATCATCCTCATCATGGTAACTTTGTTCACCAACTTCCTGATCATTATCAGAGATATAATCACTTTCAGCTCCATCTTCATTTGGTTGTTTGGCTTTGCGTTTTTTCGTCTCACTTGCCGGCTTAGTTCTGCACAACCCAAGCGCCTGAAGCTTTGCTTTATTTTTTGCAACATTTTTGTTCCTTCTCTTCTCATAGTCATTACATCCATCACCTTCAACTTCCTTTAGCATCTCTCTACTCCCTCCAGATTCCAAAAAAGTGATTTGTCCAGCACCGGTTCCGCTCCCATCTATGTCCTTCACTATAATTTCTGGACTTTTTTCAACTGCACATTTTGGACTTGGTTGAACTGCAACTTTTGGACTTGGTTCAACTGCAGCTTTTGGACTTGGTTCAACTGCACCTGTTGGACTTGGTTGGTATTTAGAACTCACATCATGATAGGTGTTGAACTTCAGTTTCTTCCTTGTGCTTTTTCTTCGTTCCTTCTCATTATTAATATCCTTAAGTGTCACAAAAGTCCTTTTATCGACATTATTTTCCACCACTTTGAAAGTGCTTGATCTTGGCCTTACAATCATAAAAGGCTGCATTTACTTCATTGGAGGTATAGATTTGTCAACTATGTTGTCAATGTAAAAAGAGACATCTGATTTGTCACGAGTTGCTTCATTTACACCTTGATCATCTGTCACAAGTGTCCACCCTCTGCGATTAACATATAATCCTCCAATCTCCTTGTAATTTAGCTCTTTAACATAATCCATCATTTCACAATAAGAAAGACGATCACGGTCCACGTAAAAAATTTCAACCTTACCACCAGAGTACCTGGTCTTCATGAATTCTCCACTGTGGTGCAATTAAACTTTCACACTGTCGATGTCCATCCTGCAACAAAATACGAAAACAGAGATCAGTCAATGTATTGAATTACTTGACTAAAACATAACATAAATTCTTATGTTTATTTGAGACTGAAACAAAATAGATCGTACAAATATTTGACTAACACAAATCACATATGCATGATTTCCATGTTAATTTCAGACTTAATATAAACATAAAACAAGTAATCACAAAAACATAGTTGACAATTAAATTACCATGTAATTTACATAAATAATCTCTAATTTTCACAATCAATTTACCAATATTTTCACATAAATAATGCCTAATTTTCACACAAATAATGCCTAATTCTCATAGAAATAAGACCTAATTTTTACAATAAATTTACTAATATTTTCACAGTAATAATGACTAATTTTTACAAAAATAATGCGTAATTTCACAGAATTAATACCTAATTATGCCTAAGTTTCACAAAAAATGTACCAAGTCAATGATTATTAGTTTCATGAAGCCAATATGATGGATTGCGAATCTGTGTTGCAGGAACATCTTTCCTAAACCAACTACTTTCCTGATCCGCTTGTTCTTCAATTATAAAACAAAAAATTGTGTCATTTGAAAATTGGCCATATAAATCATCTTCAACTACGTCGTTATCTTGTGTATCATTAATCTCAGCTGACAACTTCTTAATAGGATAGTTGAAATTTTTTTCAACGGGATCTTCAATAAAAAACACCTGCTACACTTGTGTTTCCAAGACATAGCGATCATTTTTTTTGACAAACTCGGTTAAAATTAACTCGAGTAAAACCAAATGAATCCTTGTCATCTTTATACCATGTACATCTAAACAGAAAAACACGAAAGGCTCCCCAGTACTCAATTTCTAATATTTCTTGAATTGATCCATAATAACTAACTTCCCCAACTGATGGATTTGTGTCTTTTGAACTTGTGAAACTAGTAGATAGGGCTGTCAAGAAGACACCACTATTTTGTATGGTGAACTTGCGATCTCTTTGCTCTGTATGAAACCTATATCCATTGACTACGTACCCGCTATACCGCTTAGCTTGTCATCTTGGACCCTTTGCTAAGGAAGCTACTTCCCTTGAAATATTCATTTTTTTGCTAATTTCAGACCTGAACCACTCACATACTGCATTAGTACGTGTTTTTTCAGTTTTATACTGTATAAAATTCGCAATATTCTCCAAGTTGGAGTCCAATAACTTATGATGTTTCTTGGAATCATACACATAAATGGTTTATTAGTTTTTTTAATTCATATTTTATTTTATTTACTTAAGAAGTGTTCTGTCAAGTATTTCATTTAGGGGACTTACTCAATTAGGTCTTCCATTTCTTTGTCATCATAGTTAAACAGAATGTACCTATGAGCCATGATCCAAGTATCTTCACCTAAGTTAATGTCCTTCCCATATTTGCTTTTCCCTAAACCGATAGCATACCCACCTTTTTCTGCATTTACACTTGGAGACTCATTGACTGATTTGTTTTGGTCATCATTGAGAAACCTTGCATAGAATGTCAAACATTTATGAGCAAGGTAACCTTCTGCAATGGATCCTTCAGGTTTACTCCTATTACAGACATACTTCTTTAATACACCGAGGTATCGTTCAATGAAGTACATCTATTTTTGCTGGACTGGTCCACCATATTGAATTTCTTTGCACAAATGTACCGGTAGGTGGACCATAATGTCAAAGAATGGATTTGTAAATACGTTCTCAAGTTGACAAAGTATTTCAATAATCTCCTCTTGCAACCTTTTTATTTCATCCAACTCAATGACTTTAGAACAGATGCATCTAAAAAATTCACCTAGTCTGATCAGGGGTACTGCAACCTCGGGCTTTAACGATACTTTGATAGCAAATTTTAACAGGTATTGAATAATTACATGTGTATTATGACTCTTATGTCCCATCACTTTCCTATCTTGCAGACATTTGCTAATGTTGGAAGCAAAACCGTAGGGGAATTTCGCATTTTGAAGAACGGAACAAAATATTTCCTTTTCTTTGTTCGTCATGTCAAACTTTGCCGCCCTAAATTCAAGATTTTTTCCATCAGTAGAGGGCATAGGATGAAGCGCCTTCCTAATACCTTGATCTTGCAAATCTAAGCTAGCTGCTAGATGGTCTTTCGTCTTAACACCAATGTTTAGCAAGGTGCCTAAAACACTATCGCATATGTTCTTTTCAATATGCATAACATCAAGGTTATGCCGAGTTAAGTTGTCCTTCCAATATGGCAAGTCAAAAAAGATTGATTTTTTATTCCAAGGGTTGATATCGCAACTAAATTTTCTTTTTTTACCCACCCTACCAAAAGAATTCTGGTAACCATTGAGAATTTCGGCAACTTGTCTCCCAGTTAACATAGGAGCACTTGTTCCAGTCTCTACTTCACCATTAAATCTTCTTTTGTCAAATCTCCACTTGTGATTTGGGCTAAGAATTTCCGATGGTTCATATAGCACAATGTCTTGCTATGCTTCAAATACATCGACGATGTTTCATTATGGCAAACTGGGCACGCAAGCTTCCCATTTGTGCTCCACCCCGACATCATTGCATATCCCGAAAAGTCAGAAATTGTCCAAAGAACACTTGCTCGTAATGTAAATTTCTGATTAGTTGTAGCGTCATAAGTTTCCACCCCTCTTTTCCACACCTCTTTCAACTCCTCAACTCAGAGGTTGCATGTAGACATCAATATTGTTCCCCGGATCATTTGGACCAAGAATAATTGTTGAGAGAATTCAGTTCTATGGTTTAATGTTAATCCATGGCGGAAGGCTGTAGTTCACGACTACAATTGGCCATATGTTGTGTGTGGCACTCATCTTGCGAAACGGATTGAACCCATCTGTAGCTATACCCAATCTAACATTGCGAGGTTCTGTTGAAAACTCAGGATATTTGGCATACATGGTCTTCCAGGCTTCACCATCAGCCGCATGTCGTAACTTCCCATCTTTCTTTCGTTCAAATGCATGCCACACCATTTTTTAGCAAAATCTTCGCACATATACAGTCGTTGTAGCCTTGGGATGAGCGGAAAAAATCTCATTACTTTGGCAGGAATTCTACTACTGTTAACGTCCAATTCTTGTTCCTGGCCTTGCTCCACACCTTTCCACCAAGAAATACCACAAGTTTTGCAACAAACTCTATCTTTATTATCACCCCAATACAAGATGTAATCATTCGGATATGCATCTATCTTCTTGTAGTCAAGACCAAGATCTTTGGTGATATTTTTAGCTAAATTAAAAGTGGAAGGCACGTGTGCATCAACCTAGACGCTCGACTATCACAACAGACCTAAATAGAGAATCATTCCTAATTTACATATCGAGGCGACATTAAAATTACGGTAGTCCTCTGGACCAACATAATCAGACTATATATGGGGAACCTAGCTAATAACTAATAAACAATGCATATATGTTATCTTAGTTGCAGGGCAGTCATACTTATACTCATACATTGCATATCATAAACACTCGAAACAGTCATACTAATTGAAGTCCTACCCTCGCCAATATTCACCTAAAATATAACAAATATTATCAAAAATATTTTCATGTTCTTATTAAACAGAGTTTCCTAGGGCAATTTAGGAAATATGAATATGAATACATAAGCTAAAGTACTCCAAATAGTGGCAATTTATAAAACTAACAAGGGCACAAAAGAAAGTTATGGATTTACGAAAAACCAATCTCAGAAACATAATATTTCTAGCATAAATCACAACCAAAAACAGAAATAAATCACAAAAAATAACAAAAAAACAAAAAATAACAACCAAAAAATTACAAAAAACACACCATTCGATTATATGAGGAACCCCATCCAAAAAACATAAATCACAAAGAAACAAATCACATGTAATACAAACCAAATCACATGCAGAGAGAAAACATAAAAAAAAAGATAAACACATTCATAAACAGAGAGAAAAGAGGGAAGCATACTTGTAGAAGACTTGTTTGAAATCCCTAATCCAATACCCGACTCAAGACCCAAAACCGAAGACCCGATTGAAAGCCCAATTGATTCAAATCCCTAATTTTAAAACTTCGATTGAAACTCCAATTGATTCAAATCCCTAATTTTGGTGAGTGTTTGAGTTTTGAGTGAGAGGTGAGTAAGAGGGTGACTGAGATGAGAGTGTGAGTTAATTTTGAGTGAGAGGTGAGTTTTGAGTTTGTGTTGAGTGAGAAATGAGAGTGTTTAATTTTTGGACAGTGTAGTAGTTGGGGGTAATAATTCCCCCTTGTGTTTTTTAATTAATTCAAGCCTCCCGCTCATCAGTTGGATTTCATTTTCATTCAACCGCCCAATAAACTCAGTTATTAGTTACACTATTTTTAAGACCAACGGTTACATTAGTTAAAGTGTAACCGTAGATGCGTCATATTCTCTATGGTTACACTAAATTAGACCAATGGTTACAATGAAAAAAGTGTAACCATAAATAGCTAAAAATAATTTTAAGGCACCTATAGTCACAGTTTAGCTGGTTACACTGAAAAAACCGTTACAAGAGGCCACTTATGGTGTAGTGAAACTAGGAGATGCAAACAAAAAATCAGATAGAAACCACATAAGCATATAAAAAAAGAGAGAGGAGCATACCTAATTTCAGATTCAAGACTCGATTGAAACCATAATTGAAGACCCGTTTGAGAGTCCACACCTAATTCGAGAGAGTGGTGAGAGGTGAGATTAAGTGGTGAGAGGTGAGGTGACGGAAATTTTGAGTGGTGAGAGGTGAGGTGAGGTGAGAGTTTGATTTGAGAGAATGTGAGAGTGAGAGGGAGTTTCAGTGAGTGAGTGAGAAATGAATGTGAGTGTATAATAATTCCCCCCTTCTGTTTTTAATTATTTTCAACTTTCGATCCTGTTTTTCTTTAAAGTCCCGCCCAACATTTCAGGTTTTAGTTACATTTCTTTTGAAAGCAATGGTAATACCAAATTTAGTGTAACCATGGATGCCTCATTATACCTATGATTACACCAAATTATAACAATGGTTACACTAAAAAAATGTGTAGGCATATGTAGGCTAATTTTTTTTAAATCATTTATGGTAACACTTTACCTTGTAATACTAAAAATAAATGTTACAATAGTCCATATATGGTATAGTGAAATGAAGCACATAATTTAATATATGACGAAAGACCAAGTGCATCATCCATTGAAAGATAATCTGAATCAGCCGTTAAAAGGAAAATATCAACATTTGTTGAGCCATCAATAGTAGTTGAAATCCAATACAGATCGCAATGAGAAAGAACCCCAACTTCAAGTCAAAGATCAACAAACACTGGGGGAGTTTCTTCTACTCAAACGTCAATCACTCATCAAGACAACTATGAGACCTCTTCATCTAGAGATAATCTACCTTAACAGAGAAAATGGACTAGAGATCACCCATTTGAATTAATTATTGGTGAAGCATCTTCAAGAGTGTAAACAAGGAAGACAACTCAAGAAGAATGTCTATATAACAACTTTCTATCACCAGAAGAGCCTAAAAAGGTAGAGGAAGCTCTGTTGGATCCTCATTGGGTTTTAGCATGAGGAGCTAAACCAATTTGAAAGAAATAAAGTTTGGAAGCTAGTACCCAAGCCTAAAGGAAAGAATCCTACTGAAACCAAGTGGGGGGGTATTCAGAAAAAGGATGGATGAAAATGGCATAGTGGTCATGAACAAAGCTAGATTGGTTGCTCAGGGCTATTGTCAACAAGAAGAAATAGATTCTGATGAAAGTTTATTCTTGTAGCAAGACTTGAAGCCATCAGAATCTTTCTAGCCTATGCAGCCCATGCCAATTTCAAAGTCTATCAAATGGATGTTAAAAGTGCCTTTCTAAATATAGATTTGGAGGAGGAAGTCTATGTCCGTCAGCCTCCTGGTTTTGAAGATCCCAATTTTCCAGAATATGTCTACTATCTTTTGAAAGTAGTGTATGTACTGAAGCAAGCACCTAAAGCCTGGTACTCAAAGTTTCTCTTAGAAAACCATTTTAGAAGAGATACTGTTGATAAAACTTTATTCTTTAGAAATGTTAATGGCTCTAGTATACTTGTTTAAATTTATGTAGATGATATTATATTTGGCTCTACACATGAAAAACTTTACAAAAAGTTTGCCAAATTGATGCAAAGTAAATATGAAATGAGCATGATGGGAGAACTAACCTAAATTCTTTGTTTACAAGTTAGTGATGGAATATTCATTAGTTAAACCAAATATATATATGATCGCTCAAAGAAGTTTGACTTAATGGATTGGACGTCTGCAAAAACTCCCATGACCACTACAACTAAACTTGAAATAAACACTACTGAAAAGTCTGTGGATATTTCAAGCTATAGAGGTATGGTTGTTTCACTTTTATATATAACAGCCAGTAGACCAGATATAATATTTTCTACTTATCTTTGTGCTAGATTTTAGGCTGATCCTAGAGAATCTCATTTAATAACTATTAAAAGAATTTTAAGATATCTTAAAGGAACACCAAAATTTGGCATTTGGTATCCTAGAGATTTTGGTTTTGATCTAACTGGTTATTCAGATACAGATAATGCAGGTTATAAAATTGATAGAAAAGGTACTACAAGAACCTGTCCATTTCCAGGAAATAAGCTAGTATCCTGGTTTAGTAAAAAGAAAAATTGAGTCTCTACTTCTACAACTGAGGCAGAATATATTGCTGCTGGTAGCTATTATGAACATATTTTATGGATGAAAAATCAACTATTGGACTATGGTCTACAAATGAATAAGATTCTTATTTTCTGTCAAAACACAAGTGCCATTGCAATTACTGAAAATCCAGTACAACATTCAAGGACCAACATTGACATCAAGTACTATTTTATTAGAGAGCATGACATGAATGGTACTGTGGAACTTCATTTTGTTCCAAGTGAGAAGTAACTTGCAGACATCTTTACCAAGCCACTTGATGAATCCACCTTTACTAGGTTGGTAAGTGAGTTAGGTATGCTTAATTACTCTTAATTTGTTGTGATGTCTAAGCAATTTGTAATGCATCCAGAGTAAAATTTGATATTTTCTGTCAAAGATGAAATTTTGGCTAAGACATAATTTAAATCTCGACGGATGTTCATTATCCGTGAAAAAGGAATATCCGTTGAATCCTATCATCTGTCGAAGTATCAGTTATTACTTTGGGTACTTTCAATTCTTATCCATCGAAATGCTCTCAATCTTTGCCGTTAATTCTAGTCAATATCTGTTGAGTTTACTTCCAGCCTGTAAGTATACCTCGATGGATAATTATTAGAATTTTGACAATTTTCTTTTTTTTAAACGACTATTTTGGGCTAATTTGATAGGTTACTTTATTTTACTTTTTAATTTTTGACAGTTTATTTATGAGATAATATAAAAGCCAATTACTTTTTTTATTTTTGCTTTTATCTTTCTCACACTACTCTAAAAATCCACATAGGCAACCCCTACAATATAGTTGCATAAGGCCTAAATGGTGTTGCATTAGATAATAGGCAACACTAGACGAGAGTTGCTAATGTGGATGTGGCCGTAGATGCCTAATGCAACACTTTCTGCAAAACTAGAAAGTATTGTATTATGCCTCTTTTGTAACACTAATGGCATAATGCAATACTTTCTAGTTTTGCATAAGAAAGGAAACAACACCTGGTGTTGCACAAGAAAGAAGCCACCTTATTCCAGAGTCCTACGTGGCAAGTGACACGTCACTTTTCTAGATCAGCAATGGTCCCTACCTTGCCACATCAGTAGGGGTCCCACTTGCCACATTAGCGGTGGGCCCCATTGTTTTCCACGCCGGCAGTGGGCCCCACTGTTTTCCACTTCGGAAGTGGGCCGCATATTTGCCACATCAGCAGTGGGCCCCACAATATGTAATACAACACTAATTTTTTTTAATATGCAACGCCAATTGTAGTCAATTGTAACACCATTATTGTCATTTGCAACATCATTTTTCATTATATGTGACACCATATGTAGTCAAATGCAACCCTTCATAAATAAAATACTGGACATAATTGTTCTATTTTTACATGGTTTCTTCTAAACAAGGCTTCCAACAGTCAACCTAACAAGCACCTAAAATGTTTTAAAATTTACTAAACTAAACTAAATGAGGTACATACACCAAATTCTAACTTCCAAAGTACATAAAACCTAACTTCAAAAGAAAAAAATCAAAATACTAGTTGTTGCTAATACTATAAGCGAACACCAAAGTCGCAAGATCCCTAATTTACTAAATGATACCAAAAATTAAAGCTTTCCATTATCCAGCATTTTCAGCTTTTCGTTCCATATTAAAACTTTATTGTAGTTATCCGCTGTTGCAAACTACCAGAGAAGGGACTAAAGTAATGTTAGCTTCAAGTCCAGAAAGAGGGTAAAATTTCTTGACTTCATCCATCTTAATGGGTTGTCAAATAAGAATGTGAGGATAGTCAAATTACACAACAGCACATATCGGAGAAAACAGAGACTACATAAATTGGAGAAATCAATTTAACATACACATACCACAGTACATGGAGTAGCATAATGCTAAAATAACCGAAAATGACTCGACTCCTAAGAAGTGATAAATGCAGATTAACAATCAATATTTTAATTGATAAATAATTCAAAACCACAATTTTCTGATGTGTTAAAGCGGCTTAATCAAATAATTCACAGAATAGATCACTAAGCTTATCAGGTCCCAAAACTGTACAGGTTCCAAAACTGTTTGTCATCACTGGTGGAATGCTTTAATTCAATGGTGCTTAAAGTATAATTACATTGAGAAGATATAATCATATTCACCAATTCATCAAGTGAAGTAAACAATTTATCCAAGTTAATAACAATATCTTTGTCAAAAAGTTGAAGCTGATTTTATTTTTAGAGAGATAAAATATTAAGTTACGACTTTTAACTATAAACATCTTAAAATACTAACCTTTTTCAAGTATATAAATACCACAATATATATAAAATGAACATATACCAATCTAATAATGAGTGAAATAGAGGAACTAAAGCTCTGGCAGCCTTTAACAAATAGCGCAACTAAACCTGTAATAGTAATCATATCTGTCAGTAAATAATATAGAAGTGTACAAGTATACAACATAACCTAGCTACCCCTTCATTTTCATCAGGGAAAAATCTACATATTGACTGAATCATAAGATTCACCAGAGGAAAATCCATATATTGGCTTAGTTATATATTACAAGAAGTCGGATAAAAATCAAGAAAGTTTTTTATGATTAGGTACATATTTCTGAGATATTACCTCAACATTTATTTCTCAATTTAAGTGCACTATCAGTGTCGTATGTCATCAATGTTGTTATTCTTGAGTGGTGCATACCTTTAATCGCTTCCTGTATTTCTAATTGAATTGGAAAATGAGCTTTAGACTTTTTAATTACTAGAATACTTATTACCGATTCTAAATAATTGGATCAGAGATTATCAATTGGCTGACTCGATAATAAGTCCTACCCGGGTCTGCAATCTTGGTTAGAGTCTCCATATCTTATGGTTGGGCAGTTGTTGGTAATGTATTATTTGTTATTGTTTCTACAACGCTCTTATCAAATGAGAATGAGTCATTATCTATTGCACACCTCTTTATATTGGTGAGATCCACATTGTGGAGATCCATATTGCTCGCTATAAGGCCATATTTCCTGCATATTCAAAGCAATAAATAAGCTTTAGATCATACCAATAACATGACTTCTGGATGCAAATAATTTTAAATAACTGTAAAATTAAGTACCTGAAGAACACCACCATAAGGAAATAATATTCCAGCAACCATAGTAGCTCCACCAGAAAGGAAACTAGAATGCTAAAATTCTCCTTTCTTCTTCTTTCCCACACACAAATTCCTCGATGTGCTAAGAACAAATATCCACTTTACCCTCAATTGTCTCCAAAAATAATCCACTTCGTTTATACACAAGCTTTCCGTTTTCTAAAATCACTTCATATGCATCCCTTTTATTCTATTTTAGAAATTAAAATTATTAGCAACAGTTAAACCAAGGTACATTCTAATATACCCTATAAGCAAATTATTATATGATCTACAACTTACTGGTCCCAAATATTTGATACATTGACGTTGAGGTTTCCTTCTCGGATATAGTTTAAGTTTTACGTCTTTGCCATCACCAACATCCAAGCATCATTTTGTCAAAAGTAAATATTTAGGCAGAGGTCATTAAGAAAATATACACATAAAAAGATCCATGCTAATCTGTTCGGCGAAGTATGTCACCAAGCACAAACAATAACCGAGTTACTCATCAGTAGAAGAAAGGTTTAATACTTTCACTTGCAAACCAGACATCATAGTACTTGTTAAATTGTATCCATAGTGATGTCGGAGATCAATCTATAAGCATTTAACAAATAGATTGTAAGTGCAATATTACAATTAAAAGAAGATAAACTTAAAGCTTCACGCCAATATGGTAGAGCTAACTTTTGAGCCTTTTCACTCTTGCTTAAGCCCTTCCCGACCTGCAATCACAGGTATGTTAATAGTAAAATCCAAAAAATTATATATGAATGAATGAATGAATGAATGAATGAATCAAGATGTTACCTTGGAAGCTCTTGTTTTAGCCCTAGCCCATCTAGAAATTGCAGTTTCTTGTTTTTCATTGTCAAAGTATGACACCAAGCTCCACTTGAGAGCTTTAAAATCTAATGCCTTCCACCTATAAAAAGAGCAGAACCAAAAAACCATTAATCAAGATGAAAAATCAAATAAAAGCAGAAAAAATGTTTATGCAGCTAATAGACCATTCTCATTAAGTAAGTAAACAATAACAGATAATGCAGTACTTACAACTGCACAACCACAAGATGTGGAGACTCTGACCAAGATTCCACATAATTCAATCAATTATCTCTAACCCAATTGATTTGAAATATCGTTACAACTAATTTAACCACCATTTGCTATAAAATTCATTCAGGCATTTCATCAAACAAATGGTGACATTGAAGAAAACACAAACTTAACCCTCAATCGAAAAAGAGGTTTTGGATTCCTATATGATGACGAGACTTCCTATTGTAAATGGGAGTGGAATGCAACCACAACAGAAGAAACACAACAAATGGAATCCGAATAACTTATCTAAAGAGAGAGAGAGGGGGGAAGTGAGTACATCGAGAGAGAGGGGGAAGTGATAAGGTTAAGAGAGATAAGGTGGAGAGAGAATTTAAGTTAGTGAAATTTGGATTGGAGGGAAATTAGAGACCCATATTTTGGGACAAAAATGAGCCCAATTTTCACAAGTCTTATCATTATTAAACAAATTTTAGGAGTATACGTCAAACTTTAAAATTAATAAATTACTGTCATTATTAAAAATTTTGGTTAAGTATATTTTGTTTTAAATTTTGAAAAAATCATATCGTATAAATCTGAATTTTTAAAAAAATAATTACGTGAAAATAATATTAATAGAAATAAATTTGAATTTTAAAAAAAATATATTAAAAATCACTGAAATCAATAGGTATTAACATCCGTACAACTAAATAGTCGAACAATAATTTTTAAAAAATTATAACCACCATTTAGGACATGACTAGTTAATGGGAACTCGTTTTAAAAAAAATTATACTTCTTTAAAATTAGTAGGTAACATCATCCATACGGTTGGATCGTCGAACAAGAATTTTAAAAAAGAATTACCACCCGAGACAAAACTTGGTAACATGAACCCGTTTTTACAGTAATTTGACTATTATAAAAACACGCGATAGAAAATCTTTTTTTTTAAAAAAATTTTCATACATCTCTAAAGTTAGTAGGTAACATCATTCGTGAGGTTAAATCATCGAAAAAGAATTTTTAAAAAAGAGAATCACCACCTAGTATAAGACATGGTAACAGGAACCCGTATTGATCGTAATTTGACTATTATAAAAACACACAATATAAAATATAATTTTTTTAAAAAAAATTTACACATATCTAAAATTAGTAGGTAACATCATCCGTACGGTTGGATCATCAAACAAGAATTTTAAAAAAATAGAATCACCACCGGGTACAAGACTTGGTAACAGAAACCCCTGTTAACCGTAATTTGACTATTATAAAAATACAAGATATAAATTCTGTATTTTTTTAAAAGAATTATACATCTCTAAAATTAGTAGGTAAGATCATCCCTATGGCTGGATCGTCAAACAATAATTTTTTTAAAATAGAATCACCACCCGGTACAAGACTTGGTAACATGAACCCGTATTGACCGTAATTTTACTATCATAAGAACACATGATATAAAATCTAATTTTTTTTAAAAAAATGTACACATCTCTAAAATTAGTAAGTAACATCATCTGTACGGTTGGAGCATCGAACAACAATTTTAAAAAAATAGAATCACCACCAGGTATAAGAGTTGGTAATAGGAACCCGTGTTGACCAGAATTTCAGTGTTATAAAAACACGCGATATAAAATCAATTTTTTAAAAATATTTATACATCATTAAAATTAGTACGTAACATCATCCGTATGGTTGGATATTTGAACAAGAATTTAAAAAAAAATAGAATCACTACTCAGGACAAGACTTGGTTATAAGAACCAGTGTTGACCGTAATTTGACTATTATAAAAACACACGATATGAAATATAATTTTTTTAAAAATAGTTAGATATCTCTAAAATTAGTGGGTAACATGATCCCTACGGTTGAATCGTTGAACAAACAATTTAAAAAAGTAGAATCACCACCGGGACAAAACTACGTATTGGGGACGCGTGTGCACCGAGGTTTGACTATTATAAAAGCACATGATATTAAATCTATTTTTTTTAAAAAAAAATATTACACATTTCTAAAATTAATAGGTAACATCATCCGTATGGTTAGATTTTCTAACAAAATGTTTTAAAAAATAGAATCACCACGGGGGAGAAGACTTGGTTACACGAACCCGTCTTGATGTAATTTGACTATTATAAAAATACACGTTATAAAATCTATTTTTTTTAAAAAAATACACATCTCTAAAATTAGTAAGTAACATCATCCGTATGGTTGAATCGTTGAATAAAAAAATTAATAAAATAGAATCACCACGCGGGACAAGACTACGTAATGGGAACATGTGTGCACCGTGGTTTGACTATTATAAAAGCACATGATATAAAATCTATTTTTTTAGAAAAATTACATATCTCTAAAATTAATAGGTAACATGATTCGTACAGTTGGATCAATTAAACATAATTTTAAAAAAATTAGAATTTGAATTTAAATAATAAATTTTTAAAATAGTGCAATAGCTAAGGCAACACTAAATAACCTATTGCAACACCAGAGAGCAAATGCAACGCTTTAAAGTGCCACGTCAACTGCTACGTCAGCATGTGGTCCCCACTTATGCAACGTTAGCATGCCATATCAACATTTGGAACCCACTTGTGGCATCCACTGATGCCACATCAGCAAGCCCCATCAGCATGCCATGTCATTATTGGGTCCCACGTGTGGGCCCCACACGTGCCACGTCGGCAAAGTTGGCCCTCTCCCGTGGGACCCACATTCTACGTCAGCATGCCACATCAGCAATAGTGGGTGCCATAGTGGGTCCAGAATGCCATCTCAGCTTCTTTGTCCACGTCAACATTTATTAAATAAAAAAAATGTTTAATGCAAAGCTATGACCTCTACTGTTGCATGCTGCGGAACACTAACAATTATTAAAAACGACAGCTTCAATGTACTGCAACGCTTTCTCCACTGCGTTGCAATAAACTGAAAATTTTGTAAATAATGCAACTATTTTCGTGCAACGCTAGCTAAAAAGTATTGCCTATGTGCACTTATAGGGTAGTGTCAAGCAATTTATCTAACTCTTTCATAAGCAAACCTTTTTCTCTCTACAATTAATTTCATTCTCAGCAATAGCACCAGTAGTCAAGATCATGTCTCAAACTGGATTTGTTTATGAAAAGGATAACTTTATCGCACTGGTAAACAAGGAGATCGCAACTTCTGTAGATTATTACAAAATGATGGATTTCATTCGAAGCTATAAATTGAAATATGTTTTGCTAGAGTCTCATGTCACCTACTATGAAGTGGTTGAGGAGATATGGATAACTCATGTTTACAACTTGAAAGACAAAACCATTACCTTCACTCTCAAAGGTACAAATTACTGCATAAACGGTGATACAACTTGTGTCTATTATTAATTTCCTGAGAATAACACACTAGTTCCACACATTGACACATATGTAAGCTCCATGCTAATCTCTATGGGTTATTCTCTTGACCCTGCCAAGCTAGATGAGGTTCGGAGAAAAGACCTTAGAAAGGAGTGGAGCTTTCTCTTTGACTCTTTTATTAAAGTCTTTTCTGAAAAAATTAGTAACTTTGATGCCGTGATTTTCTCACTTATTAACTTACTGTATATGTTGCTTAGTGATTATTACCATAACTTTAGCGAGTCTGTCCTGTATGAATTAGGTTTTAAGCTTGGAGACATTAAGAAAAGGTCTAAAAACATATATTATGCTAGATTCTTTATGTTTTTAGCTAATCTTGTTTCTGAAGATCTTATCATTGAGAACCCAAACAACAAGCTTGATTGTTGGGTTGAAGAGAGAAGGGTTATTGCTGATTTGAACATGGCAAACAACCTTAGTGAGGTTCCTCTAGTCTACTTGCCAATCATGGAGGGGCCTCAGGTAAATGAGGTAAACACTTTTGTCCCTACTACTTCTTTACCAAAAACATCTTTGCAAATATCTGTGGTTATGGCATCTGTAATAGTGAAAAAACAGGTGTCTACCTAAGCCACACAATCAAATATTTCTAAATCCAAGTCCAAGAAAACCCACTCTACTTTCTCTCAAAAGAAACCAGTTTCAAAATCTACTAAAACCAAATAGGGGAGTGTAAAAAGAAGTGAGCCTGGTGAGGGATAGGATGAACATCAATGAAATCCTAAGGATAAGGAGGGAGAGGCGTGTGTAACCAAACCTAGCCACACAACAGTTTCCCAACAAACCGTAGTGCTTAATAAGGATTCAAGCTCATTTCTAGTTGCATCCTCCCAAAAGGATGTAATTATTGAACAAAGTTCTCAGCCAAGAGCACATGCTAAGAGGTTAGGGACACAGACTCACCCCAAACTTACACTATAAAGAAGAAATCTAAAGTACTTGGGGATACACAGGGTGCACACACTGTGCACACTACATTCAAAGACTCAGTTACAGCACCTTCTCAAAGTCAGGTTGATGTGGCTCCTGTAAATATGGAGTCACAACCAAAATATTTAATCATAGAAGCACCTCACACACAAAACTCACCCACAAAGTCTTTGGATGTGTTCATGATTCACACATCGATTCCTGATTCTCCATCTTTAACACTCATGGAGAAGCCAAAATCTCAAGCAAGTGAGCATCATCTTCAAGATGATTTGTTGGCTCACTTTCCATTTCTTTCTGATTCTACTGAGAAATATGTGCCAAATATAAAATCAATCACCATATATTCTACACACTATAAGAAAACTGTTATTAGACATCACCCATTTAACATCGGTTGCTTTGGCAACTGATGTTAAAACACTACGTGAAAAACTGGAATAGACATCACACTTTTTATATCAGTTACAAAAAAAACCGATGTAAAAACAATTTTGGACATCAGTTGCTCTCAAACCGATGTGAAACAGCATTATTTACATCAGTTTCATGGCCGATCGTTGTATATAACTGCTTTTTTAAAACTTAAAAAAACACGGAACAAATTGTTGCGCCTTTACAACTAAAAAAACGCGGGGGAAATTTTTAGTTAAACAAAATTCATTTCCCCCCTTCTCTCTCACTGCTCTCCCTCCCCGACCTCTCTCTCTCTCTCTCTCGGTACACTCTCCCTTCCCAACTTCTCTCTCTCTCTCTCTCTCTCTCTCTCTCTCTCTCTCTCTCTCTCTCTCTCTCTCTTTTTCTCTCTGTCTCCATCTCCGACTCTCACCTCTCAACTATCACTCTCTCCTCTCTTTGACCTCTACCCGTTACAAGCCCTAAAACAAAGTTAAACCCTCTAATTACAGATCGAGCAAGAAGGTTGACATGCAACCCTGAGAAGTGTTCATACAACCCGAATCAAGCAAGTTTTACACAAATCGAGCTCTGTTTCACCGAAATCGAACCCTAATTTGTCTGTGTATTTTCAATTAAATTTAATTTTTTGTGACTTTTGATTGGTGTGTGTGTGTCTTATATCAGATTATTACTGAATTTGTGTATCTTTGTGAATTGATGTGTATGCATTTTTTTTACTTGTGTGAAATGGGGCTTTGTTGATATATTTGTACTAAATGCCTTGCTCCCCTTGCGAAGTTAATTAGGTGTTTCAGCTGATGCGAGTTGTTTATGTGAAACTCTTTCTCATTCACATACCATTCTATCTCTCTCTCTCTCTATCTATCTCTCTCTCAAATACCATGGGTATGCTTATGTTATTATTTTATTTTTTATTTATATTACTTTTGTACTTGTTATGATCTAATTTATATGTTTTTGTTTGGTTTGTGTATGCAGCACCAATCAAGGTTGGAATCAATGGTACGAATATAATCACTTATGATTATTATTAATGTATTTTGGTTATTTTAGTTGTTTAATTGTTTTTGATGTGTTAATAACTGATTCAGTTGTTTAGGTTTTGGAAGAATCGGTCGATTAGTTGCTAGAGTTGCTTTGCAAAGAGATAATGTGGAGCTTGTTGCTGTTAATGATCCATTTATCTCAATTGATTACATGGTAGTTATTATAAATCCTGTTAATTATTGTATTAGTTTATGCTTAATTGGTTTTGATTGAGTTAGTTTATGTAGATTGGTGTTTTTAGCTCGTGTTATGTTTATTACATGTTAGTTACAGTGTGTATTCTTTTTAATTTATTATTAGTGATTGTTATGTTTGATAATAAGCATGTTATAGATTTATTTAGATTATTTTGTGTTGGTTACTTGGTTTTGTTGACTTGAAGGTGTGAGATCTTAAATTTGATTAGTTCGTATTTTGTTTTATTTTTCGAGAATCTTATTTAGTTCTTCTAGATGCTAATGGTCTGTAATGGTTGCATTAGTTGATATTATGCTGTTGGTTGGTTTGCTTGGTTTAGTTGGTATGAACTAATCGGTATTTATTGTTTGATTTAGATATACTTTCAAGTATGATGTCATACTACTGATTGATTTGCTTGGTTTAGTTGAGCCAAAAAGTGTGAACTAATTGTTAGTTGTTGTTTATTCTAGGCATATATGTTCAAGTATGACAGTGTTCACGGTGCGTAGAAGCATCAAGAACTAAAAGTGAAGGATGAGAAGACCCTTCTTTTTGGTGAGAAGCCTATTGCTATTTTCGGTTGCAGGTGTGGTCAGCTTAACTATCGTTGCACTGTGTTGATTGAATGATTTGATATAATTGGTCGCTTGCAAATTGACTTACTAATTTTAAGTAGATGAAATTGCAGAAACCCAGAGGAGATCCCTTGGGCTGGCACTGGTGCAGAGTATATTGTGGAGTCCACTGGTGTGTTTACCGGCAAGGACAAGGCTGCTGCACATTTGAAGGTGTGTAAAATTTTGAAATTGCTTAAATTTTATCTTACTGTTTCCTTAAATTGTATCTTATCTTGTTCCTTGGATGTCTGTATTTATTCTGCAGGGAGGTGCAAAGAAGATTATCATTTCTGCTCCTAGCAAGGATGCTCCCATGTTCGTTGTGGGTGTCAACGAGAAGGAATACACATCAGACCTTCACATTGTTTCTAATGCTGGTTGCACTACCAACGGCCTTGCTCCCCTTGCAAAGGTAATTAGCTGTTTCTGCTGCGTGAATTGATATCTGTTGATCTGGAAAGCTTAGACATCCAATTTATGTCCAATTCCTGATAAAATCTTCCCATATAATGATCTAGAATGTAAAAGGAAGTCTATCTACGATACTGAGAAGGCAATTATTGTAGTCCCAAGGTATTACTGTTCCCATCCTCCTATTCTGCAGTTCACTGTTGCTTAAACTGATAGCACATTTTGTTCTCTATTTAGATCTTATATTTTGTCCTAAAGTAGATGTGTATATAGATCTCTAATAATTCAATTACCTGATTAATGCTTATGTGATACTTTCAGTTAATTATGTGTCATTCATATTTTCTTGAATTGATGAGTGTCTTACTGTGCCATATCTCTTATACATCTATATGCCCTTGGATCTGATATATGATCCTTCTCTTTACTTACTATTAGTGAAAGTTTTTGGGATTGATTGCATGGTTGGTGTCCAGGTTAAGGGGCAAAAGCTTCATGCCGATGACCGTGTCAAGGCTATCCTTAAAGGTGGGTTTGATACCTTGTGATTCTTCTATCACTCTTTTTGTGCTAAACTTACCATGCTGCAATGCCAATGTAAGTTCTGATCATTATGGCACCAAAGGAAAATTATCACCAGAGATGATGGAACCAAGAGTCCAAGAGAATGTGAAGCTAGGAAAGTAAAAGTTTATCCTTTTCACCGCCCTTATTCTTTTTATATTTATTATGTTTCAGAGGTCTGACAATTTTTTTTTTAAAATTGTTATCAGAAAAGCAATTGATCTCTACGATTTAGCAGAAAAAAAATGCTTGCTTACCATTGGAACTTAGATGTCTCATTTGCACGAAGTATATGAAGGAGGTTGTGATAATACCTTGCTCCCACCAAAGCTTTTGTGAAAGATGTGAGTTTCCGTAAATATCTTTCTTTTTTCTACGAGTTTCAACCCTCCATACGGGACTTCTTGTGTGTTTCTTATTGGCAGAGGCATGGGCTCCTCACACGATTGCCTAATCGCAAACTTATTAAACCTTTATCGTTCTGTATTTATTGACTTGTTAATATAATATATAGTAAACCATTACTAGGAACTATAATTTATTGCTTCTGATTTTTGTTTCCGGTATTGTGCAGGTATTCGTGATGTTCTCACTCAGAAGTCGAAGTGCCCTAAATGTTCCTCGGACAAATATAAGGCTGAGGATGTACTGCCAAATTTGTCATTGTGGGAAGCAATTGTGCATTTGCTTGAAGCTCAAATCCAGTTCTCTATTCCAGAATCTGTGTTACGGAGATATGTTATAGGTAGAAAAAATTTACTAACTCCGTTACGCTGGCAGTGAGAGATAATGGATGTTTATCAAATGAGGCAAAATAATATTCTTTACCTTTCAGAGTTCCTACTGTGGATGTTTCAGTTGTTGATCTTACTATCAGGCTGGAAAAGAAGGCTACTTACGATAAAATTAAAGCCGCTCTTAAGTAAGCACTGTTAATATAATAAACATTTTCATTCTTGTTAAGTCCATTTCCCATAGAAAATATGAGGCCGTGGGATGTAAAAAATATGTTGGTAGCCGCAGCATTTTATATGCACATTGTCAATTAGTAATAGTTATCGTTCCTATTAAGTCCATCTCCCATAGAGAATGTTGCAGCTTACATCTGTGTTGTCTTCAATGCAAGTTACGAGATCAAGAACCTTGCATGCATCTGCTTTAGCTTATGTACTATTATGCTTTTTAGGAATTTCATATATTGTTTCTTATAAATGTTGTTTCATACTTGTCAGGGAGGAGTCTGAGGGAAACCTCAAGGGAATCTTGGGTTACACCGAAGATGATGTGGTTTCCACAGACTTTGTTCGTGACAATAGGTGTGTTTCGTATTATTTTATTTTTCCCAATTTTATTGTCTTCGCTTTGACTCGGCATATAAAAAAGTATTGCTTCTGCATATCAGCAAGCTTGTTCCATCATAGTTGATTACTTGTAAGTTAATATTTTTAATACTAATATTTTTAGCCTAATTGTTTCTGTGTCCACCGCAGCACCCGAGTGGTGGACTTGATCGTTCACAGTGGGCAGCTCAGACTCGAAAGTGCTATACAAGGGAGGAACTTGATGAAGTGCGATTCGAGACTCTTCAATATGTCCAAGATTTTGTTTAGTTTTTATGTTACCAGGAAACAATACTTAGTTTGATCAGTACACTGTCATCTAGTTAGTCGTTCATTCATTTGGATGGTCTTGTAATCTGCTTAAGTAGTTTGCTACCATGCTAGTACCACGCTTTGTTGGAAATGACTTGCGTAATTAGACTAGTTATGGAAGATCATGAATTGTGGATATTCGGTCTGACTTGTTTAAATGATTGTTATAACTTTTGTTAGATGATTTGCAAGTTATTATATAACTTTTATTGCATTTCCGTGCTTGTTTGGTGCTTGATACATAGCTAAAAAGCTTTTAATATTTCAGTTTTGGTTTGTGATTAGTCAATTTCAGTTTTGATAGTTTTGGTTTGCGATTGGTTTGGTTTGTGATTGGTAATTTTTGGCTAGTTTAATGTGTGAATAATACATATCACTAAAAATGTAAAAACCGATGTCTATGCTAATAAAAAACAACAGGCATATTGTGTTCTTTTGTACCCAAAACTGATGTATATACAACTCAATAACATCAGGCAAAGCAATTCCAAACTGATGTTAAATCAAATAAACAAAGGTTTTGAACCGATGACTTTGATTTTAACATAAATTATATACTTTAGACAACGGTTCAAAACCGATGTCTTTGACCTTAAGAAAAATTATATACTTTTTACAACGGTTACTAACTGATATGTAAAATATGTTTTAACATCGGTTGAATGAACAACTGTTGTACAATATAGACATCGGCTAAAAACCGATGTCTATGTTAATCTTTAACATCAGTTTTTAAATGGGGGTGATGTTAATAGTCTTAATAAACATCATTTTTTAGAAAAAAACTGATGTGGAAAGCTATGTTTTACATCGGCTAAAAACCGATGTCAAAGGGGGGACCTTTCTCTACACCGACGAAGACATCGGTCATGATTTTTTTTTACATCGGCTAATAACCGATGTCTATTCCAGTTTTTCATGTAGTGAAAGATGTTTTAACATCACATCTTCTGAAATCGATGTTATAGTTATTTATAAACATCAGTTACTCTCGATCGCGTTGAAAGTTGACAAGAATCGCCTTCCCATAATTGCGTTGTATGGACTCTCGATCCAAACTATGTAGAATTTCACTGGCTTTTCCACTGTATATAGAAATTTACCCAAAAGGAAATGAATAGTTATTTTACCTTTAATTGTATCGGGTGTCCACCAAAGGCGTAGAGGGGAGCTTCGTTACAAGGTTCCAATTGTTCACTCGCCAAATTCATTTTATAATAGGTTTATGGAACATGATGTTGGATGAACTTCCAGTGTCTACAAGTACTTTCCAGATTTTATTTTGCCTAATGAGAGGATTGATGATGAGGGGATCTTCGTGTGGAAAAATGATATCTTAATAGTCCTCGGTACTGAATGTCAAGGACATATGGGGCTTCTCCTGAATGTATTGATAGAGATTGTACACTTGTCTGGCATACTTTGTAATATCCGGAATATATCGTGTAATTATTTTTGCTAATAAACAATTATTATATGTGTTCAGTATCTATTCTGTGAATTATTTGTTAAGTGTTAAATGTGTTTGGATGTTTAAAAATAATATTAATTGAGTATTTTAATTTTTATATGTCCAAAATAAAATATAGATAATTGTCATATCTTCCTAATTATTTTTATGTTGATTTATGATTTTATAGGAAATATATGGATTTTATAAAATCTTTTTCCCAGTATTTAAAAACTATTTTATACAATCGGGAACCAACCGACGTCATTCGTTTTTACGTTTTTATAACCCGAAACTCTTCCGAGAACTCTTTCCTAACCTAATTGCAATATTCCGAGCATTTTCCATGTTTCAACTTTTTCGATCCGGTGTACGATTTGTCCTGCGCGGGTCTCGGCACAACATTTTCGATACATTATTCGTTTCGATAAATCAATAAAACTCGTATTTTTGATAAACGGGATCTTTTTATTAAACTATCACAATTATCACCTCGTAATACGTGTAACCAGGCGCTGAGACCAAGACCGCACTACAAATTGTACTGGTTTGGATAATTATCCCGAAAATCGATACCGTTTGAATTAATTTTTATAAATAAATGTACCATTTTGTATCTGGAATGATCCAACGGGATACTAATTTTCCGTAATTATAAATAGCCTTTACCGTATTTTATTCCATATCAAAAATCATTTGCAGACATTAATTATATAATTTTCCAGGGAAAATACCTATATTCATAAACCTTTCTTAGAATCAAACTACTATTTGGAGGTGTTATTGAAATCTGCTTGGGAAGCTCTATTAACCAAAATGGAGGTTTTGAAGAGTACTATCAGATTATACAAGTTCCAGAACTGCAGAATCAAAGTTTTATTTTCTGGAAATCTATTTATTTTCAAATTATTTTTATTAAAAATATAAATTTTTTGTTCAGATGATTGTTTGAATGATTTGATGAATGCATGTTGTAGAGATTGTTTTCCTGATGATTTTCATATGTCATATGACTGATTTGGAGTTCAATAACATGTTCAAAATTGAGTTTAATCTTCGAATTTTAAAATTAGGGTTAATAACCCGTATGAATGTTTTCAATTGAATTTGGGGCTTTTTGATTTAGGGGTTATTAGCTGTTGTATTATAGTGGGTTGTGTTCCATATGAATTTTGTAATCGATTGGTATATAGCTCGTTAACAAAGGATTAGTGAATCGAAGGGAGTTGTGTTTTGAAGTTTTCGTCGGTTCACCGGAAACCGGTGATGTTCTTGGCCATTTTCCGGCAGGTCAGGGGTTATTGATGTGATTTGATTGTATGTTTGTGTTCATGGTGTTGTGTAGATCATATCTGGAGTACATGGTGGGGTAAGGATGCCGAAATCGTGTTCTCCGGCCATCCCCGAAATTTTCCGGCGACTAAACTACAAAATTGCAGTTTACTCCTTGTACTTTTCAGAATTTGCATATTTTGGATTCCTGTTTTAAAATTATTTTAAATCATATTTTCTATTTATTTTAATTATAAAAATTCGTTTTTAATTTCTGAAAATTCCAAAAATTATTATTTTAATTCAACAAATTATTTTTAATTAAAAAATAAATCTGAATTAATTAGTTAATTAATTTCAGTTAATATTTAATTGATTAATTGGTCAATTAATTCAAAAATTAATTGATTAATTTATTTAATTAATTATTAATTTATTTTAGTTAATTATTTAATTAGATTTAATTATTTAAAAATGATTTAAAAATTCTGAAAAATAGTTTCGAGCTTTAAAATATTATTTTAAATTATTTTCAAGGCTCGATAATTATCAGAAAATTGTTTTGAAGCCAGATTTGGCCAACCGAACCCTGTTTATTACTCTGAAATTGATCCAACGACCCGTTTTAATTCCGAAAAAAAGTTTTAAAAATCATTTTAAATACCCGAAGCATGTTTATGACGTGAGACTTCTTTATAAATGATATATCATTGATTGTTTGACGTGTTATGTTCTATATGTGACTTGTTGGTTAACTGTCGGTCTATATGTTCGGTGTTTACTTTGTTATAGCGTAACTTTCAATCCGTTAATCGGATTTGGGTGAAACGAATGGTAGATAGAGGTGTGTTTCGAATAGAATTGTATGAGTTAAATATTGATAAATGCTTATAATATATGAGCAGAAGAGGCAAGACGTAGGAAAGGGAAACAGATAGTCGAGGAGTAAGACGGTTGTGATTAGAAGATAGTACAGTATAGCAAGCTAGTACCAGGCAAGTGTTCTGAACTTTCTCGAGATATATTGTAATTGATTGATAATCCTGTTTTATATTGCAAGTGTTTTGAAGCACTGAACCCTAAACCCTGATTCCAGTTATTGATCTTGAGCCGTAAACCTTATTCTTTCTAAACCATTGATTGTTGTACACCCGGATACGAACCACAAATATACGATACTACTCCACAAATACATACAATCTGAATACCAAGTACTGAACCGGATTACTTACTTATTCAACCTATTGTCACTTATACTTTGAAATACCAAATCCTTGTAACCCTGAAACATTTATTCCTTTGTTATCCAATTCTTTCATCACTTAACAGTCAAGCTTTGAAATTGCCATACCGATCCCTTGTAAAGATTGAAACCATTTCCTTATTAAATATCCAATGTTGCATATGATTCTGTTTATTGTTTTAAATTGTTTATTCTGTTGTTATATTAGAATTAGATTGTTTTATAAAATTGTGGACTAGATTCGTGGTTAGGCCATATAAATGGTCAAGTTAGGCCAATGTGTGCCTTGGATCCAGTAGTTAGAGCAGTGGTGTGTGCTTTGCTCGGGGTTAGTGTGTGAATGATCAACAGCCTAACCTTGGTTTTTAAAATGAAAATATAATATCTAATTCTAAATCATAATTCATTGTTCACTTGATATCATAACCCTTTTCACTTGATGATCATTATTCTCAGTCTTGTCATTGAGACTTGCTGAGCTAGTTAGCTCATTTGCGCGATATTGTTTATGTTCTTTTCCAGTTAAAAAGGAACCAGTTTGTAACGAGGATCCCCAGTCCAACGCAAGAGCTAGGTGTTCAGGTTGATCGACTTAAGCTAGTAGGCATCTTCTGAGATAATTTAAGTTTGTAAAAGTTTGTAATAATGTTTGATACTTAGTTCTGAGTTTGGATAGTTGGGATTTGAACGATTTGTAATATAAGTGTGTGTTTGGTTTGTGTGCATACTTTAACCTATTACGGTCCGTGGTAGTTGGTAAGTAAGGTCATTGCATATTATTATTATCTTTATTATTGTTAAGCAGGATATAAATAAGGTGTGTGTGTGGACCACAAATTTCTGACCCGGGTTTGGAGGGCGCCACATACTTTTTCTTCATTTTCTTGCTATCACGATCCAATATGCTGCCTCATAAAATTATCTTTACTTCACGCCTAATCTTATCTCTTCTTTTGGGCTCTTCGGGCTCGTGTTCTTCCTGATTGTCCTTCGCTCGATGGGGTTTTTGAGGTGATGGAACTCATCGATATTGTGCACTTTATCTCTATGGTAATCACAGTACTTATCAGGATTTTTCTTGTGGTTTAGAACCTTCATTTTGGACGGCCGAACGAATCCCGACTTTCCTTCAATCTTATAGAGAATTTTGGAGATCGGTGTGTTCAAGGGACTGAACATGACCAAATCTCTATCTCGATGTTGTTCGACATCATGATTTGTTTCCTTCTATCACTCTTTCATGTTATCCCTCCAATTACCAGTGGATCTCGAGTAGTCATATTTGTATGTTCGTTTAGAACAGTCATCTCTTCGGGAGTCTTTATAACCCCAATACTTTCCATCTTTCTCCATATATTCTCTTCCCTCAAACAAATATCATTGAGGGGCTTGGTTGATAATCATAAAGAGAAGAGCGAAGATTTTTATCCTTATAGGGCTCTAGCCGGCCGTGAGGAATCCCATGGCTTTGACCTTGTCCAAGTTGGTGACCATTCCAGATTCCTCCTTAAACCAAGCCAGAGAAACCCCAAGTTTCCCGTTCGGCCTCTGCTTGTAGTGTACCAAGGCTTCAGTGTCCTTCGCCTTCCGGTATAGATGGGAATAATACTTCAAAACTTTCCTCTTCCGCACTTGTCATTCAATAACTATTAAAAGTATAATTAAAAAGAATGTGTTTTAGTAATTAAAATATGAATCCATAAATAACAAAATTAATACCATAAATACTATGAGATTTTAGAAGTTTAATAAAATTGTTTTCAAAAATTTTGGACAAAAAGAATTTATATTAAAAATAGTTTTTCTAATATTATCATATTAATAAATAAGTCATGTAAAAATATAATTAACACATTAAAAATCACACAAGCGATTGCAATTAAATTGACTCTACCCCACAATATTAGAATATAATTTATTGCCTAATCGCAACTTATTCAAATATCACTAACTCGCGAGAATCTCAATTATTACTTAATCGCGTAGTCGCAACTATTCAAATATTATCAAATTGCGCTACTTATTTAATCGCGTAACAAAAATTTTACTTGCGTACGAAAGCTATATACTTAAAAATATTCCAGCAACATTCACAATACCATACAACAAAACTATACATAATATATAACGAATCTGCATAATTGCCATTATAACACATAGTATTTAAGAATATCTACATCGCACTTATAAAATAGTTCAAATATTTACTGGTTGTCACAGTCTACCAATAAAGTAACATCATTGCTGGTCCGCTGTAGATGATGTGACTCTGAACATCGTTGGCAGAGCACCACAAACGATTTTCACACTTACGACAAGGGCACTTTATTTCCTCTCCAGTAGCGTAATTGGCCATTGCTTTCCTCACAAACAATTTCACTCCATCGATATAATCTTTGATATACTTTGGACGATTCAACCAAGTATTAACATTATCCGTCATACCTACCTACTATAAACAAGTATACGTTAGCCATATAGCCTACATGTTTGGTTTATGGTTTAACAATTCGGATTGGATACGATTATTAGAAATACATACAACTGCAAACTCACATAACAAATTTCTAGTTTATAAGTCTTTTTAATGTTAACTATTTAAATAAATAAATAAATAGTATTAATATTAACCTAAACATATACAATTACAGGCCTAAACATATATTAACTTTTAATATTTACCTAAACAAATAATTAAATAAGGTACTCATAATAACATAATAACTTATAAACTCTAAAGTGCATTATGGTCAAAGATAGCTTGGGGAAGGCTTATTTTGGAACCTGATAAACCAGAGCATGAGCAGGACATACTCCACAGTCCACATATACTTAAGGAAATCACTATGAGAGTCCTTGACTACCTCTGATCAATCGCATACATGGCATATTTTATGTGTTTACAGGGTAATATTTATATATAAACACAAATAAATCATATTTCAACTAATTACATGTCATCAATAGTAGTCATAATTTACAAACCTATATGAGCATGAGCAGGGCATACTCCACATATACTACAATTTTGAGGTCACAACATTGAAAGGATTATCCTATTAATCCTAAATCTCATTAACAGCCGCAATGCATCCAACTCAAAATTATAAAAATCACTAATTACAAAAATCCATCTAACTCAAAATTACAACTGAAAATTTAAATACTCAGAAAACTAGAACATGCAAACATCGAAAAAACTCAAATTACAACTCAAAATTACAACTGAAAAAATTCAGAAAACTAAAAAAAAAACTAAAAAAATTTACAAAATATTTTAACCCAAAATACTCATGAGACTCATTTATCAAAATCATATACACATCAAAATCATATACACATCAAAATCCACAACATCGCAAGCATTTATATATAAAATCATATAAGCCCTAATTTTACATTAAAACTAGAACATCCAAACAAAAAAATAGAGAGAAACCACATAAGCATATAAAAAAGAGAGAGGAGCATACCTAATTTCAGATTCAAGACTCGATTGAAACCATAATTGAAGACCCTATTGAGAGTCCACACCTAATTCGAGAGAGTGGTGAGAGGTGAGATTGAGTGGTGAGAGGTGAGGTGAGGGAAATTTTTAGTGGTGCGAGGTGAGGTGAGGTGAGAGTTCGTTTTGAGAGAATGTTAGAATGAGAGGGAGTTTCAATGAGTGATTAAGAAATGAATGTGAGTGTGTAATAATTCCCCCTTCTATTTTTAATTATTTTTCAACTCTCACTCCTGTTTTTCATTAAAGTCCCGCCCAATATTTCAGGTTTTAGTTACATTTCTTTTAAAAGCAATGATAATAACAAATTTAGTGTAACCATAGATGCCTCATTATACCTATGGTTACACCAAATTATAACAATGGTTACACTAAAAAAATGTGTAGGCATATGTAGGCTAATTTTTTTAAAGCACTTATGGTAACACTTTACCTTGTAACACTAAAAATAAATTTTACAATAGTCCATATATGGTGTTGTGAAATGAAGCACATAATTCAATATCTGTCGAAATACCAAGTGCATCATCCATTGAAAGATAATCTGATACATCCGTTAAAAGGAAAATATCAACATTTGTTGAGCCATCAATAGTAGTTGAAATCCAATACAGATCGCAATTAGAAAGAACCCCAACTTCCAGTCAACAATCTATAAACACAGCGGGAGTTTCTTCTACTCAAAACCCAATCACTCATCAAGACAACTATGAGACCTCTTCATCTAGAGATAATCTAGAGATCACCCATTTGAATTAATTATTGGTGAAGCATCTTCAAGAGTGCAAACAAGGAAGATAACTCAAGAAGAATGTCTATATAGCAGCTTTCTATCACCGGAAGAGCCTAAAAAGGTAGAGGAAGCTCTGTTGGATCCTGATTGGGTTTTAGCAATGCATGAGGAGCTAAACCTATTTGAAAGGAATAAAGTTTGAAAGCTAGTACCCAAGCCTAAATGAAATAATCCTATTGACACCAAGTGGGGGGTATTCAGAAAAAGGATGGATGAAAATTGCATAGTGGTCATGAACAAAGCTAGATTGGTTGCTCAGGGCTATTATCAACAAGAAGGAATAGATTCTGATGAAAGTTTTGTTCTTGTAGCAAGACTTTAAGCCATCAGAATCTTTCTAGCCTATGCAGCCCATGCCAATTTTAAAGTCTATCAAATGGATGTTAAAAGTGCCTTTATAAATGTAGATTTGGAGGAGGAAGTCTATGTCAGTCAGCCTCCTGGTTTTGAAGATCCTAATTTTCCAGAATATGTCCACTATCTTTTGAAAGAAGTGTATGGACTGAAGCAAGCACCTAGAGCTTGGTACGACACTTTGTCAAAGTTTCTCTTAGAAAACCATTTCAGAGGAGGTACTGTTGATAAAAATTTATTCCTTAGAAATGTTAATGGCTCTAGTATACTTGTTCAAATTTATGTAGATGATATTATATTTGGCTCAACACATGAAAAACTTTGCAAAAAGTTTGCCAAATTAATGCAAAGTAAATATGAAATGAGCATGATGGGAGAACTAACCTAATGTCTTTATTTATAAGTTAGTGATGGAATATTCATTAGTCAAACAAAATATATTTATGATCTCATAAAGAAGTTTGAATTAATGGATTGGACATCTGCAAAAACTCCTGTGGCCACTACAACTAAACTTGAAGTAAACACTATTTAAAAGTCTGTGGATATTTCAAGCTATAGAGGTATGGTTGGTTCACTTTTATATTTAACAGCCAGTAGGCCAGATATAATGTTTGCTACTTATCTTTGTGCTAGATTTCAGGCTGATCCTAGAGAATCTCATTTAATAGTTATTAAAAGAATTTTCAGATATCTGAAAAGAACTCCAAAATTTGGAATTTGGTATCCTAGAGATTCTGGTTTTGATCTAACTGGTTATTCAGATGCAGATTATGCAGGTTGTAAAATTGATAGAAAAGGTACTACAAGAACCTGTCCATTTACAGGAAATAAGCCAGTATCCTGGTTTAGTAAAAAGAAAAATTGAGTCTCTACTTCTACAACTGAGGCTGAATATATTGCTGCTGGTAGCTGTTGTGCACATATTTTATGGATGAAAAATCAACTGTTGGACTATGGTCTACAAATGAATAAGATTCTTATTTTCTGTGATAACACAAGTGCCATTGCAATTACTAAAAATCCAGTACAACATTCAAGGACCAAGCACATTGACATCAAGTACCATTTTATTAGAGAGCATGTCATGAATGGTACTGTGGAACTTCATTTTGGTCCAAGTGAGAAGCAACTTGCAGATATCATTACCAAGCCACTTGATGAATCCACCTTTACTAGGTTGGTAAGTGAGTTAGGTATGCTTAATTACTCTTAATTTGTTATGATGTCTAAGCAATTTGTAATGCAGCCAGAGTAAAATTTAATATTTTTTGTCAAAGATGAAATTTTGGCTAAGCCATAATTTACATCTCGACGGATGTTCATTATCCGTGGAAAATGAATATCCGTTGAATCCTATCATCCGTCGAAGTTCAATTATTACTCTGGGTACTTTCAATTCTTATCCATCGAATTGCTCTCAATCTTAGCCGTTAATTCTAGTCAATATCCGTTGAATTTACTTACATCCTGTAAGTATACCTCGATGGATAATCATTAGAATTTTGACAATTTTCTTCATTTTTTAAATGACTATTTTGGGCTAATTTGATACGTTACTTTATTTTACTTTTTAATTTTTGACAGTTTATTTCTGAGATAATATAAAAGCCAATTTCTTTTTTATTTTTGCTTTTATCTTTCTTACACTACACCATAAATGCACATAGGCAACCCCTACGATACAGTTGCATAAGGCCTAAATGGTGTTGCATAAGATAATAGGCAAGACCAGAAGAGGGTTGGCAATATGGACATGGGCGTAGACGCCTAATGCAACACTTTTTGTAAAACTAGAAAGCATTGCATTATCCCTCTTTTGTAACACTAATGGCACAATGCAATACTTTCTGGTTTTGCATAAGAAAGGCAACAACACCTGGTGTTGCATAAGAACGAAGCCATCTCATTCCAGAGTCCTACGTGGCAAGTGACACATCACTTTTCCAGATCAGCAATGGTCCCTACCTTGCCACATCAGCAAGGGTCCCACTTGCCATATTAGCAGTGGGCCCCATTATTTGCCACATTGGCAGTGGACCCCACTATTTGCCACACCGGCAATGGGCCCCACATTTGCCACATTAGCAGTGAGCCCCACAATATGTAATATAACACTAATTTCTTTTAATATGCAACGCTAATTGTAGTCAGTTGTAACACCATTATTGTCATTTGCAACATCATTTTTCATTATTTGTGATACCATATGTAGTCAAATGCAACACTTCATAAATAAAATACTGGACATAAGTGTTCTATTTTTACATGGTTTCTTCCAAACAAGGCTTCTAACAATCAACCCAACAAGCACCTAAAATGTTTTAAATTTTACTAAACTAAACTAAATGAGCTATATACACCCAATTCTAACTTCCAAAGTACATAAAACCTAACTTCAAAATAAAAAAATCAAAATACTAGTTGGTGCTAATACTATAAGCGACCACCAAAGTGGCAAGATCCCTAATTTACTAGACGATACCAAAAATTAAAGCTTTCCATTATCCACCATTTTCAGATTTTCGTGCCATATTAAAACCTTGTTGTAGTTATCCGTTGTAGCAAACTACCATAGAAGGGACTAAAAAAACGTTAGCTTCAAGTCTAAAAAGAGGGTAAAATTTCTTGACTTCATCCATCTTAATGGTCTATCAAATAAGAATATGAGGATAGTCAAATTACACAGCAGCACATACTGGAGAAAGCAGAGACTACATAAACTGGAGAAATCAATTTAACATACACATACCACAGTACATGGAGTAGCACAATGCTAAAATAACAGGAAATGACTCGCCTCCTAAGAAGTGATAAATGCAGATTAACATTCCATATTTTAAGTGATAAACAATTCAGAACCACAATTTTCTGATATGTTAAAGTGGCTTAATCAAATAATTCACAGAATAGATCACTAAGCTTATCAGGTTCCAAAACTGTACAGGTTCCAAAACTGTTTGTCATCACTGATATTGTTTGTCATCACTGTTTCTCGATAATAAGTCCTACCCGGGTAATGCATTATCTGCTATTGTTTCCTCAACGCTGTTATCAAATGAGAATGAGTCATTATCTATTGCACACCTCTTTATATTGGTGAGATCCACATTGTTGAGATCCACATTGCCCGCTATAAGGCCATATCTCCTACATATTAAAGCAACAAATAAGCTTTAGATTAGACCAATAACATGACTTCCAGATGCGAATAATTTTTAATAATGGTAAAATTAAGTACCTCAAGAACACCACCATAAGCAACTAATATTCCAGCAACCATAGTAGCTCCACCAAAAAGGAAATTAGAATGGTGAAATTCGCCTTTCTTCTTCTTTCCCTCGCACAAATTCCTCGATGTGCTAAGAACAAATATCCACTTTACCCTCAATTGTCTCCAAAAATAATCCACTTCATTTGTACACAAGCTTTCCGTTTTCTACAATCACTTCATATGCCTCCCTTTTATTCTATTTGAGAAATTAAAATTATTAGCAACAGTTAAACCAAGTTACATTCAAATGTACCCTATAAAAAAATTATTGTATCATCTACAACTTACTGGTCCTAGAAATTTGATGCATTGACATTGTACTTTTCTTCTCGGACATTTTTCAAGGTTTACGTCTTTGCCATAACCAACATCCAAGCATCATTTTGTCAAAAGTAAATATTTAGGCAGATGTCATTAAGAAAATATCCACATAAAAAGATCCATGCTAATCTGTTTGGAGAAGTATGTCACCAAGGATAAACAATAACCGAGTTACTCACCAGTAGAAGAAAGGTTTAATACTTTCACTTACAAACCAGACATCATAGTACATGTTAAATTGTATACATAGCGATGTCGGGGATCAATCTGTAAGCATTTAACAAATAGATTGTAAGTGCAATATTACAATTAAAAGAAGATAAACTTAAAGCTTCAAACCAATGTGGTAGAGCTAACTTTTTAGCCTTTTTACTCTTGCTTAAGCCCTTCCCGACCTGAAATCACAAGTATGTTAATATTAAAATCCAAAAAATTATGTAGATATTGGAATGGACAACTCTGTATGAATGAAGCAAGATGTTACCTTGGAAGCTCTTATTTTAGCCCAAGCCCATTTAGAAATTGCAGTTTCTTGTTTTTCATCGTCAAAGTATGACACCAAGCTCCGCTTGAGAGCTGCAAAATCTAATGCCTTCCACGTATAAAAAGAACAGAACCAAAAAATCATTAATCAAGATTAAAATTCAAATAAAAGCAGAAAAAATGTTATGCAGCTAATAGATCATTCTCATTAAGTGAGTAAACAACAATAGATAATGCAGTACTAACAACTGCACAACTATAAGATGTGGAGACTCTGACCAAGATTCCACATAAGTCAATCAATTATCTCTGACCCAATTGATTTGAAATCCCGTTATAACTAATTTAACCACCATCTGCTATAAAATTCATTGAGGCATTTCATCAAACAGTTGGTGACATTCAAGAAAACACAAACTTAACCCTCAATCCAAAAAGAGGTTTTGGATTCCTATATGATGACGGGACTTTCTGATGTAAATGGGACTGGAATGCAACCACAACAGAAGGAACACAACAAATGGAATCCGAATAACTTATCTAAAGAGATAGAGGGGGAAGTGAGTACGTCGAGAGAGAGAGGGGAAGTGATAAGGTTGAGAGAGATAAGGTGGAGCGAGAATTTAAGTTAGTGAAATTTGGATTGGAGGGAAATCAGCCGCCCATATTTTTGGACGAAAATGAGCCCAATTTTCACACTTGCTAGTCCTATCATTATTAAACAAATTTTAGGAGTAAACGTCAAACTTTAAAATTAATAAATTAGTATCATTATTAAAAATTTTGGTTCAATATATTTTATTTTTAATTTTGAAAAGATCACATCGTATAAATCTGAATTTTTTAAAAAACAATTACGCGAAAATAATATCAATAGAAATAAATTTGAATTTTAAAAAAAATATATTAAAAATCACTGAAATCAATAGGTATTAACATCGTACAACTAAATAGTAGAACAATAATTTTTAAAAAATTATAACCACTATTTAGGGCATGACTAGTTAATGGGAACCCGTTTTGAAAAAAAAAATATACTTCTTTAAAATTAGTAGGTAACATCATCCATACGGTTGGATCATCGAACAAGAGTTTTAAAAAAATAGAATCACCACCCGGTACAAGAATTGGTAACAGAAACCCCTGTTAACCGTAATTTGACTATTATAAATTTACATGATATAAAATCTGAAATTTTAAAAAAAAAATTATATATCTCGAAAATTAGTAGGTAAGATCATCCGTACGGCTGGTTCGTCGAATAATAATTTTTTAAAAATAGAATCACCACCCGTTAAAAGACTTGGTAACAGGAACCCGTATTGACCGTAATTTGACTATTATAAGAACACATGATATAAAATCTAATTTTTTTTTAAAAAATGTACACATCTCTAAAATTAGTAGGTAACATCATCCGTACGGTTGGAGCATCGAATAATAATTTTTAAAAAAATAGAATCAACACCCGGTACAAGACTTAATAGGAACCTGTATTGACCTTAATTTCACTATTATAAAAACACGCGATATAAAATAAATTTTTTTAAAAAATATTTATACATCATTAAAATTAGTACGTAACATCATATGTACGGTTGGATAGTTGAACAAGAATTTTAAAAAAAATAGATTTGACTATTATAAAAACACACGATATAAAATATATATATTTTTAAAAACAGTTAGACATCTCTAAAATTAGTGAGTAACATAATCTGTACGGTTGGATTGTTGAACAAACAATTTAAAAAAATAGAATCACCACCCGGGACAAGACTACATATTTGGAACGCGTGTGCACCGAGGTTTGACTATTATAAAAGCACATGATATTAAATCTAATTTTTTTAAAAGATATTACACATCCTTAAAATAAATAGGTAACATCATCCATACGGTGAGATTTTCTAACAAAATCTTTTCAAGAATAGAATCACCACTCGGGAGAAGACTTGGTTACACGAACCCGTCTTAATGTAATTTGACAATTATAAAAATACACGTTATAAAATCTTTTTTTTTAAAAAAATTATGCATCTTTAAAATTAGTAGGTAACATCATCCGTACGGTTGGATTATTGAATAAAAAATTTAATAAAATAGAATCACCACCCGGGACAAGACTACGTAATGGAAACACGTGTGCACCGTGGTTTGACTAGTATAAAAGCACATGATATAAAATTTATTTTTTTTTGAAAAATTACATATCTCTAAAATTAGTAGGTAACATCATCCGTATAATTGGAACAATTAAAAATTATTTTTAAAAAATTAGAGTATGAATTTAACTAATAAATTTTGAAAATAGTACAATGGCTAAGGCAACAATAAATAACTTATTGCAACACCAGAGAGCAAATCTAATGCTTTAAAGTGCCACATCAACTGCTATGTCAGCATGTGGGCCCCACTTATGCCACATTAGTATGTCAGATTAGCATTTGGGACCCACTTGTGGGATCCACCGATGCCACGTCAGCAAGCCCCGTTAGCATGACATGTCATCCCTGGGTCCCACGTGTGGGCCCCGCATGTGCCATGTCGGCAAAATTTGGCCCTCTCCTGTGGGACCCACATTCCATGTCAGCATGCCACGTCAACAATAGTGGGTGCCACAGTGGGTCCATCATGCCATCTCAGCTTCTTTGTCCACGTCAACATTCATTAAATAAAAAAAATGTCTAATGCAACGCTATGACCTCTACTGTTGCATGCTACGTAACACTAACAATTATTAGAAATGGAAGCTTCAATGTACTGCAACGCTTTCTCCACTGCGTTGCAATAAACCGAAAATTTTGTAAATAATACAACGTTTTTCGTGCAACGCTAGCTAAAAAGTGTTGCCTATGTGTACTTATGGGGCAATGTCAAGCAATTTCTCTAACTCTTTCATCTCCAAAGCAAAATTGTTTCTCTCTACAATTAATTTCATTCTCGGCAATGGCACGGGTAGTCAAGATCATATCTCAAACTGGGTTTGTTTATGAAAAGAATAACTTCGTCGCACTGGTAAATAAGGAGATCGCAACTTCTGTAGATTATCGCAAAATGATGGATTTCATTCAAAGCTATAAATTTTAATATGCTATGCTAGAGTCTCATGTCACCTACTGCGAAGTGGTTGAGGAGATATGGACAACTGCTGTTTACAACTTCAAAGACAAAACCATTACCTTCACTCTCAAAGGTACAAATTACTGCATAAATGGTGATATAATTTATGTCTATTTTCAATTTCCTGAGAATAACACACTAGTTCCACACATTGACACAGATGTAAGCTCCATGCTAATCTCTATGGGTTAGTCTCTTGACCCTGCCAAGCCAGATGAGATTAGGAGAAAAGGCCCTAGAAAGGAGTGGAGCTTTCTCTTTGACTCTTTTATTAAAGTCTTTTTATGGAAAAATTAGTAACTTTGATGTCATGATTTACTCACTTATTAACATGCTTTATATGTTGGTTAGTGATTATTATCATAACTTTAGTGAGTTTGTCCTGTATGAATTAGGTTTTAAGCTAGGTGACATTAAGAAAAGGTCTAAAAAATATATTATGCTAGATTCTTTATGTTTTTAGCTAATTTGGTTTCTGAAGATCTTATCGTTGAGAACCCAGCCAAAAAGCTTGATTGTTGGGTTGAAGAAAGAAGGGTTATTGCTTATTTGAACACGGCAAACAACCTCAGTGAGGTTCCTCTAGTCTACTTGCCAATCATGGAGGGGCCTCAGGTAAGTGAGGTAAATACTCCTGTCTCTGCTACTTCTATACCAAAAACTTCTTTGCAAACATCTGTGGTTATGGCATCTGTGATAGTGACCAAACAGGTGCCTACCCAAGCTACAAAATCAAATATTTCCAAATATAAGTCAAATAAAACCCACTCTACTTTCTCTCAAAAGAAACCAGTTTCAAAATCTACTAAAATGAAATAGGGGAGTTTTAAAAGAAGTGAACCTGGTGAGGGATAGGATGAACATCAAAGAAATCCTAAGGATAAGGAGGGAGAGGCGTGTGTAACCAAACCTATCCATACTACAGTTTCCCAACAAACTGTAGTGCTTAATAAAGATTCAAGCTCATTTCTAGTTGCATCCTCCCAAAAGGATGTAACTATTAAACAAAGTTCTCAGCCAAAAGCACATGCCAAGAGGGTTAGCGACACAGACTCACCCCAAAATTACACTATTGTTCATCTTTTTTTGACATATTGTTCATTTCTTGTTGTTATTTGCAGGGCCCTGTGTTTGTGCTTCTTTGTTTGGTGCACTTGCTTTTGTTTATCTTGTTTGTTTGTTCTTGTAAGTGTCTAAATCTATACTTGTCCTTGATGATGTATGTTTATTTATGTGTTTAGGTTTATTGTTTTAGATTATACCTTACATATCCCCTGTTTCTTTTTTTTTCTGTGTAAATTGTTATGTTATTAATTAGGGTTATAATATTTCAGGGTTTATTAATCCTGTACGAATGATTCAATAGAGTAGGATTTTGGGCATGATAAATTTAAGAATAGCACCAAAGCAAAAACAAATATGAACCATATGCGAAAATATTGAGTAGACATTATTTTTTATATTCCCAAATATATGCAGCTTCAGTTTTAATGTATGCATATCTGTTTTTTGTTAATATAAGCATGTCTGTCTAATTTACGTTTGTATTTTTTATTTAAGCATCTTTTTTAAAATATTGTTCATTTATTGTTTGTACCTCTGTTTTTCATTGTTAGTTTATTTTTCTTGTTTTGATGCACATGTGAATTTATGTAAGATGTATAATTAATGAGTAATAACTTAAGTGGAAATGTACATGTTCTTACTAAGTTAGTTTATTAAATTTCTGAAGAACATAAAATGGATGGATTCCAACATAATATGTGAGTTGTGTGTGATGCTTATAAAAAATTGTAGGTATTTGAATAATTATGGACAAGTCATGTATTTCAGCGGATAAAGACATGTTAGATTATGAAGTTGGTGTTAAAAAATTCTTGATGTATGCTGAACAAAATTGTAATGATCCTAAGCAAATACCTTGTCCATGTGCACGATGCATTAATTTCAAGAAGTTTTCGATAAAAGTAATTAGGGGACACCTGTATGAAAAAGGTTTTAGTTTGGGTTACATTGATTGGATTTGACATGGGGAGCAGACTACTAGGTCATCTTTGATAGTAAATTACGCGCTACCATTTCCGGTTCTGCTTCCACTTCCGCTTCAGGTCCTTCTTCAGATGTCCATATTCCTAATGTAGAATCAGAAAGGCCTAATATCAGGAGTCATCCAGGAAGATGAAATGGTTCCAGTGCCTATAGTTGGTGAAATTGAGACTGTCCCCCAAGCTGTTAGATCATATTTAGCATGGCCTCGGGACTTGATCTCATTCACCCCCAAAAAATTGAAGGTATACAACGTTATGGATAATTTAAATTTAGCTTTATTAGTAGGTATGTGTACTTTCATTTTGATAATTTAATTTAATATTTCATTTTATTGTACTTATTTACAGAAAAGGAAAATAAAAGTCCACTCATCAAAGAATCCAGAAAATGACTTGGGAAAAATGACAAAGATGTGGGAAAATGCAAAGCTCGATAAAAACGTTCCTCATCACTTAAGGAAGTTATATAAACATGCAGTAACTTTTATGAAAGAAAAAGGAGATTCCATGCAGATTAGGTGTAGTCGTGTGGTGTTTGGATCAGAAGAGATAATATATATTGCATGAGAATGTACTGGATTTATTAAACTTTGGAATGATTGGCGTTGTCGCTATATCAACTTACATGGCATATGTTTTTTTCCTTTATTTTATTTTTAACATTAATTTGTCTAAAATATTTCATATTTCTGCAAGAATATTTTATTAATTTTTACCTTTACTTGTAGGTATTTGTATTCTTTGGTTGATGCGAGGAATTTGGATTTGTTTGCATTCGCTGATCCTCGAGCCACCTAAAGTTTGAATGATGATTTTAATTCTTGTATTGTTAAAAGGCTGATTGTTGCACCTTCCCGCATTTTTTTCTTGCCTCATAATGAAGCATAAGTTGAGTATTAAGTTGTATTTCTAGTTAAAACTAATATTTGGTGTAATTAATTACATATAATTTATATAAAATCTAACTTTGATTATTTTATAATTAAAACATTTATCACTGGATTTTGGCAATGATTTGGGAATCTGAAATTTTTATTCTCAATCCCTTGCATTTGAACAAGTTTCAAACGCTAGAAACAACATTAGTACGGTAATATTTTTTGCCGTCAGATTTTGATTTATATTTTATACAGAACTGGAATGGTTGTGGTAGTATAATAATATTTACATGGTTTGATAGTAATTTAAATATTTTTCTACACTGCTGTACGAGAATACAATGCTCAAACTGGACGTGTAAACAAAAATCCTAAAGTTAAATATCTTATTCTGCACTTTAATTATGATTTTTTATATTTTTTTTAATTTTCTTACGGATCGATAATTAAGTAACTATTCGAATAGGGATCCCCTAAACAACCTGGAGGGCATGAATGTGGGTATGTCGTCATGTGCTACATGACAGACATAATTGAGGACAAGGAAATGAAATTTATAAGCAAGGTTTGTGTTGCACTTTACTTTCTTGGGTTTATTCAATTTGTGCACTCTTCCTTTAAAATAATTTCTACAATTAGCTGTGGATTCTAATTTTTACTTCGTTTATACTCGATTTAATTTTTATAGTGGGCTCTGAAGACTCGGAAGAGTTAGACAGACCAGGAGCTTGATGTTGTTCATTGTGAGTGCCTTGATTATATCTAGGAATTTGTCTAAACATTGATGACTAGCTGAATGGATTCCAAGATTTCAAGTCGCTAAAATGTGGTTATTATGTTCTAGTTACTATGAATGATCAGTTTGCCCATATTTTGTATATTCTATGGATGTTATATACTACGATCTGGTCTTGACTATAGTCTTGAATGTGGGCGTAATTTGGTTATTTTTGTGAACTTGAAATAGATTAGTACTTGGGAAATTTTTTTAATTGGTTTAGATCTTTGGTGAATGTGGATGGATTTGGTATATATGGAGATGTAGTAGCTAGAAGATTAGTGAATGAAATGCAGAACATTTTGTATTGCAAATTTTGGTAATATATATGGCAATTTGAATACTTTGAAAATATGGGTGAAATTTTGGTATTTTTTTATTGTTTGGGTAGAATATATTTGAATATTACACATCACATAGATCCTTCAAAACTGATGTAAAAACATGGATAATACATCCATTCTAAACATGACACTGTTGTTCTTGATGTAAATATACATCACTTTCTGCCTTTAATATATTACTTGAAAACCGTTGTCTATTTTGACAAACTTTTGACATAATTTCACATCGGTTATAAACTAATATAAGAAAGTATTCATTACATCGGTTCCAAAGTGGAATCGATGTCGTTGACCACTGCAGACATCAGTTTTGGTTTAAAAACTAATGTGTCTTTTATAAATAGACATCAGTTCCTAAGTAAAAAATGATGTATGAAAGTGTATTTACATTAGGCCCAAACCAATGTAAAAAATGGTGATGTGTCTCTACACCCACCTAGATATCGGTTTTGAAAAGTTTAGACATCGGTGCAGTACCGATGTTTATTGACCCTTTTCATGTAGTAACAGTAGTTTCCACTCCAAAACTGTTTGTCATCACTGATATTGTTTGTCATCACTGTTTCTCGATAATAATTCCTACCCGGGTAATGCATTATCTGCTATTGTTTCCTCAACGCTGTTATCAAATGAGAATGAGTCATTATCTATTGCACACCTCTTTATATTGGTGAGATCCACATTGTTGAGATCCACATTGCCCGCTATAAGGCCATATCTCCTACATATTAAAGGAAAATGAAAGTCCACTCATCAAAGAATCCAGAAAATGACTTGGGAAAAATGACAAAGATGTGGGAAAATGCAAAGCTCGATAAAAACATTCCTCATCGCTTAAGGAAGTTATATAAACATGCAGTAACTTTTATGAAAGAAAAAGGAGATTCCATGCAGATTAGGTGTAGTCGTGTGGTGTTTGGATCAGAAGAGATAATATATATTGCATGAGAATGTACTGGATTTATTAAACTTTGGAATGATTGGCGTTGTCGCTATATCAACTTACATGGCATATGTTTTTTTCCTTTATTTTATTTTTAACATTAATTTGTCTAAAATATTTCATATTTCTGCAAGAATATTTTATTAATTTTTACCTTTACTTGTAGGTATTTGTATTCTTTGGTTGATGCGAGGAATTTGGATTTGTTTGCATTCGCTGATCCTCGAGCCACCTAAAGTTTGAATGATGATTTTAATTCTTATATTGTTAAAAGGCTGATTGTTGCACCTTCCCGCATTTTTTTCTTGCCTCATAATGAAGCATAAGTTGAGTATTAAGTTGTATTTCTAGTTAAAACTAATATTTGGTGTAATTAATTACATATAATTTATATAAAATCTAACTTTGATTATTTTATAATTAAAACATTTATCACTGGATTTTGGCAATGATTTGGGAATCTGAAATTTTTATTCTCAATCCCTTGCATTTGAACAAGTTTCAAACGCTAGAAACAACATTAGTACGGTAATATTTTTTGCCGTCAGATTTTGATTTATATTTCATACAGAACTGGAATGGTTGTGGTAGTACAATAATATTTACATGGTTTGATAGTAATTTAAATATTTTTCTACACTGCTGTACGAGAATACAATGCTCAAACTGGACGTGTAAACAAAAATCCTAAAGTTAAATATCTTATTCTGCACTTTAATTATGATTTTTTATATTTTTTTTAATTTTCTTACGGATCGATAATTAAGTAACTATTCGAATAGGGATCCCCTAAACAACCTGGAGGGCATGAATGTGGGTATGTCGTCATGTGCTACATGACAGACATAATTGAGGACAAGGAAATGAAATTTATAAGCAAGGTTTGTGTTGCACTTTACTTTCTTGGGTTTATTCAATTTGTGCACTCTTCCTTTAAAATAATTTCTACAATTAGCTGTGGATTCTAATTTTTACTTCGTTTATACTCGATTTAATTTTTATAGTGGGCTCTGAAGACTCGGAAGAGTTAGACAGACCAGGAGCTTGATGTTGTTCATTGTGAGTGCCTTGATTATATCTAGGAATTTGTCTAAACATTGATGACTAGCTGAATGGATTCCAAGATTTCAAGTCGCTAAAATGTGGTTATTATGTTCTAGTTACTATGAATGATCAGTTTGCCCATATTTTGTATATTCTATGGATGTTATATACTACGATCTGGTCTTGACTATAGTCTTGAATGTGGGCGTAATTTGTTTATTTTTGTGAACTTGAAATAGATTAGTACTTGGGAAGTTTTTTTAATTGGTTTAGATCTTTGGTGAATGTGGATGGATTTGGTATATATGGAGATGTAGTAGCTAGAAGATTAGTGAATGACATGCAGAACATTTTGTATTGCAAAGTTTGGTAATATATATGGCAATTTGAATACTTTGAAAATATGGGTGAAATTTTGGTATTTTTTTATTGTTTGGGTAGAATATATTTGAATATTACACATCACATAGATCCTTCAAAACTGATGTAAAAACATGGATAATACATCCATTCTAAACATGACACTGTTGTTCTTGATGTAAATATACATCACTTTCTGCCTTTAATATATTACTTGAAAACCGTTGTCTATTTTGACAAACTTTTGACATAATTTCACATCGGTTATAAACTAATATAAGAAAGTATTCATTACATCGGTTCCAAAGTGGAATCGATGTCGTAGACCACTGCAGACATCAGTTTTGGTTTAAAAACTAATGTGTCTTTTATAAATAGACATCAGTTCCTAAGTAAAAAATGATGTATGAAAGTGTATTTACATTAGGCCCAAACCAATGTAAAAAATGGTGATGTGTCTCTACACCCACCTAGATATCGGTTTTGAAAAGTTTAGACATCGGTGCAATACCGATGTTTATTGACCCTTTTCATGTAGTAACAGTAGTTTCCACTCAAAACTCTTTCATTTCTACAATCTCGACGGATATTTTTCATCCGTTGACTAGTGATTGTATCTCGACGGATGTGCTTAACAGCAGTAATGCGTTGAAACTCTCAACTACTACTTCGGCGGAGGTTTCTCATCCGTTGACTATATCTGCGCCACTTGAAATCTCAACTAATGTTACAAGTGCAGTTGGTTTAGTAATTGTACAATTACTCCTAGGATTGAGGGAATGAAGTGAATAGAGTGAGAGGCTGAGTTCCTCTCAGGCAAAAGGAGAGGAAATGAGTGAAAATATGTAAGCTATTTCTTCCATCTTGGCAAAAGTGAGTAAGTAGAGTCCTACCTTAGTAGGTGAAGGTGAGAGTGTGAGGGTGGGAAGCCAAGGGGAGCCCTTGATGCAAGAAAAGATAGATTATGAGAGAAAAACAGGTACTGAAGAATGGGAACAGCCCATTCTTAGTGAGTTAAGGGATGTCAATGAGGCTGACAAGAAACAACTATTTCAGCAAGAATATCAAGCTATCTCAAAACCGGTTTTTTTTATAAATATGAGGCATTTGCTCATCCTATTCCAGATTATCAAGTTTTGGCTGAACGTGACATTATGGTTGCTGAGAGAATTCTCAAATTGGTGATGATAGGGAATAAAATAAATCCTGATTGCGTAATTAATATCGCATTAATTGTATTAACATTAGGGCTAGCAGTTAAGCCCATTAAAAGAGGGCCAAGACCCTTGAATAGGGGCCCAAAAATAGCCCAGGAATATAACAAGTATTAATATTAATTAAATCTATACATTCCAATAATGAAGCCTAGTTAGAGAGGGCCCAAAGCCCTGAATATTAATTAATTTCATAATTAATTAATAGGGGAGAAATTAGCTGTTAAGATGAGTCCCAATAAGGACATAAATCCTAGTAGATTAGCCTTCCAGGGACTTAAAAGGATAAGGAATCAGTTTCCTACCACTTAGGACTCTAAAGTCCATTCTAATTCAGAGACTTTCCCACCGAGTCTTCTAGATCTAGTCCAATTCAAGGACTCGCAACATCTATATAAGGGGTCTCACCCCCACCCATTAGAATTATGTTTTTGGCTTGATTCTCTAATTCGCAGAGATACGTAGGTATCTCATTAAGGTATAGTTAAGCTACGAAACACCAAAGCAGCAATTAAAGGCCTTGAGCTCCCGAACCTTAGTAATTAATACATCAGTTCATATAACCTAAATTTTTATCCATAACATTTGGCGCCATCTGTGAGAACTCACAACAAGAACCATGGAGAGAACACAGAGAGGAAGCAATGCCCTTGAAGGTGGAACACCCGCGGGGACAACACAAATGATTCCGTCAATAGTTGAGATACCTCCGCATTCAACCTATGTCACCACCCAAGGAGGAGTCCAGGTAGGGGCAACTGAACCTTAGCCACAAGGGACGATTCCCTCGGCTACTCAAGGAACGAATTCCCAACTTCAACAGCTACATATACCTGTGAATTCTCGACCCGTTGGGTATGAGTATTCAACTATTGTGACCACTAACCCCCCTTATGGGATGCCCCTTTACCCCGAGGTTGGAGGAAGTGGACATGCTGGACGGAGTGAAGCACGGGGGTAAACACCCCCTACATATAAGGTTTAATTCCTGTCCCCTAGGATCAGGAATTTTCTGGTCCTTATACTGAAACAGACTCTGAATCTTTGGATGTTGAAGTGGCCCCAAGAAGGAGACGTGCTGGAAAAGAGCCGATGCCTGATGGTAACCAACGTTCCAGGAGCACCTGAGGGATAAATCCCCAAGAAGTGCAAGAGAGAATCAGGGCTCATAAAGCTGAGATTCAAAGGCTGAAGGGAGACTTGGAAGCACATCAGGCCCCCAGACCCCCACTACCACCTAGGGGGAGAAATCCTCCTCCAATCATACACCTGTATGGTCCGTCACAAAGAAGGGCTGTCATCCCAAGAGCTGATCCAAGCAATCTTCTCCCCCTTGAAGATCCTGATGATCCAACTCCACTATTCACTGAAGAGATAATGAATGCACATATCTCAAGAAAGTTCAAGATGCCCACTATCAAAGCTTATGATGGCACTAGAGATCCCGCCAATAATGTCAGGACATTCTCTAATGCACTGTTGTTGCAGCCCGTGAATGACGCTATTAAGTGTTGGGACTTCCCTCAAAACCTGTCGGGTATGGCTCAAAGATGGTATAATCGTTTGCCCCTGAACTTATTGGTTCCTTCAGAGAAAGAGTCCTTGAGAGACTATCTGTATCGTTTCACCAAGGAAGCCTTGAAGGTCCCGGATCTTGATGACAAGGTATCTGTGATAGCCCTGTAACAGGGAACTAGGGATGAGTTCTTCAAGATGTCCTTGGCCAAGCGCCCCTCTGAAAGCATGTTGCAGCTCCAGGATAAGGTCGTGAAGTACATCAAAGTGGAGGAAAACATGAGAAAGACAATAGTAAGTAGCGAGCCCACTCGAGGCAAAACGCGGAAAACTGATCTGGAATATATCGCTAAGGACAAGTATCCCAGAACTGAGCAAAATCTTGATTCAACCCAAAAGAAGGGAGGATCTGGGAAAAAGTTCACTAAATATGCTAAACTGAATGCTCCTAGAAGCCAAATCTTGATGGATATCGAGAAAGATCGAGATATTCGTTGGCCTAAACCCTTGAAGGTTGATCCTTCCAAGCTAGATAAGAGAAAGTATTGTAGATTTCACAAGGATGTTGGTCATGACATCGATGAGTGTAGACAACTAAAAGATCAAATTGAGTCCCTCATTCAAAAAGGAAGATTAAACAAATACACTGGAGAAGGAGGAGATTGGAATAATAATGGGAAAAAGAACTTTGAAGATCGTAGGAGGGACCAAGACAATCAGGGGAGGAATTCTCAGCCTAGGGGACTGGTAATAAATACGATCTTTGGAGGACCGCGACCCCGAGGGCCTGTGATAAACACAATTTTTGGAAGACCAACTGCTGCTGAATTATCCAAGAACTTCAGGAAAGCATATAACAGAAAGGTTATGCATATTATTGGGGAAGCCTCAAAGAGGGCCAAGACAGGAGTAACAATGGCATTTGATGATTCTGACTTGGAGGGTGTGAAATTTCCTCATGATGACCCGCTGGTCATAACACCAATAATAGGGAACAACCCGGTAAAGAGGGTCCTTGTAGATAATGGAGCCTTGGTAGATATCTTGCTTCATGATACCTTCTTGAGGATGGGTAACAATAATATTTAATTGACCCCGACTGATATGATTCTATATGGATTTGCAGGAGTAGAATGCTTCATGGAAGGGATAATTAAGTTACCAACAACCATAGGTCAGGAACCAAGGCAAGCAACACAGATGTTGGACTTCGTGGTGGTGAAAGCTAGTTCAATTTACAACGCAATTATGGGAAGAACAGGGATACATGCCTTCAAGGTAGTACCTTCTTTCTACCATTCAGTTATAATGTTTCCCATCCAAAATGAGATTAGAGAAGAGAGAGGAGATCAAAAAATGGCTAAAAGTTGTTATGTGGCCTCTCTGAGGGTAGATGGAGCTGGGGGGCAGGTTCTGCCTATTGAAGATTTGGATATCCGAGAGAATGATGAGAAAAGTGGGAAGCCTGCAGAAGACCTGGTTTCGGTTCCTTTAGCCCCCGAGGATCCTGAGAAAGTGACCTTTATTGGAGCTACACTGGAGGAGCCCTTTAGAGGGAAGTTGGTGAAATTTTTGCAAAAAAATAGTGATATGTTTGCATGGTCGGCAGCTGATATGCCATGTATAGACCCGAAGCTGATCACTCACAAACTGAATGTGGATCTAAATCGGAAGACAGTGAAGCAAAAAAAAAGAAGTTTTGCTCCAGAGAGGCAAGAAACTATAAAATAGGAAGTAGAGAATCTCCTAGAGGCTGGTTTCATAGAGGAGATACAATTTCCAGAATGGTTAGGAAATCCTGTGATGGTAAAGAAGGCCAATGGAAAAAGGAGAATGCATGTGGACTTTACTGACCTGAATGATGCATGCCCAAAGGATTGTTTCCCCTTCCAAGGATAGATACTTTGATAGATGCTAGTGCTGGACATGAGATACCGAGCTTCATGTATGGATTTAGTGGATACAATCAAATCAAGATGCATAAGGACGACATCCCAAAGGTATCATTCATCACTGACTTTGGTGTTTATTGTTATCTTGTTATGCCATTTGGTCTCAAGTATGCAGGAGCCACCTATCAAAGGTTGGTAAATAAGATTTTTAAGGATCTTATTGGCAAGACCTTGGAAGTTTATGTTGATGACATGTTAGTCAAGAGTCTAGTAAAGACTAATCATATAACCCATTTGAGGGAAGCTTTTGAGGTCCTGAGATACCACAAGATAATGTTAAATCCTGCAAAGTGCGCTTTCAGAGTGGGATCTGGAAAGTTTTTAGGACTGATTGTCTCCATGAGAGGAATCGAGGCCAATCCCGATAAAATAAAGACAATTTTGGACATGGAGCCACCAAAGACTATTAAAGATGTTCAAAAGCTCACCGAAAGGGTTGCTGCATTAGGGCGATTCATCTCCAAATCTGGGAACAAGTGCTTGTCGTTCTTCTAGTCCTTGAAGAAGACTAAGGATTTTGAATGGACTAAGGAAAGCCAAACGACAATGGAGGAATTAAAGAAATATATGGCCCAAGCCCCGCTATCTGCCAAACCAGCAACGAATGAAGTTTTATACTTGTACTTGGCTATTTCAGAAAATGCCTTGAGCGCTGTTTTGGTTAAGGAGGAACTTAAAATCCAGATCCCATATACTATGTTAGTAAAATTCTGCATGAAGCTGAGTTGAATTATTCAACTATTGAGAAATCTGCTTTAGCCTTGGTAATGGCTTCAAAAAAGTTACGTCCCTACTTTTAGGCTCATAAGATTGAAGTGCTAATAAATCAGCCCTTACGAAATATTATTCATACACTAGTACAAAAATGGCCTTTTACGTCGGTTAAATAGGTCATATACGTTAGTCAAATGGCGACGTATAGAGGGGGACGTATAAAGTAACCTTTTTTACGTCAGTTAAAATGACGACGTACTATGTCTGATATACGTCGGTTGTAAGACCGAAGTAAAATAGGAAAAAATATATGTATATGATTTTATATCGATGACGTATAAAAGCTAAACAACCGACGTAAATTTTCAAAAAGCTGACGTATATGCCTATACTTTATACGTTGTGTTTGGATCTGACGTATATAGCTACCATTATACGTCGCCAAAAATTTCAAAGAACCGACGTAAATTATTAAAATAAAAGTTGATATATTCCTCCCCATTCTCTTTATACACATAAATCCAATTACTAACAAATCAAAAAATAGTCTTAAAGTGGTATTATTTCATCTAACCAAAATTCTCAGCACACGAATAGATTAAATTAAAGAGTTATTTGCAAAATGCATCCCCGTGATTTGGCCAAAATGCATTTTTTTACCTATACTTTAGATAATTGCACTTTGCATCCCCTTACTATTTCGGCGCGACAAATTGTACCCTTTTCATTAAATTTGTTAAAATTCTCAGGGGCATTTTAGGAATTTAAAATATTTAATTAGAATTAGATCATTATATAAGTTTTTTGACCCTCTAAATGATACTTTTCGAAAAAATTTAAAGAACAAAAATTATAGATAACGAAAAAATCTTTTCAAAACAATAACATTCAAAATTATCAAAAAAATTACGAAGCCAAAATTAAATAAAATATATACTTATTGAATTTATTAAAAACAATTATAAAAAAATATTTCAATTTTGAACCTTTTTATTTCGAGAAGATCTTTTTATTCTCTACAACTTCCGTTCTTTAAATTTTTTCGAAAAGTATTATTTAGAGGGTCAAAAAACTTAAATAATGATCTAATTATAATTAAATATTTTAATTTCCTAAAATGCCCCTGAGAATTTTAACAAATTTAACGAAAAGAGTGCAATTTGTCACGCCGAAATAGTAAGGGGATGCAAAGTGCAGTTATCTAAAGTATAGGTAAAAAAATGTATTTTGCCCAAACCACGGGGATGCATTTTGCAAATAACTCTAAATTAAATAACTGTTATCAAACACATCAAATGAATACTTCCGTTTACAAAATCTTGATATAACCATATCATACACTCAAACATAAACACCATACATCTTCCAATAATTCGAAAATAAAAGTAAAATTTGTTTCATAACTTTTGCTGCCGATACTCTGCTTAGTAGGGCCGCTACAACCTCCCTTTCATAGTCCTCTCTTTCAAATAGGTAGTTATGAACAATGGCTGAGTAGACATGCTCAGTCATGATGCAATATATGAAGTTTAAGTTCAGTGCCTTATGTGACTATTTCTTTAAAAACAATTAATGCAAGATAAAGTACACTATGACGGCATAAACTTACAAATTGAGTTCATAGTTGTCCATTATTATTGACCTCAATTTCAGAAACGAAAATAAATTAGCACGAAAAGTGTACACAATAAACTTTGGACATTTTAATATAATGAAAATCAGAAATTACAACAAAATAGACCTGAAATAATAATTAAATATGAAAAGAAGTTCAGATCATATAACCTAGGGATATGCTCGTTAAATAATAATTAAAATCTTATGCTCGGTGAGAAAGAAATTGATGGTAAAGTCAAAGCACTCTAATTCCCTCTCCTGGTGCACTTCTAAGATATTGCACACTTTTACTCAATTATCTGGAACCTTGAAATTCTTCAATACAACCATATAAATTATCCCTGAAATTAATTTTCTCCTAAAATCCCATTAAAAAATAAAATTCTAAAATTAAAAAATATATCATATAATTCTTTAAAAATAACTTGCATTCTAGGATTTATGGTGAGAAGGTTTTAGCCTCGTATAGCTAGAAGCAATGTAAGTTTGTCCCAATTTATTTATGAGAAATAAACTAAATACTCAATTTCTTTTTTTCCTAAAACAGGAACCAACCAAAAAGAAATAAGAGCAAAACTTGAGAATAATAATATATGTAACAAGTGAATAATAATATATTAGCTTGGGCTACTGGTAAATGCAACAAAAGGGTTGTGCAATATGTATCCCAAATGCACAAGAAAAGGATAACTTGAGATATTTTTTTAGAAATTTCTCAAGCAAATACAAAAAATAAATACTAAACTTCTCTATACAAAATAACTTTTGTTACATTACGTATTCCTAAAAAAGTCTACTACAGAAAAAGTAAAACGCATACATGAACTTGGTAGCATAACAAGATAATAAGAGCATTTATGAACTTTTGTAATCTCCTCATTAAGGGTCCATCTCCATATCAAGGTTTGCAAGAGTACTTTCCAATGCTAACACTGCAAAATCAAATGCAACTAAAAGAACTTCTCTGTTTATGATGTTATATATCTCTGTTTTGGTCTAATAAAGTTGCAGATAGTAAAGCTCTGTAAATATTTACTTGTACAGGTTGTACATCCATGAGGCATAAGGTCCGTAGTTTAGAGAGTTTGGAGGTTTGTCCGAGCACTTTCAATACTTCTAAAAACATGTGGTGTGTGAGGAATCATATGGTTACTATCAGGGTCAAAACCTTGTTATGAATCTGCAATAAGTAAAAATAGTACAACTTCACTTAATTTAATGAAAAAACAACATATTAACTTAATACCTTGCAGCACACACCGTAAATTAGCAACGAAGAACAGTTCCCGATTATCAAGGTTATACTGTACCTAAAATTGATGACAAATTCTTATCTCATGTTGTAGGTGGATCTAGGTCCGACTTGAACACTCTACACACGACACACCTACACTTTTAGGCTTATTTTCTGAACAATAACATTGCAAGTAAAAATCTAATACTACATACAGCCTACTAAGCTTCTATTCTTATTGTAATTTTATTTATTCTTTTCAAATTAATTATACAGCTCTAGCATCTAAGTACCTCAGAGCCAAATTTATAAATTATAAAGAACTTTATTATTTAGTTAATAAGCACGTCTAGCACCCAAAGTTTTTAAAGGACATAATAGCTTTCCAAAACAGATGGTTTCCCAAGTTCTAGATCTCTGGCAATTCGGCTCAATACATTATATTAGCTTTACTAATCTGGAAGTATGATATAACAATCACACACCAAAAGGCATGTTCCGACTACATTACTTTCCCCAAAAATAACCATCAACTAATTATATAAATAAGACTTACTTCTGCAAATTCTATTATCTTTAAAAAGCATGAGTTTGACAAATCACCCCAGTTCAAAAAACAAATACATATGCCTAACTGCTTATAAGCAGATTTACACAACAAATAGAGTCGTAAAATTATTAAAAAATATAAATATATATGGATAATTCTAAAACAGCTATAGTAGCAATTTATAACCAATGCCCAAATTTGCAGAATTTAACAGAATTGAATTTAAGAAAAACATAAAAACATGCTATATGAGAGAGATGGAGGTGTGAAGGAGGGAGGGAGGGAGAGAGAGAGAGATTACCAATAGCCTAGTAGCCACACAAGTACGATGAGTTGAGAAACTTAACAAGACACCTGCAGTTATACAAGAGGTCAAAGATGAGAAGTTAATCTTATTCATATACGTGAAGTATAAATTAAGCAATTTCTTCAATATAAAGTAGTAGACATTTAGAATTAAAGCGATTAGGATTACTACTGTGTGAATTAAAATCTTTGAGAGTGTTTCTAGTAGTAGTCAAGAGAGAGAGGTTACTCTTGAGAGTTTGATTTGGGGAAGAACATAGTCTAAACTGAATAAGCTATAATACCAAGTTTTAATGTTTTTTATAATTTAAATTATTAATACGTCGACACCAAAAACAACGTCGTATATCCTAAAATTGTATACGTTGGTCAAATAAATGTCAACGTATATACAATTTCTTTTTACGTCATCAATAAAATAACCAACATATATTATTACTTTATATGTCGGTTGAATTAAAGTAGATGTAAATATAGTTTTTTATAGGTCGTCAATAAAATAACCGTCGTATATTTTTACTTTATACGTCGGTTATTAGACTGACCGACGTAAAAAATACATGGACAAGACATTGTACGTCGGCTTTAAGAGAACGCGACGTATAATGGTAGTATATACGTCGGTCTTTACTAAGTCCGACGTAAAAGATGTGACGTAAAAATTCATTTTTGTACTAGTGATAGTCCCAAGGATAGTGGGAGGCTGATCAAGTGGGCAATAGAGTTGGGAGAATTTGACATCAAGTATAAGCTGCGAAAGGCAATAAAAGCCCAGGCGTTGGCCGACTTCGTGGTTGAATGTACAATACCAACCAAGAAGTCAGGGGGGGCAGGAAGATACCATACCTCAAGACAAGGAAGTTGGTAAAGGGGATAAAGAAAATGATGATAAAGAGAAGGAATATTGGGTTCTCTATTTTGATGGAGCATCAAAAACAAATTCAAGTGGAGCATGGTTAGTTTTACAAAGCCCTAATGGGTTCTTGATTAAATATGCTGTGAAATTAGACTTCCCAACCATAAACAATGAGGCTGAATATGAAGCTCTGATAACGGGCCTTGGCCTAGCAGGGATACTTAGAGTCAAGAACTTAAAGATCTATGGAGACTTGAAGCTGGTCATATCCCAAGTGAAGGGAGAGTTTGGAGCAAGGGATGATACGATGGCAAAGTATATCCGCCTAGTAAGGGCTATGATGACTCAATTTGATGAGTGTCATGTCGAGCACATCCCAAGGGAGAAAAATGTTAAAGCAGATGCATTGTCAAAGTTTGTTTCATCTGAGATAGAGGAAAATTCAGGAAGTGTATACTTCCGCGTTATGAAGATACGAAGCATTGATGTTAAGCTTATAGCTCCTATGGGGCTGGGGACGTCATGGATAGATCCCATTAAGACCCATATTCAAACTGGTTGTCTGCCAAGCGACGAGGCTAAAGCACATAAGTTGGTTGTTCGAGCACTGAGATACTCCTTGATAGATGGGATTTTGTACAAAAGATCTTATGTAGTTATTTACTTAAGATGTCTCAGGCCCGATGAGGCACGCTTAGCTCTTGAAGAAGTACATGAAGGTATATGTGGGTAGCATTTTGGGGGTAGATGATGGCCGATGCCAAAGAGTATATGAAAAAGTGTGATCACTGTCAGAATTATGCGCCTGTTGTTCGATAACCCCCCGAGATGTTAACTTCTATCAACTCTCCCATCCCCTTTGCTATGTGGGGAATGGATATACTTGGGCATTTCCCTATGTACACGACACAAAGGAAGTTCCTGATTGTAGCCATTATTTACTTTACCAAATGGATTGAAGCCATGCCCCTGGCAAAGATCACAACTAAGCAGGTTGTACAATTCCTGTTGGAAAATATCATGTACCGATATGAAATTCCCCGTATCTTAGTTACTGATAATGGAACACAGTTCAACAATGAGCAATTCAAGAAGTATTGTGAAGATAACGAAATTGAGTTGCGATTCACCTCTGTAGCTCACCCACAAGCTAATGGGCAAGAAGAAGTGGCAAATCGAATAATCCTGGATGGACTAAAGAAGAGGATCGAGAAGTCAAGAAATAACTGGGTGGATGAAATACTCCCATTTCTATGGGCCTATAGGACCACCTGTAGGGTCACCACTGGAGCAACTCCCTTTATGTTAGCATATGGGGCAGAGGCAGTTGTTCATGTGGAAATATCACATTCGTCTCCCCGAATCCAAGCTTTTAATGCTGAGGAAAATGAGGAAGGGCAAAGATTAGCCCTGAATCTAATTGATGAAGTAAGAGATGAGGCACATGTGAAGATAGTGGAATATCAGAAGAAGGCTTCGTTCTACTATAACCTAAGGATGAAGGAAAGGTTCTTCAAGCAGGGAGACTTATTTCTAAGGAAGGTAGAAGCTTCCGGTGTAGGGCTGAAAGGAAAACTTGGCCCAAATTGGGAAGGGCCGTACAAGGTCAAAAGCGTTCAAGGCAGAGGAACATACAAGCTGGAGACCATAGATGGTTTTGAAGTCCCAAGAACCTGGCACGCGCAGAACCTGAAGGTTTACTATATGTAAAAAGGTTGAGCACGATTCTCACTTGTCAAAATGACAAGTAGGTTTAAAAGAACCTTGAAACTTTACTTGCTTAGGATTTTTATAAGTTTAATAGGAGACATGTTTTAGTTTTATCAGGTTGAACTCCTCTCGTGTAAGGTGTCAAAAGCACCAAGTTATAATGAAAAACGTTCAGTTCGATCTAGCTTACTAAATTGATATGTCATAAAGTATAAAACTAAGTTATAAACTTCAGTTTGAAAACTCGAAAAGCTGGGTTGTGATTGAAAAACTAAGCAAAATGAGTAAAAATAAGCAAAGTCAATTACAGAGCTTGAGAATGTTTGAAAAAATTATATAATACAAAGAAATTGGGCCTTAGAAGGCTCAGATTCTTCAGAGCCACTGTCTGAAGTCTCCTCGGATGTCTCCTGAGTCGGTCCCTCAGATGTTTCCTCAGAAGTCTCCGCAGAGGTCTGCTCGGAACTACCCTCAGACGCCTTGGATGCCTTCGAGGACGCTAGTTTGGAGGCTCTTCCACCTTGGCCTTCTTTATAATAGGCTCGACCTCTTCCTCAGAAGAAGATTCCTCCTCTTCAGAGCTGGATTTAGGCTCTTTCCTCTTCTGTCCTTGGCTCTGGCTTCCTGATGGCGCTCTGACTGGGGACGCTGAAGTGCCCTCCTTAATAAGATCAGCGAGCTTGTTAGTAACACCCCCAATGTTGGGACCTTTACAGGGAAAGGGAATGAAGATTTTTCAAGAATCTCAGGAAACTCGTCCTGAGTGGCCTCTACAGCAGCGTCCCAGCTTTTCTTATAGCTGACTGGATGAAGGAGGGCATCATGCTCAACTAGTATATCTTTGAACTCTTGTGTATCCATCCATCCATCAAGGGCCTTGTCCTTCTGAGCCTTAAGGATAACAATCTCAGCACGAGCTGTTTCGATCAGAAGTTGAGGAGGCAAGTTGGGCTTGGAGAGCCTCTATTTGCTGGTTAGCCTCATCCAGCTTCTTGTTTGTGTCTTTTAGGCCAACTTTCCCAGCCTTGGCTTGGTGAAGTGCTCCTTAAAAATGGACATTATCCTACAAGAGATGAAGAAAAAGTGAGAAACAAGAAAAATCATGATAAGAAACTGTAGATAACAAGAAGAAAGATATGTACCGTCGCTAGGGCCTGAGCTCCGAAGAGCTTGTTAGCCTCCAAGTCTTGTTGAAGGACAAGATCATGATAGTCTACGGGGGAAATAGACTGAATGGACCACTTCTTGGCAAGTTTTGTATTGTCAACGGTCGAGTCCTTCCCCCGAATTCCCTAGGCAGGTTGGAAGAAGGCCCCCGGTTTTTGTTTTGTATGCAAGGGTTGGCTGGGGCTTTCCTCGTCTCCTTCCCTTGCCTGGAGAAGGAACTCTGGGAAGCGATCCCCAAGGCGTGGGTCCTTGAAGACCTTCCTGACGCGCTTCATCCTGGTCGTTTACAGGTCTTTAGTCTTGGTAGCCTCTTCGATCCTCTCAGCAACTGTAATGAATAGTAAAATAAAAAAGTGGGAAAAGCAAATATAACTAGAAAAAGGAAGAAAATGTACCTTATTGAGGAACATGAGAAATGACATGTTCCAGAAGAACGGTCTCCCTGATGGGAAAAATGGGGCGTTCTTGAACTGAAATTTTTTTCTGAACACAGCAACCGAAGTAGGGATATTGTGCTTGGCGTATTGCGACAGGTAACAAAGAATCAGCCTCCAAGAGTTTGGAGGGAGTTGGCAAGGGCTGATGCCCACATCAGCTAGTAAAACAGGGATAAAAGGATGAAAGAGGAGTCTGATACCTGCCCTTAAACTGTCCCTAAAGACGCATAAAGCGTCTTTCTTCCATTGGCAGGCCCTGTCGGCCGACCCCATAAGAACCAACTTGAAGGGTCCTTGATCTTGAAGAAAGTTTTCATCTTATCCAACTCCTTTGCATCCCGGAAAATGCTGACGTGATCATGCGCATCCAGGTACGCGTCGGACGGGTACTCATCCCCTCGAGTATTGATCATGTCGATCAAAGAGGTGTACCTTGACCCAACATGGAACTTGTTGGATTTGTTTTTGTTTTCTAATTTTTACCTTTACTTGTAGGTATTTGTATTCTTTGGTTGATGCGAGGAATTTGGATTTGTTTGCATTTGCTGATCCTGGAGCCACCTAAAGTTTGAATGATGATTTTAATTCTTATATTGTTAAAAGGCTGATTGTTGCACCTTCCCGCATTTTTTTCTTGCCTCATAATGAAGCATAAGTTGAGTATTAAGTTGTATTTCTAGTTAAAACTAATATTTGTTGTAATTAATTACATATAATTTATATAAAATCTAACTTTGATTATTTTATAATTAAAACATTTATCACTGGATTTTGGCAATGATTTGGGAATCTGAAATTTTTATTCTCAATCCCTTGCATTTGAACAAGTTTCAAACGCTAGAAACAACATTAGTACGGTAATATTTTTTGCCGTCAGATTTTGATTTATATTTTATACAGAGTTGGAATGGTTGTGGTAGTACAATAATATTTACATGGTTTGATAGTAATTTAAATATTTTTCTACACTGCTGTACGAGAATAAAATGCTCAAACTGGACGTGTAAACAAAAATCCTAAAGTTAAATATCTTATTCTGCACTTTAATTATGATTTTTTATATTTTTTTTAATTTTCTTACGGATCGATAATTAAGTAACTATTCGAATAGGGATCCCCTAAACAACCTGGAGGGCATGAATGTGGGTATGTCGTCATGTGCTACATGAGAGATATAATTGAGGACAAGGAAATGAAATTTATAAGCAAGGTTTGTGGTGCACTTTACTTTCTTGGGTTTATTCAATTTGTGCACTCTTCCTTTGAAATAATTTCTACAATTAGCTGTGGATTCTAATTTTTACTTCGTTTATACTCGATTTAATTTTTATAGTGGGCTCTGAAGACTCGAAAGAGTTAGACAGACCAGGAGCTTGATGTTGTTCATTGCGAGTGCCTTTATTATATCTAGGAATTTGTCTAAACATTGATGACTAGCTGAATGGATTCCAAGATTTCAAGTCGCTAGAAAGTGGTTATTATGTTCTAGTTACTATGAATGATCAGTTTGCCCATATTTTGTATATTCTATGAATGTTATATACTACGATCTGGTCTTGAATATAGTCTTGAATGTGGGCGTAATTTGGTTATTTTTGTGAACTTGAAATAGATTAGTACTTGGGAAGTTTTTTTAATTGGTTTAGATCTGTGGTGAATGTGGATGAATTTGCTATATATGGAGATGTAGTACCTAGAAGATTAGTGAATGACATGCAGAACGTTTTGTATTGCAAAGTTTGGTAATATATATGGCAATTTGAATACTTTGAAAATATGGGTGCAATTTTGGTATTTTTTTATTGTTTGGGTAGAATATATTTGAATATTACACATCGCATAGATCCTTCAAAACTGATGTAAAAACATGGATAATACATCTATTCTAAACATGACACTGTTGTTCTTGATGTAAACATACATCAATTTCTGCCTTTAACATATTACTTGAAAACCGTTGTCTATTTTGACAAACTTTTGACGTAATTTCACATCGGTTATAAACTGATATAAGAAAGTATTCATTACATCGGTTCCAAAGTGGAATCAATGTCATAGACCACTGCAGATATCAGTTTTGGTTTAAAAACTAATGTGTCTTATATAAATAGACATCAGTTCCTAAGTAAAAAATGATGTATGAAAGTGTATTTACATTAGGCCCAAACCAATGTAAAAAATGGTGATCTGTCTCTACACCCACCTAGATATCGGTTTTGAAAAGTTTAGACATCGGTGCAGTACCGATGTTTATTGACCCTTTTCATGTAGTAACAGTAGTTTCCACTCCAAACCCTTTCATTTCTACAATCTCGACGGATATTTTTCATCCGTTGACTAGTGATTGTATCTCGACGGATGTGCTTAACAGCAGTAATGCGTTGAAACTCTCAACTACTACTTCGGCGGAGGTTTCTAATCCGTTGACTATATCTGCACCACTTGAAATCTCAACTAATGTTACAAGTGCAGATGGTTTAGTAATTGTACTATTACTCCTAGGATTGAGGGAAGGAAGTGAATAGAGTGAGAGGCTGAGTTCCTCTCAGGCAAAAGGAGAGGAAATGAGTGAAAATATGCAAGCTATTTCTTCCATCTTGGAAAAAGTGAGTAAGTAGAGTCCTACCTTAGTAGGTGAAGGTGAGGGTGTGAGGGTGGGAAGCCAAGGGGAGCCCTTGATGCAAGAAAAGAGATATTATGAGAGAAAAACAGGTAATGAAGAATGGGAACAGCCCATTCTTAGTGAGTTAAGGGATGTCAATGAGGCTGACAAGAAACAACTATTTCAGCAAGAATATCATGCTATCTCAAAACCTATTTTTTTATAAATATAAGGCATTTGCTCATCCTAATCCAGATTATCAAGTTTTGGATGAACGTGACATTATGGTTGCTGAGAGAATTCTCAAACTGGTGATGATAGGGAATAAAATAAACCCTGGTTGCGTAATTAATATCGCATTAATTATATTAACATTAGGGCTAGCAGTTAAGCCCATTAAAAGAGGGCCAAGACCCTTGAATAGGGGCCCAAAAATAGACCAGGAATATAACAAGTATTAATATTAATTAAATATATACATTCCAATAACGAAGCCTAGTTAGAGAGGGCCCAAAGCCCTGAATATTAATTAATTTCATAATTAATTAATAGGGGAGAAATTAGTTGTTAAGATGAGTCACAATAAGGACATAAATCTTAGTAGATTAGCCTTCAAGGGACTTAAAAGGATAAGGAATCAGTTTCCTACCACTTAGGACTCCAAAGTCCATTCTAATTCAGAGACTTTCCCACCGAGTCTTCTAGATCTAGTCTAATTCAAGGACTCGCAACATCTATATAAGGGGTCTCACCCCCACCCATCAGAATTACGTTTTTGGCTTGATTCTCTAATTCGCAGAGATACGTAGGTATCTCATTAAGGCATAGTTAAGCTAGGAAACACCAGAGCAGCCATTAAAGGCCTTGAGCTCCCGAACCTTAGTAATTAATACATCAGTTCATATACCCTAAATTTTTATCCATAACATTTGGCGCCATCTGTGAGAACTCACAACAATAACCATGGAGAGAACACGGAGAGGAAGCAATGCCCTTGAAGGTGGAACACCCGCGGCGACAACACAAATGATTTCATCAATGGTGGAGATACCTCCGCATTCAACCTATGTCACCACCCAAGGAGGAGTCCAGGTAGGGGCAACTGAACCTTAGCCACAAGGGACGATTCCCTCGGCTACTCAAGGGACGAATTCCCAACTTCAACAGCTACATATACCTGTGAATTCTCGACCCGTTGGGTATGCGTATTCAACTATTGTGACCACTAACCCCCCTTATGGGATGCCCCTTTACCCCGAGCTTGGAGGAAGTGGACATGCTGGACGGAGTGAAGCACGAGGGTAAACACCCCCTACATATAAGGTTTGACTCCTGTCCCATAGGATCAGGAATTTTCTGGTCCTTATACTGAAATAAACTCTGAATCTTTGGATGATGAAGTGGCCCCAAGAAGGAGACGTGCTGGCAAAGAGCTGATGCCTGATGGTAACCAACGTTCTAGGAGCACCTGAGGGATAAATCCCTAAGAAGTGCAAGAGAGAATCAGGGCTCATAAAGCTGAGATTCAAAGGCTAAAGGGAGACTTGGAAGCACACCAGGCCCCTAGACCCCCACTACCACCTAGGGGGAGAAATCCTCCTCCAATCATAGACCTGTATGGTCCGTCACAAAGAAGGGCTGTCATCCCAAGAGCTGATCCAAGCAAACTTCTCCCCTTGGAGATCCTGATGATCCTACTCCACTATTCACTGAAGAGATAATGAATGCACATATCTCAAGAAAGTTCAAGATGCCCACTATCAAAGTTTATGATGGCACTAGAGATCCCGCCAATCATGTCAGGACATTCTCTAATGCACTATTGTTGCAGCCCGTGAATGACGCTATTAAGTGTCGGGACTTCCCTCAAAACCTGTCGGGTATGGCTCAAAGATGGTATAGTCGTTTGCCCCCGAACTCTATTGGTTCCTTCGGAGAATTAAGTCAGGCTTTTATTATGCAATTCATCAGCGGGAGAGTGCATGAGAAAAGTTCAGCATCCCTCATGAGTATTATGCAGGGAGCAAAAGAGTCCTTGAGAGACTATCTGTATCGTTTCACCAAGGAAGCCTTGAAGGTCCCGGATCTTGATGACAAGGTATCTGTGATAGCCCTGCAACATGGAACTAGGGATGAGTTCTTCAAGATGTCCTTGGCCAAGCGTCCCTCTGAAATCATGTTGCAGCTCTAGGATAAGGTCGTGAAGTACATCAAAGTGGAGGAAAACATGAGAAAGACAGTAGTAAGTAACGAGCCCACTCGAGGCAAAATGCGGAAAACTGATCTGGAATATATCGCTAAGGACAAGTATCCCAGAACTGAGCAAAATCTTGATTCAACCCAAAAGAAGGGAGGATCTGGGCAAAAGTTTACTAAATATGCTAAGCTGAATGCTCCTAGAAGCCAAATCTTGATGGAAATCGAGAAAGATCGAGATATTCGTTGGCCTAAACCCTTGAAGGTTGATCCTTCCAAGCTAGATAAGAGAAAGTATTGTAGATTTCACAAAGATTTTGGTCATGACATCGATGAGTGTAGATAACTAAAAGATCAAATTGAGTCCCTCATTCGAAAAGGAAGATTAAACAAATACACTGGAGAAGGAGGAGATTGGAATAATAATGGGAAAAAGAACTTTGAAGATCGTAGGGGGGACCAAGACAATCAGGGGAGGAATTATCAGCCTAGGGGACTGGTGATAAATACGATCTTTGGAGGACCGTGACCCCGAGGGCCTGTGATAAACACAATTTTTGGAAGACCAACTGCTGCTGGATTATCCAGGAACTCCAGGAAAGCATATAACAGAGAGGTTATGCATATTGTTGGGGAAGCCTCAAAGAGGGCAAAGACAAGAATAACAATGACATTTGATGATTCTGACTTGGAGGGTGTGAAATTTCCTCATGATGACCCACTGGTCATAACACCAATAATTGGGAACAACCCGGTGAAGAGGGTCCTTGTAGATAATGGAGCCTTGGTAGATATCTTGCTTCATGATACCTTCTTGAGGATGGGTAACAATGATTTTTAATTGACCCCGACTGATATGACTCTATATGGATTTGCAGGAGTAGAATGCTTCGTGGAAGGGATAATTCAGTTACCAATAACCATAGGTCAGGAACCAAGGCAAGCAACACAGATGTTGGACTTCGTGGTGGTGAAAGCTAGTTCAATTTACAACGCAATTATGGGAAGAACAGGGATACATGCCTTCAAGGTAGTACCTTCTTTCTACCATTCAGTTATAATGTTTCCCATCCAGAATGAGATTGGAGAAGAGAGAGGAGATCAAAAAATGGCTAAAAGTTGTTATGTGGCCTCTCTGAGGGTAGATGGAGCTGGGGGGCAGGTTCTGCCTATTGAAGATTTGGATATCCGAGAGAATGATGAGAAAAGAGGGAAGCCTGCAGAAGACCTGGTTTCGGTTCCTTTAGCCCCCGAGGATCCTGAGAAAGTGACCTTTATTGGAGCTACACTGGAGGAGCCCTTTAGAGGGAAGTTGGTGAAATTTTTGCAAAAAAATAGTGATATGCTTGCATGGTCGGCAGCTGATATGCCATGTATAGACCCGAAGCTGATCACTCACAAACTGAATGTGGATCTAAATCGGAAGACAATGAAGCAAAAAAAAAGAAGTTTTGCTCCAGAGAGGCAAGAAGCTATAAAATAGGAAGTAGAGAAGCTCCTAGAGGCTGGTTTCATAGAGGAGATACAATTTCCAGAATGGTTAGCAAACCCTGTGATGGTAAAGAAGGCCAATGGAAAAAGGAGAATGTATGTGGACTTTACTGACCTGAATGATGCGTGCCCAAAGGATTGTTCCCCTTTCCAAGGATAGATACTTTGATAGATGCTACTGCTGGACATGCGATACTGAGTTTTATGGATGGATTTAGTAGATACAATCAAATCAAGATGCACAAGGACGACTTCCCAAAGGTATCATTCATCACTGACTTTGGTGTTTATTGTTATCTTGTTATGACATTTGGTCTTAAGTATGCAGGAGCCACCTATCAAAGGTTGGTAAATAAGGTTTTTAAGGATCTTATTGGCAAGACCATGGAAGTTTATGTTGATGACATGTTAGTCAAGAGTCTAGTAAAGACTGATCATATAACCCATTTGAGGGAAGCTTTTGAGGTCCTGAGATACCACAAGATAATGTTAAATCCTGCAAAGTGCGCTTTCAGAGTGGGATCTGGAAAGTTTTTAGGACTGATGGTCTCCATGAGAGGAATCGAGGCCAACCCCGATAAAATAAAGACAATTTTGGACATGGAGCCACCAAAGACTATTAAAGATGTTCAAAAGCTCACCGGAAGGGTTGCTGCATTTGGGCGATTCATCTCCAAATCTGGGAACAAGTGCTTGTCGTTCTTCTAGTCCTTGAAGAAGACTAAGGATTTTGAATGGACTAAGGAAAGCCAAACGACATTGGAGGAATTAAATAAATATATGGCCCAAGCCCCGCTATCTTCCAAACCAGCAACGAATGACGTTTTATACTTGTACTTGGTTGTTAGGTCACACACACACTGTAGAGGGGGGTGAATACAGTGTATAGTACACTCAAATCGAACTTAAAGAACTTAAGTAACAGAAAACAAACTTTATTGAAACAATAAACTCTGTTACAATATGGAACTGTTACCTCTCAGTGATGAACAAATATCACAAGAGCTGCTAGGGTTATATAGAATAATAACTTCGATAATGATAACACATATAGTGTAAACCCTATGCCTGTGTTTATATACTACACAGTTACAAGATAATCACTAATTGATATGGAATATAATTCTGCTTCCTAAAATATATCAATCAGATATCTTCTATTCAGAGTATTCCATTCTTCACGGAATTCCTTCTTCATGCATATCTCTTCTTATGTTTATCTCGATCTTCTTTCCTTTAATCAGCTACTGTCCTTATCTGATTGTCCTTCAGCACTTAAGTTCTGATATCTATCTTTTGATGATTATCTCCTGATAATACAAGTACTGATATCCTTAAATCCTGACTTCCAGTATAAGTACTGATCAACAGTTAAGTACTGATTTATCCTGTTCACACAAGATCTGAAAGCTAAACATAAAACATATTATCCATGACATTATCAAATATATCTAACAATCTCCCCCAACTTGTAAATTAACAAAATATACAAGTTAAACAAATATTTGATGATGTCAAAAAAATTAAGTACAAATGCATGAGAAATAGACTAGATAACTACAACTTACAGTCCTTAAAGTTTTACCAATTTCAACTTCTGATAACAACTTCAATCTGTATAAATATCAGAATTTAAGCAGTTGTAGATCTTCGACTTGGCTTCATCATCTTCTTATCTCTCTGATGTCAGGAGTTGTTCTGAGATAGTTCTTCAACAAACATTTCTCAGCATATCTTAGTTCATCAATCATTCTCCTTTTAACACCTTTAAGCTCTGCAGTATCTTTACCAGTTTGAAAGATTGCAGCTCTGAGATCATTAATCTTTGCTTTCCTTAACTCCTGATCTAGTCTTATAACATAAGCTTTGTCAGATTCAAGATTGAATTCAAGTCCCTTAATACCAAGATACGTTCTGATCTGTGCAGTATTAGGCTTCATATCAACAATATCACCATTGTGATCTCTGTACTTTGGAACATATCTCCTGTCAGACTTAACAGAATAAAGCCTTTTCTGTCTCTGAATCTGTTCTTTTAAGTAGTTTGCAGCAGTCTCTGTTATTCTGTCATCCACTTGAAGTAAGAAAAGTACATGCTCCAATTCTTCAAAGTACTTCAAAGGAATGGCATTTTGTCTTATATGATAAACCCTACCATCTGTCATGAAATACAACATGATGTATTCTTTCAAGTAGGTATGGTAAACCATCTGTACAGATTCCAGTTGATTCAATCTCTCAGGAGTTGCTCCAATACCTGGTTCACTCAAGGAAGTTGGATCATCGGTAGTGTTGTGTACTCTTCTTTCATCAGCACTTCCCAATCCAGTTTTATCTCTAGCTTCCTTTCCAGTAACTACTCTTACTTCAAAACCACTTGGAGTAGTCTTCAAAGATTGAGTCTATTTTGCTTTAGTGAATCCTGGTAGGAGTGTTTTAGATCTATTTTCTGATATCAAGTTAACTTGAGCACTGTCAGAGGTTACTTGCTTCTTCTGAATATCAGAAGTTACAATTTCTTGACTCTGAACAACTTGAGCCATGTCAGAGGTTGTTTTAAGAACTTTTCTTGAAGTCAGAGCAAGATCATCTTTTCCATCAGTAATTTCTTCTTCCTCAGGAGGTACATAAGGCTTGATAGGTTCACCAACCTTTTCTTTACCCTTGGATCTATCTGTGGTTGTGATCTAGCCAAAGTTTCTTCAGTATGTATCCTTTCTTTGATCACAATGCCTTTAGGTTTTGGAATTAACTTTTTACCAGAAGCTTCAGATTTAGATGTGACTTTCTCTGATTTAAGTCTGGCTTCTTCTTCCTTTAAACTTTCCAAGTCCATCCCTGGATTTTCTTGAAGAAATAACTGTCTTGACATTTCCTCATCAAGATCTAGAAGTTCATCAGAACTTATCCTTTTACCAGCAGCAGAACTTATTCTTTTCCCAATATCAGAACTTGTTCTGTGACTAGCTTGTCTTGATGTAAACCTTCTACCTTGACTATGACCACTACCCATTCCAGAGGTTCCTTGGTCATCTTTTCCATCATCCTTTCCTTGCAGTGTCTTGTTGGTTTTGCATTTGGACTTAATTACCTTCTCCCCCTTTTTGGCATCAGCAGGTAATAAAAGAGAGATAAGTAGTTCCACTGAGGTCTGGATTTCAGTAAGTTGCGATTGCTGAGAAGCTTGATTTGTCAGAATTTGATCAATCTGAGCTTGTTGCTTCTCTTGAGTTTTCTCAATATAAGCAACCCTGTCAATGGTAGGTTGGAAGAACTTTTTCTTATCAATTTTCCAAACTTGTTCCTGTTTGATAAAGTTCTCCTGAATCTTGTGTAGCTCTGCATGAGTGTTGGAATGAAGACCTTGTAGATGTTTAGTACTCAATGCAGTGACTCTAAGCTGGGTTTTAAAATCATCAGAATGTAACATTTCATCAGCTTTAGTCAAGTGCTCAGCAAGATGTAAAGCATTTGGACCACATGAAACTGAGTTCCATTCCTTAGTCCACTCCTGACCTACAGGAGTTTCACTCCAAGGTACTGGTGCATCCCTGATAACAAACTCCTTTACCAGTTCAGACTTAGGAAGAGTCAGTGGAGGAGTATGTCCTGAAGGACCTGCTTCATCAGCATCTACAGTTGTAGCAGCCTCACCAGTATCTCCAACATTTGCAGCATCAGAACTTAGAGAATCAGTATCTTCTGATAAGACAACAGTGTGAGTAGCAATGGAGGCTTCAGCATCCTCTAATTGCTGATCTGATACTAAGGTCTGATCAACAGCCATATCCTGATGCTTACCTAAAATCTGATCATCAGCATCTTGATGCAGAGAAGGGGTTGGTGATAACTCAGGAGTTTGAACAGCATCAGTAACAGGTGTTGTGGAAGGATTATTTGCTGTTGGAGCTTCTAAGAAAAGTATTTCAGGCACAACCAGGTTCTGAATATCAATTTCAGCACTTGTGCCTGGATCAACAAGAGACACAGAAGGTGAATTAGCCTTGTCAGATACAGCTTCCTGAGATGGAGTTGATGGAGAAGAAGTGACTGGAGCAAATTCCTTGTCTTGTGAGATCAGAGATTCCTGATCCCCTTCCTTAGCTGCTTCCTCCTCATCATCTGAAACTGGCCTTTGTGCCCTCTGTTTCTTGTACTTCCTTGTTGATTTGGATTCCTTGGGAGTTTCAGCAACTGTCATACGTCTAAGCCTCTTGAGAAGCCTAGAACCCCCAATTGCAGAATCCTTCTGAGAAGTTGCCTTCTCAGCTTCATCTACCATAGGTTCTGAAGAAGGAATCTGATCCTCAGAATCTGATTCATCTCTCAAAGTAATTCCCCTCCTCTTTTGAGGTTTTTGAGGAACAGTCTTTGTTCTCTTTGGCTTAGAGGATGTAGGCTTCACAATAGGTGCTGAAGAAGAAGGTTGAGCAGTCTGTGAAGTGGAGAGATAGGATTTGAGATAAGTTCTGAGGGTAGGTTGAGTAGAATGAGAGGTAGGTACTGAGGATGATGGATTTTGGTTATGGTGAGTTGGTTGAACATTTGAGTAAATAGATTTGTAAGTAGCAGGATCAGCATTTACCAGAATCTGTTTCACAGACTGAGGGATCTGTAATTGTCTCACCATTGATTTCTTTGTGTCAGCATTTATCAGGTCATTAAAGTACCTTTTTGTAACCTTAAAAGGTGGGGTTTGAGTGCTGACTAACTAGGGTTCATCAGTACAGTAAGTGTAAATAAGTTGACAGAATCTAGCAAAATAAACAACATCTCGATCCTCTGTCATCCTATCCCCAATAAAACCAATTATTCCAGTTGCAAAATCAAAATGAGTTTGATGGATAATAGCATACCCTATGTGCTGACTCAGAATTGGGATAACATCAAAATTTGAACATTTGTTCCCAAAAGCTTTGGTGATGCAATCAAAGAAGAAACTCCATTCTCTTCTGATATTAGCCCGTTTCAACTATCTAAGTTTCGTCAGACTCTTTTCATATCCCAATTCAGCCATTAACTCCCGAAGGGCTGAGTCCTCTGGAACTGAGAAAGTACAATCCTCGGGAAGATGTAAAGCCCTGCGTACTGTACCAGGAGTGACTACAAAAGATGAAACACCAACTTGAAAGATAATACTGAGAGTTCCACGGTTACCACCATCATCAAAAACGCCAGTCCTCCAGAACCTCAGAACTTGTTGACTTGAAAATAATTCAGGCTGAGTTAAGGCGTACCCAACCTCACTATGTGCAAGAAGATCTTGCACAAAGTGCAATTCAGATGGAGCTTCCGCATGATCAAGAATTGCAGCATAGTTGTTTGGAACAAACTTAGCTCCATCAATGATTAAATCCTTTGGTGCCATGTGAAAAAAATTAGAGTTAAGTATGCCTGATAGGTGTTTGATATAATATCTGTATGAAAACAACGGAAATAGTAAAGTGAAGGAGAGTAAAAGTAAGAAGAGAGATAGAAGATGAAGAAATTAAAAAGATTAAAGAAATCTTCTCTCTGCTGTACTTATAAAAAAAATATTACCGTTGGACACCTGTCAGACATGCAGTAATAACGGATAGTTACTGGGCTCGAGAAAACAGTAATCATGACTTACCCATTTGCCGAGTTTCAAGGAAAAACTGTTCCATTTATCAAGGGAAATAATTCAAATTTTAACCCGTTATCACTGATTGAATTATTTATCACTGCAACATTAATATTCTGAAAATAAATCATGTTAAAAATGACCGAGATAATGTCGATGAATAAGTGCTGACAGAGAATCAGAACTTAAATAAAAACAAAATTTAAATGGTCATCAGAATATCAATCAGGATTTATCAACACAGGATAAAATAACTCAGAGACAAAATCTTGAAGTAAAAACAGTTTTTATTAATATATCAAGTCAATACATATATGAAATAGAAATTACATCAATACAAGATTTTCCCTAAGCTTCTAATCCTAACGTCAACAGCTTTAGTCCTAGCTAAGAAGCCTGACAAAGCTGAGGATGAAGAAGAACAGGAAGAAGACGAGATTAAGTCATCTTCCTCTTCCTATCTTCGACGAACAAGATGGCGAGTCGTATAATTTGCTCTTGCTGACGGATAGCTTCCCGCCTTTCCTCCTCCAATCGCTCCAGATGGCGATGGTAGTCCATATAGAAGAATAGGAGGTGAGTTAGCACCTCCTGTGGGACAGAATCCCAGATCTCCTCAGGAATGGCTGTTACATGCCACTCCTGCTGCCACTCGGCACAACTGAGCTCCATTGTGAAGACTTGGTTGTTCAAAAACATGTTGTATCGAACCATTGTATTTTTGATAGAAGAAGGAGGATAAGTGTGTGAGAAGAATGAGATGGAAAGACTGATGTGAAGTGGTTGCTTATATAGGCAAGAGAATGCCAAGAGACGCAAAGATATTTAATGCTGACAGGTAGAATTAATTCTACCTCGTCTCCCTAGACTTTGAAAAAGAATAACAGTCATTGGAAAGAGGAATCATGGTCTAGACCGCACAAGACACAAGAAACAGTGGACTATTCAAGTACAAAACCATTAATCCTAATCATAGTGACTATTAATCTTCCACTTCAACATATTTGAGTACAAACTGAGACTGTTATCAAATTTTATTCAAAGATAATCCAAGTAAAGGATTAGACTGAGAAATCAGAACTTAGACCTATACCAGAACTTAACAGTCATCAGAACATAATTTCTTAACTTGAAAAAGGAATGCCCATCTTAGTAAATCCTCATACAAGTTCTGAGTTATGGACGTCAGAACTTAATCATCAGAACGTGTAACTTAGAACTTGTCCTCAGAATTTGTGCAATAAGGACACACTGACTATTTATCGAAAATAACATAGACCACCACAGAAATTTTCATCATTCAGATGGAGTGATTAGTGTGTGCATTAAGCTAAAAACAGACAAAGAGTAAAGTCTGATTCACTGCAGTACATTTTAGAAATAAGGCATAACTAAAATTTTGCTAAAGATCTGTCATTGTCCTGAAACCGACTGAAGAATGAGTTTATGCTTGAGTCCACCTCAACTATTTTGTGCTAATTTTATGCCTCTTTTGAAATTCTATTGTACAGTGGCTTCTCAGTGTAAGTGAGTCACGACTGTTTATCAGAATTTATGCTATTTTCAGAGTATTTCTCCAGTAATCATAGAGTGTGAAAAGTCACCAAGAAAATATTTTGTTTTTCTGATGCATATTTACTTAATACCAGCATTGCACTTGGGTCATCCCTTCCACATTTTTACTCTAGATCTCAAAGGAGTACCTGATTTTATTTTTTGATCTTTTTGCTTTTTCTTTTGATAAGAGAGGTCTATCAGCACTTAGTGCATTCAGCAGTTTTACTAGTATCAGAACTTAACAGATGAGTAGCATTATTCTAATTTGTGACTTAGTAATAAGATATAAAAAGTGAACTTAACTAAGCTCAATTATCAGAATTTGCTAGTGTCATAAGATTTCCACTGAAATAATTACTTCTTTCATGGAATCATTTGTTTATTGAAGACTACTAGGTCAGTATCTAGCACAGTTATCCTCATAGGATTGAATAATTACTTAAACAGACATATCACTTATCAGAGTTTAGAAACATATATCAGACAACAGTCAGTACTTAAAGACATGTATCAATTAAGCACAGAATATACAATGAGATTAATTCTGTAAATACTGAGCATAAAGTCTGATAACACAGAACAAGACTAAGCAGATTTAGAGAAAGAACCTGAAACCATTCCAAGTACATTTACCAATCTTGTAAAAGTAGCTTCACATAATGGTTTTGTGAAGATATCTGCCAACTGTTGATCTGTGGGAATAAAATGCAATTCCACTGTACCTTCATCCACATGTTCCCTGATGAAGTGGTACCTGATGCTGATGTGCTTTGTCATAGAGTGTTGAACTGGATTACCTGTCATAGCAATAGCACTTTGATTATCACAGTAAATAGGGATTTTGAAATATGTTAACCCATAATCCAGTAACTGATTCTTCATCCAAAGAATCTGTGCACAACAGCTTCCTGCAGCAATATACTCTGCTTCTGCAGTTGATGTGGAAATTGACTTTTATTTCTTGCTGTACCAAGAAACCAATCTGCCTCCAAGAAATTGGCAGCTTCCACTTGTGCTTTTCCTGTCAATTTTGCAACCTGCAAAATCTGCATCTGAGTAACCTATTAGTTTAAAATCTGATTCTCTAGGATACCATAATCCCAGAGCAGCTGTCCCTTTAAGATACTTAAAGATTCTTTTTACAGCTGTTAAGTGAGGTTCTCTTGGATTTGCTTGAAATCTTGCACAAAGACAGGTAGCATACATGATATCAGGTCTACTAGCAGTTAGATAGAGTAGAGAGCCAATCATAACTCTGTAGTCAGTAATATCTACTGATTTACCGGTATCCTTATCCAGTTTTGTTGCAGTGGCCATTGGAGTGGATGCACTTGAACAATCTTGCATTCCAAATTTCTTTAGCAAGTTTCTGGTGTACTTGGTTTGACAAATAAAAGTGCCTTCCTCATTCTGCTTGACTTGAAGGCCCATAAAATAGCTAAGCTCCCCCATCATACTCATCTGATATTTTGACTGCATTAGTTTGGCAAACTTCTTGCAAAGTTTGTCATTTGTAGATCCAAAAATGATATCATCAACATAAATCTGGACCAGAAGTAAGTCCTTTCCATGGTTGAGGTAGAACAGTGTTTTGTCTATTGTCCCTCTGTTGAATCCACTTTCCAGAAGAAACTGAGCTAAAGTCTCATACCATACTCTAGGAGCTTGCTTAAGTCCATAAAGTGCTTTATCAAGCCTGTAGACATAATCTGATGTTTGGTATCTACAAAACCTAGAGGTTGTTCAACATATACCTCTTCCTCCAATTCTCCATTGAGAAAAGCACTTTTCACATCCATTTGAAAGACAGTAAACTTTTTGTGAGCAGCATAAGCCAAAAATATCCTTATGGCTTCTAACCTAGCAACTGGTGCAAATGTTTTATTATAATCAATTCCCTCATGTTGAGAATATCCTTTTGCAACCAGCCTTGCCTTATTCCTTATAATTATGCCGTCACTGTCAGTTTTGTTTCTGAATACCCACTTTGTACCAACAACAGATCTATTTTTTGGTCTTGGCACTAGGGTCCAGACTTTGTTTCTTTCAAATTCATTCAACTCTTCCTGCATTGCTTGCACCCAATCAGCATCTTGAAGAGCTTCTTCTACTTTCTTTGGCTCAGTCTGAGAGAGAAAAGAATTGTATAGACACTCATTTGAAGTACCTGTTCTAGTTCTGACACCTGCATCAGGATTTCCAATTATCAAATCAGGTGTATGTGATTTTGTCCACTTCCTTGCAGATGGAATGTTTTCTCTAGAACTGGATGCTCCCCCATGATCCATGCTATCTTCATTTTCATTTTCTGATGCTCCCCCTGAAACTATGCTTTCTGAGTTGGATTATTCAGTATTTAGATTTTCAGCACTATCAGAACTTGGCTTATCAGAACTTGACGAATCAGAACTTGAAGAGCCAGATGCATGTTCTGATGTTTCTTGAGATGTGGTAGGATCTTGAGTATGCTCCCCCTGCATAGGTGCATCTTCCTTTAACATAGTCACCACAGTTTCAATAACATCAGAGTTTAATCCGTCAGAGTTTGTAGTATCAGGACTTAGACTGTCAGGATTTTCAGTATCAGAATATGAGTCTTCATTTTCAAATCTCAGCTGTTCATGGTCAACGAAATCTTTAAGACCATTGATCTTCTTGTCATCAAAAGAGATATTGATAGATTCCATGACCACTTTTGTTCTCAAATTATAGACTCTGAAGGCTTTTGTGGAAAGTGGATATCCAACAAAGATTCCTTCATCAGCTTTTAGATCAAACTTTGATAGCTGTTCAGGATGAGTCTTGAGAATAAAACACTTGCATCCAAATACATGAAAATATTTCAGATTTGGCTTCTTTTTCTTCACCATCTCATATGGTGTTTTTCCATGCTTGTTAATGAGTGTTGCATTTTGAGTAAAACAAGCAGTCTGCACAGCTTCAGCCCAGAAATAGGTTGGAAGCTTTGCTTCTTCAAGCATTGTACGTGCAGCTTTAATGAGAGTTCTATTCTTCCTTTCAACAACTCCATTTTGCTGTGGAGTTCCAAGAGCAGAAAATTCCTGCTTTATTCCATGGCTTTTGCAGAACTCTTCCATTATCAAATTCTTGAACTCAGTGCCATTATCACTCCTTAAAATTTTCACAGAATCTTTGACCATTTTATCCAGCTGTTTGACATGATCAATCAAGATAGATGCAGTTTCACTTTTTGTGTGCAAGAAATACACCCATGTGTATCTGGTGAACTCATCCACTATGACCAACGTATACTTCTTCTTTGCAATAGACATGACATTTACTGGACCAAATAGATCAACATGTATAAGATGATAAGGCTCAAGAATTGATGATTCAGTCTTGCTCTTGAATGAAGATTTCCTTTGTTTCGCTTTCTGACATGAATCACAAAGACCATCACGAGCAAATACTGTGTTTGGCAATCCTCTCACAAGATCTTTCTTGACTAGTTCATTTATATTGTTGAAATTTAAATGAGAGAGTTTCTTATGCCAATTCCAGCTTTCTTCAATTGATGCTCTACTTAACAGACAGATTGCAGAGCCATCAGTACTTGTTGAAAGCTTAGCTTCATAAATGTTACCACATCTATATCCTTTCAGAACAACTTTGCCTTTAGATTTACTCACAATTTCACAGTGTTCTTCAAAGAAATCAACATGATAACCTCTGTCACAGATTTGACTTATACTTAGAAGGTTGTGTTTAAGTCCTGAGACCAGAGCTACTTCTTTAATGATGACATTCCCAAGATTGATATTGCCATATCCCAATGTTTTTCCAATGTTGACATCTCCATAAGAAACACTTGGGCCAGCTTTCTCCACAAAGTCTGATAGCAGGGCCTTATTTCGAGTCATATGACCTGAACATCCACTGTCCAGAACTAGAATATTTTTCCTGTTGCCCTGCAATCATAAAGACCACTAATTATTAGTTTTAAGGACCCAGACTTGCTTGGATCATTTGGCCTTATTAAGTTTGTTAACATTTGCAGCGGATTTAGCATCAGAGTTTATGTTAACATTTTTCTTATCAGAATTTACATTATCAGACTTTGAATCAGAATTTATACTAGAAGGAACAATGGAAACTTTCTTCAAAGAAGGTTTTATTTGATAATAATCATAGTACAAACTATGATATTCCTCACAAGTATAATTGGAATGCCATAAACTACCACAATGAAAACAAGGATTTTGTGGTTTGTATCTAACTGACTGACTCTTAACTCCTGATTTTGAAGGTAAGGAGTTAATATTCTTATTTTTCCTGCAAAAAGAAGCCAGATGGTTAGAACTTCCACAGTTATGACATGTTTTCCTAGGAGCATCAGGAACAGGTTTATAATCATTGCTTTTATTCACACCTTCCTTTCCATTCCTATTTTTCCTAGGTGATTTTACCTTGTTTGCATTCTTGACATCTTTCAGCTTATGCTTAAGCTGCTTCTTTGTCATTAAGCCTATGTTTACTTCAGCTGTCTTTTCCTGTTTTAGTTTGTCAGAAGTTAATTCCTCTTTAACTTCTGATTTCTCATTATCAGACTTTACAGTTACAAACTTAACAGGTTTTAACTTTGGCTTTTGCTTAACAACAGGCTTAATTTCTTCAGTTCCTTTATCATTCTTATTTTCTCCATAACCTAAGCCCTCTTTTCAATTTTCACTACTTAGCAAATTTTGAGTTGTTCTGCCAGAGTTAGTCCAAGTCCTGATTATCTCTGTTTCCTCTTCTAACTCAGTTTTTAGAGATTCATTCATTTTTAGCACTTCATCCCTAACATAAAAAGCATCATCTCTATCCTTCTGAGTTTGATGGAATATAACTAACTCTTTTTCTAAGAAATCATTTCTTTTCTTAAAAACAAGATTTTTAGAAGTTAATCTTTCACATGTTAAGGTTTGATCTCTATAACTAACAAACATGGTTTTAAGATATCTTCTCAACTCATTAATATCATCAGTATGAAAAGCATAAGTAGTCTGAGGTACCTTTGTTTCAGCAGCTTCAGAACTGCTCTCAGCACTTTCTTTATCAGCATTTGCCATCAATGCATAGTTCTCCTCACTTTGAGAGTCTGAAGTGTCTGTCCAGCTTTTCTGCTTTGTGACAAGAGCCTTGCCTCTGTCACCCTTTACCTTCTTGCAGTCAGGAGATATGTGCCCTTTCTCACCACAGTTATAGCATTTAACATTGGTATAATCTCCTCTGTCAGACTTTCCTCCTCTGCCTTCAGATCTTCTGAAATTCTTCTTATCAGAACTTATGCTTTTCCTGGAAACCTTCTTTCCCTTCCTGAACTTCCTGTATGCAATCTTTGTGATTTCTTTCACCATAAGAGCACACAGCTTCATCATCTCCTCATCAACATCAGTCTCAAGCAAGCTTTCAGAATCTGAGCCATCATCACTCTCAGAACTTGATGACTCGATATCAGACTTTATGAAAAGAGCTTTACCCTTGTCTTTCTTTGAGGAAGCTGCTTTGGGGAATTCTTCTTCAGCCTTAAGAGCAACTGTCCTTGACTTTCCTCCTTTCCTCTTGTTTCTTTGTTCCATCTCCAGCTCGTGTGTCTTGAGCATTCCATAGATTTCGTCAAGAGTTGTTTCATCAAGATTGTAGTTGTCTCTTATTGTCGTTGTCTTCAAATCCCAGCATTCAGGAAGAGCTAACAGGAACTTAAAGTTTGAATCTTCAAGATCATACTCTTTATCAACCAATGACAAATCATTCAAAAGTTTGAGAAATCTATCATATAAATCATTCAATGACTCATTAGTCTTTGAGTCAAAGTGTTCATACTCTTGAGTGAGTATTGTCTTCCTGTTCTTCTTAATTGTGTCAGTTCCCTGACATCTTGTTTCCAGAGCATCCCATATCTCCTTAGCAGTCTTGCAGTTGATTACCCTGTTTGACATTACATTATCAATGGCACTATGCAGTAAGTGTCGTACCTTAGCATCTTTAGCAATTGATGCTATGTCCTCAGCAGTATAATCACTCTTCTCCTTTGGTACGGTCATTGCTGCTTCACGTGCAACTGCAACTGCGAGTTTGGTTGGTTTGTGAGGACCTTCCTTGATTCTATCAAGGTATTCTGGATCTGTTGCTTCCAGGAACATGGTCATCCTTACCTTCCATATGGGATATTCAGATGGTCTCAGTATGGGGACTCTGATGGTCTCATACCGACTCTAAATTTGTGTCTTCGGTGGTTCCTCAGTTTTAGTAGGCTTAGTTGGAGTTTCTGTGTCCGACATGATTGTGTTTGGATCTTTAACTGTATGTATGTTAACAGATAGGCTCTGATACCAATTGTTAGGTCACACACACACTGTAGAGGGGGGTGAATACAATGTATAGTACACTCAAATCGAACTTAAAGAACTTAAGTAACAGAAAACAAACTTTATTGAAATAATAAACTCTGTTACAATATGGAACTGTTACCTCTCAGTGATGAACAAATATCACGAGAGCTGCTAGGGTTATATAGAATAATAACTTCGATAATGATAACACATATAGTGTAAACCCTATGCCTGTGTTTATATACTACACAGTTACAAGATAATCGCTAATTGATATGGAATATAATTCTGCTTCCTAAAATATATCAATCAGATATCTTCTATTCCAAGTATTCCATTCTTCACGGAATTCCTTCTTCATGCATATCTCTTCTTATGTTTATCTCGATCTTCTTTCCTTTAATCAGCTACTGTCCTTATCTGATTGTCCTTCAGCACTTAAGTTCTGATATCTATCTTCCGATGATTATCTCCTGATAATACAAGTACTGATATCCTTAAGTCCTGACTTCCAGTATAAGTACTGATCAACAGTTAAGTACTAATCTATCCTGTTCACACAAGATCTGCAAGCTAAACATAAAACATATTAGCCATGACATTATCAAATATATCTAACATTGGCCATTTCAGAAAATGCCTTGAGCGCTGTGTTGGTTAAGGAGGAACTTAAAATCCAGATCCCATATACTATGTTAGTAAAATTCTGCATGGAGCTGAGTTGAATTATTCAACTATTGAGAAATTTGCTTTAGACTTGGTAATGGCTTCAAGAAAGTTACGTCCCTAGTTTTAGGCTCATAAGATTGAAGTGCTAACAAATCGGTCCTTGCGAAATATTATTCATACACTAGTACAAAAATGGCTGTTTACGTCGGTTAAATAGGTCATATACGTTAGTCAAATGGCGACGTATAGAGGGGGACGTATAAAGTAACCTGTTTTTACGTCGGTTAAATGGACGACATACTATGTCTGATATACGTCGGTTGTAAGACCGGAGTAAAATAGGAAAAAATATATATATATATATGATTTTATATCGATGACGTATAAAAGCTAAACAACCGACGTAAATTTTCAAAAAGCTGACGTATATGCCTATACTTTATACGTTGTGTTTGGATCTGACGTATATAGCTACCATTATACGTCGCCAAAAATTTCAAAGAACCGACGTAAATTATTAAAATAAAAGTTGATATATTCCTCCCCATTCTCTTTATACACGTAAATCCAATTTCTAACAAATCAAAAAATAGTCTTACAGTGGTATTATTTCATCTAACCAAAATTCTCAGCACACGAATAGATTAAATTAAAGAGTTATTTGCGAAATGCATCCCCGTGGTTTGGCCAAAATGCATTTTTTTACCTTTACTTTAGATAACTGCACTTTGCATCCCCTTACTATTTCGGCGCGACAAATTTTACCCTTTTCGTTAAATTTGTTAAAATTCTCAGGGGCATTTTAGGAAATTAAAATATTTAATTATAATTAGATCATTATTTAAGTTTTTTGACCCTCTAAATGATACTTTTCGAAAAAATTTAAAGAACGAAAATTATAGAGAACGGAAAAATCTTTTCAAAACAATAACATTCAAAATTATCAAAAAATTTACGAAGCCAAAATTAAATAAAATATATACTTATTGAATTTATTAAAAACAATTATAAAAAAAATATTTCAATTTTGAACCTTTTTATTTCGAGAAGATCTTTTTATTCTCTACAACTTCCGTTCTTTAAATTTTTTCGAAAAGTATCATTTAGAGGGTCAAAAAACTTAAATAATGATCTAATTATAATTAAATATTTTAATTTCCTAAAATGCCCCTGAGAATTTTAACAAATTTAACGAAAAGGATGCAATTTATCGCGCCGAAATAGTAAGGAGATGCAAAGTGCAGTTATCTAAAGTATAGGTAAAAAAATGTATTTTGCCCAAACCACGGGGATGCATTTTGCAAATAACTCTAAATTAAATAACTGTTATCAAACACATCAAATGAATACTTCCGTTTACAAAATCTTGATATAACCATATCATACACTCAAACATAAACACCATACATCTTCCAATAATTCGAAAATAAAAATAAAATTTGTTTCATAACTTTTCCTGTCGATACTCTGCTTAGTAGCGCCGCTACAACCTCCCTTTCATAGTCCTCTCTTTCAAATAGGTAGTTATGAACAATGGCTGAGTAGACCTGCTCAATCATGATGCAATATATGAAGTTTAAGTTCAGTGCCTTATCTGACTATTTCTTTAAAAATAATTAATGCAAGATAAAGTACACTATGACCACATAAACTTACAAATTGAGTTCACAGTTGTCCATTATTATTGACTTCAATTTCAGTAACGAAAATAAATTAGCACGAATAGTGTACACAATAAACTTTGGACATTTTAATATAATGAAAATCAGAAATTACAACAAAATAGACCTGAAATAATAATTAAATATGAAAAGAAGTTCAGATCATATAACCTAGGGATATGCTCGTTAAATAATAATTAAAATCTTATGCTCGGTGAGAAAGAAATTGATGGTAAAGTCAAAGCACTCTAATTCCCTCTCCTGGTGCACTTCTAAGATATTGCACACTTTTACTCAATTATCTGGAACCTTGAAATTCTTCAATACAACCATATAAATTATCCCTGAAATTAATTTTCTCCTAAAATCCCATTAAAAAATAAAATTCTAAAATTAAAAAATATATCATATAATTCTTTAAAAATAACTTGCATTCTAGGATTTATGGTGAGAAGGTTTTAGCCTCGTATAGCTAGAAGCAATGTAAGTTTGTCCCAATTTATTTATGAGAAATAAACTAAATACTCAATTTCTTTTTTTCCTAAAACAGGAACCAACCAAAAAGAAATAAGAGCAAAACTTGAGAATAATAATATATGTAACAAGTGAATAATAATATATTAGCTTGGGCTACTGGTAAATGCAACAAAAGGGTTGTGCAATATGTATCCCAAATGCACAAGAAAAGGATAACTTGAGATATTTTTTTAGAAATTTCTCAAGCAAATACAAAAAATAAATACTAAACTTCTCTATACAAAATAACTTTTGTTACATTACGTATTCCTAAAAAAGTCTACTACAGAAAAAGTAAAACGCATACATGAACTTGGTAGCATAACAAGATAATAAGAGCATTTATGAACTTTTGTAATCTCCTCATTAAGGGTCCATCTCCATATCAAGGTTTGCAAGAGTACTTTCCAATGCTAACACTGCAAAATCAAATGCAACTAAAAGAACTTCTCTGTTTATGATGTTATATATCTCTGTTTTGGTCTAATAAAGTTGCAGATAGTAAAGCTCTGTAAATATTTACTTGTACAGGTTGTACATCCATGAGGCATAAGGTCCGTAGTTTAGAGAGTTTGGAGGTTTGTCCGAGCACTTTCAATACTTCTAAAAACATGTGGTGAGTGAGGAATCATATGGTTACTATCAGGGTCAAAACCTTGTTATGAATCTGCAATAAGTAAAAATAGTACAACTTCACTTAATTTAATGAAAAAACAACATATTAACTTAATACCTTGCAGCACACACCGTAAATTAGCAACGAAGAACAGTTCCCGATTATCAAGGTTATACTGTACCTAAAATTGATGACAAATTCTTATCTCATGTTGTAGGTGGATCTAGGTCCGACTTGAACACTCTACACACGACACACCTACACTTTTAGGCTTATTTTCTGAACAATAACATTGCAAGTAAAAATCTAATACTACATACAGCCTACTAAGCTTCTATTCTTATTGTAATTTTATTTATTCTTTTCAAATTAATTATACAGCTCTAGCATCTAAGTACCTCAGAGCCAAATTTATAAATTATAAAGAACTTTATTATTTAGTTAATAAGCACGTCTAGCACCCAAAGTTTTTAAAGGACATAATAGCTTTCCAAAACAGATGGTTTCCCAAGTTCTAGATCTCTGGCAATTCGGCTCAATACATTATATTAGCTTTACTAATCTGGAAGTATGATATAACAATCACACACCAAAAGGCATGTTCCGACTACATTACTTTCCCCAAAAATAACCATCAACTAATTATATAAATAAGACTTACTTCTGCAAATTCTATTATCTTTAAAAAGCATGAGTTTGACAAATCACCCCAGTTCAAAAAACAAATACATATGCCTAACTGCTTATAAGCAGATTTACACAACAAATAGAGTCGTAAAATTATTAAAAAATATAAATATATATGGATAATTCTAAAACAGCTATAGTAGCAATTTATAACCAATGCCCAAATTTGCAGAATTTAACAGAATTGAATTTAAGAAAAACATAAAAACATGCTATATGAGAGAGATGGAGGTGTGAAGGAGGGAGGGAGGGAGATAGAGAGAGATTACCAATAGCCTAGTAGCCACACAAGTACGATGAGTTGAGAAACTTAACAAGACACCTGCAGTTATACAAGAGGTTAAAGATGAGAAGTTAATCTTATTCATATACGTGAAGTATAAATTAAGCAATTTCTTCAATATGAAGTAGTAGACATTTAGAATTAAAGCGATTAGGATTACTACTGTGTGAATTAAAATCTTTGAGAGTGTTTCTAGTAGTAGTCAAGAGAGAGAGGTTACTCTTGAGAGTTTGATTTGGGGAAGAACATAGTCTAAACTGAATAAGCTATAATACCAAGTTTTAATGTTTTTTATAATTTAAATTATTAATAGGTCGACACCAAAAACAACGTCGTATATCCTAAAACTGTATACGTTGGTCAAATAAATGTCAACGTAAATACAATTTCTTTTTACGTCATCAATAAAATAACCGACATATATTATTACTTTATATGTCGGTTGAATTAAAGCCGATGTAAATATAGTTTTTTATAGGTCGTCAATAAAATAACCGTCGTATATTTTTACTTTATACGTCGGTTGTTAGACTGACCGACGTAAAAAATACATGGACAAGACATTGTACGTCGGCTTTAAGAGAACGCGACGTATAATGGTAGTATATACGTCGGTCTTTACTAAGTCGGACGTAAAAGATGTGACGTAAAAATTCATTTTTGTACTAGTGATAGTCCCAAGGCTAGTGGGAGGCTGATCAATTGGGCAATAGAGTTGGGAGAATTTGACATCAAGTATAAGCTGCGAAAGGCAATAAAAGCCCAGGCGTTGGCTGACTTCGTGGTTGAATGTACAATACCCAACCAAGAAGTTGGGGGGGGGGCAGGAAGATACCATATCTCAAGACAAGGAAGTTGGTAAAGGGGATAAAGAAAATGATGATAAAGAGAAGGAATATTGGGTTCTCTATTTTGATGGAGCATCAAAAACAAATTCAAGTGGAGCATGGTTAGTTTTACAAAGCCCTAATGGGTTCTTGATTGAATATGCTATGAAATTAGACTTCCCACCAATAAACAATGAGGCTGAATATGAAACTCTAATAACGGGCCTTGGCCTAGCAGGGATACTTAGAGTCAAGAACTTAAAGGTCTATGGAGACTCGAAGCTGGTCATATCCCAAGTGAAGGGAGAGTTTGAAGCAAGGGATGATACGATGACAAAGTATATCCGCCTAGTAAGGGCTGTGATGACTCAATTTGATGAGTGTCATGTCGAGCACATCCCAAGGGAGAAAAATGTTAAAGTAGATGCATTATCAAAGTTTGTTTCATCTGAGATAGAGGAAAGTTCAGGAAGTATATACTTCCGCGTTATGAAGACACGAAGCATTGATGTTAAGCTTATAGCTCCTATAGGGCTGGGGATATCATGGATAGAACCCATTAAGACCCATATTCAAACTGGTTGTCTGCCAAGCGACGAGGCTAAAGCACATAAGTTGGTTGTTCGAGCACTGAGATACTCCTTGATAGATGGGATTTTATACAAAAGATCTTATGTAGTTCTTTACTTAAGATGTCTCAGGCCCGATGAGGCACACTTAGCTTTTGAAGAAGTACATGAAGGTATATGTGGGCAGCATTTTGGGGGTAGATGATGGCCGATGCCAAAGAGTATGTGAAAAAGTGTGATCGCTGTCAGAATTATGCGCCTGTTGTTTGATAACCCCCCGAGATGTTAACTTCTATCAACTCTCCCATCCCCTTTGCTATGTGGGGAATAGATATACTTGGGTCTTTCCCTATGTACACGACAGAAAGGAAGTTCCTGATTGTAGCCATTGTTTACTTTACCAAATTGATTGAAGCCATGCCCCTGGCCAAGATCACAACTAAGCAGGTTGTACAATTCCTGTGGGAAAATATCATGTACCGATATGAAATTCCCCGTATCCTAGTTACTGATAATGGAACACAGTTCAACAATGAGCAATTCAAGAAGTATTGTGAAGATAACGAAATTGAGTTGCGATTCACCTCTGTAGCTCACCCACAAGCTAATGGGCAAGAAGAAATGGCAAATCGAATAATCCTGGATGGACTAAAGAAGAGGATCGAGAAGTCAAGAAATAACTGGGTGGATGAAATACTCCCGTTTCTATGGGCCTATAGGACCGCCTGTTGGGTCACCACTGGACCAACTCCCTTTATGTTAGCATATGGGGAAGAGGCAGTTGTTCCTGTGGAAATATCACATTCGTCTCCCCGAATCCAAGCTTTTAATGCTGAGGAAAATGAGGAAGGGCAAAGATTAGCCCTGAATCTAATTGATGAAGTAAGAGATGAGGCACATATGAAGATAGTGGAATATCAGAAGAAGGCTTCGTTCTACTATAACCTAAGGATGAAGGAAAGGTTCTTCAAGCAGGGAGACTTAGTTCTAAGGAAGGTAGAAGCTTCCGGTGTAGGGCTGAAAGGAAAACTTGGCCCAAATTGGGAAGGGCCGTACAAGGTCAAAAGCATTCAAGGCAGAGGAACCTACAAGCTGGAGACCATAGATGGTTTTGAAGTCCCAAGAACCTGGCACACGCAGAACCTGAAGGTTTACTATGTGTAAAAAGGTTGAGCACGATTCTCACTTGTCAAAATGACAAGTAGGTTTAAAAGGACCTTGAAACTTTACTTGCTTAGGATTTTTATAAGTTTAATAGGAGACATGTTTTAGTTTTATCAGGTTGAACTCATCTCATGTAAGGTGTCAAAAGCACCAAGTTATAATGAAAAGCGTTCAGTTCGATCTAGCTTACTAAATTGATATGTCATAAAGTATAAAACCAAGTTATAAACTTGAGTTTGAAAACTCGAAAAGCTGGGTTGTGATTGAAAAATTAAGCAAAATGAGTAAAAATAAGCAAAGTCAATTACAGAGAAGTTGGGCCTTAGAAGGCTCAGATTCTTCAGAGCCACTGTCTGAAGTCTCCTCGGATGTCTCCTGAGTCGGTCCCTCAGATGTTTCCTCAGAAGTCTCCGTAGAGGTCTCCTCGGAACTACCCTCAGACGCCTTGGATGCCTTTGAGGATGCTAGTTTGGAGGCTCTTCCACCCTGGCCTTCTTTATAATAGGCTCGACCTCTTCCTCAGAAGAAGATTCCTCCTCTTCAGAGCTGGATTTAGGCTATTTCCTCTTCTGTCCTTGGCTCTGGCTTCCTGATGGCGCTCTGACTGGGGACGCTGAAGTGCCCTCCTTAATAAGATCAGCGAGCTTGTTAGTAACACCCCCAATGTTGGGACCTTTACAGGGAAAGAGAATGAAGATTTTTCAAGAATCTCAGGAAACTCGTCCTGAGTGGCCTCTACAGCAGCGTCCCAGCCTTTCTTATAGCTGACTGGATGAAGGAGGGCATCATGCTCAACTAGTAGATCTTTGAACTCTTGTGTATCCATCCATCCATCAAAGGCCTTGTCCTTCTGAGCCTTAAGGATAACAATCTCAGCACGGGCTATTTTGATCAGAAGTTGAGGTGGCAAGTTGGGCTTGGAGAGCCTCTATTTGCTAGTTAGCCTCCTCCAGCTTCTTGTTTGTGTCTTTTAGGCCAACTTTCCAAGCCTTGGCTTGGTGAAGTGCTCCTTAAAAATGGACATTATCCTACAAGAGATGAAGAAAAAGTTAGAAACAAGAAAAATCATGATAAGAAACTGTAGATAACAAGAAGAAAGATATGTACCGTCGCTAGGGCCTGAGCTCCGAAGAGCTTGTTAGCCTCCAAGTCCTGTTGAAGGACAAGATCATGATAGTCTACGGGGTAAATAGATTGAATAGACCACTCCTTGGCAAGTTTTGTATTGTCAACGGTCGAGTCCTTCCCCCGAATTCCCTAGGCAGGTTGGAAGAAGGCCCCCGGTTTTTGTTTTGTATGCAAGGGTTGGCTGGGGCCTTCCTCGTCTCCTTCCCTTGCCTGGAGAAGGAACTCTAAGAAGCGATCCCCAAGGCGTGGGTCCTTGAAGACCTTCCCGACGCGCTTCATCCTGGTCGTTTACAGGTCTTTAGTCTTGGTAGCCTCTTCGATCCTCTCAGCAACTGTAATGAATAAGTAAAGTAGATTGAGAAAATAGTAAAATAAAAAAGTGGGAAAAGCAAATATAACTAGAAAAAGGAAGAAAATGTACCTTATTGAGGAACATGAGAAACGCCACGTTCCAGAAGAACGGTCTCCGTGCTAGGGGACAATGGGGCGTTGGTCCAAGCAAACCCACCCCGGATTCTTGTCGGGGCTGTTCTTGAACTGAAATTTTTTTCTGAACATAGCAACCGAAGTAGGGATATTGTGCTTGGCACATTGCGACAGGTAACAAAGAATCAGCCTCCAAGAGTTTGGAGGGAGTTGGCAAGGGCCGATGCCCACATCAGCTAGTAAAACAGGGATAAAAGGATGAAAGGGGAGTCTGATACCTGCCCTTAAACTGTCCCTAAAGATGCATAAAGCGTCTTTCTTCCATTGGCAGGCTCTATCGGCCGGCCCCGTAAGAACCAACTTGAAGGGCTCCTTGATCTTGAAGAAAGTTTTCATCTTATCCAACTCCTTTGCATCCCGAAAAATGCTGACGTGATCATGCACATCCAGGTGCGTGTCGGACGGGTACTCATCCCCTCGAGTATTGATCATGTCGATCAAAGAGGTGTACCTTGACCCAACATGGAACTTGTTGGATTTCTTGGCCACGTTCATTTTGGCCAAACGGGACATTTCCTTGTCAGCTATCTGAAAAAGGGCGCAAATTTTAAAACATAAATTTGATGCAAAAACTAAGCATCAGAAGACAAGAAAAAAAGAATATAAGAAATATACCTGGGAATTTGTAGAGCCCGAAGAGAACGCGAGCAAAGGCTTTTGAAAACTCTGAGAAAGACCTAGGGTTTTTGTGAAAGAGAAGAGGAGAGCTCAGGAAGCAAGAAATGAGAAATGAGAAATGAGAAGTGAGTGACTCTAGTCATTTCTTTATATAGGTGGAAAAGGGAAGTTTAAAGGGCAAAAAGCCCATTTGCCTGAAGGCCCAAAGAAAAAGCCCAAATTCTGGAACCTTCCAGAATATCCTCAAGAATTCTTAAAGAGAGGATTTGGAAAAATAAAACCCCAAAATGAGGCCCAAATCCAAATAGGATTCGGAAAAATAAAATCCAAAAACGAGGCCCATATCTAAATAGGATTTGGAAAAATAAAAGCCCAAAATGATGTGCAAATCTTAATAGGATTTGGAAAAATAAAAGCCCAAAACAAGGCCCAAATTTAAATAGGATTTGGAAAAATAAGCCCAAAAATAGGCCCAATACAAGTTGGATTAGGAAAAGCCCAATGAATACCATAGATCATGATTGAGGTCGAATTAGAGGTCGTGAATCCTGTTCGAATTCTTTCGAATAAGAGCCAAAAAATTACCCATTAAAAAGACCAGGATGTAGGTCGAATTTGAGGTCGTGAAACCAGCTCAAATTTTTTTGAACGGAAGCCAGAAAAACACCCATAAAAAAGACCAGCATTTAGGTCGAAATCCTGGTCGTGGATAAGGCTTGAAATCTTTCAAAAAGGAGCAAAAAATGCCTTAAAAAATTTGACCAAAACTTAGGTCGTCAACTCGACTAGGATCCAGGTCGAAATCCTGGTCGTGATTCTTAGTCGAAATATCACGATCAAGAATCAAAAAAGGACCAAAATTTTGACCAAGATATAGGTCGCGGGTTCGACTAGGATCTAGGTCGAAATCCTGGTACTGGATCCTAGTCAAATTTATTCGACCAAGATTCAAGGACTGGCCCCAAATTTGACTAGGATCCAGGTCGAATTTTCGACTAGGATCCTGGTTGAAAAAGTGCTGAAAATTGGAAAAAGTTTCTGAAAAACTGCAGAAAATTCAGAAAGTTCCAGAAATTAAGGAAAAATCCCAGAATTAAGGAAAAATTCCTGAAAAATACGAGAAAATTCCTAAATATAGGGAAAAGGGTAAGAAAATAACAAGAAAGTTTTAAAAACCCTGAAGCTGTGTACAAGGCAAATCGTTGTAAATGTGTAGGTCGATCCACACTTTACACCAAAACGATACCCTGTAAGGGAACGAATGAACTTAACTTCTGCAAAATCTTTTATGATTTCCCAGAAGTTGGGGGTAAATGATAGGGAATAAAATAAACCCTGATTGCGTAACTAATATCGCACTAATTGTATTAACATTATGGCTAGCAGTTAAGCCCATTTAAAGAGGGCCAAGACCCTTGAATAGGGGCCCAAAAATAGCCCAGGAATATAATTGGTATTAATATTAGTTAAACATATACGGTCCAATAACGAAGCCCAGTTAGAGAGGGCCCAAAGTCCATTCTAATTCAGAGACTTGCCCACCGAGTCTCCTAAATCTAGTCCAATTCAAGGACTCTCAACATCTATATAAGGGGTCTCACCCCTACCCATCAGAACTATGTTTTTGGGTTGATTCTCTAATTCACAAAGATACGTATGCATCTCGTTAAGTCAGAGTTAAGCTACGAAACACGAGAGCAGCCATTAAAGGCCTTGAGCTCCTGAACCTTAGTAATTAATACAGCAGTTAATATACCCTAAGTTTTTATCCATAACAGGTGCACACAACTTCTTCCATGCAAAGGGTCAATGATGCAATCACTGCCATGCCCTCCACAACTGGTGATGATTTTGATTATCCTATTGGTCGTTCTGAAGAAATTTTTTGGGATGATTATGATGATGAAGGAAATTTCTTGAATATAGGGGGAGAATAACTCCCTAGCTCAAGCACAAACACTCCATCATGGATGTTTAACAAAGAATGCGGTGAGCACCACTTCAAATCCACTCTCTTCAAACTAATTCACCAAACTCAGACAGCTCTTCAAGCTACCACAGATGCCAACACCAAGAGTCTTGTTCAAGCACATCTTAAGTCTCTTAAATTGCACAAGATCCAGTCTCTCAAGAAAAATCAAGATATGTTTGAAATCAAGACATAAATTGGACAAGTCAAAAAGGACATCTCTGAAAGATTGGAGTTTAGGTTTCCTGCAACTATATTGTTAGATATCAACAGACAACTCAGGAAAAACTCTGATATCAGTAGCAAGGTGGATTCTTTGGACACCGGGATAAAGACTCTAGAAACCTTTATCAGTCAAATTTAACTTCATCAAGCTCAACAAACACCGCTTCTTTAGAAATTGGTTGTTGTACAAACCTCAACCTCTGCTCAACTTGATGCTAACAAAAAGGGGAAAAAGAATCTATCATTATAGTTAGTCAGGGAGAGTCATCTAGTGAGTGGGAGAAAGTGCTCAACATAAATTTTAGCAAGGTAATAGTTCCGGCAATTACCTTCACAAAGCCACCAATGCTAGACAACATTGATTTAATCAAGATAGCAGCAGCTAAATTGGAGTTGAGTGAAAAATGGGAGAAGATTGATGACAACATTGAAAAGAAGTTTGGTCCAATTGAGAAGAAAGACAAAGCCCTCTCTCATTTCTCTCAATTGAGAACAATTTCATTTAATGACATGACCTTAGGAAACATGGAAAGGGGTAAACCCTCATCAATTAAATCTCCAAAGGCCAATATGATTTTTTAACCAAAGAGAAACTATCCAAAGAACCCAAACAAAAATCCTTTGGACCTAGTCTATGAAACTCCCAAGCCAGATGAGAAAACGCTGCTTGGAATGTCTATTTCTTTATTCAAAGATCCCAAAGATTCAGTCTTAAAGAAAAGGTTTTTCAAAATCTATAAGAATGGTAAAATGATCTGTGTGGTGTCTGGATATCAAAATTTGCTGATGCTAAGAAAGAAGAAAAGTTGAGGCTCAAACAACAACAAAAGCAATAGATTCGGAAAACCTACCTCTTCTAGACCTAAACATTCCAATCCAAACCAAACCTAGGAAAAGAAAGAAGAGAGCAATCAAGAAGGTCAAGCCTGTTAGAATTCAATCCAAATCATTGGCCAAACCCAATCCAACTGTCAACAAGGGATATCAACTCTTCATCCACGACATCAAAGAATTTTCAGACATAAATCTCTATCTGGATGAGCTGGAAGAAGTAAGAGCTATAGATTCCTACAAGCACCTTCCAGAGAGATTGGTTTTTAGGTATCAGGGTGGAAAAGAGCTCACTTGGCCGCTTCACAGGATTCTCAATGAAGGCTATTCCGTTTTGGTTAAGATTTTATCCTCAATAAAGAATAATTTTGGATTCAATATTGTGGAAAAAAGATGGTACTGAACAAAATTGAGGAGATAAGGAATAGCTAGGGAGGACCAAATACACAAGGAATGGAGTGAATTTGAGGCCATACTGGTTGAGAAATACACCAGAAGATTCTTCATATTAGAAAATCAGCCGAAAATTGCAAGCAATGAAGCTCTCATGGAGATGCAAGAAATGCCGGATTAGACAAATGAAGAGGAATATGAATTCTATAGGCAACTCCAATTCCAGATTGAAGAAAATAATATGAAATTGGGAAAGAAGTTCAAATAGTCAATTAAGCTAAATTTGTTCAGTCTAGAGGAGTACCTTGAAAATGGCTTGTGATATTCTCTGTTAACCTTCCTCTACATAATTTTCAATAAATAGAAGCACTTGTTAATTTTATCTACTAGTATTTACTCTGTATTCAGAGGGTGTTTTGTTATCATCAAGTTTCTCTTAAATTTATGCCTACAATTCCAGTAGACATAAATTTGGGGAAATTATTAAGAATATGTTGTGCACTTGATGATAAGCTAAACAAAATATCTTAGTAGATTTAATTTAGTGATTTTATAGCTTTCTATAGATGATCACTTTAACATCCAATGAAAGGGTAGCTTATGTATTAATAAGTTTAAGTAGCATATTTCTATATATTGTAATGCCTTAGAGAACTGGATGTTGTAGAATATTTTTTAAGTCATGTTGACTACTAGTTTGATATTCAATATAGGTTGGCTAACTGTAAATATTAGATGCCTTGTAATCTTGTATAAGTGAAATAGAGTTAACTTATGTGAAAATAGTCTTAAAGGATGTTCCACAAGGCTTCAACGGATGATCTAACTGAGTTTCAATGGATGAACAAATTCAAAAAATTAGTTGAGAGTGACTTGAGAGTCACATGCGTTGATTTTATGCAAATGTAATGTGACAGCCTATTTACATTTTTTAGAAAAAAAGAAGCATTTCTATTTCCATGCTAAACTGAAGATATTCAAAGATGCTGGATAGAGAAATGAAGGAGCATGAAATTAGACTAGAAACATTTTGCCTTATTTATTTGTCTTTTTATCACGTAACTTGGTGATATATAAACCAAGTGAAGCAAGTAGAACAATACTGAAGTAAGTAAGTAATTACCAGAGAAATAGAAAAAGCTACATCTGTAAAGAATTTCTCTGTTCTTTGTAAGGTCAACTTGTAAGTAGCTGTGTGGATACCTTGCATCATAGAGTTCTCAAATTAATATATATCTCTGGTGAAAAGTTCAATCCACCATAAATTTTTTAAATACTTGTATTTGATTTCTTCAATACTTTCATTTCACACTTTAGCTAAATCAAACACAGTTATATATTCAAAGTAGAACAATTCTTAAAGTTTAAAAAGCAGCCATAATTACATTCAACCCCCTTTTGTAATTCTTTGTTAGATTGTTTGGGAATAATAACCCTACTTTAAGTTATCTCTAAAGCTTACCATTTCTGGCCTACCAAATCTATGCATACCCTGTTGAATTGTGACACTCCTTTGTCAAATAATCCCGGACTTTGATCTTGCACTCCTCAAACTACTTTTATGAACTTTTCCATCTAACTAATTAAATAATTTGTTGATTGATAATCTTGGATCTTTAACTTCTCTGCATTCTGTACTTGAGCGTCATTTGACATCTCCAGTTTGTTGTATAGAGAACTGACATCTCGATAAGTATAATAGCTTAATGAGATCTCTTAATTCTCTACAAGTGTCTTTGATTTGTTGAGGTCGCTTGAATCTTCATAAGTGAACTTAGCTTTTCGAGGTCTCTAAATTTCTGCATGGAGAATTAACTTATCGATATCTTAGAGATCTCTATATGAATTTTGACATGTAGATATCTCTGAGATCTCTGGTGATACTTTAACTTGTTGATATCATTAATCTTCATGTCTTCATTTTGGCTTATCAATATCTCTGAATTCTCTAGTGCAGAAATGACTTGTCGATATCTCAGAGATCTCTATATAAATTTTGACTTTTCGATATCTCTGAGATCTCTAATGAGACTCTGACTTGTCGATATCTCCAATCTACATATCTTCATTTGGATTATCGATATCTCTTAGACTTCTCTATAAGCTATCTTGAACTTCTCGATAAGTCATTCTGGAGTTCTCAAATTACTTCTCTATACGACTTGATCTGTGACTTGTAGATATCCTGACTTAGAATATTTTTCCAAAAACAGATTTATTCAACTCCAAGCTTCTTCATAATTTTTCTGAGGCATGATCTTCTTGATCTTCTTACAGAGTTTAGTCTTAGGCTTGAGACTGTGTAAAGAAAAATACTCCACTCTAATATTTCACATTTTTACAAACTCAAGTAATACAATACAAAATACAAATTTAGATTATCAAACAACTAATTCTTGGAATTGTCATTTTGACTTAGTCTTGTTATGATACATGCATTTCTTGTACAACAATCTCCCCCAATTTGTGAGAAGACTGCTTATCAAAAAATCATGCCTAATAAAAAGACTAACCCCAAGTTATAGATGAATATATACATATTGACATATTTAATACATCTTTTATATACCAATAAATTATATAAATACAACAAGTATGTTCATCAAAAAAATTTCTCATAGACCGTTTCTTTTCTAATGAGGTCCTTTAGATATACAAGCACTCGCAATTCCTCTATGATTTGAGTCCCTCTTAGAGCTTCTACAAGCTTGAGCCAATCATCCAGTGAATGTAGTCATTTAAATAATTTATTCTGAACTTTAGAAATATTCCAATTCTTATGGTTATGAAGTTTCCATCTTTGGACACTCAGCTCATTCCTCCTGCCTTTAGTTTCTCTTATCTTTTCTAAAATATTTCTATTTCTTCAGCATATTCCCTTTCTCTCTCCTCTCTTGCAACCTTATCTATTGCTCTTCTATCTTCCCTTACTACCAACCATACACAAAATACAGACCTCCATGCCATTGCACTTGTATCCTTCTCTTTCATTAAGCTGATTAACCTTTTGATTTCTGTGGATGAAAAAGTATCCATCCACTACTAGAAATTTGTCGATAGACATCGCTTATTAGCCGATGTCTATTTAAAATCCAAGCGATGTCTTTGCATGCGATGAGAAAGGTAGGTGCATTACACATCGCTTATTTGTCGATGTCTATACACAGTTTAGACATCGTTTTTCTTAACAATGTGATGTATTTTTCTTCAATGTATACCTTCACTATGGTTTCAGTTATTCATTCATATGTCATGTATATCATTTTAAACTTATCACATATAAAGCAATATGATACATTAACATCGAAAAACTTGTTAAAATGATGTGTAACTTAACATATTACATCAGTCTTTTATCAGAAGCGATGTCGTACCTTTCTTTTTTTAATGGAACCGATGTCTTTGTGTGTGTTTAACATCAGTTCTTTCAAAATGTGATATCTATTATATTGTTTTACATCAGTCATTTCTTGTGAGCTGATATATGTGCCTGCTTATGACATCAGTTTATTGAATGAAATTTCTTATTTGACTACATTTTACATCAGTTATTTTGTTCATGAAGTGATGTTTGTTTATTTTTTTATTCATGAATCCCCTGTTTCAATCAAATGCCCAACACCCAAACAAGACTCATCCAAAAACATACCAACTGCCATTTTACCATTCCAAAACTAACCAAACCAAAACAAACGCAAAAACAAACATACATTCATTAATTTACCATAGATTATACCATTTACGTACATATATCCACCACCAACCAAACTTCATAATCCAAACAAACTACATAACTGCAATAACAAGTACTAGACATCCACCATCGATCATTTACATAGTTCATCCCAAACAGAAATTTACCAACTAAAGTTCCCCCATTATATTTATCAACAAAAACCACTAGTAGCTCTTACAAATTCTTACAAATTCAGTCTACATAAAGGAGCTGCAGATTAGGCCTTTTTATAAGAACGACTCGATATGGCTAAGAGTCTCACATCGAACCTCGTCCAGCTCAGCCTTGGCAACAGTCACCTTTCGATTCTTTTTCGACCACTGAAAAGTGTAACACACAGGAATTAGTAACAATGAATTCTACCACAAATTATATGTACACCAGTTATATCAAGAATGAATTAAGCAAAAAAATATACCTTTTTGATAAATGTCATTTTATTATCCATGGCAATTTCTTTCATATACCACATAACAACATAGCCGCATTCAGTTCCACCGGGCTGTTTGGGGCATCCCTATTTAATTCAAAAAACTCATACCAATTAATAAGTAAATTAATGCCCCTATCTAACCAAAAAAACTCTGACTAATAAGTAAATTAATGCCCCTGGTTCTTACGGTAACATATCTGATAGTCGGTGCTTTATTTCCCCTTCCGGCCTGAATATTGAACGCAATCACAGCCCTGTCATCTTAGCAGTATCAATAACACAAATTGATTGATATCTCAATAATGAAAATAATCACTCGAAATTAAATGCAAATACCATGATATTGCTTTTTCCAACTCGGGATAGGTAGTTGAACGAGGCAGAGGATTGAGTATGAAAACCTCGCCCGCCCAAATCACAACCAATATCCAATGGCAGCTATTTTTTATAAATATTTATAATAAACAGAATTAATATCAGAATCATATCATTTTGAATTTCATGCTTATAAATAAATAAATAAAGCGATTTATAATAAATCTGAAGACATTTTTTTTGTACTTACTTGCTATTATGTGGCATAAAAAAGAGATGATCAGGATTACCCTCTTTAAATCGACTAACCAAATTATCTTCAAAATTGTTGTTCAAGGTAAACGAGACTCCGGGATCACAGAAAGCAAATTGCTCCAAATTTTCATTTTCACAAACCATGCAATGCAACTATCTGCATTGCAAATAAAATGAAATTATAAAAAAAACAAGAATATAAAAGCAGAAATTATCAACAAGAAGACAAGACAATAATTAAAAAATTTATACTACTCACGCCATGTATGCAGAAATTGCTGCTTGGCCAATCATTTTAAACTCAAGCAAAGCAATTATGTTTTCATGCAAAATGAAAATTCTTTTTTCAACACCAAACACCTCCGCATCGCACGGGATTTGAAGGGAGTTTCCAGTGGACTTCATGAATGTCGTTGCATGTTTATACAACAACCGAAAGCGCTTCAGGACATTTTTATTGATTTCCATATTCTCAAATAAGGACTGAACCTTATGCAAATCAGTTAAAGGATCCTTCCCTTTCCTTTTACTTTTCTGAAAATATTATCAAATTTATTAAAACAAATATAGAGTTAATATAATAGTGCGAGATCCAATAAAACATAGATGTAAAAATATATACCGCGGTAGCAGGGGCATCTGGGAATATGATTAAGTCGCGGGGCCATGAGACGTAGGAGCCAACAGCCTGCTCTACTGTTTCAATCTCACCGACTACCGGAACAGGAATCTTGGCTTGTCCTTGGATTGGCCCATCCACTGAGACACGAGCACAACCAGGCTGCATTGACAATCCGTGAATAGATTTGTTCATGTCATCATCGTCAAACAACAAGCCAAATGCCACCTTATTTTCTATTATGCCCACAGCCAACTCACATTTTCGTGGACCAGCCTACACACATATATATCAGTTCACAACATAAATAAAACACAGATATAAACACATGATCGATCTCTTTCGCGTATACCTTCCATGTCGAGGTAGTCCTTTCAGCAACAAAATTTTTCCAAGCCTCCTTACCAACAAAAGCATACTTCACTGGAGGCTTTCGTAGTTTCTTCTTCTGTCCAAGATACGGCTTAACATAATCCCTTGTTAAATTTGCTTTAAAATTTCTCCACTTTGCTCCTGCAGACCTGATCAGCCCCTTCTGAAGTTGCTTGGGGACTTTAAATGTGTCCTGAAACCAATGTTATGCTCTACATGAGTACAAGAAAATGCAAAATTTACAAAGTGCATAAGAAATTGCTTATTTATATACCTTCACATCGATCCATATTTTCTCCTTTAGTTCATCGGGTTCCTTTGACCAGTTAGGATAATCAATCGGAATCATCGTCCTAGCCAACATTCCGGTGTAGGACTGTAGACTGTGCCTTGCATTCCCGACTGGAACTCCATGTGCATTACACGATACCTTTGTTTTCTTGCCCTGCGCCTTCCTCACCACCACTTTGTGCATAGCGGAAACCCCTCGGTAGATCCATACCTTTTCTTTGTAGTTTCGGAAATAGTGACTGTTGCCTTCGTGTCTTCCATAGAATCCACATTTTCATCTTGAGGTTCTGTTTCCAGCTCCAAGCTTTTATCCACCTCCTCATATGACTTGTCTTGTACTTTAGATATTTGTTTTTTATTTGCCATTTATCTTTTTCAATCTGAAAATGAAACATATATTTCATTAGTCACAAGCATATATAAATATTTATAAATAGTCATAACTAAACTAGTGAAGTATGCATACATAAACAGTTATAAACAGTCAGACACGATGACTATATGCATTCATAAACAGTCATAAATATACAAAAATTCAAATAATATCATTAGGCATAAACAATGCTAAATAGTTACAAAAAAGGAGATACATGACTACAAATAATATTGTCACTTCTTAACCCAAGTGCCCTTAATATTTTCTCTAATATTTTTTACAACATCTTCACCGACATCACATATAGGAATTTGGCAGCAGAATGGGGGATTTTCCATGGTTGTGTCTCCTAAATCATCGTCGTTATACACATCTTGGTAGTCTCGAGTTGTAGAGGTTAATACAACGGACCACTTGGCATCCACCGGATCTTCAATATAATAAACTTGCTTTACTTGATCCATAGACACATATTTATCTCTCTTGTGGCCTTGTCGACTTAGATCGACAAGTGTGAACCCAAGATCATCCACCTTAATTCCCTTGTCATTATCTGCCCAATTACATAAAAATAACGGGGCTTTGAATGCATGATAATCTAGCTCCCATATTTCTAAGATAATACCGTAAAATGTCAAGTCACTTTCTACAGGGTTCAAATCTTTAGCGCTAGACACTTGGACAGTTTTAGCAACTAAAGACACTCCGCTGTTTTGAACAACCCTCACATCGTCTCGCTCTTTTGTAAAGTATCGGACCCCGTCTACTAGATAAGCTTCGTAAGTCAAAATTGAAAATGATGGTTTTCCGGCTATCCATCTTATTGTCTCTGAAATTCCTCCAGGATTCTCCTCCATTTCCCTACTAACCTACACATTTTCAGAAACAAAATACTTCTAAATTCCATATTACTACAGAGCAAATAAATTAGGCACAAATGAAACTATAAAAATACTAACTTTTTCTTGAAACCAATCGGCAAAAAGGCGATTGTGCTCTCTCAGGAGCCAATGAACACTTTTCTTTTTTTCTTGATGAATTCCCTCTAGATACTCCTTATGCATTCTAACAGAAATTTTATAATCATTAACTAGCCAGTAAATATATAATTTATATATTAATTGAACAGCCACAAAATTAATAAATTCTTACAAAATATATGGTTGTACTTCAATGTTGTTTAGAAGAACATGTAAATGAGCTTCATCCCGCTCTTTTTCATCGATTGATTTCATTGTCACAACAGATAATGGACCACTTAATTTGCCTTCATCCTTACGAAGACCAGCAGTGGTGCAAGCTTGCTTGACAAACTCTTGGCAGAATTCTACTGATTCTTCTCCCAGATAGCATTCAGCTATACAGCCTTCGGGGTAATAACGGTTGCGTACGTAACTCTTCAACACCTTATTAAACCTCTCAAATGCATACATCCATCTATAAAATACCGGCCCACATAACCGTAATTCCCAAACCAAGTGCACTATGAGATGTATCATTATATCAAAAAATGATGCAGGAAAGATTTTTTCCAACTCACACAAAGTTACTATTACATCTGATTGCAATTTATCTAGTTTCGATATGTCTACAACTTTGCTGCACAAAACATTAAAAAAGAAACACAACCTAATTATGGTGACCCTAACCTTTTTTGGAAGTACCGCACGAATTGCAATAGGAAGCAGTTGTTGGAGTAAGATATGGCAGTCGTGGGACTTCATCCCAAACATCTTTAATTTTTCCATGGAAACACAGTTTTTAATGTTTGACGCGTGTCCATAAGGAAGTTTCATGTGCATTAACGATGACAACATTTTCTTTTTTTCTGCCTTGGACAAATTAAAAATCGAAGGGGGTAAGTAGGTTTTTTTTTCTCCTTTTTGTGGAGCTAGATCAGCCCTAACCCCCATGTCAATCATGTCAAGACGAGAAGCTTCACTATCTTTAGACTTAGATTTCATATTTAGTAGTGTGCCGATCAAGCTATCACATACGTTCTTCTCGACGTGCATGACATCTAAACAATGACGGAAATGGTGAAACTTCCAATATTCTAATTCGAAAAAAACCGACTTTTTCTTCCATGGACAATAAACCTTCTTTGACTTCCTTACTTCCTTCCCAAACTGAAATTTAATTTTCTCTTGCTGCAATAAAACCTCTTCTCCAGACAGAGGTTGACGTGCCTGCCCTAATTCTTGTTGTCCATTAAAAGCGGCCTTTTGCTTTATATATGGATGATTCCTAGCCAAGTAACGCCGATGGCCTTGGTAACACATCTTCCTGCTATGGCTTAAATACTTGGCAACTGTATCATCAGCGTATACTGGACAACACATATAACCTTTATTAACGCATCCGGACAGATTTCCATATGCAGGAAAGTCATTTATTGTCCACAATAAAATTGCTTTTAAAGTGAAATATGACTTGGTGTATGCATCATAAACATTTGGTTCACCTTCTTCCCACAACTTCTTTAAATCATCGATTAAAGGCTGTAAATATACGTCAACGTCATTGCCAGGCTCATGTGGACCGGAAACTAAAATTATTAGCATCATAAATTTCCTCTTCATACATAACCACGGGGGAAGATTGTAAGTCACTAATACTATTGGCCAACAAGAGTATCTATTGGTTAGACCGTTAGTATGTGGGTTTATACCATCTGCAGACAACGCCAAACGAATATTTTGTGCATCACTACCGAAGGCAGGCCACCTATAGTTGATATTTCTTCAAGAAGGAGAGTCGGCTGGATGCCGCATCTTTCCGTCTTCTATTCGCTGCTTTGAGTGCCAGGTCATTAGTTCAGATGTAGAAGGAGATTTAAACATCCGTTTGAATCTCGGTATAATTGGAAAATACCACATTACTTTAGCAGGAACATTAATCCTTATTTTACCATCCTTTCCTAACTTCCAGCGAGATAAACGACACTTAGGACACTCGGAAGCATCAACGTTTACCCCCCGATACAGTATGCAATTGTTTGGACATGAGTGATATTTTATGTATTCTAGGCCCAAGTCGGATAAGGTTTTCTTGGCTTCATATGCATTAGGTGGCATCACATTGTCCTTAGGAAGGAGAGAGCCAACGGTAGACAGCAAATCGTTAAAGGCACTATCTCTAAGTCTGAACCTAGCTTTCCAATTGTGCAATTTTAGTATCGACTTCAACTTGGTACATTCACTACCCTCATACAAAGGTTGTTCAGCATCAGCCACAAATCTCCTAAACTGATATGACTCATTATTGTACTCACTCGAATTATATGCAGCATCACAAACATTGACTGTTTCTGATGCAAGGCCAGGGGAAGGTATCGGTGCGCGGGCAGACGTAGGTGCAGGGGCAGGCATAGATGCAGGGGTTGGAACATTTCTATTAACTGATGACCTACTTGCAGACCCTTGTGTATGCCAAATCCAATCAAGGTACCCCAGACTAAAACCATTTTCATATAAATGTCCCCTGATAATCTTAACTGCAAATTTTTTGAAGTTAGCACATCTTTTACAGGGGCAGAGGATTCTTTTAGGATCACTAGCATTTTCCTCGGCAAATATCAAAAACTCTTCAACCCCGATTTCATAGTCAAGTGTGTCTCTATCTTTGAAAATCCAAGATTTGTCCATGCTATTCTCAAACTACCTGATTGTCAAATAACATATTAATTTACTATATACTATAGTATATTTACTACCTAGTATAATCAATATAAAATTCCTATATTCACTCATAAACCATGCTATTTACAACGACAAGCCCCAAACACAAATATATTTACAAACTACACAAACACAAATATATACAAGCACTTGTTATTACATATAAATTCGTATTTTAACTTCACAGGGTCTATAAAACATAAAAAAATACAAAAATTTCTAAGAGGACAATTTGCAAATAATTTTAGACAAATAACTACACATACAACTACACATGCAACAACTACACATTTCAATTTCATATGCATACATACAACTACACAAATGTATACATGCAGCCCAAACAAATATAAATAGATATGTAAAGAAGAATATACCTAACAAAGCAAGGTCCAAAATCCCAAAAAACTAACTCCGAAGCCTAAAATCCAACTTAACTCCAAGCTCCGAGCTTTAAGCTTTAACAAACCCTTAGCTCCAAGATTTAAGCTCCAACAAACTCTACTCCTCACCTTAAACTTCAATGAACACACTTCACTCCTTAATCTTCGAATCTGTCACAAAAATTGAAACAAATGAGAAAAAAGAACATTTGAAAGTAAGAGATGAGTTGAAGAAATTGAGAGCTTTAATTGGAGATTGAAAGTCTAATCGGAAATTGAATACATTTGAGAGTTCTAGGTTTAGCTATGAGCAGTCGAGAGAAAGGGGGAATGAGGTGGGTGTTTTGTCTGAAAATGCAAAACCCGTTTTGTTTTGTAATTTTTTGTTTTTGTTTTGATTTTGATTTATTTTTAATTTTATGTTATAATCTTATTATAGTGAATGAGTGATAGGCGGGAGGGGAAATATACTAAGGGGGGGAAAGGAAAATATTTGGCTAAGGGCGGGGCACAAAAGGGAGAAGCAGCGGGCTCTAATTTTTTAAAATTGAGCTTAGACATCGATTTATATATCAACCGATGTAAAAAGTGAATTGGACATCGGTTTATATGTTAACTGATGTAACATAGTTTTTAAAAGAACAACTTAGACATCGCTATACTGAAAAGCTGATGTAAACATACTAAAAAGACATCACTTATTTTTTATGTGATGTAAAAAACGTTTTTAACATCAGTGACTTTTCTGACTGATGTCTAATATGCGATGTCTAATGCTGATTTTCTAGTAGTGATCAATTCTATGCTAAGTAGAATGTAGGTGTCATCATGGAAGTAGTCTTCCTCTGATGCACAAATTAAGTGGTAAAAATTTAGTTTGATCAAAACATTTCCAGATGGCTCTCTCTTTAACTTGCATCTTCTTTGGTTTTCTTCTAATAGATTGGTGGCTTAAATAAAGGTAGGTCTGAGATTTTCTTTAGATTGGTTTGGATGAAGGTGTTTGTAGTAAGTTTTTATTGAAATTTAGGTTTTGAGGTTGGAGTTGGTAAGGTGTTTGAGTTTGTAGGTTTAGTGGTTTGAGCAGATTGTATTTGGATTGTTTGGACATCTTTCTTTGTACTTGAAGCATCATCCTTCTTCTTTCTTCTATTTTCATCACTCTTCCTCTTCTCATCTCTCTTCTTCTTATCTACTTTTCTACTAGTTGATCTTGAAGAATAACTTGGATTTGAGCCAGAAGGTTTTTGCTCATCATGCTTTTGCTAATCATCATCCTTATGATCTTTTAGGTTAAATTGTAACTTTGGCAACATGATATCAGTATTTTGAAGGTATATTTCAAGAATTCTGATCATGTCTTTATCTTCAGTTTTCTTGTTATTTTTACATATCCGATCAGATTTAAGGGTCATTATCAGCCTCATGTTTGCTCTTACACAATTCTTAGGAACAATGAAAAGTTTGCATCTTTTAGACTGAGGACAGATATAGGCCACCCCTTTCTTGGATATAAATAGGCTTCTTGATTTCATTTAGCAATTGGGTGTCCCCAAGAATCATGGATTAACTGTGTCAATAATTACATCCAATTTAGATGCTCTCATGGATTGAAGAGTTGAGAGAGACACCTGTAGACATCTGTCCAAGGCACTATTATATATATTTGCAACAATTCTCTTTTCCAGGAAGTTATCATCTTTTACAATCACAACTTTGAGAAAATTTATGTTGTTGTACAAAGCTCTTTTATAGGTAATATAGTTGTAGTGAAGAGACTGTTGAGTTTCGAGCACATAAACGCAACACAAACAATAATTAAAAACGTGAAAAACCAGAATTTTCGAAACTCACCACAAGATCCATGTGAAAAGCTATTTTTTAATTAATAGATCAGATTGTTTACCTTAAGAAGCTTTACAATTTGGTTAAATAATGGAGATCCAAAGATTGTTCAATCACCATGCATCTCGTTTCATCTTGCTATAAAAGATTGGATGTGTACTAGCACAAACTCGTTTCATCTTGCTCTCTCCATCTTCTCTCTTGGTGGCTAGGGTTTTAGTAAAAGTCTTGCTTACAAAATCAGCCACACAAGAGATATTATATAGAGAGTAGGAAAATAATTATAACACTTAACTAATTAGAAGTTATTATTAATTTGAAATTCATATTTGTATAATAATTTAGTCATGCTTAATTATTTAACAACTAAATTTCATAATTGATATTAGTAAATTCCAATATCATTATTTATCTAATTAATAAAGTCATACTTAATTAATATTATAAATAATTCAAACTTCTTTAGTTTAATTTAAATCCAATTTAAATTTATTAATTTTTCAAGCATTCTTTGTGTGTGACCCTAGAGGTTATTATTACGTTGGCAATGAATTATAAATCTAATATGAAATTATAAATAATGAGCGGCATCTAGTAATACATCATTACTACCCAAGTAATAATAATTGAATCGGTGATCGATTAAACCTTTCATGAATAATGTACAATGTAATATAATCCCTTTAACCAAATATTATATATTAAACTAGAGGCATATAATGTGTCATCCTTATCGAAGTTTAATCCAAGTTCCCTTGATCAATGAGTAGACTATCATATCAAATCAATATTTGAGCGTGGCTATGCATTTCACAGTCTAGCTCACACAAGAGGCCAATAATATCACTCCTCAAATAGGGAGTTAAATCTTATCTAGATCATTCATATTTCTCATACGATTCATAATATATACCCAATGTCCACTTTTATCATTACCCGATCAAGGATAACTTTTAATAGAATCAATGTATATCAATTCTCGTATATAAATATAATGACTTCAGGTCTAAGGACCACTACATCATTATCGCTGTGAGAATTACTTATAACACAACAGATATGTAGAATCTCACATCGGGTCTGTCAAGCACCATGTACATTTACATAGCCTATTTTTGACATTAGTATCACTATACTTATTATCAATGAGATATGATCATCAGTCAATAAACACACCAGTCTTAATGCATTATTATTCTCCCTTAATAAAAATACTCAAATAGGGACCTTTAGGAATATTGATACTATTCTCATAATCTCATTTCTAAGTCATGTACTTAGAGATATTGAATTGCATATCATATTCCAAGGACATTTATTAATCTAACATTTATATCACAGTAAATTAAGAATTAATAAATTATAAAGGAAATAATCGATAGGACATAAACGTTAATAATCTAATGTTTTAAACTAAAACATCATAGTGTTGTCTCTAGGGCACAAACACTAACAGAGACATCCTCAAGACTGCTAGCAGTTCATTGAATTCTAGATCTTGACATGGTCCATCTGCAGCTTTAAGAAGTTTGTCTTTTCCAATATCTTAAGATAGTTTAGCTTATGAAGAGCTTTGATAAAAATGAGTTTCTTTAGATTTTCCACTTTCCTTTGATTGGTGAATCCTAGCTTCTATCTCCCCCTTAGTCTTGTTGGCAGGAAGAAGTAGTGGATTGGGAATTTATGGTCTCACAGCTTCAGGTAGAGCAGGAAGAGGAACATTCAAGGAACTCATGATAGCTCTCAATTGAAATGAGTTTTGTACTTGTAGCTGTTTGTGAGAGTCTACCAAGGACTTGATATCATTTTGTTGACTCTGTAGTAGAGAAGTTAAGGCTTGAACATGAGCTGTGAGTGAATCATTTGAGGATTACAAAGTTGACACTTGTTGTTGTAGAGCTTGAAGTTGATGATTTGATGAAATTGATAATGGTGGTTGAGAGCTTCAGTAGCCAAAAGTATCAGAAACAACTTCTTACAGCTATTATGAAATCAGATGAGGTTAAGGTCAAGAAGTTGATGGTTGATCATTTGGATTTGAAGTGGATTGTAGTGCTTCAGTTGAACCACCTGTGACAGATGTCATAGTTTGACTCACAGCTTGAGCTATGGTTATGACAGTTTGTTGTTCTCCACTATTGGAGGGAACCTACATTGGAATTGGAGGGGAGTTGGCTAGGTTAATGTCATGTACTCTAGCCTCAAAACCTTTTGCTTGTTTTAAAACACTGTCACCTGAAAGTGATGTACTTGCCTCTCCCATAGCAGGGTCATTGTAAATTAAACTCCTAGCTTTAATTATAAGTGGAATCTCAACTAGGTTTTTGAGGGGAGTTGTTCCTCTTATAGGAACCTCCAATTAAATTGGAGAGAATTTAGATAGGCCCCCCTCACGAGTGCTACCCTCGAACCTTGCAACTTGTGAAGGTTTATTTGCACATGAAGGGGCATATATGACCACCACAGGGTCTTCAGTGAAAAATGATGAAACCTCTGTGGTAGTGTTGGTTTGATCAAGGTTTACCCCATCATGTAGACTCTCACCAACTGATTGTGGGTCCTCGATGGTGAGCACAGTTTCTAGAATCATGTCACTTGATGTTGGCAACACTTGAGAGTTAGATTAGAGTGTTTGATTATAGGATGAAGAAATTTTAGAAATCAGACTTTGAATCTCAAATTGGAGTGTTGGAAGCTCCCCATGAATAGATGAGGGAGCTTGAATAAATATGCTCTCTTTGTGTGTGCCATCCTTATTTCTTCTTTCATACACTTGAATATGTTCAAGTATAGGTGGAGACTCAATACATGATGCACTAGGGAGAGTGCTCTTTTTAATGGGAACACCCTGTTGAGAGGATGCCCCTAGAGTTAGATTAGAGTGTTTGATTATAGGATGAAGAAATTTTAAAAATCATACATTGAATCGAAAATTGGAGTGTTGGCAGCTCCCCTGAATAGATGAGGGAGCTTCAATAGATTTAATCTCTTTGTGTGTGCTATCTGTTGGGTTCCGAAGGCATAAAACGCAGCGGATAAACGTAAATAAAACAAAAATTTCGAAACCCAAAAATAGGATCCATGTATAATTATGGGCAGATTATGGAGATAACGAATCATACCTTTCAAGAGATTAACTTTCACGAACTCAACGGAGATCCTAGCTATCACGCTTTGTGTCTACCTCTCGGAGAAACACCTCTATGGTATCCACACGAGCACCTTCAAGAACGTCTCACGAACTTGACTACGGAATGGATGTACTAGCCTCCTTCTTGATGATCTGAATTGCCTCTGCCTCTCTTTGATGCTAGGGTTTTCTTAAAAAATGTACAAGCCTCTTTAACCTCTCATTATCTATTTATAATGACTGATTAAAAAGGCCCATAATAGGAAAGCCCAACCCTAGTAGGTATTGGATTAAATAATAAAAATGAATATTTATTATTTAATTAATAACTAAGTCATACTTAATTATTATAGGCAAAAACATTCCTTTTAATTCGAATTTATATTATCTCAATTAAGTCTTACTTAATTATAATAAAATTCAAATAATCATCAATTAATTTAAATCCATAATTTAAATTAACTATTCCATTAAGTGCTCTATTTGTGCGATCCTATAGGCTATTATTTAATTGGCAATAATTTTATTCTCTAATAAAATTATAAACAATGAGCGGTATCTAGTAATACATCATTGTTACCCAATTAAACAATAATTAAATCGTGATTAGATAAAACCTTTCGTGATTAATGTTTTTCGTGTAATATAATCCCTTTAACCATACATATTATAGATTAAACTCGAGGCATGTATTTAGTCATCCTCTTCAACATTTAATCCGGGTTTACTTGATCCATGAGTAGATTATCGAGACAAATTATTATTTGAGCATGGCCATGCTTTTATAATCTCACTCAATCAAGAGGCCAATAATATCTCTCCTAATTATAGGAGGGTTAAATCCTTTATCTATCATTCATATTTCTCATACGACTCATGATATACCCGATGTCCACTTTTATCATCACCCGATCAAAAGTAACTTTTAATGTAGTCAAAGTATATTAATCCTCGTATAGAAATATAATGATTTCAAGTCAAAGGATCGTTACACCATTATCACTGTGAGTCTTTCTTATGACATTATTAAACATGAAGAATCTCACTATGGGTCTGTCCAGTACCATGTACTCTCACATGTACCTATGTATTGACTTTAGTATCCTCATACTTATAACCAATGAGATGTGGTTATCTTGTCAAACAACATACTAGTCTATCTATGTATTATTATTGTCCTATATAATAATACTCGACTAGGGACCTTTAAGAATATGATATATTATATAATCTCAAGTTCAAGTCATGTACTTAAACTATACAATTTGTATCATGATTCTAAGGACATTTATTATGCTAACAAAATATCCCAGTAATTAAGGTCATAATAAATACATTTATTGAATGATCAACTGACATAAAGATAAAAGAATAATGTATTGCCTCTAGGGCACCTACACTAACAATCTCCCACTTGCACTAGAGCCAATCACCCATATATCTAATACCCATGGAACTAGTGTGACCATCGTGCTTCTGCTGCGACAAGCCTTTGGTCAGTGGGTCTGCAATGGTATCATTTGTGTGCACTTTACATATGTGTATATCACCCCTTTCATTAATCTCTCGAATAAGGTGAAATCTCCTGAGTATATGTTTAGCCCGGGAGTGTGATCTAGGTTCTTTAGCATGTGCAATGGCTCCATTATTATCGCAGTATAGATCAATGGGATCTGCGATCGATGGAACCACTCCCAAATCAGAAATGAACTTTCGAATCCAAACGGCCTCCTTAGCTGCTTCACAAGCTGCAATGTACTCAGCCTCCATTGTACAATCAGCTACTGTTTCTTGCTTTAAACTCTTCCAGCTTACAGCACCTCCGTTTAGACAAAACACAAAACCAGACTGTGATACAGTATCATCTCTGTCTGTTTGGAAACTTGCATCGGTGTAACCTTTTACAACGAGTTTCTCTTCTCCTCCATACACCAAGAATGAATCTTTAGTTCTTTTCAGGTACTTAAGAATATTCTTAACTGCCGTCCAGTGACCTTGACCCGGATTAGACTGGTATCTGCTCGTCATGCTCAAAGCATACGAGACATCTGGGCGAGTACATACCATTGCATACATGATAGATCCAATTGCTGAAGCATATGGAACTTTATTCATGTGGTCCTTCTCATCCAATGATTTCGGACACTGGTCCTTAGAGATCGTTATCCCTTGAGACACGGGGACATATCCCCTTTTTGCATTTTGCATTCCAAAACGATGCAAAACCTTATCAATGTATGTGCTCTGACTTAGACCGATCATCCTTCTAGATCTTTCTCTATAGATCCTCATTCCTAGAATGTAGGATGCCTCTCCTAAGTCTTTAATGGAGAAATTGCTCCCTAACCAAGTCTTAACAGCCTTTAGAGAAGGTATGTCATTCCCCATTAGTAGTATATCATCAACATATAGTACTATGAATGCCACATAGCTCCCACTAACCTTCTTGTAAACACACGGTTCATCTTCATTTTGAATAAAGCCATACTCTGTGACTATTTCATCAAAACGGATATTCCATCTCCTAGAGGATTGCTTCAATCCATAAATGGATCGACGTAATTTACATACCTTGCCAGCATTCCTTGGATTGACAAAACCCTCAGGTTGTGTCATGTATACATCCTCTTCAAGGCTTCCATTAAGGAAGGCTGTTTTGACATCCATTTGCCAGATTTCATAATCATGGAATACTGCAATGGCAAGTAAAATCCTTATAGACTTGACCATAGCCACTGGTGAGAAAGTTTCATCATAGTCAATACCATGAATTTGTTTGAAACCTTTTGCAACCAGCCTAGCTTTATAGGTCTGAACATTTCCATCCATGCCCTTTTTCTTCTTAAAAACCCATTTGCACCCTATGGGTTTTACCCCTTCAGGTGGATCAACCAAAGTCCATACTTGGTTTTCGTACATGGAATCTATCTCGGATTTCATGGCTTCAAGCCATCTCTTAGAGTCTGGACTGCTCATAGCATCTTGGTATGTGAGAGGCTCATCTTCATCTATGAGCATCAAATCACCACACCGACTCATGAGAAATCCATATCTCTCTGGCTCATGGCAAAATCTACCAGATCTACGAACAACCTGTGTTTGTTGAGCATTATCATTATTCTGCTCTTGTTCCACTTCAGGTTCAATGCTATTTTGCGGTTCTCGATCTTCATCGAGATCTATAGTTCTCCCACTGTTTCTTTTGGAAACAAAATCTCTTTCCATGAAGATAGCATCTCGAGCAATAAACACTTTCTGCTCAGAAGGACTATAAAAATAATACGCATTTGTTTCATTAGGGTATCCTACAAAAATGCACTCTTCGGATTTAGGTCCAAGCTTGTCAGATTCTTGACGTTTCACAAACGCCTTACATCCCCAAACTTTCATAAAGTTCATGCCTGACCGTTTCTCTTTCCATATCTCACATGGAGTCTTTTGAACCTTCTTAGTAGAAACACAGTTAAGTGTGAAAGCCGCTGTTTCTAGAGCGTAACCCCAGAAACTAATTGGAAGATCTGTATGACTCATCATCGATCGCACCATGTCCAACAAGGTGCGATTTCTCCTCTCTGAAACTCCATTCCATTGAGGTGTTCCTTGCGGAGTGAGTTGTGATACAATACCACACTCTTTCAAATACTCTCTAAATTTGGTGCTTAAGTATTCACCCCCACGATCGAATCGTAAGATCTTAATACTTGCATCTCCGCCAATTTGCTTCTCTACTTCAACCTTGTATTCTTTAAATTTTTCAAAAGAATCAGATTTGTTCTTCATAAGATATACATATCCATATCTACTGAAATCATCAGTAAATGTTATGAAGTAGTAGTAGCCTCATCTAGCCATTACACGCATTGGGCTACATACATCACTATGTATTAGCTCCAGATGTTTAGTGGCCCTTTGACCCTTACCAGTGAAAGGGGCTTTAGTCATCTTACCAAGCAAACAAGATTCACATTCTTGGTATGATTCAAAATCAAAATTATCCAAGTATCCATCCTTATGTAATTTGGATATGCGTTTCTCATTTATGTGGCCTAGACGACAATGCCAGAGGTATGTTTGATTTGAGTCATTCATTTTAAGTCATTTGTTTTCTATATTACAGACAGGGTTATCTAAATCCAGAACATATAAACCATTAAATAAACGCGCAACACCATAGGTTAAATCATTCAAAGCAAAAGAGCAACTGTTGTTCTTTATTGTAAACGAAAAACCTTTCTTGTCCAAACAAGAAATAGAAATAATGTTTCTGCGAATCGCAGGCACATAAAAATAGTCTTCTAGTTCTAAAACAAGCCCAGAGGGCATAGATAAATAACAAGTCCCTACAGCTAAAGCAGCAACTTTTGCTCCATTGCCTACTCTTAGGTCCACTTCTCCCTTAGCCAAAGTTCTACTTCTCTGCAGGCCCTGCACATTTATACAAATGTGAGAAGCACATCCAGTATCAAATACCCAAGATGTAGAAATAGACAAATTGACTTCTATAACATAAATACCTGATCCAGAAATCTGAACTGCTTTCTTTTTCTTCAGATCCTCCAAGTAAATTGGACAGTTTCTCTTCCAGTGACCATCTTTCTTATAGTAGTGACATTCACCCTTGGCCACACCACCTTTAGACTTTAAAGCCTGTTTGGGACCTGACTTTGGCTTGGGTGTAGAATCAGATCCAATCTTCTTCTTACCCTTCCATTTGCCCTTCCCTTTGGCCTTACCTTTATTTCCCACCATCAGTATGGGAGCAGGTTCAGCTGTCTTCATGTTGGTCTCATATGTTCTCAACATATGCAGCAATTCAGTAGGCGTTTTGTCAAAATCATTCATATTATAGTTCACAACAAACTGAGTGAATTTGTTGTTCAAAGAATTCATGATTAGGTCAATACCAGTTTCCGGACCAATCGGGAAACCCAAAGTTTCAAGGTACTCAATGTAACCAATCATCTTCAGAACATGTGGGCCAACTGGTTCACTCGCCCCTTGTTTGCAATTAAAAAGTGACTTACTCGTGTTGAACCTTTCTTGACGAGTTTGGCTTGCAAACATGCTTTGCAAGTGCTCATTGATAGTATATGCATCCATATGCACATGCTGTCTTTGAAGCTCAGCACTCATAGTTGCCAACATAAGACATGCAACATCATTTGCATCATTCTCATCCCTTGTGCGTGCTTCTCATTCATCAGCAGTAGCACCCTCAGGAAGGGGGCCTGGAGGAAGAATATCAATGACATGAAGCTTGCGCTCCTGCCTGAGGACAATCCTCAAATTCCTCTGCGAGTCTAGGAAGTTGTTTCCTCCTGTCAGCTTGTCCTTCTCAAGGACTGAACGTACGGATAGTGTGTTTGTGTTGTTTGCCATTACTCAGTATCTACAATAATAAAATTGTAAAATAAACATTAGATTGTCTGAGTTAAAATTTTATGTTCATATGATTATGATATATTCGTAATATATCTCCCACTATTTTTTTTATCAAATTAATAGCCCTAACTATTAATTCAGAAAGTATATCCCATAAATCTTTCTAGTGAGCCAAGATCCATATTTCGTCATGTTCTAAGTCAACCACTGGTATCCTTAAAACATGATTATTTAGGTAGACAACAGTTGTCAATTATATCATATATATAATTCTTGGATAATTTGGTGAACAACAATTGATCTTATCTATCTAATAGATTTTTAACCAAACTCTATGCTTCTAAGTTCATAATAGTTGAATATAACCGTTTATATTCACCTTATTATGATGACTCAGTTAATTAGACCCAATGATACAACGTCCGAATATAACCGTTTATATTCATCGCATTTCACCGTGATAGATAGGAGTCCCCTGCCACTGACAGCCCTTCCCCTTATCGATCTAGGATTTAATGAGTGTTCATTCATTGGAAAGCATCTGATTAAAACTTAATATTTTTACTTAGGGATTTTTAATTTAGAACGATCATGATCCCATCATAAAGAGATTCCCAATTTTTCCTTGAATAAAATACTTCAAATCAATACTCGTCAATGGTTTGATTTCCAGGTAGTGGAGGAGTCACATCGGTCTCGCTTAAAACCCACAGCCTTACAAGTTTTATGAACCCGTTGTTGACAAAATCGCCCCATATCAGAAATAAAGAAAATTCATATTTTATTCCGTGTTTCATAAACACGAGAATCTCATGATCATTTATTAATTTTAAATCTTGAGTCGTTACAGATTTTATCTTATTTAAAGGCATGGCATGGGTGATGTATCTAATACATACATGCATCATTAATCTAATTAAAACATGCATTTTCTACTCTACATATACTATTTATACATCATATGAAAAGTACGTAAAGTAAACGTGCAATAGTTATGGCCCAATACTATGTGATCTTTTCAGGCTAATGAAAAGATCAAGGTCAATCTATGGTGTAAAAATACCTATTACATATGTCTTCTCTATTCCTTCCATTGTATCCTTGGCCTCCATAGGATGCCTCTTCTTTCCCTTGTCCTTCTTGGATGTTACATTAAGAATTATACTAATGAACTTACAAAAGAACTCGAGTTACATTCAAGATAAAACAACTACAAATAGAAAATGACATGCAAGTCGTATTTATTACAAACCAAAAGAATAAACCATTACAACTAAGGTCTTAAGGCCATAACTATGCACCATGCTCAAGTAACCATTAAAGAACATGATAGATCATATAAAGATGACATACTATTTATCACTTATCATGATCCAATCAAGAATAATAAATAAGTAAAGCATATGTCATAAGCACAAATTAAAAATGAAACCCTAAGCACAAATTAGAAATCAGACTTTGAATCTCAAATTGGAGTGTTGGCAGCTCCCCCTGAATAGATGAGGGAGCTTCAATAGATGTGCTCTCTTTGTGTGTGCCATCCTTATTTCTTCTTTCATACACTTGAATATGTTCAAGTGTAGGTGGAGACTCAATACATGATGCACTAGGGAGAGTGCTCTTTTTAATGGGAACACCCTGTTGAGAGGATGCCCCTAGAGTTAGATTAGAGTGTTTGATTATAGGATGAAGAAATTTTAAAAATCATACATTGAATCGAAAATTGGAGTGTTGGCAGCTCCCCTGAATAGATGAGGGAGCTTCAATAGATTTGATCTCTTTGTGTGTGCTATATGTTGGGTTCCGAAGGCATAAAACGCAGCGGATAAACGTAAATAAAACAAAAATTTCGAAACCCAAAAATAGGATCCATGTATAATTATGGGCAGATTATGGAGATAACGAATCATACCTTTCAAGAGATTAACTTTCACGAACTCAACGGAGATCCTAGCTATCACGCTTTGTGTCTACCTCTCGGAGAAACACCTCTATGGTATCCACACGAGCACCTTCAAGAACGTCTCACAAACTTGACTACAGAATGGATGTACTAGCCTCCTTCTTGACGATCTGAATTGCCTCTACCTCTCTTTGCTGCTAGGGTTTTCTTAAAAAACGTACAAGCCTCTTTAACCTCTCATTATCTATTTATAATGACTGATTAAAAAGGCCCATAATAGCAAAGCCCAACCCTAGTAGGTATTGGATTAAAAAATAAAAACGAATTTCTATTATTTAATTAATAACTAAGTCATACTTAATTATTATGGGCAAAAACATTCCTTTTAATTCGAATTTATATTATCTCAATTAAGTCTTACTTAATTATAATAAAATTCAAATAATCATCAATTAATTTAAATCCATAATTTAAATTAACTATTCCATTAAGTGCTCTATTTGTGTGACCCTATAGGCTATTATTTAATTGGCAATAACTTTATTCTCTAATAAAATTATAAACAATGAGCGGTATCTAGTAATACATCATTGTTACCCAATTAAATAATAATTAAATCGTGATTAGATAAAACCATTCGTGATTAATGTTTTTCGTGTAATATAATCTCTTTAACCATACATATTATAGATTAAACTCGAGGCATGTATTTAGTCATCCTCTTCAATATTTAATCCGGGTTTACTTGATCCATGAGTAGATTATCGAGACAAATCATTATTTGAGCATGGCCATGCTTTTATAATCTCACTCAATCAAGAGGCCAATAATATCTCTCCTAATTATAGGAGGGTTAAATCCTTTATCTATCATTCATATTTCTCATACGACTCATGATATACCCGATGTCCACTTTTATCATCACCCGATCAAAAGTAACTTTTAATGTAGTCAAAGTATATTAATCCTCGTATAGAAATATAATGATTTAAAGTCAAAGGATCGTTACACCATTATCACTGTGAGTCTTTCTTATGACTTTATTAATCATGAAGAATCTCACTGTGGGTCTGTCCAGTACCATGTACTCTCACATGTACCTATGTATTGACTTTAGTATCCCCATACTTATAACCAATGAGATGTGGTTATCTTGTCAAACAACATACTAGTCTATCTATGTATTATTATTGTCCTATATAATAATACTCGACTAGGGACCTTTAAGAATATGATATATTATATAATCTCAAGTTCAAGTCATGTACTTAAACTATACAATTTGTATCATGATTCTAAGGACATTTTTATGCTAACAAAATATCGCAGTAATTAAGGTCATAATAAATACATTTATTGAATGATCAACTGACATAAAGATAAAAGAATAATGTATTGCCTCTAGGGCACCTACACTAACACTATCCTTATTTTTTCTTTCATACACTTGAATATGTTCAAGTGTAGGTGTAGACTCTGTACAGGATGTACTAGGGAGAATGCTCTTTTGAATAGAGACGCCATATTGAGAGGATTCCCTTAGAGTCTGTTATTGTCCCTCTTTTTTCACTACACCCTTTTGAGAGGATGCAAAGGTGGCTTGAGTGGCCAACTCAGTTTTTTAGCCTTCTTTGTCTTTTTGAACAAGGGTTACTCTTGTTCTGTTTGTTTCTCACCAATCTCATTAATGATTGACAGGTTTGCATGCTTTCTCTTCTTTTTACTCACTCCACCTTTTCGAGATGATGAAGTGGTTGGTTTCCTAGCTTTTAATGGTACAGAAGAAAGGGTCTCAGCATTGAAAGGTCCCTGTTGGTGTTCCTATGTTTGTTCTTCCATAGGGCTAGGAATCATTGATGCACTAGATGTTAATGTAATTTGAGATCTCATATCAGGCTTGGGGTAAGGGTAAGTCTTGATTCTCTTCAACATAAAAGGAATGATTCTAAAACTTACAAGTACTGCATTCTTTGTAGTAAGTGATCCAAAGTTTTTTTGACCCTTGCATACAATTTCCTATTAATGATCTACTAATACCATTAAGTAAATGAATGTCCTTAACCTTATGATTTAAAGTGGACATTATAAACCTAGAAAATAATATTTCCTTAGCTCTTTTTGCTGGTGGCATTGTGAGCCCGGTGCTCAGTTCTTCAAGGATCAGGAAGCCCACTTGCAAGTGTCTGTTGTAGGATATGGAGTGCACCAGCTTCCCCAAAACACTTAATATGTTGGCATAGCCTTTCTTTCTGCAGGTGACGGCCCTTATGATTGAGTCAAATAAGAAAGATCACTCTCTCCTCAGATATTTCTTGTTGAGACTGGCCAGATTGATCTTCTCACTGTAGTTGACAAAATCCATGCATTCATACTGATACTGTTGAGTGGGAACCTGCACCATGTTCTCAATAGGGATGCCCAAAGCTTTATTGACTTATTACTCAATGAACTCGGTTTGTTGGCCTCCAATAGAACAATTCACCACTATAGATACACCATTATCATGCATAATATCCTCACTACAACTATTGTCCAAAACTTATGCATAACATCCAAGTAGAGGATTGGGTTAACAGTCAAAGCTTCATTCACATCATGAAAGATAGTACTCAGATAAAAACTTAACAAACCCCTTGTAAATATTAAGGGCTCGGTTAGCATCTGTGAAAGCAAGGTAGTCAGTGCTATTCTTGGGGATTGTAGCTCTTTCTTGCAGCTCTTTGGATAAAAATCAATAAATTTGAATTTTGAAAAATAAATATATAAATATTTAAGAAATATTTATAAATCATATTTCAGTTAATTTCCATTTAAATAAAATTAATTTTGATTCCCTTAGAAATTAATCTGCTGCAAAACATTTAGCTATGTTCTTGTCTTTAGGATAAAAAATTTAACATTCCAATTTCACCAACAAGTTTACTGAAAGTTGCTTCATCCAAAGGTTTTCTAAAAATGTCAGCTAAATATTTTTCTGTTGAAAAAATTTTAGCTCAAAGGTATCATTTGCAACATGTTCTCTAATAAAATGGTACCTTACATCAATGTGTTTTATCCTAGAGTGATTAAATGGATTAGCCATAATGGATATAGAACTAGTGTTATCACACATGATAAGAATTTTGTTCAATACTAGACCATAATCCAATAACTGATTTTTAATCCAGTGCTCTTGAGCACAGTAACTTCCTACAACTATGTATTCAGCCTCTACTGTAGAAGTTTACACAGATTGTTGCTTCTTGCTATACCAGGAGACAAGTCTTTATCGTATAAATTGACAGCTTCTACTTGTACTCTTTTTGTCAACCCTGCATCCAGCAATATCTACATTTCTGTATTTAATAGCTTCAAAACCTATTTCCTTGGGATACCATAATCCCAAGTTTGGAGTCCCATTTAGATATCTGAAAATTCTCTTTACAACCATCAAATGTGATTCTTTTGGATTGCCTTAAAATCTTGTATACAGACATGTTGCAAACCTGATGTCTGGTCTACATGCAGTTAAATACAATAAAGATCCAATCATTCCTCTATATCTTAAAATATCTACACTTTTGCCCCTTTTAACTTCATCCAACTTTGAAGTTGTAGACATATGTGTAGATTCCGGTGAACAATTAACCATACCAAACTTCTTCAATAAATCCTTGACATATTAAGTTTGCCTAATGAAGATTCCATCACTTCTTTGACTGACTTGAAGTCCAAGAAAGTAACTCAATTCCCCCATCATACTCATTTCATATTCACTATGCATAAGCTTAGAGAATCTTCACAAACATCATTACTCTGCTTAAATCAAAATTAACAATAATAATTCAAAAAAACCCCAAATAAATTGAAGTGGGTTTTAGAGTTCCAAATTAATCAAAAAGCCCCAAATAAACCGAAGAGCGTTTTAGAAACTTATTAAAAACATGTAAAAATATAAAACCCTCAAATATAGATGAGGGATTTATAGTTTCTAACATGTATTAGGCATATATTAGGCTTTAGTCGCTAGAATTAGGAAAATACCAGTACAATCGATTGGAAGAAGAGATCGTGTGAAGAAAATCGCCGTGAATAGAGAAGAAAATCGTGTAGATGGAAGAAAAAAAATCGTGTTGGGGAGTTGAATAACTTATGTCCTGGAGTAACTAAAGTAGGAGAAGAGTAATTGATGCAGTATATAAAATTTTGGTATATAAAATTTTGGGGGATACTAAAAAAATAAAGGGTAACTAAGAGGGAAATTAAAAAAGTTTCAGTTCCAATCAACGACCTAGATATATATCTGCTTTAATCCAGCAATCAATAATATTCACTATTATATAATTTTTAAAAACTTAAAAATTAAGAATTAAAAAATATAGAATTCATCCATATATTTGTACATATTTTTACTAAACAGACTGACAACCGTTTATTTAGCCACCATTGTGAGATATACTCGCACACAACGGTTCCTAGCTTAAACCATTATTGTAGGTAATATTATATAATTAGTAGGTGGGTAACAGTTTCTTATCCAAACCATTGTGTAATAAGTTTCCCCACAACGGTTTTTATTTTAAACTGTTATCTATAATCTAAAAAAAATTAAGCAATGCTCTCTAGTCATACTTTTAGTTTTGAAAAAGGTCGATGTTTGCGAGTGTATATGTTGATAAAACATTCTATGTTATCCATAAAAGTTAAATTTTTGCTACCGTAAAAGTTCGATAATCTGATTTGAATACATCGAATAACTATGTAGACAAATATAATTAAAGATGTAGACAAACTATCATTATAATTAGTAAATAATTATGTAGATTAAACTAACTGAGACGTTTGAGGACAAACATTTATTGAACACATAATACCTAAGGACATTAAGTGCTTGTTTGGAAAATTTGAAAATAATCAAAGATGTAGTTCTAATTACTATGTGCAGCGCGGTTCAGTTCCGGGGAGTTTTTGGCCAAAACCGAAACTAAAACCGCATGCCCTCAATTTTTAAAATTTAATACTTATAAGTTGAATTTATGACATAAGTTGATAAGTTGAATGTTGGTAACAACGTAATTTTTTCTAAACTTATTGATTTTTTTTTCATTAATTTTTTTAAATAAAATATGTTTTAAAATTCTAATCTAATCTAAAATTAATGAATTTTATTTGGATGTTGAATTGTTGAATTATGATTTTATTGAAAACAAATTTCATTAAAAGCATTGTGGTTTATTATTTGGCAACAAATTTACCTTGTAATTTGTACATTTGTTGCCAAATTAGAAACTACAAAGCTTTCAATAAAATAAGTTTACATTTATTTTCAGTAAAATCATAATTCAACAATTCAACATCCAATTAAAATTCATTAATTTTAGATTAGATTAGCATTCTAAATAGTATTTTTTAAAAATAAAGTTAATGAAAAAAGGATAAATCAAAATAGATTGAGAAAAAAGTATATCGTTACTAAAATTCATCTTATCAACTTATAGGTCGTAAATTCCACATAGAAGTTGGGTTGACTCATAAGGTGAATTATAAGTCGGAAACAAACAAGTACTAATTATGAAAAATTTAAATTTTGTCATTCATATGCAACAATTTGATATATTTTACAAGTACATGTACAATAAAGAATATCAATACGTACACTAACATATACACATGATACTTAGGATTACGAAATATCAAAGTAGTTATAGGGTTTAGGGATTGCGGTTAGGATTTATGGATTAGGGGTTAGCAAAGTAGTTCAACGGTAATGATAACAACTTGGACTAATATAAAATCACACAAAAAAAACTATATCTCTAAAATGGTTAGATTTTATCATCCGTACGGTTGGATCGTTGAAAGGGTAATTTTCTAATTTAATCAGGTTGAAGTTAGGTTTTAAAGTTTAGGGTGTAGTGGTAAATGATAATGCTTAGTAAGAAAGTTTCAATTAATATAAAAGCATACCGGAACATCTTTTTCTATTAAGGGTATCGATATTGTAAATTAAATGAATATTGTCAATGGTAATCATATTCGTATTGGAAGGACATCCCTATGTTTGGATCGTTGAAAGGGTGATTTAAACATCCGTACAATTGGATCGTCAAAAATATTTACAAATTTAAAAAATATAGATAAACAGGATATCAACTCGAAAATGTTGAATTTATCGCTAGTAAATTATATATAAGAATTTATAAAAAAACTATATAATTTAGTGCTGGGCAATAGGATTTCAAAAACACTATTGTGTAAAATAATATATATTTGGGAACTCCCAACTACTGATATGATCAGATTGTAAAACAAATAACATACTAAAAATAATTAGATAATTTGTTTATTGATCGTTTAAAACACATAATTTAAAAAATCTTGAAGTTAAAAACGATATTAAAGACATTCTAAGCAATACAAAGTACACTAATATCTCTGAAAGAACATCACAATTTTTCTTGTAATATAACTTTGATATTCTTGTTATCGATATATCATTTCATTAAAATAATTTTTGATTATTTATATTTTAATAAATTATGTAATTTATTTGTCTGTATCGATTTAGTCAAATACATAAAATCTAAATTATTGTAGTCCTAGAAAATAAATGAATTTATATTATTCAAAATATTTTAATTTATCGGCCACATTTTTTTTATATAACAATTTAACTGAAATGTAAAAATGTTATTAATTATGTTATTTCAGACATATCGTTGTTAAGACGATTCTATCTGAATTAGAATATATTCACTTACTTCTTAGTTAGGCCGTTCGTCCATGTCTCTGGTTCTCTCAAATCCGTTACCTCAAATCTATGCCAAATTTGTGCTAATACTCTCAAATCCGTGCTCATACTTTCACGTCCTCAAATCTCAGTCACATCAAGAATTCAAGACATCAAGAGTTGAAGAACTTGGGTTTTATATTTTTTCTCATACTTGAACATGTAAGTACAGTATTTTAAGAATTTAGGTTATATATATACACTCTATTTTGAATTCATTTTAATGAATTCATTTTATTGTGATTCTGAACTTCAATTAGGGTTCATTTGATTTGGGGCGATTATAAAGAATTCACAATTCATTTTGAAGAAGCTATAAGGAGTGAAATTTAGTATTACACTTGGACAGGTAAGTACAATAATTTAAGAATTTTGGTTATATATGTCCTCTATTTTGAATTCATTTTGATGATTTTTAACTTCAAATAAGGTTCAGTTATAGATATAAAGAATTCACAATTTAGTTATAAATAGTGGAATTTGAGGTTATATTCAGACTTTTAAAAGATCGATAGATCATGGTTAAAACAAGATAGAAAAATAAAATATTTTAAAACTGGAGTGGAAGATTTGTTAATATTTGAATTTTAGAATGGGTATAATGCAGAAAAAATCAGTTGTCCATGTGTAAACTGCACACATTGTAAACCATGGAGAGCACATATAGTTAAAAAATATTTTTTTCAAAATGGTATTCACCAAACTTATACATGTTGGATCTGGCACATGGAGAATAAATCCGTAGAAATTTCTAATGAAACCGACACTTCAGAATCTATCAATCAAGTCACCTCAGGAATGGGTGAACGTGACGAGGACGACGATGATGATATATCTTCTCATTTTTCTAGTTTCATCAACCATGTTAAAAGTGAACATCAACCTCTTTATCCTGGATGTTAGAGGTAAACTAAGATGAAAACTTTGATTCAGTTATACAACTTAAAAGTAAAGCATGATATGTCTAATTCATGTTTCAGTGATATTCTATTATTACCTGGGTCTTTACTTTTGGAAGGCATAACATCCCATCTTTATTCAATGAAGTAAAGAAAAGCTTATGTGCATTAGGAATGGGGTATAAAATGATACACACATGTTCGAATAATTGTCTGATCTTATGTCGTGGCGATTTAGATGAAGATGAGACTACTTGTCGCGTATGTAAGGCCTCTAGATGGAAATTGATCAAAAAAGGAGATGAACTTGAAGGGGTCCCTGCTAAGGTTCTAAGGTATTTCTCGCCGAAAGCAATATTATGAAATTGATTCAAAACACCTCACATTGCAAAGGACATGACGTGGCATGACACCGAGCGATAAAAGGATGCTAAAATGAGGCATCCAGCTGATTCAAAAAATGGAAGGATAGCGACGAAAAATGACCTGATTTTGTATCAGAGACTATGAACCTTCGATTAAGTTTATCTTTCGATGGTTTCAATCCTTTTCATGGAAACCGTACTGATTAGTCAAGTTGGCCTCTTTTGCTATCAATTTACAACCTTCCTCCTTATCTTTGTATGAAGATAAGGTATATTATGCTCTGCTTATTAATATTAGAATTGACAGATCCTGTAAATGATATCGACGTGTTCGTTCAATCACTAATAAAAGATCTGCAAGAGTTGTGGCGTGGGAAACAAATGTATGACGCTTATAAGAAAGAGTATTTCATGCTTAGAGACATTTTATTATGGACAATAAGTGATTTTCCTCCCTTACGGAACTTGCCAGGAAATGTAATTAAAGGGTATAATACGTGTACTATTTATATTGATGAAACAAAAACTACTAGGCTGGTTAATTACCGTAAGATGGTGACTATGAGGCATCGAAGATGATTGCCCCGTCATCATCCTTATAGAAGGTAACAATCAGCTTTTGATAACACTGTGGAGAATGGGGTCACCCCTGTTCCGATAATACTATGAAACTGTGCTCAGAGTCTGTATGTCTTGATATGGCTAAAATGGGAATAAGAACGGAGCTGAGACCAAATAATCCTGGAAAGAAAAAAAAGGTACCGGTGGCGTCATGAAACTTAATGCATGCAGAAAAAAATAGTTTGCTCATTATTTCTTAAAATGAAGTTGGCATATGGATTTTGTTCAAATATCTAGAATCTTGTAAACAGGTAAAATATTGGGCTTGTTGGAATGAAATCACATGATTGTTAGACGATACTACATCATTTGCTTCCAATCTCAGTTCGTCCAGTACTACAAAAACAAGTCAGATGCACAATTATTAGGTTTTGCCTTTTCTTCAAGGCAATTTGCAGTGAAGTAATTTATATAGACAAGTTATAAATAGTGTAGAGTGAGTTAGTGGAAATATTGTGCTATCTGGAAAAACATTTTCCCCTTTGTTTTTTGATGTAATGATCCATCCCTCAGTTCGTCTCGTGAGAGAGGTTAAATTTTGTGGGCCAATATTCCTTCGTTGGATGTATCCCTTCGAGAGATATCTGAAGGCATTTAAAGGATATGTACGAAACCAGGCTCATCCTCAAGGTTGTATTGTTGAGGCATACATTGCCGAAGAGGTGGCGGAGTGTTTGGTAAATTTTGAAAATTTTACCGTAGGAGTGTCACAAAATGTAAAGTATGGGCAGAATGCAAGACGTCTATCTGTTGCGACATTGATGAAGCCGAGCGATGAAGACTTGCATCTAGCAAATTTATTTTAAATAAATTGAATCAGAATTATTGGATGACCATAATAATGTACTTGAGGAGATAAGGTGGATTGCTGAAGGGCCCAACAAGAATGTCCCTACATTTAGCGGATATAGAATTAATGGTGTTACGTATAACACCAAAGAGCATGGTACGTGACACTCGACAAGTTCAGTGTAGTGGTGTTTGTTGTTGCAGATACAATGCTTGTGGAGGGTAAGGAGAAAAATATTCAACATAATTCACATAATTACTATGGATTCATAAAAGTATATGGGAGTTAGACTACAACAAATTTAGAGTACCAATTTTTCATTTTAAATGGGTAGATATGAACCAGGGGTTAAGGTAGATAATTTAGGATATGTAATTGTTAATTTGAACAAATTCGGTTCCATAAATGATCCTTTCATGCTAGGCAAACATGTTAAGCAAGTCTGTTACATTGATGATCCTCTTGAAAAATATTGGTATGTCCTTTTGAAATTACCGGAAAAGAACTATTATGAATAATATGATGATGAAAATGTTGGATCAGTAGAATTAAAACTTGAGAATGAGCTACACATGCCATTGTTTCCCAATGTTTGACGACCTTGATAGATTCAAATCCCATGATGATTATTATTACCTTCTTTTAAGTTAAGTTATCCATAATATTACCCTAACATGAGTACACCTCTTTCCCTTTTATCATTTATTTATTCGTAATATCTTTTTTTATTTCTTGAATTAATATTTGCCAAAATTTGTATTTTAATTAATTCGTGTTAATTACGAGTACTTTTTTAATATATATGAATTTAACAGTTTTTCTTATAATTTTTATAAATGATTTATCACACCGGAATTTTCCATTTTCTAATCTATCGCTCAGCTTTTTCTTGATTATTTCAAATGTGTGGCATTCATATGTTGGATTCAGTATCATGTAATTATAGGAAAGTGCTAATGATGGGCCATAAACCCTATTAATCTTAAATATTTATAACCATGTTCAGTTTTTTTTTTAATTTTCTTTCAGTGACCAATGTGATTATTAAGCCAAATTGCATTATTGCCCGTTTTTGCCCATTTTCGTGGAAAAACCTATTTGATTGCATTATTGGTTGTATATGGACATGCTAAATTAAATAGTTGGCCACTTGTCAAGGGTTTAGTGGGAATTATGGATGGATTAAGGTGTTCAATATATGATATGCTGCTTCATATCTGCCAACAAATTGGTATATTTTTCGCTTAATTTTGGAAGCTTTATATGGCATCATTAGAGCTCAATTAGATTTTATGTTTTTTGATTAATTATCTTGTCAAATTGGAATATAATTTGGTTTGTGATTTATCGAATTGAAATTAGTTGTTGACTTGAGGAAATATTCTCATATGCCAACTTAATTGAGCTTTTTTGCTCGTCTATATTAGTTGGATGATTTTTTGTTAGCTAGTGATAGGTTGGATTCTTTTGGATTAATTTTATGGGGATTTGACATGTACCAGTCATTTTTTTTAACATTACTCAGAGACAAGTGTTACTCTGTATTTAATCATATTCTACCTTAGTTTACACAACAGGCAAGAAGAACCAAACCATTGCATATTTGAGTTACCAAAGAGTTTTTTTCATCTCAAAATGTTGTCTATTATTTGAGAGATGAAGAAATTAAACTAATGAGTTGTTAACCTCTTAGGGAAGATAAAATTAAAATAGGAGGGAGAATTGAAAAAAATAATTTCAAATCATAACCTCTAAAAGTATCTTTTTACTATGGTGTTAAGACAACATTGTATGAATCTTATAAATACAAGGCTCCCAAAGACCATTGTGTATGGCCTTTTCTTTTAACAATGGTATATATGCACAGTTGTTTAATGTTTAACCATAATCATAAACACTTACACTTGTATAATTTACACAACATAAACACCAAAATCATTGTCTTAAGCTAATAAACAGTTGTTATTTAACAACGGTTTTAGGTTGTTGTCCCCGCAAACAGACCAACTGTTTGTTGTATGATTCCATAGGAGGACACAAGACAACAGTTTTTAAAGTGATAGGTTACTTTTGTTCACAAGCTCACACAACAGTTTTTTTTACAAAATCAATTCACAGTTATTGTATTTTTTAGGATAAGAGTATTTTTTTAACCGTTGTCAGTCAACAGTTAAGTGATTAAATATATGTTGTAGTGATGGTGCCAGTTCTTACTTCCTCCTCACTAGTGTTAATTATATATTGCTCTTTTAAAAGCATTATAAACTCTAGATTATTAAATCTTGAAGAAGATAGTAAAGAAATTAAAATTGGATTATGACAAGATTGATATTTGTGAAAATGATTGTCTATTATTATAGATTAGACTAGTTAAATTTGATAAAAATAAATTAGCATTCTTCTTCATATAGAAATAATTATTGTTGAATAAAAATATTTACCTTCATATGTAATATATCTTATACATTATTATAGTATGATATTAACATTCAAACACTAAACCTTTTTATTGGTATGCTCTTTTCTATTAAAATATTATTTCAATTTAAATTCTTTTTACTATTTTAATTTATATAGATATCTGGAACCTATTTATGTGACAAAGTAAAATATTAAAATGAAACAATAACATAACAATTCTAAAAAATTATGCTTGCATATAGCATCTAATTAAATTTTTATTGTATTTCAAATAATATTATGTAATTATTTTAGTATATAAAATTTTAGTACATGGCTATATTTTTATCCCTAATCAAGTCCGCAGCTAGCTCCATGTATACAAGTGGTGCTTGGATACATGAAACAATTGAGCGCCGCATCAATTTTAGGATTTACTTTACATTTCTTCACGTATCTTGCTTGTTCTATCTCCATCTTCTTTACTAGTGATTGTATGGTATGAATAAAACTGAAGTACAGTCTAGATTTCATTGTTATTGATTATTAGATGTCAATCTTTACATGTATTTATTATGTTTCTCTATGGTCTTCGTCCTTGTACAAGTGTACATATGTAATTAGTTACATTTGTGTTCATATATATATATATACATTTATTTTTTTACTTTGTGTTTTCATTAGGTATTTATATATGCTAGGTAAAACAAATTCTATAAACTTCTGTTTGTGTATGTGCAATGTGTATGGAAATTAGATATCCCTGAAAGAAATTTTCAATTTTAATTGTGCTAATATACTTCTATAAGGGGAGAAATTTTTGTTCACCATATTGTGTCTCGGATTTGTACTGCTTTATATCTTAGAGTATGATTACAAGTATTCAGGAGTTGTAATTGACTATTTGATTAATTGAAAATTGTTAAGATGCAATATTTGATAGATGTTTATATTTTCTAATTGTTAATTCACTTTTTAGGCCCAATGCCCCAATTTCCCTAAGAGCCTCTACCACGGTATACATATCTCTACCTACTAGGAAGCATGAGTTCACGTTAAGGGTACCTTGGCAGTGTGTATTATGATACGAAATTGCTGTGTGGGGATTAATCGTGATGATTAGTAGTGAATCATTTGTATACTATCATTTCCTCCCACTCCCATGTGCAGATTTGATTATGTGGAAGGAGATTTTTTTTGTGCTTTTTACCTAGGGTTCAGTTTGGGAATATAATAACCAATGTGGTTAAAGACTACCTAAATAAATTGAGTAAAAGTTTGGCTGCTTTTTACCCCGAGTACGTAGTTGAGTACACAACAATCAATCTGAATTATGAGTACAAAATGACTTGGAAAGACATGGGTAAGACTACTTTTACCACCAATTCAGTTATTACTCACCTAACAATCAACAATTCTTCTACTAGTTAAGTACTTAGTATTCTCTATTATGACTAGATTGACACCAAGTACCACTTTGTTAGAAAATCCAAATCTATAGAACAAACCTTTTAATATAGGAGCCTTATTTAATCTTAGTGGAACAAGCATGATTCGAGTTTGACCAAAAAATTTCAAAAATAATTATCAAAAAGCTCCATAACTCTACAAGGTGATGCCTTAAAGTATGTTTCCAATTTATGTGATTGTTTGGGGTTCAAAATGACCCGAGATAAATTTATAAATCACTAAGAATTTTTTTAATCTTGGATATAAGTATTTAATATGTGTAGTAGTTGGGGTTCTTATTATCACATTGGAATTTTCTTCTACTTTATTTGATGTTCTTGACTTGCATTTCTTCATTACCTCAGTTGTTCCTTACTATAGTCCGAATTTCCGAGTAATCATGTCCGCCAATGCCTATGCTTCATCTCTGAAGAAATTTGTTGGAGCTATTCAAACAAAGTGTCTGAGGTCAAATGATAGGTCAAGATCAGTAATGTTCCAAGAGGAAAAAGCCGAGTTTGCTGCTCCTCAAAATGTTATGGATGCGGTCAATAAAGTTATTGAGGCCTTTGAGGATGTTCCAGAGCTCGGTGAGAAGCGTCATTCAAAGAGAAAAAGGACAATTGTAACAAACTATTCTAAAACAATGGAGTAAAATATTGAGAAATGTTCTGGTGATAAGGGTAAAGGTCCAAAGAAGAGCTTAGTCCGGGTTAGAAACCATTCTGTTAAACAACTAACGACTATTATGTCCGAGATTCCCCATGATGAGGATTGGACTAGGATGGAAGAATCTGGGTTGAATTCTGTCTTCCAGTGAGTTGCTGAGCATTGGGGTTATGTGAGTTTTAACTTTGTAATTTTCTTATCGCTTTATATGATTTTTTTCCTAATACATACTACTTTCAGCTTGGATCTTATATGGCAGGGGCTATTTCAATAACTTTTGAGGATCTCAAGCGGGCTAATGTTGAGATAAAGGAGAAAGAGGATCGTGTTAATTAGTTGGTTTCTGAGTTAGGAGAGCTAAAGACTCAATATGCTATGAAAGAGACTAGTATACAGATAAAGCTAAAAGAAGAGGGGGACCGAGCAGACAAGGGTGAGAAGGAGTCCACAGGTCTACCTTCCGAGCTCTTTGACTTGAAGAAGAAGCTTTATAAGGATAAACATAAAGAAGCCATTATTGTCGAATTCAAGAAATCATCTAAGTATGGTCAGGCTATTGCTGATGTTGGCTCTTTGGATATTCTTCGTTCTTGGATAGTGGCTGAAAAAGATATTAAGACCAATCCGAATGCTAACTGGGACAGTTTTATGAAAGAGTTCCTAACTGCCAAAACTGCAATTGAGCAAGGAAAGGGAGAACCTACCCCATTCAATGGTCCGAGTCCCAGCTTCCGGCTCTAACAAAATTCAATGCCAATTGATCTCAATTCCAATACTGATCCCTATGTATATCCACCGGTGTACCATAATTGGGATGTACGTCGTTGATGACATGGTTATTGTCGAGACTCTGTTATTGATTTTTTCTCACCATATAAAGTCCATATCGTATAGATTCAAAAAATTCTGAAGCATACAAGTGAAAATTTATAGTATCAAAATTTTCCCACCCATTATTTTTTATAATTCTTACAAGGACAAAATTTAATGTCATTTGTCAAACCAAATCTTTTTACTGAATCTAAAAATTCTTCTACACCATTTTTATACTTTTCCGTTCAAGTAATGTGATCACTTTTCATAGGGACGAACATCCGATCATGATTTATGTTTGACATCTACAATATCAACAACCTATAATTCAATTTTACTTCACCATAATTTCACTATAAATCGTATAAAATATAAAATTAACATATCTCATATATATGCATAAATTCACCAATATCATTCTTTCTAGAAGTAGATATAAAAAGTTTAATTTAATATATCTCATATATGCATAAGTTCACCAATGTTATTTTTCCAAAAAAAATACAAAACATACACACACAAATCACACACAAAGTTCACTTTAACTACAGTAAATATAACAGTAAACAAATTGAATATAGAACAATGAGATTAAATAACTTAAAATGAGATTAATACCTTTCAAATGATGAGATTGATGAAAAAATTTCTTCTTTTTGTTCTTGTTCTTCCTTATCTTTATTTTCATTTTTCTTAAATTTTTATCTTATCTTCAATACATTACCACCACACCATTAAAAGGCAAAAATATGGTGGGTCCATTTTTAAATCTGGACATTTTTCACCAAAATTGGCCGGAAAAATCTTTGAGCTGGACGACCTCTTTTCCTACCAATATCGGTAGGAAAAAACCTTGAATTATTAATAAATTTACAAAATTGAAAAAATAATATTTATTTTGGATTATACATGGGCTGCTCATACTGAGGGTGGGGTCATATCAATATAAAGGTTTCATCCCTTCCTACAAACATTGTTAGCTTTTATGTTTTTACCAAATATGGTAGGAAATATCTCTAAAATGAATAATTTTAATTTATAGTTTAATTGATTTAAAAAGGTAAGAACTGATGACATAGATGGTGGGACCCTTTTGATATCTTTTTTGATCAAAACCTACCAATATTGGTAGGAACTGATCTTTCTACCAATCTTGTTAGGATTTGGTACTTGCGTATACAAGATTTGGGCCCCAACGCGAGCAAATTCTACCGTAATTCTCCTGGGTATGAAATAATAGAGTAATTTTTACAAGAATTTACTGATAGAAATATCTTGGTAGAAAACGACCATTTTTCTTGTAGTGAAGGCTTGTTATAAAATCTTGAATTCAAAATTAGGACTCAAACTATATATTTATCTTATTTATACAAGCAATTGCAGGCCGGGCTCTGATCAAGATGATTATATTATGCATAATATTAACCCATTAAGCAGTTGAACAATTGAGTCAAACCAATTACATTAACTTGGTTATGAAAGAAACATATTAAAGTAAGATGATAGCTTATTTGGAACATGTCCCTAAAAATTCATTTTTTATATTAAGAAATGAATGGAGTTTGTTGGATCTCATATTAAGGGTGCAAAAAATACTGATGAGGGTAGTTTGTAGTTCTCTTCAAAATTTGTGTTGGTAATATTCACATGTAAACTAGGCAAAAAAAAACTTAAATGTGTGTCCTGAGTTGGAAACTATAATTTAGAACACTCCATTTCTTTGTACAAAATAATTGACCTCTAAAATATTTTGTTCTTGTCAAATTCTTTCTTACATCAATCAAATTAGTTTATATAAAATCTAACTTTGATTATTTTATAATTAAAATAGTTATCACTCGATTTTAGCAATGATTTGAGAATCTGAAATTTTTATTCTCAATCCGGTGCATTCGAACAAGTTTCAAGCACTAGAAACAACATTAGTACGGTAATATTTTTTGTCGTGAGATTTTGATTTATACAGTAATATTTGCCTGGTTTGATAGTAATTTAAATATTGTTCTATTGTGTTGTACGTGCATACAATGCTCAAACTGGACGTGTAAACAAAAATCCCAAAGGTAAATATCTTCTTGTAAGTATCTTGCACTTTAATTATGAATTTTTTTTAATTTTCTTGGGGATCGATAATTAAGTTACTATTCAAATAGGGATCCCCTAAACAACCTGGAGGGCATGAATATGGGTATGTCGTCATGCGCTACATGAGAGACATAATTGAGGACAAGGAAATGAAATTTATAAGCAAGGTTTATGCTGCACTTTACTTTCTCGGGTTATTCAATTTGTGCACTCTCCCTTTAAAATAATTTTCTGTAATTAGCTGTGGATTCTAATTTTTACTTTGTTTATACTTGATTTAATTTTCACAATGGGCTCTGAAGACTCGGAAGAGTTACACAGATCAGGAGCTTGATGTTGTTCGTTGCGAGTGCCTTGATTATATCCAGGAATTTGTCTAAACATTGATGACTAGCTGAACGGATTCCAAGATTTCACATCGCTAGGATGTGGTTGTTATATTCTAATTACTATGAACCATCGGTTTGCCCATATTTTGTATATTATGTGGATGTTATGCACTATGATCTGGTCTTGACTATAGTCTTGAATGTGGGTGTAATTTGGTTGTTTTTGTGAACCTGAAATAGATTAGTACTTTGGAAGTTTTTTTAATTTGTTTAGATATTTGGTGAATGTAGATGGATTTGGTATATATAGGGATGTCCTAGAAGATTAGTGAATGACTTGCTGAACATTTTGTATTGCAACATTTTGTAATATATATGGCAATTTGAATGCTTTGCAAATTTGGATGCGATTTTGGTATTTTTTTATTCTTTGGATAGAAAATATTTGAATATTACACATCACATAGATCCTTCAAAACTGATTTAAAAAAAGGGATAATACATATATTCTAAACATGAAACTATTGTTCCTGATGTAAACATACACCAGTTTGTGCCTTTAACATATCACTTAAAAACTTTTATCTATTTTGACAAAATTCGGGTGTAATTTCACATCGGTTATAAACTGATGTAAGAAAGTATTTATTACATCGGTTCCAAAGTGGAATCGATGTCATAGACCACTACAGACATCAGTTTTGGTTTAAAAACTGACGTGTCTTATATAAATAGACATTGGTTCCTATGTAAAAGCTGATGTATGAAAGTATATTTACATCATTGCCAAACCGATGTAAAAAATAGTGACATTTTTCTACAACCACCTAGACATCGGTTTTAAAAAGTTTAAACATCGGTGCAGAACCGATGTTTATTGACCCGTTTCATGTAGTGACAATAGTTTCCACTCCAAACTCTTTCATTTCTACTATCTCGACGGATATTGTTCATCCTTTGACTAGTGATTGTATCTTGACGGATGTGCTTAACAGCAGTAATGCGTTGAAACTCTCAACCACTACTTCGAAGGATGATACTCATCCGTTGACTATCTCTGCATCACTTGAAATCTCAACTAATGTTACAAGTGTAGATAATTTAGTAGTTGTACAATTACTCCTAGGATTGAGGGAAGGAAGTGAATAGAGTGAGAGGCTCAGTTGCTCTCAGGAAAAAGGAGAGGAAATGAGTGAAAATATGCAAGCTATTTCTTTCATCTTGGCAAAAATGAGTAAGTGGAGTCCCACCTTAGTAGGTGAAGGTGAGGGTGTGAGGGTGGGAAGCCAAGGGGAGCCATTGATGCAAGAAAAGAGAGATTATGAGAGAAAAGCAGGTACTGAAGAATGGGAAGAGCCCATTGTTAGTGAGTTAAGGGATGTCAATGAGGCTGACAAGAAACAGCTATTTCAGTAAGAATATCAAGATGTCTTAAAATCCGTTTCTTATAAATCTGAGGAATTTACTCACCCTATTCCAGCTTATCAAGTTTTGGCTGAACTAGACAATGTGGTTGCTGAGAGTATTCTCAAATTAGTGCACCCAACGTCTTCCATACAAAGGATCAATGATGCTATCACTGCGATGCCATCCATAACTGGTGATGATTTTGATTATCCTACTGGTGGTTCTGAAGAAAATTGTTGGGAAGATGATGATGATGAAGTTGATTTCATAAACATAGGGGGACAAGAAGGTAGTTAGCATCACTTTGAATCCTCTCTCTTCAAACTAATTCACCAGACCCAGACAGCTCTTCAAGCTACCATAGACGCCGACACCAAGAGTCTTCTTCAAGCACACCTTGAGTCTCTTTAATTGCACAAGATCCAATCTCTCAAGAAAAATCAAGATGTGTTTGAAATCAAGACAGAGGTTGGACAAGTCAAGAAGGACATCTCTGAAAGATTGGAGTCTATGTTTCCTGCAACTACATTGTTATATATCAACAGAAAACTCAGGTAAAACTCTTATCTCAGTAGCAAGGTGGATTCTTTGGGCACCAGGCTAAAGGCTCTAGAAACCTCTATCACTCAAATCCAACTTCATCAAGCTTAACAAACACTGCTTCTTTATTAATTGGTGGTTGTACAAACCTCAACCTCTGCTCAACTTGATGCTAACAAAAAAGGGGAGAAAGACTCTATCATTATAGTTAGTCAGGGAGAGTCAGCTAGTGAGGGGGAGAAAGTGCTCAACATGAATGTCAACAAGGTAATAGTTCCGAAAACTAACTTCATAAAGCCACCAATACAAGACAAGATTGATTTAATCAAGATAGCAGCAGCTGAACTGGAGTTGACTGAAAAATGGGAGAAGATTGGTGACAACATTGAAAAGAAGTTTCGTCTAATTGAGAATCAAGACAAAGCCTTCTCTCATTTCTCTCAATTGAGAACCGTTTCAGCCAATGACATGACCTTAGGAAATATGGAAAGGGGTCAATCCTTATCAATTAAATCTCCAAAGGCCAGTATGATTTTTCAACCAAAGAGAAACTATCTAAAGAACTCAGACAAAAATCTTTTGGACCTGTTCTATGAAACTCTCAAGCCAGATGAGAAAAAGCTGTTTAGAAGGTCTATTGCTTTCTTCAAAGATCCCAGAGATTTAGTGTTAAAGAAAAGGTGTGCCAAAATCTACAAGAATGTTAAAATGATCTGTGTGGTGTCTGGACATCCAAACTTTGCAGATGCTAAGAAAGAAGAAAAGGTGAGGCTCATACAACAACAAAAGCAATAGATTGGGAATGCCTACCTCTTCCAGATCTAATCATTCCAATACAAACCAAACATAGGAAAACAAAGAAGAGAGCAATCAAGAAGGTCAAGCCTGTTAGAATTCAATACAAATTATTGGCCAAACCCAATCCAACTGTCAAAAAGGGAGATCAACTCTTCATCTGTGACATCAAAGAATTTTCAAACATAAATCTCTATCTAGATGAGCTGGAAGAAGTAAGAGCTATTGATGCCTACAAGCACCTTCCAGAGAGATTGGGTTTTAAGTATCAGGGTGGAAAAGAGCTCACTTGGCCTCTTTATAGGATTCTCAGTGAAGGCTATTCTGTTTTGGTAAAGATTTTCTCCTCAATAAAGAATAATTTTTGATTCAATATTGTTGAAAAAAGATGGCACTGAACAAAATTGAGGAGATAAGGAATAGCTGGAGAGGGCCAAATAAATAGAGAATAGAGTGAATTTGAGGCCATACTGGTTGATGAAGTTTAAAGATGAGAAATACACCAAAAGATTCTTCATATTAGAAGATCAGCTGAAAATTGCAAGCAATGAAACTCTCATAGAGATGTATTAAATGTTGGATTAGATAAATGAAGATGAATCTGAATTCTATAGGAAACTCCAATATCAAAATGAAGAAAATAATGTGAAATTGGGAAAGAAGTTCAGATAGTCAAGGAAATAAGCTAAATTTGTTTAGTCTAGAGGAGCACCTTGAAAATGGCTTGCGATATTCTCTGTAAACCTTCTTCTACATAATTTTCAGTAAATAGAAGCACTTGTTAATTTTATCTACTAGTATTCAGTCTGTATTCAGAGGGTGTTTTGTTATCATCAAGTTTCTCTTAAATTTAGGCCTACAATTCTAGTAGACTTAAATTGGGGGTGATTGTTAGGAATATGTTATGCACTTGATGATGAGCTAAACAAAATACCTTAGTAAATTTAAGTTAGTGATTTTATAGCTTGCTATGGATGATCAATTTAACATCCAATGAAAGGGTAGCTTATGTATTAATAAGTTTAAGTAGCACATTTCTACATATTGTAATAGCTTAGAGAACTAGATGTTGAAGAATGTTTAAAGTCATGTTGACTACTAGTTTGATATGCAATATAGGTTGGCTAACTTTAAATATTAGATGCCTTGTAATCTTGTATAAGTGAAATAGAGGTAACTTCTATGAAGATAGTCTCAACGGATGTTCCACAAGGCTTCAACGGATGATCTAACTGAGTTTTAACGGATGAACAAATTCAAAAAAGCAGGTGAGAGTGACTTGAGAGTCACATGCGTTGATTATATGCAAATGGAATGTGGCAGCCTTTTTACATTTTTTAGAAAAAAAAGAAGTATTTCCATTTCCATGCTAAACTAAAGATATTCAAAGATGCTGGATAGAGAAATGAAGGAGCATAAAATTAGACTAGAAACATTTTGTCATATTTAATTATCTTTTTATCACGTAACTTGGTGATATATAAACCAAGTGTAGCAAATAGAACAAAATCGAAGTAAGTAAGCAATTACAAGAGAAATAGAAAAGGCTACATGTGTAAAGAATTTCTCCGTTCTTTGTAAGTTCAACTTGTAAGAAGCTTTGTGGATATCTTGCATCACAGAGTTCTCAAATTAATATATATCTCTGGAGAAAACTTCAATCCATCATAAATTTTTTAAATACTTGTATATGATTACTTTGTGTTTGATTTCTTCAATACTTTCATTCCACACCTTAGCTAAATCAAAAACAGTTATATATTCAAAGTAGAACAATTCTTAAAGTTTAAAAAGAAGCCAGAATTACATTCAACCCCATTCTGTAATTCTTTGTTAGATTGTTTGGGAATAACAACCCTACTTTAAGTTATCTCTAAAGCTTTCCATTTCTGGCCTAGTAAATCTATGCATATCCTGTTAAATTGCGACACTCCTTTGTAAAATAATCCTAGACTTTGATCTTGCACTCTTCATGCTACTTTTATAGACTTGTCCATCTGACTAATTAGATCGTTTGTTGATTGATAATCATGGATCTTTAACTTTTCCGCATTCTGTACTTGAGCCTCATTCGACATCTGCAGTTTGTTGTATAGAGAACTGACATCTTGATAAGTATAATGGCTTAACGAGATCTGTTAGTTCTGTATGTGTGTCTTTGCCTTGTCGACGTCTCTTGAATCTTCATAAGTGAACTTGGATTTTCGAGTTCTCTAAATTTCTGCATGTAGAATTAACTTGTCGATATCTTAGAGATCTATATATGAATTTTGATATGTAGATATCTCTGAGATCTCCAGTGATACTTTGACTTGTTGACAACTCCAATCTTCATGGCTTCATTTTGGCTTGTTGATATAATTGAATTCTCTAGTGCATAAATGATTTATCGATATCTCAGAGATCTCTATATGAATTTTGACTTGTTGATATCTCTGATATCTCTAATGAGACTTTGACTTGTCGATATCTCCAATCTACACATCTTCATTTGGATTATCGATATCTCTGAGACTTCTCTATAAGCTATCTTAGACTTCTTGATAAGTCATTCTGGAGTTCTCAAATAAGACACTTTTCTAATGTAATGCCTGTTTTGCGTTACATTAGACAGACTTTTTTGACCTATTGTAACACTAACGAAATAGCGTTACTTTACATGTAAAGTTACTGTTACGTTAGAGGGCTTGTGTTGCAGAAGAAAGCTAGTGTTACAATAGTGCTGACATGACGTAACGCATTGCTTTATCATTATAATAATATTTAATTTATTTATTATTTTTTTGGGCCCCACTAGTGTACACGTCAGCAAAAGTGGGTCCCACTTGGGGGCCCCACTAAAACTTGTTCAAGAAAGTGGGTCCCACACTAATAGGTGGACCCCACATGTGGGCCCACACTGCCACGTGGGACTGCCACGTCAGCAAAGCGTTACGTTAACTTTTCTGTTACAACGCTACTGTTACATTTGCTCAACCCTGCCACGTGTTCACCGCCACGTCATTAAATAATTAAATATTTAATTATTTAATAAATAATTAATTAAAAAATTAAATAAATAATAATTAAATAAATAAATAATAGAGTAGTGGGCCACACATGTGGGCTCCCCTTGTGGGCCCCACATGTGGGCTCCCCTTGTGGGCCCCACATGTGGGCCCCATATTAAACAATTATTTAATTATTTAATAAATAATTATTTAAATAATTAAATTAATCATAATTAAATAAATAAATAATAAAGATGTGGGCTCCACTTGTGGGCCCCACATGTAGGCCCCACATTATCCAATTATTTGATTATTTAATAAATAATTATTTAAATAAATAAATAATAATTAAATAAATAAATAATGGAGAAGTGTGCCCCACATGTGGGCTCCCCTTGTGGGCCCCACATGTGGGCTTGTGGGCCCCACATGTGGGCTCCACTTGTGGGCCCTACATGTGGGCCCCATATTAAACAATTATTTAATTATTTAATAAATAATTATTTAAACAATTAAATAAATAATAATTAAATAAAGAAATAATAAAGAAGTGGGCTCCACTTGTGGGCCCCACATTATCCAATTATTTAATTATTTAATAAATAATTATTTAAATAATTAAATAAATAATAATTAAATAAATAAATAATGGAGAAGTGGGCCCCACTTGTGGGCTCCACATGTGGGCCCCGTATGTGGGCCCCACATTATCCAATTATTTAATTATTTAATAAATAATTATTTAAATAATTAAATAAATAAATAATAGAGTAGTGGGCCACACATGTGGGCTCCCCTTGTGGGCCCCACATGTGGGCTCCCCTTGTGGGCCCCACATGTGGGCCCCATATTAAACAATTATTTAATTATTTAATAAATAATTATTTAAATTATTAAATTAATCATAATTAAATAAATAAATAATAAAGATGTGGGCTCCACTTGTGGGCCCCACATGTAGGCCCCACATTATCCAATTATTTGATTATTTAATAAATAATTATTTAAATAAATAAATAATAATTAAATAAATAAATAATGGAGAAGTGTGCCCCACATGTGGGCTCCCCTTGTGGCCCCCACATGTGGGCTCCACTTGTGTGCCCCCATGTGGGCCCCACATTATCCAATTATTTAATTATTTAATAAATAATTATTTAAATAATTAAATAAATAAATAATGGAAAAGTGGGCCCCACATGTGGGCTGTACTTGTGGGCCCCACATATGTGCCCCACATTATCAAATTATTTAAATATTTAATAAATAATGAATTAAATAATTAATTAAATAATTAATTAATTAATAAATCAAAAAAAATAATGTCTGGATCATGGTCGGATCGTAATAGGGTTCATATGTAAGGATAGGATTCATTTAACGGTTCGACCCACATATCCGTCGTTCGATTTTTTTAATCGGTTTTCTCGACGATCCAACCGTACGGATGTTATTAAACTATCTTCCTAACATTGGGAAAAAATAATCAAAAAATATAATGCCCGGATCATGGTCGGATCGTAATAGGGTTCATATGTCAGGATAGGATTCATTTAACGGTTCGACCCACATATTCGTCGTTCGATTTTTTTAATCGGTTTTCTCGACGATCCAACCGTACGGATGTTATTAAACCGCCTTCCTAACATTGGGAAAAAATAATCAAAAAATATAACGCCCGGATCATGGTCGGAACGTAATAGGGTTCATATGTCAGGATAGGATTCATTTAACGGTTCGACCCACATATCCGTCGTTCGATTTTTTTAATCGGTTTTCTCGACGATCCAACCGTACATATGTTATTAAACTGCCTTCCTAACATTGGGAAAAAATAATCAAAAAATATAATGCCCGGATCATGGTCGGATCGTAATAGGGTTCAGATTAGGATTCATTTAACGGTTCGACCCACATATCCGTCGTTCGATTTTTTTAATCGGTTTTCTCGACGATCCAACCGTACGGATGTTATTAAACCGCCTTCCTAACATTGGGAAAAAATAATCAAAAAATATAATGCCCGGATAATGGTCGGATCGTAATAGAGTTCATATGTCAGGATATGATTCATTTAACGGTTAGACCCACATATTCGTCGTTCGATTTTTTTAATCGGTTTTCTCGAGGATCCAACCGTACAAATGATATTAAACTGCCTTCCTAACATTGGAAAAAAATAATCAAAAAATATAATGCCCAGATCATGGTTGGATCGGGACATTAAAATATCGATTTTTCTAAAATTTAAGAGAAAATGAAAAAAATTAAAAAATGAAATAAAATGAAAACGTACAAAAGGTGCAGTGAAAATATGGGCGGCTAAATTTCCCCCCAAAAACATCACTCTCTTTCAGAAACATCACTCTCTCTCAGAAACATCACTCTCTCTCGACCTCGCTCACTCACCTCAGCCTCCCACCTCGCTCACTCACTCACCTCTCACCAACACTCACTAACTCTCACCCATCTCACTCTCCCTAACTCTCACCCATCTCACTCTCCCTAACTCTTACCTCAGCCGCACCTCACCTCAGCCGCACGCTCACCTCAGCCTCACCTCAGTCGCTCTCATTTCGGTGGATTCAACAGCAATTAGGTGGTTCTCAGCAACATTTCGGTGGTTCGGGTTCTCTGCAACGGAGTTAGGGCATGCAATTAGGGTTTCGGAATTTTAGGGTTTCGGTTGGAGCTAGCAATTAGGGTTCAGAGCTGCTTTGTGGTTTCGATTTTGGACCAAGGTAACCTCTAATTGAACTTTATTTTTGATTTTATGTATTTATCCCTGCTTATTTAATATGTTTAATATGTGTTTGTGTTTAATATGTGTAATATGTGTAATACGTTTAGAGTTTGTGTTTAATATGAATGTAATATGTGTTTGTGGTCATCTCCCCCCTCTCTCTGTCTCTCTCTCTGTCTCTCTCTCTCTCTCTCTCCGTCTCTCTCTCTCTCTCTTTGAGTTTTATTGTTTTAGATTCTTGTAATTATGGTTATTGCATTTCTTGATGTGATTACGTGCCGAGATGAATTGATGAAATTATGTTGCTTATTCGCTGTTTTTTGTTATTTAATGTCCAAATGCAAGGCTTAACTCTGTTTGCCATTTGGTTACTGTGTCTTGTTTTTATCGTCTCTTAGCAGTACTAGGCCTTCCTTAGTTCCTTGTACAATTAAATAAATATATATTATTCGAATATTTAAGACATTAATCTAATCTCAAACTGATTTTATGTGCTATACAAGTCTTTGACTATTGATCTTTTACATTCTAACATTTATTCCCTGTGTGCTATTCAAAAGTTACAGTTGTAAATTGAAGTAAAAATTTTAATAAAAATCAAAGCATGGATAAAAATGGGGAATGAGATGTAGGAAATTATTAGTTTATCTAGTATCACTGTAGTATAGTGCACATAGAGGATTACACGGGCTTTTTTAGGTACACTTATAATCTTTTAACTTCGCAGGCTATATTATACAGTGTACTTATGGAAGATGATTATAGTAGCTGGATAGGATTTCCAAAATCTAGTAAAGAATATGTACGAGGGATAAAGGCATTTATGGAAAATTCATTTCCAATTCATGCTAAAGGAGAAGAAATGAAGTGCCCCTGCAAAGTATGTGTCAACCGTTATTGGCACACTCAAACAGTTATCTATGATCATCTCATATGTAGTGGCCCTTCTCCATTACATATGAAATGGATTTGCGAGGTATCACATACCAAAATAGACGGTAGTACTGACTTGATGGATTCGGGGACGGGGATTGATTTCGAAGATAATTTAGGTGAAATGTTCAATTGTACGGGTAAAAAGTTTCGAGATTTAGAAAATGACTATGAAAGTCTAACAAATGCAGAGGCTAGAAAGTTTTATGGCCATGTTAGGGAGGGTAAACAACCACTATACCCCGGATCAACTAAATTCTCTCGGTTAAGTTTCCTGATCAAACTTTATCATTTAAAGTGTGCTCATGGAATTTCCGAGTCTGCCTTTGGGGAATTGCTGGAGTTAATAAGAGACGCCTTTCCTGATGCCCAAATACCTTTGTCTTTGAATGCTGCAAAAAATATGATCAAGGATTTAGGCTTACATTATGAAAAAATACATGCATGCCGAAATAATTGCATGTTGTACTAGGGCGAAAATAAAGACAAAGAAAAATGCGACAATTGTGGTGTTTCTAGGTGGGTGTTACCGGAAAAAAAGGCAATGATGCTAGTGATCCGGGGCAGGTTGTACACAAAGTGCCAGCTAATGTGATGAGGTACTTCCCTCTAAAGCCGAGATTGCAGAGGCTATACATGTGCAAGGAATATTCGAAACTAATGAAATGGCACGATATGGGACGTCAATAGGATGGAAAAGTAAGACATCCGGCTGATACAGAGGCTTGGAAGACGATAGATGCTGACTATCCTGATTTTTCATTAGAAAATCGGAATGTTAGTTTAGGAGTAGCCTCAGATGGATTCAACCCCTATCGTTCAATGAACCTAAGTCACAGTACCTGGCCAATTGTATTGGTCAATTACAACCTCCCACCTTGGCTATGCATGAAACAAGAAAATCTAATTCTTTCGACACTAATATCTGGTCCAGATTCACCAAAGAATAGTATTGATGTGTTCATGCAACCTTTAATTGCCGAGTTAAAAGAATTATGGGAGGTCGGCGTTAATACTTATGATGCCTTGGCTGATGAAGATTTTATTTTACGTGCTAGAGTGCTATGGACTATTAGCGATTTCCCGGGATATGCTATGTTGTCCGGCTGGAACACAAAAGGCAAACTAGGGTGTCCTGTCTGCCATTATGAAACTTCATCACTTTATTTGAAGCATAGCAAGAAAATGTGCTATATGAACCACCGAAAGTTTCTTCCTTCTTCACACAAGTGGAGAATGGATACTAAAAGGTTTAATGGCGTAATTGAAATGGGGCAGTGTCCTTCAGTTTTAACGGGAACTGACATTGAGGAGTTGTTGTCTGGGTATGTAAACCAATTCGGCCTGCAGAATAAAAAGGCAAAGAGTAAAACTGAGGGCCCTTTTAAAAAGAAGTCAATTTTTTTTGATTTACCTTATTGGAAGCATAATCCACTTCGACATAACCTTGATGCCATGCACATAGAAAAAAATGTTTGCGATAACATATTGGGCACTTTACTCAATATAAGTGGCAAGACAAAAGATCATGTTGCCGCTCGTAAAGATTTACAAGAAATGGGAATTAGAAAACCCCTCCATCCTGTTCTATCAGAAGATGGAGCACACCATGAAATACGAGCAGCAATCTTTGACTTGTCGAACAAAGAGAAGGAGATCTTTTGTTCAGTGTTGGAAAACACTAAACTGCCGTACGGTTGTGCCTCCAACATAGGGCGATATGTGCACACAAAGGAGAGGAAAGTAGTGGGGTATAAGAGCCATGATACTCATTTCATACTGCACTACTTGTTGCAGTTTGCCATCAAAAAAACTACAAAGGCTGAGGTTGCTGTACCTTTGATGAAATTGAGTGCCTGCCTTAGAGCTCTATGGAGCAAGGTTATCGATTTGGAGGAGCTTGAGAAGTTGGAAACTGAAATCGTCGAGGTACTTTGCCAATTTGAGATGATTTTTCCATCAGCTTTCTTCGACATAATGGTGCACTTGCTTGTTCATCTAACTAGAGAAGTTAGACTTGGGGGACCTCAGCACCTTCGAAACATGTTCCCAATAGAGCGTTATCTTGCAAAATTGAAATCATACGTTCGTAATAGAAGTAAGCCGGAAGGTTCTATTGCAGAAGGTTACATAGCTGAAGAATGTGTAACATTTTGTTCAAGATTTTTGGCTGCTGATGAAACAACAAAAAACAACATGTGCTCAACAGTTTTCGAAAGAGGGCCAACACAAGCTGAATATCATATCGGAACGAGAAGGAATAAAGATGGAACTATTATTCATTTGGAAGATGTTGATTGGAAGGCAAGTCATCGCTATGTTTTGTTCAATACTGGTAACAAAGAAGTAGAGAGGCTCCTCGAGTAAGTTTAATAAGCTCTAATGTAAATAATTTTAATTCATAATTCAAGAACTTTTTCTTTTCTGCACTGTTTTAACTTAGTATAATTTTAGGGAACATCAAGCCTTGGTGGACAGCCATGAAAATACGAACAGATACAAGAGGGCACGAAGACACACGGCAGAATTCTGGGACTGGTTACGAGAAGAGGTTGGGAAAATGGTGGAGGTTTCATCTGACTTGGGGGTGTTTGCGTTAGGGCCTAATCGAACAGCTAGAAGGTTTACTGGTTATGTTGTTAATGGCTATCGATTCCACACAAGTGATAGAGATTCTCGATGCACAACACAAAACAGTGGTGTATATTTGACTGCACAAACAACTAGTTTCTCTAGTTCTAGAGACGAGAACCCTATAGTTGGGGATGTCAGCTACTACGGATCGATAGAAGATATCATAGAACTTGATTACTGGGGATTATTTACAGTTGTCCTATTTAAGTGTCGTTGGTACCAACAACAAAAAGATCCACACGGTCACATTCGAGTAAATTTCAATAGGTTATGCCATAAATCTGATCCTCATGTCCTGGCCAAACAAGTGCAACAAGTTTTTTATGTAGAAGACCCAATCGAAAAGAATGTACATTACGTAATTAAGAGACTACCGAGGGAATGGTGTGATAATGGAAACGTGGATGCACATGAAGATGTCAACGATACTGATCTCCGTGAGACTGAATTTGTTTGTGGACTTCAAACTCATGTTGATGAAATGAGTTGGTGCAGAGATGATATCCCTACAACAAGAGTTCCCATTCCCGATAAATGAAGCAACCAAACTGCTAAACATTTATAAGTTTAAAATTAATCACAGCAGTGAACTTTATTTTGTATTTTCTCTGTGTTTGGACTATTTAGATGTAATTGAATATCTTAATTTATTTCTTCCATGAATTCTTCAATGAAATCCATCTTTGTAGTTTAAATTTTTTGTCGTCGTTGTCTGCTTTGTAGTTTATATTTATTGTCTTGGTAAGTTCAGCATGCCCTTGTTATATTTCGTAGTGTTGGGATTAAATCTCCTTACTGTAATTTAGTTGATTCAGTAGATGCATATGATAACTATTTTTCTTATTTTTATAATTTTGTATGTTAGCTGCAAATATCCTACACGTGTAATAAAAACAAATATAGGATATGAAGTAGATGCTTAATAACTTTTTGTGATCGAAATTGTGTTTGTTGCATTTGTGTCGAGTGCCAATTCATGAATATTTTGTTGTTTATTATTTGATCTAATATGTGTTTACCAATTAGTTCGAGATATGTGTTTATGGCATACTAGGATTTGGAAAAGATACATTTGAAATATTTTTGTTTAATGGTCAGCCATTGACATCTCTTTGAACTCTGTGCAGGATGGCAGAAAAACACGTTAATATTGGATTGTACCACGGTGGGGAGTTTCAGAGGACAAGTTACTCTGGTGGAGATTGCTTGACTATTTATAATGTAGATGCCGATATGTGAGCTTATAATGATCTGATGGAGGAGGTGAAGGATCTCCTCAAACTCAATGAAATCGGAGGAGTCTATGCAAAAGAAGGAAAACATGGTGGTTGGAAGCTGCTGAGGACTGACCTGGACATCATTCAAGAGATAGAAAAGTGCAACGATGGCGAAGAGGTCAAGCTTTATGTAGACACAGTTGTTGACCCTGTAATTGAGCCGTTGTGTCAGATGCAGCCACACGTGATTGTCAGGCCGAGGAAAAGCCTGTTTGAAGGTATGCCTATTGCTGATAAATAATTAGGTCCCCATTAAGTACACATCTCTATCTATTTCTATATCTCTTTATATATACATAATGGGACTTGGATGTCCATATTAGTTGAAGATAATTCTTTGACTTGGATTTTTTTCTTGCATAAATACAGTTTCACCGAAGAAAATACAAAAGCGGAAATATATTACCACACATGAACTCCAGCAGAAGCAGAACCCAAGGAAGATTGTTAAGAAGACACCTGAGCCCAGTCGGAGGTATGCGTTACGATCATCGCCAGCTCTGTTGCCTACTCAGCAAGATGCAACTGCTGGGCAAGGAAACGATAAAGGGTCTGCTAGAAGGAAACTGCAGTTACAAGATGATATTATTCTGGATAAAGAGGTATTTTTTTAATTTTCCTTCTTAAAAACATAAGTTATAATGATTATTGTTGTGTTATGTCAATTTAATCACTGACCTTGTCTTCATAAATTATGGAGGACTTTACTTTTTTTATGGAGGTTAAATGCTGCACGGTAGTTCAAGTTGTCTATTTCTTTAAAATTAAGAGATAAAAAATGCTTTGCCAAGTATGTTTTGTTGGTTTAATTTATTTGGTAAAACAAATAACATAAGAGACTTAGCGGAAATAAAAGGCTGTTAAGTATTAGTATAGGCCACCTTAATGCAAACCTTGTTAGTAGTTGTGTAGTTGTGTAGCACAATTCTATGGTAAAATTGATTAATATTTAACAACATTTTTCTTGTAGAGAAAGAACAAGAAAGCGATGGAATCAGATTCGGCTCCTGCAGACACTTATTTGGAAGATTTGACTGCAAAGATCAGGGGAGAACTTGAGGCTGAACTGGAAGAAAAGGTTTCCAAGAAAGTGCAGGATAACTTGTCAGTTATTCTCAAAAAGATCGCAGCAGCTAATCCAGGCTTGAATCTGGACATTGGAGAAGTTGATGCTAATATTTCAAGCGAGGATGATGAAAATGGTACACCAATGATTATCGGGACTGCTGGAACTTCCAAGACTGCCCGGACTTCTTCTTAGATATTTCTCTTTACAAGCATTAGCTTGAGTTAATAGTATGGACAGTTATGTTATTTAGACTTTTGAATTATTGGTTTATAACTTTTGGTACTCACTGTAATTGGTGGTGGATGGTGTTTATTTGGTTTGGTTGGAGTTGGAATTTGGGGATTGTTTGGTGTTCTTGTTAGTATGATTTTGGTGGAGTGATGTAGTGAATCGTACTATAATTTTGGCGAAGTGGTTATTATGTTGGCGGAGTTGGTGTTCTGAATGCTGTAAGACTAGTTTGTTGGGGAAATATGTTTTGGTATAGTTGAATTGTTATTTTGTTAATGGCAGTAATGTGTTTATCAAAACTACATTTCAAAATGGTATCTATTAGTGTTACAATAGCTATATTTATCACTGTTACAAAATCTAAATTTGTGTTTCTTTTGCCAAAATACAGTGTTACATTAGATTTGTTTACTTTTACGTCAGTAATAAAAGTGGGCCCACATGTGGGTCTCACATGGCAGTGGGTACCACTGATTAGCCAATCTATGTGGCAGTCCACGTGGCAGTCCATGTGGCATTGCTCGCCACATGTCAGTGGGTCCCTCTATATGACGTGGCTGCCTACGTGGCAATCCAGTCAGGTGGGTCCCACATGATTTTTTCAAATGCTAAGGTAACACTGAATTACCGTTACGTTTGATTTATCTAGTGTTACCCTATCTCCCTAAGGTAATGTTTTTATTTGTGTTACGGTTGATAATCAAAACATTACATTAGATAGCAATGGCAACATTTGCGGATGAAATGGTTATTTGGCGTTACAATAGGCCTATTGCAACATAAAACGGGCCTAAGGTGACGTAAAATGAGTGTCTTATTAGCCCATCTATGGCGTAGTGACATCCAAACTTTGCAGATGCTAAGAAAAAAGAAAAGGTGAGGCTCATACAACAACAAAAGCAATAGATTGGGAATGCCTACCTCTTCCAGATCTAATCATTCCAATACAAACCAAACATAGGAAAACAAAGAAGAGAGCAATCAAGAAGGTCAAGCCTGTTAGAATTCAATACAAATTATTGGCCAAACCCAATCCAACTGTCAAAAAGGGAGATCAACTCTTCATCTGTGACATCAAAGAATTTTCAGACATAAATCTCTATCTAGATGAGCTGGAAGAAGTAAGAGCTATTGATGCCTACAAGCACCTTCCAGAGAGATTGGGTTTTAAGTATCAGGGTGGAAAAGAGCTCACTTGGCCTCTTTATAGGATTCTCAGTGAAGGCTATTCTGTTTTGGTAAAGATTTTCTCCTCAATAAAGAATAATTTTTGATTCAATATTGTTGAAAAAAGATGGTACTGAACAAAATTGAGGAGATAAGGAACAGCTGGAGAGGGCCAAATAAATAGAGAATAGAGTGAATTTGAGGCCATACTGGTTGATGAAGTTTAAAGATGAGAAATACACCAAAAGATTCTTCATATTAGAAGATCAGCTGAAAATTGCAAGCAATGAAACTCTCATAGAGATGTATGAAATGTTGGATTAGACAAATGAAGATGAATCTGAATTCTATAGGAAACTCCAATATCAAAATGAAGAAAATAATGTGAAATTGGGAAAGAAGTTCAGATAGTCAAGGAAATAAGCTAAATTTGTTTAGTCTAGAGGAGCACCTTGAAAATGGCTTGCGATATTCTCTGTAAACCTTCTTCTACATAATTTTCAGTAAATAGAAGCACTTGTTAATTTTATCTACTAGTATTCAGTCTATATTCAGAGGGTGTTTTGTTATCATCAAGTTTCTCTTAAATTTAGGCCTACAATTCTAGTAGACTTAAATTGGGGGTGATTGTTAGGAATATGTTATGCACTTGATGATGAGCTAAACAAAATACCTTAGTAAATTTAAGTTAGTGATTTTATAGCTTGCTATGGATGATCAATTTAACATCCAATGAAAGGGTAGCTTATGTATTAATAAGTTTAAGTAGCACATTTCTACATATTGTAATAGCTTAGAGAACTAGATGTTGAAGAATGTTTAAAGTCATGTTGACTACTAGTTTGATATGCAATATAGGTTGGCTAACTTTAAATATTAGATGCCTTGTAATCTTGTATAAGTGAAATAGAGGTAACTTCTATGAAGATAGTCTCAACGGATGTTCCACAAGGCTTCAACGGATGATCTAACTGAGTTTTAACGGATGAACAAATTCAAAAAAGCAGGTGAGAGTGACTTGAGAGTCACATACGTTGATTATATGCAAATGGAATGTGGCAGCCTTTTTACATTTTTTAGAAAAAAAAGAAGTATTTCCATTTCCATGCTAAACTAAAGATATTCAAAGATGCTGGATAGAGAAATGAAGGAGCATGAAATTAGACTAGAAACATTTTGTCATATTTAATTATCTTTTTATCACGTAACTTGGTGATATATAAACCAAGTGTAGCAAATAGAACAAAATCGAAGTAAGTAAGCAATTACAAGAGAAATAGAAAAGGCTACATGTGTAAAGAATTTCTCCGTTCTTTGTAAGTTCAACTTGTAAGAAGCTTTGTGGATATCTTGCATCACAGAGTTCTCAAATTAATATATATCTCTGGAGAAAACTTCAATCCATCATAAATTTTTTAAATACTTGTATATGATTACTTTGTGTTTGATTTCTTCAATACTTTCATTCCACACCTTAGCTAAATCAAAAACAGTTATATATTCAAAGTAGAACAATTCTTAAAGTTTAAAAAGAAGCCAGAATTACATTCAACCCCATTCTGTAATTCTTTGTTAGATTGTTTGGGAATAACAACCCTACTTTAAGTTATCTCTAAAGCTTTCCATTTTTGGCCTAGTAAATCTATGCATATCCTGTTAAATTGCGACACTCCTTTGTAAAATAATCCTAGACTTTGATCTTGCACTCTTCATGCTACTTTTATAGACTTGTCCATCTGACTAATTAGATCGTTTGTTGATTGATAATCATGGATCTTTAACTTTTCCGCATTCTGTACTTGAGCCTCATTCGACATCTGCAGTTTGTTGTATAGAGAACTGACATCTTGATAAGTATAATGGCTTAACGAGATCTGTTAGTTCTCTATGTGTGTCTTTGCCTTGTCGACGTCTCTTGAATCTTCATAAGTGAACTTGGATTTTCGAGTTCTCTAAATTTCTGCATGTAGAATTAACTTGTCGATATCTTAGAGATCTATATATGAATTTTGATATGTAGATATCTCTGAGATCTCCAGTGATACTTTGACTTGTTGACAACTCCAATCTTCATGGCTTCATTTTGGCTTGTTGATATCATTGAATTCTCTAGTGCATAAATGATTTATCGATATCTCAGAGATCTCTATATGAATTTTGACTTGTTGATATCTCTGATATCTCTAATGAGACTTTGACTTGTCGATATCTCCAATCTACACATCTTCATTTGGATTATCGATATCTCTGAGACTTCTCTATAAGCTATCTTAGACTTCTTGATAAGTCATTCTGGAGTTCTCAAATTACTTCTCTATACGACCTGATCTATGACTTGTAGATATCTTGATTGAGAATATTTTTCCAAAAAACATATTAATTCAACTTCAACCTTCTTCATAATTTTTCTGAGGAATGATCTTCTTGATCTTCTTACAGAGTTTATTCTTAGGCTTGAGCCTATGTACAAAAAAATACTTCACTCTAATCTTTCACATTTTTACAGACTCAAGTAATACAATACAAAATATAAATTTAGATTATTAAACAACTAATTCTTAGAGTTGTCATTTTGACTTAGTCTTCTTATGATAGAGGCATTTCTTATACAATAATCTCCCCCAATTTGTGAGAAGACTGTTTATCGCAAAATTATGCCCGGTAACAAGACTAACCCCAAGTTATAGATAAATACTTATATATTGACATAGTTAATACATCTTTTATACACCAATAAATCACAGGAATTCAACAGGTATGTTCATCAAACAAATTTCTCATAGACCGTTTCTTTTCTAATGAGGTCCTTTAGATATACAAGCACTTGCAATTCCTCTATGATTTGAGACCCTCTTAGAGCTTCCACAAGCTTAAGCCAATCATCCAATGAATATAGTCATTCAAATAATTTATTCCGAACTTTAGAAATATTCTAGTTCTTATGTTTAGAATGTTTCCATCTTTAGACACTCAGCTCATTCCTCATGCCTTTAGTTTTTCTAATCTTTTCTGAAACATTTCTATTTCTTCAGCATATTCCCTTTCCCTCTCCTCTCTTGCAACCTTATCTATTGCTCTTCCATCTTCCTTTACTACCAACCATACACACAATACAGACATCCATGCCATTGTACTTGTATCCTTCTCCTTCATTATACTGATCAACCTTTTGATTTCTGTGGCTGGAAAAGTATCCATCATTTCTCTGCTAAGTAGAGTGTAGGTGCCATCATGAAAGTAGTCTTAATCTGAGATACACCAATTAAGTGGTAAAAATTTAGCTTGATCAAAACAGTTGCAGATGGCCCTCTCTTTAACTTGCATCTTATTTGGTTTTCTTCCAACAGATTTGTAATGAGTATAGATTGGTGGCTTAAATGAAGGTAGGTTCGAGATTTTCTTTAGATTGGTTTGAATGAAGGTGTTGGCAGTAAGTTTGTATATAAATTTAGGTTTTGAGGTTAAAGTTGGTAAGAAGTTTGAGTTTTTGGTTTAGTGGTTTGAGCAGATTGTATTTGGATTGTTTGGACATCTTTCTTTGTACTTGAAGCATCATCCTTTTTCATTCTTCTATTTTCATCACTCATAATCTTCTCATCTCTCTTCTTCTCATCTAATTTGCTACTAGTTGATCTTGAAGAATGACTAGGATTTGAGCCAGAAGGTTTTTGCTCATCATGCTTTTGCTCATCATCATCCTTGTCATCTTTTTGGTTGAATTGTAACTTTGGCAACATGCTATCAACATTTTGAAGGTATATTTCAAGAATTCTGATCATGTCTTCATATTCAGTTTTCTTGTTCTTTTTGCATATCAGATCAGATTTAGGAGTCATTATCAGCCTCATATTTCCTCTTACCCAATTCTTAGGAACAATAAAAAGTTTGCATCTTTTAGACTGAGGACAGATGTAGGCCACCCCTTGCTCGGATTGAGATAGGCTTCAGGAAAAGCAACTATCTCCGCCTTCTTGATTTTATTTAGTAATTGGGTGTCCCCTAGAATCACTGGATTAACTCTAGCAATAATTGCATCTAACTCAGATGCTCTCATGGATTGAAGAGTTGAGAGAGATACCTATAGACATTTGTCCAAGCCACTATCATATGTATTATTAACAATTCTCTTCTTCAGGAAGTTATCAGCTTTGACAATCACAACTCTGAGAGAATTTATGTTGTTGTACAAAGCTCTTTAATAGGTAATATATTTGTTATGAAGAGACTGTTGAGTTTCGAGCACATAAACACAACACAAACAGTAATTAAAAACGTGAAAACCAGAATTTTCGAAATCCACCACAGGATCCATGTGAAAAATATATATTTAATTCGTAGATCAGATTGTTGACCTTAAGTAGCTTTACAATTTGGTTAAATAATGGAGATCCAAAGATTTTTCAATCACCACGCATCCCGCTCTCGCGATCTACATTCTATCAATATCCGCACGAATGCTTGAACTAAAATATTGGATGTGTACTAGCACGAACTCGTTTCATCTTGCTCTCTCCATCTTTTCTCTTCGTGGCTAGGGTTTTAGTAAAAGTTTTGCTTACAAAATCAGCCACACAAGAGATATTATATATACAGTAGAAAAAGAATTATAACTCTTACCTAATTAGAAGTTATTATTAATTTGAAATTCCTGTTTGTATATTAATTAAGTCATGCTTCATTATTTAAGAACTAAATTTCATAATTGATATTAGTAAATTCTAACATAATTATTTATCTATTTAATTAAGTCACACTTAATTAATATTATAAATGATTCAAACTACTTTAGTTTAATTTAAATCCAATTTAAATTTATTAATTCTTCAAGCATTCTTTGTGTGTGACCCTATAGGTTATTATTACATTGATAATGAATTATAAATCTAATATAAAATCATGAACAATGAGCGGCATCTAGTAATACATCATTGTTACCCAAGTAATAATAATTGAATCGGTGATCGATTAAACCTTTCATGAATAATGTACAATCTATTATAATCCCTTTAACCAAATATTATACATTAAACAAGAGGTATGCAATGTGTCATCCTCATCGTAGTTTAATCCAAGTTTCCTTGATCAATGAGTAGACTATCATATTAAATCAATATTTGAGCGTGGCCACACATTTCACAGTCTAGTTAACACAAGAGGCCAATTATATCACTCCAAAAATATGGGGGTTAAATCCCATCTAGATCATTCATATTTCTCATACAATTCATAATATATACCCAATATCCACTTTTATCATTACCCGATCAAGAATAACTTTTAATAGAATCAATGTATATCAATTCTCGTATATAAATATAATGAGTTTAGGTCTAAGGACCACTACATTATTATCGTTGTGAGAATTACTTATGACACAACAGACATGTAAAATCTTACATCAGTTCTGTCAAACACCATGTACATTTACATAGCCTATTTTTTGACATTATTATTAGTATACCTATGATCAATGAGATGTGATCATCAGTCAATAAATACACCAGTCTTAATGCATTATTTTTATGACTTATAAGTTGAATGTTTGTAACAAAGTAATTTTTCCTGAACTTATTGATTTTTCCTTTTTCATTATTTTTTTTAAATAAAAAATGTTTTAAAATGCTAATCTAATCTAAAATTAATGAATTTTATTAACGTGTTGAATTGTTGAATTATAATTTTATGGAAAACAAGTGTAAAGCAATTTTATTAAAAGCATTGTGGTTTCTTATTTGGCAACAAATTTACCTTATAATTTGTATATTTGTTGCCAAATTAGAAACTACAAAGCTTTCAATTAAATAACTTTACATTTATTTTCATTAAAATCATAATACAATAACATCCAATTAAAATTCATTAATTTTAGATTAGATTAATATTTTTAAAATAAAGTTAATGAAAAAAGGAAAAATCAAAATAGGTTCATAAAAAAGTACATCATTACTAACATTCAACTTATCAACTTATAGGTCACAAATTCCACTTATAAGTTGGGTTGACTCATAAGGTGAATTATAAGTCAGAAACAAACAAGTCCTAATTATGAAAAATTTAAATTCTATCATGCATATGAAATAATTTGATATATTTTACAAGTACATGTACAATAAAGAATATCAATACGTACACTGATGTATACACATGATACTTAGGTTTACGAAATATCAAAGTAGTTATAGGGTTTAGGGATTACGGTTAGGATTTATGGATTAGGGGTTATGAAAGTAGATCAACGGTAATGATAACAACTTGGACTAATATAAAATCATATAAAAATAATAAAAAAAACTACATCTTTAAAATGGTTAGATTTTATCATCCGTACGGTTGGATCGTTAAAAGAGTAATTTTCTAAATTAATCGGGTTGAAATTAGGGTTTAAAGTTTAGGGTTTAGGGGTAATGGATAATGCTTAGTAAGAAAGTTTTGATTAACATAAAAGCACATCGGTACATCTTTTTCTATAAATGGTGTCGATATTGTAATTAATTGAATATTGTCAATGGTAATCATATTCATATTGGAAGGACATCCGTATGTTTGGATCGTTGAAAGGGTGATTTAAACATCCGTACAATTGGATCATCGAAAATATTTACAAATTTAAAAAATATCGATAAACAGGATATTAACTCGAAAAAGTCGAACTTATCGCTAGTCAATTATATATAATAGTTTATAAAACAACTATATAATCTAGTGTAGGGCAATAGTTTTTCAAAAATACCATTGTGTAAAACAATATATATTTGGGAACTCCCAACTGCTGATACGATCAGGTTATAAAATAAATAACATACTAAAAATAATTAGAAGATTTGTTTATTGATCATTTAAAACACATAATTTAAAAAATTTTGAAGTTAAAAACGATATTAAAACCATTCTAAAAGATCCAAAGTACACCAATATCTGTGAAAGAGCATCATGACAATTTTTCGTGTAATATAACTTTGATATTCTTACTATCGATATACCATTTCGTTAAAATAATTTTTGATTATTTATATTTTAATAAATTATGTAATTTATTCATCTGTATCGATTTAGTCAAATACATAAAATCTAAATTATTGTGGTCCTAGAAAATAAATGAATTTATATTATTCAAAATATTTTAATTTATTAGCCACATATTTCTTATATAACAATTTAACTTAAACGTAAAAATGTTATTAATTATGTTATTTCAGATATATCATTGTTAATACGATTCTTTCTGTATTAGAAAATATTCATTTACTTGTTAGTTAGGCCGTTCATCCATGTCTCTGGTGCTCTCAAATCCGTTAATTTAAATTTATGCTCAAATTCGTGCTAATACTCTCAAATTTGTGCTCATACCTTCAAGTCCTCAAATCTCAGTCACATCAAGAATTGAAGACATCAAGAGTTAAAGAACTCGGGTTTTACATTTCTTATCATACTTGAACATGTAAGTATAGTATTTTAGGAATTTAGGTTATATATATACTCTGTTTTGAATTCATTTTGAAGAATTCATTTTTTTGTGATTCTGAACTTCAATTAGGGCTCATATTGACTTGGGGGGATTTTAAAGACTTCACAATTCATTTTGAAGAAGCTATAAGGAGTGAAATTGATTATTACACTTGGACAGGTAAGTACAGTAATTTAAGAATTCAGGTTATATATGTCCTCTGTTTTGAATTCATTTTGATGATTTTTAATTTTAATTAAGGTTCAGTTATAAAATTAGGGGGAAATATAAAGATTTCATAATTTAGCTATAAATAGTGGAATTTGAGGTTCCATTTAGACTTTTAAAAGATGGATAGATCATGGTCAAAAGAGGATTGAAAAACAAAAGATTTGAAAAAAGGAGTGGAAGATTTGTTAATATTTGCATTTGAGAATGGGTATAATGCAGAAAAAATCAGTTGTCCATGGATAGCACATATAGTTAAAAAATATCTTTTTCAAAATGGTATTGATCAAACTTATACATGTTGGATATGGCACAAGGAGAATAAACCCGTAGAAATTTCTAATGAAACCGATACTTCGGAATCTATCAATCAAGTCACCTCTGGAATGGGTGAACGTGACGAGGATGACGACGATGATATATCTTCTCATTCTTCTAATTTCATCAATCATATTAAAAGTGAACATCAACATCTTTATCCTGAATGTGAGTTGTACACTAAGATGAAAACTTTGATTTAGTTATACAACTTAAAAGTGAAACATGGTATGTCTATTGGATAATTTAAATTATGCTTGCATATAGCACCAATATTCTGTAATTATTTTGGTATACAAAATTTTAGTACATGGCTATATTTTTATCCCTAATTAAAAGTCAGTAGCTAGCTCCATGTATATAAGTGGTACTGGGATACATGAAACAATTAAGCGCCGCATCAATTTTAGGGTTTACTTTACATTTGTTCAGGTATCTTGCTTTTTCTATCTTCATCTTCTTTACCACGGATTGTATGGTATGAATAAAACTGAAATAGAGTCTAGATTTCCTTGTTATTGATTATTAGATGTCAATCTTTACATGTATATGTCATGTTTCTTAATGGTATTTGTCCTTGTACAAGTGTATATATGTACTTAGTTACATTTATCTTCATATATATTAACATTTATTTTTTTACTTTTGTGTTTTATTAGGTAAGAAGTAAGTAAGCAATTACCAGAGAAATAGAAAAGGCTACATCTGTAAAGAATTTCTCTATTTTTTGTACATTTAACTTGTAAGAAGCTTTATGGATATCATGCATCACATAGTTCTCAAATTAATATATATCTCTGGTGAAAACTTCAATCCACCATAATTTTTTTAAATACTTGTATTTGATTACTTTGTGTTTGATTTCTTCAATACTTTCATTCCACACCTTAGCTAAATCAAACACAGTTATATATTCAAAGTAGAATGATTCTTAAAGTTTAAAAAGCAGCCACAATTACGTTGAACCCCCTTTCATAATTCTTTGTTAGATTGTTTGGGAATAACAACCCTACTTTAAGTTATCTCTAAAGCTTTCCATTTATGGCATAGCAAATCTATGCATATCTTTTTAAATTGTGACACTCCTTTGTCAAATAATCCTGGACTATTATCTTGCACTCGTCAAGCTACTTTTGTAAACTTGTCCTTCAAACTAATTACATCATTTGATGATTGATAATCTTGGACCTTTAACTTTTCTGCATTCTGTACTTGAGCATCATTCGATATCTCCAGTTTGTTATATAGAGAACTGACATCTCGATAAGTATAATGGCTTAACGAGATCTCTTAGTTCTCTATAAGTGTCTTTGACTTTTCGAGGTCTCTTAAATCTTCATAAGTGAACTTGGCTTTTCGACGTCTCTAAATTTCTGCATGTAGAATTAACTTTTCGATACCTTAGAGATCTCTATATGAATTTTGACATGTAGATATCTCTGAGATCTCTATTGATACTTTGACTTGTTGATATCTCCAATCTTTATGTTTTCATTTTGACTTGTCGATATCTCTGAATTCTCTAGTGTAGAAATGACTTATCGATATATCAGAGATCTATATATGAATTTTGACTTGTCGATATCTCTGAGATCTCTAATGAGATTTTGACTTGTCGATATCTCCAATCTACACGTCTTCATTTGGATTATCGATATCTCTGAGACTTCTCTATAAGCTATCTTGGACTTCTTGATAAGTCATTCTAGAGTTCTCGAATTACTTCTCTATATGACTTGATCTGTGACTTATAGATATCTTGACTTAGAATATTTTTCCAAAAACATATTTATTCCACTCCAATCTTCTTCATAATTTTTCTGAGGCATGATCTTCTTGATCTTCTTACAAAGTTTATTCTTAGGCTTGAGACCGTGTATAGAAAAATACTCCACTGTAATCTTTCACATTTTTACAGACTCAAGTAATACAATACAAAATACAAATTTATATTATCAAACAACTAATTCTTAGAGTTGTCACTTTGACTTAGTCTTGCTATAATACATGCATTTCTTATACAACAGTCTCCCCCAATTTGTGAGAAGATTGCTTATCACAAAATCATTCTTGGTAACAAGACTAACCCCAAGTTATAGATAAATACATACATATTGACATATTTAATACATCTTTTATACACCAATAAATTACATGAATACATCAAATATGTTCATCAAAGAAATTTCTCATAAATCATTTCTTTTCTCAATGAGGTCCTTTAGATATAAAAGCACTTGCAATTCCTCTATGATTTGACCTCTTAGAGCTTCCACAAGTTTGAGCCAATCATCCAATAAATATAGTCATTCAAATAATTTATTCTGAACTTTAGAAATATGCAAATTCTTATGTTTAGAAAGTTTTCATCTTTAGACACTCAACTCATTCCTCATGCCTTTAGTTTCTCTGGTTTTTTCTGAAACATTTCTATTTCTTTAGCATATTCCCTTTCCCTCTCCATGCCATTGCACTTGTATCCTTCTCCTTCATTAACCTGATCAACCTTTTGATTTCTGTTGCTGAAAAAGTATCAATCAATTCTCTGCTAAGTAGAGTGTAGGAGCCATTATGAACATAGTCTTCATCTGAGATGCACCAATTAAGTGGTAAAAATTTAGATTAATCAAAATAGTTCCAGATGGCCCTCTCTTTAACTTGCATCTTCTTTGGTTTTCTTCCCACAAATTTGTAATGAGTATAGATTGGTGGCGTAAATGAAGTTAGGTTTGAGATTTTCTTTAGATTGGTTTGGATGGAGGTGTTTGCAGTAAGTTTGTATAGAAATTTAGGTTTTGAGGTTGAAGTTGGTAAGGTGTTTGAGTTTGTAGGTTTACTGGTTTGAGAAGATTATATTTGGATTGTTTGGAAATCTCTCTTTGTACTTGAAGAATCATCCTTCTTCTTTCTTCTATTTTCATCACTCCTCATCTTCTCATCTCTCTTCTTCTCATCTACTTTGCTACTAGTTGATCTTGAAGAATGACTTGGATTTGAGTCAGAAGGTTTTTGCTCATCTTGCTTTTGCTCATCATCATCCTTGTCATCTTTTAGGTTGAATTGTAACTTTGGCAACATGGTATCAGCATTTTGAAGGTATATTTCAAGAATTTTGATCATGTCTTCATCTTCAGTTTTCTTGTTCTTTTTGCATATCTGATCAGATTTAAGAGTCATTTTCAGCCTCATGCTTCCTCTTACACAATTCTTAGGAACAGTGAAAAGTTTGCGTCTTTTATACTGAGGACAGATGTAGGCCATCCATTGCTTAGATATAGATAGGATTCAAAAAAAGCAACTATCTCAGCCTTCTTGATTTCATTTAGCAATTGGGTGTCCTCTAGAATTACTAGATTAATGCTGTCAATAATTATATCCAACTCAGATGCTCTCATGGATTGAAGAGTTGAGAGAGACACCTATAGACATCTGTCCAAGCCACTTTCATATATATTAGAAACAATTCTCTTCTCCAGGAAGTTATTAGCTTTGACAATCATAACTCTGAGAAAAATGTTATTAATTATGTTATTTCAGACATATCATTGTTAAGACGATTCTATCTGAATAAGAACATATTCATTTACTTGTTAGTTAGGCCGTTCATCCATGTGTCTGATGCTCTCAAATCCGTTAACTCAAATCTATGCTCAAATTCGTGCTAATAGTCTCCAATCCGTGCTCATAATTTCAATTCCTAAAACCTCAGTCACATCAAGAATTCAAGACATCAAGAGTTGAAGAACTCAGGTTTTATATTTCTTTTCATACTTGAACATGTAAGTACATTATTTTAAGAATTTAGGTTATATATAAACTCTGTTTTGAATTCATTTTGATATATTCATTTTTTGTGATTATGAACTTAATTAGGGTTCATATTGATTTGGAGGGATTATAAAGACTTCACAATTTATTTTGAAGAAGCTATAAGGAGTGAAATTGAATATTACACTTGGACAGGTAAGTACAGTAATTTAAGAATTAAGGTTATATATGTCCTTTGTTTTGAATTCATTTTGATGATTTTTAACTTCAATTAAGGTTCAGTTATAAAATTTGGGGGAAATATAAAAATTTCAAAATTTAGCTATAAATAGTGGAATTTGAGGTTCTATTCAGACTTTTAAAAGATGGATAGATCATGGTTAAAAGAGGATAGAAAAATAAAAGATTTCAAAAAAGGACTGGAAGATTTGTTAATATTTGCATTTGAGAATGGGTATAATGCAGAAAAAATCAGTTGTCCATGTGTAAACTGCGCACATAGTAAATCATGGAGAGCACATATAGTTAAAAAATATCTTTTTTCAAAATGGTATTGATCAAACTTATATATGTTGGATATGGCACATGGAGAATAAATCCGTCAAAATATCTAATGAAACCGACACTTCAAAATTTATCAATCAAGTCACCTCAGGAATGGGTGAACGTGACGAGGACGACGAAGATGATATATCTTCTCATTCTTCTAATGTCATCAACCATGTTAAAAGTGAACATCAACATCTTTATCCTGGATGTGAGAGGTACACTAAGATGAAAACTTTGATTCAGTTATACAACTTAAAAGTGGAGCATGGTATGTCTAATTCATGCTTCAGTGATATTCTATTATTACCTAGGTTGAACTTGAAGGGGACCTTGCTAAGGTTCTATGGTATTTCTCACCGAAACCAATATTATGAAATTTATTCAATACACCTCACATTGCAAAGGATATGATGTGGCATGACACCGAGCGACAAAAGGATGGTAAAATGAGGTATCCAACTGATTAAAAATCATGAAAGATAGCGACCAAAAATGGCCTGATTTTGTATCAGGGACTATGAACCTTCGATTAAGTTTATCTTCTGATGGTTTTAATGCTTTTCATGGAAACCGTACTGATTAGTCAAGTTGGCCTCTTTTGCTATCAATTTTACAACCTTCCTCCATGTCTTTGTGTGAAGAGAAAGTATATTATGCTCTACTTGTTAATATTAGAATCAACAGAGCCTGTAAATGATATCGACGTGTTCCGTCAACCACTAATAGAAGATCTTCAAGGGTTGTGGCATGGGAAACATATGTAAGACGCTTATAAGAAAGAGTATTTCGTGCTTAGGGACATTTTATTATGGTCAATAAGTGATTATCCTCCCTTAGGGAACTTTCCGGGAAATGTAATTAAAGGGTATAATGCGTGTACTATTTATATTGATGAAACAAAAGCTACTAGGCTGGTTAATTACTATAAGACGATGACTATAAGGCATCGAAGTTGATTTCCCCATCATCATTCATATAGAAGGTAGAAATCAGCTTTTGATAACACTGTGGAGAAGGGGGTCGCCCTTGTTCCGATTGTACTGCAAAACTGTTCTTGGAACTTTATTAAATATTTCGAGGAACATAAAAGATAGGGAGTCTGTCTGTCTTGATATGGCTGAAATATGAATAAGAATGGAGATGAGACCAAAGAATCCTGCAAAGAAAGAAAAGGTACCGGTGGTGTCATGGAACTTAATGCATGCATAAAAAAACAGTCTGCTCATCATTTCTTAAAATGAAGTTGGTAGATGGATTTTGTTCAAATATCAAGAATCTTGTAAACATGGAAAATCTTGGGCTTGTTGGAATGAAAACTAATGATTGTCACACGATACTACATCATTTGCTTCCAATCTCAATTCGTCCAGTACTACAAAAACAAGTCCGATGCATTCTGAAGGTATCTTTTAAGAATTCTGATCATCTCTTCATCTTCAGTTTTCATGTTCTTTTTGCATTTCAGATCAGATTGAAGAGCCATTATCAGCATCATGTTTCCTCTTACAATATTCTTAGGAACAGTGAAAAGTTTACATCTTTTAGACCGAGGATAAATGTAGGCAACCCCATTACTTGGATAAAGATAAGCTTCAGGAAAAGCAGCTATCTGAGCCTTCTTGATTTCATTTAGCAATTTGGTATCCTATGGGATCACTAGATCAACTCTGTCAATAATTACATCCAACTAAGATGCTCTCATGGATTGAAGAGTTGAGAGAGACACCTGTAGACATCTGTCCAAACCACTATCATTTATATTAGTAACAATTTTCTTCTTTAGGAAGTTATTAGATTTGACAATCACAACTCTGAGAAACTTTATGTTTTTGTACAAAGCTCTTTTTAATGTAATATAGTTGTTGTGAAGAGACGTCCTCAAGACTCTTAGAAGTTTATTGAATTCTTGATTTTGACATGGTCCATCTGCAGCTTTTAAAAGTATGTATTTTCTAACATCTTAAGATAGTTTAGCTTTTGAAGTGCTTTGTCCAAAGTGAGTTTCCTCATATTTTCCAGCTTCCCTTGATTGCTGAAAACGGTGGTTATATTAATACATACAGCTAAGCAATGACATAAGGAATGAGATCAGTTAGCATATGTGAGGCCTATAAATAGAGTTTATGTTTGTGTCAATAAGGTGTACTAAGTTATAAAACCAGAGAAAGAAAAAGAGAGTCGTAGCTCTTGAAGAAAAAATAGTCGTATTCTTATATTAGAGATACAAGTTGTAGTTTATGTTTTTATAAGAAATAAAAAGTGGGGGTTTATCTTAGTATCATAATCTTTTGTACATATGTTCTAAGTGTTTTTTTTAAATTAAAACAAGTTTAAATACTTGTGAGGTCCATTTCATTTCCAACAAAATGAACATCTCATTTATTAGTTTCCCCGTATTGATAACATGGTCTTTTCCCGCGATGCAGCATCCAAAATTATTGAACGAGAATGGGAGAATATGAAGGCCAAAGTGATTAGTAAACTTCCCAAATTTAGGTCTTTGCAGCTAACTGTCGGGGCCTTTTTTAGGTAACTCGAAGTTACATTTTTTATCTCTAAATGGAAAATACATAAGTGTTAATATTACTTAGAGTATATATGCATGCACATGAGTCTCCTAGGAATGTGTGCCCAATTAATTTTTCCTTTTTCACAATCCTAGTCAATTTTGGAGGAAATTCAGAACAATCACCACTACACCAACCTTGCTTATTCTCTCTGAGAGAGTATATAGAATTAATTATGTATAATTTTCATGTTTAAATTAATTGTTTTTTCAATTTTTGTCTTTACCATTATAAGTGCTAATTTATAGAAATTTGTTTTTAATGTATGGACGTATGTTATCTTGCATCAATCTATGAATATTAATAGTGTTGGAAGACATATCTAAATTCTTATCAATTTTTTAGCATATGGGTCGATAGAAAAAGGTAATTAATAAAATTAAAGGTTTTGAATTTGGATTTCCTTTTCGGACTACCGTGCTCGTTGACTTGAAGAAGAAGCTTTTTGTGCAGAAAAATTAAGAAGCCATTATTGCATAATTCAAGAAATTATATGAGTATGATCACAGTGGGACAAATTTATTGAATAGTTCCTATCTTCCAAAACTGTAATTAAGCAATATAGTTATATAATTATAGATTATAATAACTTGTATGATATGAAACTGAAAAAACAAGGCAAGTGTTTTGTGTTAAAACGACTTAGTTCATAGGAACATACACCCATGATATGCAAAACTAACTTCTACATAAACTCTACCACTAAACTTATTCATTCAACTCCTAAAATTTCTCTACGGCTAGCTGACCAAATCAACTTAAATAAAAATAATGTTACCATGTTCGAAATTATTACCAACAATCTCACCCATAATTTCGAACGTATTAGCCCAGAACTCTGATACCCATCAAACTCCTCATGTGTTCAAACTTTACATCAAACAGAGCTTTAGTTAACAGGTTTGCTTTCTGGTTTTCACTGCTAATATGCTTGACAATAACTTCCCCATGCTCAATACACTCCCGAATGATGTGATACCTAACATCGATATATTTAAATCTTCCGTGAAAAACTTATTTTTTTGCTAAATTTATAGCAGATTTGTTATCGATGTAGATTAGAACAGGAGGTACTTGTCCACCAGTCAGTTGCGTCATCACATTCCTTAACCGCACAGCTTGACACGCTGCATCCGTGGCTGCCATGAATTCCGCTTCACAGGATGACAGTGGAACACACCGGTTTTTTGAGAAACCCAAGTGATTAGACACTCGTTCAGATAAAATACCATTCCTCCAGTTGATTTTATGTCCTTAATCTATCCAGCAAGGTCACTGTCAGAGTAACCCATTATAATAATATTTTTGGCATCCTTTGTATAAACCAAACCACACTCCAACGTACCCTTTATGTACCTTAAAATTCTCTTGGCTGCATTCATATGCACAGTGGTCGGTCTCTCCATGTAATGACTCACTATGCCCACTGAAAAAGTGATATTCAGCCTGGTATGTACTGGGTACCGCATCCCTCCCACGATATTCCTAAATTTTGTTGCATCGACAGTTCTTCCACCCTAATCTTTTGTCTATCGTTCTTTTGGATCTATTGGAAACTTGCAAGGATTGCATTTAGACATGTCAGCTTTTTCGAGTACTCTCTTGGTGTAGCCTGATTATTTCTTCTCCACAAAACCATCACCTTGATTTACTTATATTCTCAAATAATAACTTAACTTTCCCATATCACTCATTTCGAAATTGTTGCTCATCTTTTCCTTGAAGGCACGAATAAGACACAAATTAGACCCCGTAATCAGTAAATCATCTACGTATACACCAACTATTATTGATGTTTTCCCTCCCGTTTGACATAAACGAAGAGTTCATAAGGACATCTCACGAACTCAAGACTTTCAAGACACTTGTTAAGCTTTGAGTACCAAGTTCGTGGAGCTTGTATAAGACCATACAATGCTTTGAGCAGCCTATTCACTCACTTTTCTTCACCTTTCTTCATAAACCCCTCCGGTTGTGTCACATATACTTCCTCACCAATTTCCCCATTCAAGAAAGCCATCTTGACGTCAAGATGATGCACTTTCCAAGAATTTTTTGCAGCCAAAGCTAGAAGTAAATGGACTATTTCTAAAAGTATAACCAGTGCAAAAATCTCGTCATAATCAACTCCCTTTTCCTACACATATCCTTTCACAACTGACCTCACCTTATTCTTCACAATGTTCCTGTTTGCATCATTTTTCAACCTGATCATCCACTTTAATCTGATTTCTTTCTTTCCGGGTGGTACGTGAGTGAGTTCCCCAGTCTCGTTTTTATTAATTGAATACATTTCATTTTGTATAGCAGTTCTCCATGCCTTTTCTTTTACAGCATGCACATATAAACTTGGTTCATCAATTCCCATTAAAAGAAGCTCACATTGGAGTTGTACCGTTGTCGTACATTTCTCTGTCAACATTGGATTTTGAATTCTTGGACTAAGGAGTTCTGACTTCTGTTTCCTGTTCATTTGTAGCACTAGAATTCTCATGCCTGGGGCTTTCGGCATCGACATAATCACCTGTTGATACTTCTGGCACATCAAATAAATAGCCATGACTATTTTCTGACTCCCCAAAATCATTCAAGCCCCAAGCTCTTTCTTCTTCAAACACCACATCACGACCGACATATAACTTCTTTTCCTTAGGATTAAATAAGCGATAAGCTTCAGTTCCGGGTTCATTCCCAAGATTTACCACCATTAAAATTCTATCATCGAGTTTCTTTACCTTGTCACTAGGAACCTTCATATGAACGTCACATCCAAAAACTTTGATATGTTGGATGTCCGGTTTACGCCCCTTCCAAACTTTATGAGGTGTTTTCCCAGAAAAAGCTCGAGTGGGCAGCCTATTTAGAACGTAAACAACATGCCTTATTGCCTCAGCCCACATCACATATGGCATCTTCATTTACCTGAAAATGCTCCTCCCCATCTAGACTACGGTGCGATTTCTGCTTTCAACTACGCCGTTCTGTTGAGGCGTATATGGTGCCGTAAAATGTCTGTTAATGCCCATAGTACGAGATAAACTCTTTTGACATGATTTCCCCTCCCCTATCAGTCCTGAACATTCCAATTTTTACTCTCTTTCCTTTCTCAACTTTCACTTGGAATTTCTTGAAAAACCCGAAAGCATCACTCTTTTTTTGCAACATGTACACCCACATAAGTCAAGTGTAGTCATCAACTAGTAGAAAATATTAACTATTCCCCGCCAATATGGAGGGTGTGATAGGCCCACACAAATCTTCATGAATTAGTTCTAATGCACTAACAACTTTGGAATTTGATTGAGAAGGGAAAGATTTTCTTACTTGTTTGGCCATCAAGCATCCACTGCATACCTTCTTTGGTTAAATGACATTAGGCATTCCTTTTACCATCTTGTTTTTCGACATTAACTCCATGGCATGAAAGTTTACATGTCCTAAATGCATGTGCCAAAGCCACGATATATCTTCAGATTTCGAAAGCATACAAACTTTGTCACACGTCTCGATATCAATTTTGTAAAGTCTGTTATTCGACATGGGCACCTTCATCAACAACTTTGCATGATAGTCATACACTCGAAGCAAATTTGCACTGATCTCAACCCTGTTACCACCGTCTGAAAGCTAACCCAAACTGATTATATTGTTGCACAAAGTCGGTTTGTAATAAACATCCTGGAGAGTCCTTTCTTCCATATTTTGCACCTGAATTTTATTGAACCCTTTCCTTCGGTTTTGATTATCGATCCATCTCAAAATCTTACATTTCCACTGACTTCTGCATTCAAAACATTAAATTTTGACTTGTCTCCCGTCATGTGATTGCTCGCGCCATTATCCACGTACCAAGTGTTCGACTCTCCCCCCACTTCTCGATTCATTGTCACCTCTACTTTGTTCAACACAACCTGGTTTTTTTCATTCCTTTCGAACTTTTCCAACAAAAGAGTCGGCTCATCGTTCTCAACTTTTGCAATACTCACCTCTTGTTTAAATTCTCTGGCTTGACGTGGTTTTTTACATTTATCCATGTTGTGCCCCAATATGCCATAGTTTAAACACCTTACCTGACTTTTGTCTCGAGTTCCACATCTCTTTTGTCCTGAGGTTCTAGTTGAAATTCCTTTGTTCGACCATTTCATCCATTCTTCACGTGTGACCCGTAGTTTTTCACCTTCATAGTCTCTTTTCCTCCACTCTTCCTCCATTAACATTAATTGCACATCATTTGTGGTAACAAACCCCTTTAGTCTTTCTTCATGAGCTTTTAGTGCCCCAATCACCTCCTTAATTAAAATGGTGTCCAGGTTCCCAAATTGTTCCTGGATAGAAAGAATATGAAGTAAGTTTGGAGGTACAACACACAAGAGTTTTTTCACCACGTATGACTCTACCACTGTTTTTCCAAGAGCTCGTATGTTGGACACAATGCCATTTATTTTCATGTGAAAATCATCCAAATGATTTGTGTCCTTTATACTTAAATTCCCGAATTCTGCTTTCAATGTTTAAACTTTCTCCTGCTTCACTTAATCTACACCTTGACTTATAGTTTTGATCGCCTCCCAGGCATCTTTAGGTATCCATTTCTCCACAATTGACAACAAGTAATCCTGAGGGATGCCCTGATAAATCATAGCCAACACAATCATGTCCTTCTTTCTCTCAACAGTTGCCTTAGGATTGTTAGTCTCGATAGCCCCCCACACTCTATGTTCCTGTGTAATTACTCTCATTTACATAGACCACGCTGTATAGTTTTCTTTGTCAGAACATCATAACTAAGGCCAACTGAACCTTTAAGTTTTTCCATTTCAATCCTTGACAATCTCTCGATCTCTTGCCTAAGCATTGATACCAAATATAGTTATATAATTATAGAGTATAGTAACTTGTATGATATAAAACTGAACAAACAAGGCAAGTGTTTTTTGTCAAAATGACTTAGTTCATTCTAAAGCTGAGTACAAAGATAAATAGAGTGCAAATATAGGAAGTGCTAGCTAGAAAATAGAAAAATACACCCAATGATATGCAAAACTAACTCCTACACAAACTCTACCAGTAAACTTATTCATTCAACTCCTACAATTTCTCTACGGCTAGCTGAACAAATCAACTTAAATAAAAATAGTGTTACCATGTTCGAAATTATTACCAACAAGCAAGGAAAGGGAGAACCCTTTACATTCGATGGTCTGAGTCCTAGCTTACTCCCAACTCTAACATGTCCAGATAATTGATTATTTGTTATTATTCTTTTTTTGATGGTGTTGTAATTCTGAAACTATTTCCCTTGTGTTGTGAAACTATTTATGTTGTACTTCACTGTGATCCGGGTTGTTCTCTTGTCTTTAACTCATAATGAAACCTTCACCTCGATCGATAAAGATAAAAAAAGAGGACCTACCTGATTTTGTTTGTGTTAATTATATGTTGCTCTCTTAAAATTCCACTTTTTGTTATTTGCCTAATTGTTTACATATAATTGTTTGCCTTCAAAAAATTCTCTTAGTGGTATTTGCTTTTATTGTTTTCCATGTCTAGGTAGGCATCGAGGTCCGAACTATTTTGTAATTTGCTTTATAAAAGGCCATGTTTTTTCTTTGAAGTCGTGCCTAGTCCGACTAGATAATCAACTGAGGACTAGTTACAACCTATAAAATATATTAAGAAAATTCCCAATGCCAACTGGAAAACTTTATGAAAGAGTTCCTAGCCCCCAAAACTGCAATTAAGTGACGCAAGGAAGAGCCCACTCCATTCGATGGTCTAAGTCCCACCTTCCTCTTGGCCCTAAGAAATTCAGAAATTCAGATAATTGATTGCATTATATTGAATATGCTTTGAGATTATGCCCTTGTAATTCTGAATCTATTTCTCTTCTGTCGTGAAACTATTTGTGTTGTACTTACTACAAGAAAATAGGACAAAACAGACCGTCAAAAATGATCGGTTTAGAGGCAACACGGTCGGTTAAAATAGTCATAACCGACCATAGGTCATGGTCAGTTTTAGACTGGTCGTTATGACTTTTGGTCAAGTTTAACCCTCATAACCGACCAACATAGTGGTCAGTTAAGTTCCTGAGCATTTTATTCAAATGTGGGGTCACTGTGTACACGTGGCAATACATGTGCACACGTGTTACCATGTCACTGAGTCATAATCGACCGTAGGTGGTCGGTTATGTCTATTTTTAAAAAGTTGAATGGAACTCATAACCGACCATGGTCAAAGTGTGCACATCGGTCGGTTTTATTTCAGAAGGTAACTTAAATGTCATAACCGACCGTCCTAAAACCGACCACCCTCTAAAGTAGACGGTTGGTTTTATGAAAAAGGTGGTCGGTTATGTCCCTTGACGGTCGATTTTCTGGGTTTTGTAATGGTCAAAAGTGATCGATTATGCCTAGTGTCGGTCGGTTTTAAGGTCTGATTTTAAAAAAAATTGCATGTTTTTCTGTAGTCCCTGTATACCAAACCAAATCAATATACAAACCAATCAAAAATCCAATCCAATCATAACCAAACAACCAAACCAAACAATAATGATAATAATTAAACTATACTACTCAAAATTATTCACAAAAACTAGTAAATTTCATAATTAAACCAGTAAATTTCATAATTAAACCATAGTAATTAAATCCAATGCAAACATTCACAAACTCCGATAACCGGAGGATTCAACCGTATCATTACCTCATTATAAGCTATCCTAATTAACCTACAAAGTATCAAACTATCACAACGTATTATATTACATCCCATAACCATCAAATGACAATAGTCTTAAAACCGATCAATGTAAACTGATCCGACAAATCAACATGGAACGATCCACCGTCATCACCGCCGCCATCATCAAAGTCCTCGTCATTGGAGGCCTCATCCTCGGACGTTTAATCCTTATCGACTTCCATAGCACGCCGATTATTTTCCCAGATACACAAGTTTAATTAAACTAGTTAAAAAGAAGAAACAAAATTTACATGTGAATGAAAATAAATAAATAAATAAAAAGGTCAAAAAAATGGCAAGATATACATTGTCGGGGATGGCTTCTCGTTGTCTCGGAGCGGATGAGGATGAGCCGACTTCATTCGGTGTGGAATCTCGGTACCGGGTAGTAAGTGTAGGCAAGAGATCGGTGGCCCAAACATTGGGGAACCCCATCACATAATTCTTTTTTGGCCTTGTACCTTGGGGGACCTCCAAGGCTTCCATCCACCAATCCCACGGCTCATCTCAATCACCAGTTTGTGTAACCTTCACGGGCATGCGCTCGAGAATGGCGGCATATCGTTCCTACAAATTCATTCAAAATAATTAACGATGCATTTAAAATTAAATAAAAATACATATAAAATCACATATAAAACTGCATTTGAAATCACAGAAATACATATAAAATCACATATTAACGATGCATTTAAAATCACATAAAAATGCAAATAAAATCACATAAAAATGAATTTAAAATCACATTAAAATACATATAAAATCACATATTAAAGAGAGATTTAAAATCACATAAAAATGAATATAAAATCGCATAAAAATATATTTAAAATCACATGAAAATACATAAAAATTTTCTTATTAAAGATGTATTTAAAATCATATAAAATGGTCATAAAATCACATAAAATACATATAAATTCACTTATTAAAGATGCATTTAAAATCACATAAAATGGTCATAAAATCACATAAAAATTACCTAATACGCATGGCAGCCCTTGCAGTGTAGACGGGATTTTCTGGATCAGATCCAACTTTCCTATGACATTTATCCCACACCTCGAGTCTCGTCGGCTTTTTCTTATTTTTGTTCGTCATTACCTTTCAAAATATTAAACAACTTATATTAGCACGTCTTAATAATTAGTTGATTATATTAAATATGGTGAACGTGTATGTATGTGTGGGTGATGGAATATAATAATATTACCTCCCGAAGTTTATTGAATGACCTTACTTGAAACTCCTCGACTCTTGCATTCAACCAGCCCGGGTTATGTTCTTCGATATCGGTATAAGTGTAACGCCCAAGAGGCCACTTCTCCCCAATCATACTCAAAAGCATTTTCTTAGCCGTATCATCTTCAATACTATATTTAAACAAAAGAAAATAATAAACATTAACAACTCACATAACAATATTGAACAATGTACAAAACAAATAAACATATAGGAATAATGCCATTTAAAAACTTTTTAACTTACTGTCCATCGAAGATATCAATGCGATATGGCTTCAATGGCGGTTTGTCTCCACACATGCCATTCGAATCTGATCGAGGTCGCCTTCCTCGCCATTATCGCTCTTCCGTATTTTTCATGTGCCGAGTCGGATCATACGGGTCTGAATACGAATTCGTCGGCTCATCAGGCAAATGCAAATTCCCTCATTTTCACTTTGCACCCTTTCCCATGCCCATGGCCTTCTTACTCGCGACTTTGGCCTTTTCCTTGGCCTTTGCCTTCCCCTTATCTTTTTCCGGCTCCTTGTCTTTCCCTTTCCCTTTTCTCGCCATCTCCAACACCATAAGACATATCATAACCAATGTCAACATCCAAGCAAAAAGATCCTAAAATAAACAATAAAAATATATTAGCCAATATGAAAACAAATAAATCGATGAAACGACTTGAATTAGTAAATCACATTACATAAAAATGCATTTAAAATCACTTAGAAATACATATAAATTCACATATCAAAGATACATTTAAAAGCACATAAAAAATACATATAAAATCACATAAAATGCATATTAAATCACATTACATATCCAACATATGCTAGTAAATCACATTACATGAAAATGATTTTAAAATCACATAAAAAAGTATTTAAAATCACATAAAATGCATATAAAATGCATATAAACGTATCCATTTCACAAATTAATGATAAAAATAAACTCAACTAATTAGAGCATTGTTTAATTACGCAAATTAAACCATTAAATCAACTTAATCTATATACAACAAATTAATGTTTCAAACTCACATATAAAGTGCAATATTTATCCACTTTCGAGTACATATCATGTTTAAAATAGCAAACCCCTACAAATTAACCCTAAAAATACATTTATACTTCTACTTAAACGTAAAGAAACCAACAAAAAACTTAAAATTTATACATATACATATATTCAACAAATTGACAAAACCGACGAATCTTTTACATGCAAAATTGTACATGAAAACTGAAGAATCATATGAACTTCAATTGGAAGTGAGAATCATACATTAACAAACACAAAAAACAAATTACTAACTTTGAATCATATATACACGCACATAAAATACATACACATACACACTTATATAATATAGTGAAAAAAGTACATAATTGAGTGAAAATCTTACATCGAGAGTGAAACCGATAGTAAAAAGAGATGATTTGCGGGTATTTCGTGGATTAAACGTCATTGATTTGAGTTTGGGAATGATTTTAGTATATATTTGAGAGAGAGAGAATAAAGAGAATAGAGAGAATAGAGAAAAGAAAGAACTAAATGGGTTTTTTTTATAACAGACTTAAAATCGACCGCCTAGTCGGTCGGTTTTGTCCTTGGACGTTGTGAAACATGCAAAAGACGTTGTTTTGTAAAAGGCGGGGTTCTTAATATTTAACTAAAGAAACCCGCATTTTTGTAAGCGGTCGATTTTAACATAGAGTGGTCGGTTTTATGCAATTAATTTTTTTAATTTTAGGGTTTAGGGTTTAGGGTTTAGGGTTTAGTGGTTAAAAACCCCTAAATTTAATTTTTTTTATAAAAACATGATTATTATTATTTAAATAGCCTAATTTTTGGTACATTTGCTCATTTTTACCGCTTCGGTCCATCCGTACGATTCGATCATGTGTATTTTATAAATTTATTTTTTATTAATTATTTCACTCTTTTAATCAAAATTCCTAATTTTCTTATAAAAACGTATTTGTGATCGTTCAAATATGCTAATTTTTTGTGTATTAACATATTTTGACATGAAGTTAACATCCGTACGGTTCGATCATTAAAAATAAATTTTAAAATTATACTTATTGTATCGAATGGTAAGTTCAACTTATTATGTCTACAGAATGCCGACATACCTACTTAAATAATTATATTCCATATGATTTTGATTAAAATATGTTTTAAATAGCCTAATTTTTGGTACATTTTTCGCTTTCACCACGCGAGTCCTTCTATACGGTTCGATCATGTGTATTTTATATTTTATATTTTTTTAAATTTTTAATTAAATTTGCTAATTTACTTATAAAACCGTAATGGTACTCATTAAAATATGCTATTTTTTTGTGTATAAGCATATTTTGACATTAATTTAACATCCGTACTGTTGCATCATTTAAAATACCTTTTAAAATTATACTTTTCACATCAAATTCATTTTTTTTAATTTTTAATTAAATTTATTAATTTACTTATAAAAACATAATGGTACTCGTTCAAAAGTGCTAATTTTTTGTGCATAAGTATATTTTGACATGAAGTTAACATCCGTACGGTTCGATCGTTGAAAATTAAGTATTAAAAATATACTTTGACCAAGACTGCTAAAACTGACCGAGGTCAAATGTGCAAAGTGGTCGATTTTATTTCAGAAGCCAATTTAATTCTTAAAACCAACCACCTTAAAACCGACCACCCCTTTAAGGAGATGGTCGATTTTATCAAGAAGGTGGTCGGTTTTAGGCAAGGAGACGGTTGATTTTTTGGGAAATATTATGGTCAAATATTATGAGTTTTTGGCCCTAACTGGACGAAAACGCATAAAAATTTAGCATTAAAACCAAAAATTCACAAAGCCATTAAAAATTTACTATAACCAATTCAAATTTTTACAACATTTACACGGACACTTCATTGTACCATCTTCCATTCCATTTTCGCTAGTAAATTTTAAAAAAAATTATACACCAATTCTATATTCCGGCGTCAATGAAATTTTATCGCTTTGCTATGGATTACCAATCCAACTTCGATCAATGGTTTCCATCTACAATAATATTTTTTTAAAAAATATATATTTAACAAATAATTTATCATTAATCTCATTATTATTCAAGTATTACATAAAAAAACACACACATAGACACTATAATTACAATAAATGAAACTAATCTACAAATTATCTACTACCAAACTTCAATTCTCACAACAAACATTATAAAACAATACCATAATATAACAATTTTTTTCCCAAAATCAAGAAATGAGGGATATAATTAATTTTTTTCCCAAAATCAAGAAATGAGGGATATAACAATTTTTTTAAAAAAATAGGTTAAAACCGACCGCTTAGGAAGAAGAATAAAACAATACCGTTTTCTCTGTAAAGAGTACTTTTTTTGTACTTTAAATTAATTTTTTATTATTCTACAAAACCGACCACGAGATATGGTCAGTTTTAACCTGCAGAATTTGTGGATATAACCGACCACATGTAGGTGGTCAATTTTAAAAGTGACACATCAGCAAAACGGTGTCATTTTTTTCTGGTAAAATCGACCACCGGTGGATGGTCGGTTGTATGTTTATAACGTTATCGATACAGTGTCGTTTAGTTGGCATATAACCGACCACTGACGTTGGTCGGTTTTAAGGTGACCAAATCGACGTCGGTGGGTTATGTCCGGTCGATTTTAGCGTGTTTTGTTGTAGTGACTTTAGTGAGATCCCAGTTTTTCTCTTGCCTTTGACTCAAAAGATAATCTTCACCAACCATTATGAAATAATAAAAAAGATAGTGAATAATTTAAAACTAGATTATGACAAGACGAATATTTCAGAAAATGATTGTCTAGACTAATTAAATTTGATAAAAACAAATTAGCATTCTACTTTATATAGACATACTTATTATGGAATAAAATATTTATTTTCATATGTAATATATCTAATACATTGCTATATTATCAAATTAAAATTTAAACACTTAAATTTTTGTTGGCCTCCTCTTTTATATTAAAATATTATTTCAATTAAAATTCATTTTACTATAATTTAATTTATATATATATTTAAAACCTACTTATGCGGATAGAGTAAAATATTAATCCTATTTAAATTTTATTTTATTTAAAATAATATTAGGTAATTATTATTTGTATATAAAATATTAGTACATGGGTACATTTCTATCCCTAATTTATAAGTCTCCATCTTCCTTCCTCCTCATTGTACGGTCGGACTAAAACTGAAGTACAGTGTAGATTTCAACATTTACATGTACTAGCTTAAAACCCGTGTGATGCACGGGTTCCGTTAATATTTATATTTTTTATTTATATTTTATATGTTTTATTGAAATTCTAACATAAATAAATAAATACGTTAATTAATAACAATATAATTATAATTTAATTTTGTATAACTTTAAGTTAAATTAAATAGTATAGTATAAAATAGTATATAGTTGACGAGATTTAAACCATTAACCTTATTTATAAATAATAATTAAATGTTTGATGTTGGCGGGGTTCGAATCTGTGAACTTGGTTAGTGTATTTATTTATTAATATTAATACAAATGTTTGTTGTTGGTAGGATTCGAACCTAGAAATTTATTTGTAATTTTATAAATAATAAAAAAATGTGTGTTGTTGGCGGGATTCAAACCTGTAAGTTTGGCTGTTGTATTTTTTTTACTATTCAGATCTAACATTTATGATCATTTGGTTAAGAGAGATCGAAAGGGATAACCAAAGGGATAACCAAAAACAGGGTTAACCAAACTAGAAATTATACCCCTGTTCGGTTATTATAGTTTAGTATAGATATGTCTTATCTCTCTATGATATAGGTAGCCTTAAAGCCCCAGGAGAAGTGGCATTCTGGGATATATATATTCCTTTTCCTCCCCGAGTTGCATTTGTGTGTGAAGTGGAGGCCTATTTTGGATCTCTAATATTAAGTGGTAAAAAAATTATTTTAGCGTAATTATTTTTTTGCTGGGAGTCATGCAAACCTATTTTTTGTATGTAATTTTTGTTTTAAAAAAAGATTGTAAATATATGATTTTTGTAACTTTGAAAAAGGTGTACAGCTAGTCGTGTATGCATTTGTTACCTGAGGGCATATTTTGTAAATCTCATATTTAGTTCCCAAAAATTATTATGATGTAATTCTTTTTCTTTTGATAAGTAATGTAAACGTATTTGTAGTATGAAATTTTTACTATAATTTTTTTTTAAAAAAATTGTGTGGTTTTAGTTGTTTGGAATAGTGTATCATGGGGGATTTTTTTTTATGAGGTCTTATATATGATATGAACTCACTTGCTGATAATGGATAGTGAACTTGAAACACAAATTCCATCACATAACATTAGTTACAGAATAATACAAAGTTGAAAAAGTGTGCTTAGTTAGATATACAATAGTAACACGATACATGAATAGAAATTAGTACGATGCAAAAATACAAATATTAAGAAATAACAATATATGAACCGAATTATTCATATGAATCATCGAAGTCGTCATCATCATCTTCATTGATATTCCAGGAATGGGACTCCATAAACGCCTTCATTCTCTACAATTCCCTCGTTGACTCCTCATTTTGACGCTCCAACTCACGAATTTCTGCACAATGGGCTACATTCTCTGTGGTAATTTCTTCCCTAAGAATTTCAATAAGAACTACTACATTGGGATCAAGCGGCTCTTCATTCCAATATTCGTAAATGCAAACACCGTCAGGACATTGGATAAATCGCCTTCGCGCATCAATAGTCTTCCAATAATACGCTACAACAACTATTTTTTCATAAAAATAATAATCCAAATTTGGGAGTGAAGACATAATTACTTTTGACGAGTGTGACTTTATGAGGTTGTAATTCTATATTTATATGTGATTTGGTAAAGAATACATAAGCTACTTCCAATGACAGGTCACCTGCTAAACATACTATACAATTATAGTTCATATTTTAAAACTTAATTGTGACTTGTCATTGTTTCTCTCACCTGCATTATTTTCAAAATTTTGGATTCATTACCTCTTGTAAAGTGAAATCGATACTCTCTACATGCAATGACTTTAAATGCAAAGACTTATCTTTTCCTCTGTATTTCATTTATATGATTTGGCTAGTCATTACTGTTTTTTATGTGTCCTCCAGTTGTACTTTTTCAGTATTTATCTCAAATTATTTGCATTTTGTTTCAACTGTTTACTAAAACTATTCAGTAATTCTAAACAAAACTGAAATGAACACGCAAGTATTAATGATAATAACATTACAGTTAAGAAAGATACAACTAATATAGAGCTAGAATGCATATATCTAAAAAGGAAAAAATGGAACTCAAATCAGAACACAATAATTCTTGTCAACATGATGCGATCGAGGTTCAACATCACCATGATCATGGGTCACCAATACTTTTTGTCCATAAAATAGGTGAATTGTTAACCCTAAATCTACAGCATAACTTACTGTCTTCCGTACTCTGACGATTAACATAAACCTGGTTGAATGTGCATCGGTAAGCCAGGTCTCTCCTGTATCAGTGTCAAAGTTCATATTGCAACCAAAAATGGTGATGGTATATGGATGTAGACGTTGCAGAGCAGCGAAATTCAACTCCCTATTATCTAGTACATCATTTGCTTCCGAAAAGAAATATTTAACTTTGTTACTGCAATAAACCAGAAATTTTGAAGAAACAGAATACATATTTTGAAAAATCTTTGCACAAGGATGGATTTATCTTGTTCTTCTTACATTTCATCACCAATAACCATTTTCAAAGACCTTTATTGTACATTTCTTGCATTTATAACTTGTTGTACATTGGCTCGGTCAACAATTAATCCAACCACATCTGCAACCCGCAAAATAAGAATATATTAATATGTAACGAAATGTAATACCAAAAGGTTCAATCAAAATGGAGTACAACGATTACCAACGCAGTGATCATATAGGAAGTGAACCTCATCAATTGTTGAAAGATCAACAAAGTCAAATACATCTTCATAAGTGTCGGGAACTTCAGTAATTTGAGTTAAATAACAAATATGAATATGCATGTCCCCTTCAAAATATTAATAATTTTCCTCGTAGGGTGTCACTACAAAATTTGAAATATCATAAGTCTGATCTTCGATAATTCGACCATGAAAATGACCTACCTCCCCGAACGGTATCCATGCATGCATACGGTTGCGCTGTACACACCCATGATTACATTTATGAGAACCATATAAATGAATTCAATGATTGACAAGATTATGTTTTTAAAGCATCTTACATATTCATCAACAAGTATCATCTGCAAACCTCGATACGCTATGTTGTTATTTCTATAGTCATCCCATTGTCGTAGTACTTGAACTTTAATTCTCCACTGAATTTGACTTACAGGCCGAAGGTTTTTCAGTGATTTTTATTGTACATAATCCATTGAAATGTAGTATAAATGGTTTGTAATTTATGGAATTGTAAAAGAAATACAATATGACCTTTAGCCGTGTGGGTTTTAATTTATAAACCCTTATCACTAAGTCAGTTAGGTAACCCGTGAACACACAGTATAAGGCACATGCAAGCATTTTAATTAATTTTTAGAATTGATGATGACAAGTGAAACACTAAAAAGGTTCGAGTGGAAGGAAACACGAAAAACAAAGTGAATGAGTAGTCTTTTCAAATGCAAAAAAATTTGGAAGGGCATGCAACAAAGTGAATGAGTAATATATAATTTTAATTTTAGATTTAAATTTTTTATATGGTTTTACTTGCTTGGAAAAGTGTATATACTGGTATCTTTTTCTTTTTAACGAGGCCTCATAATTTAGAATCGTAGAAGTGCAGCGATACATGATTTATAAAAGTGTTCTTTATTTGGATTAGACGTAGATATAGTCTTCCGGGAGCAATAAAAAAAGTAATTTCAATGTAGCAATTAGTATCATCTGAAAATGGAATTGCAAGTGTGAAATAGTTCATCCATAAATAAAAAAAGGAACCATGAAATGGGAAAGATATTCATGAAACTATTGAAAGTAGTAATACAACATAAAAAAGAAGGGACACATTTAAGTAAAATTTCTTCGTCAGACATGTAATCATCAGAAATGTAATCCTCATTTTGTAATAGTTTGTATAGTCATTATCATGACCAGTAGCTGAGTGTAGACGTAAATAATCACCAAAATGATGAACTAACCAACCACTTTTAATTTCACCCTTCCTGATGACATCGTTATCTTGCCGTGGATCGGAGGCAACACCAAAAAACTCATGTAATAACAATGCACCGGCATCCCCTTGAATAGGTAATACATGACGTCTGATACTGCGTAGCCTAAATATGTAGTAAACATCCTCAAGTGTCATAGTGGCCTCGCGAAAACGAAGATGAAAAGTATGAGTCTCCGGGCGCCATCGATCAAGAAAAGATGATATGAGGCCAGCATCATGTCTCATACTCCCGGTTAGCAAAACACCCATAAAACCAGCTTCTCTTGTGGGATCCTGAATAGGTTGTGGTAGTGGATTAGCCTCAATGCAGTTCCAGTTTGTCTTAAAATTCGAGCGGAGCCGTAAATGATCATCATTACCCTGCAAGGAAATTGGGAATTGAATGTGTACCGTGCCATCCCACACAAGCTGTGAACGATACATATTTTGTTGATTAACTAATTCCCCGTTGATTGGACCTAGATTGATTATTTATCGTCCAACCATTTAATCCTGCAGAATAAAGGACTTCTCTTTACAGAATTGTAACATCTAACAGAAAATGGGCAACATTTCTACTGTATTATGACATTCCCATGTAGAAAACATAATTACAAACATTTAGTCAAAATTTGTAAATTCTAAAAGAAAACGGGCATCATTTCTGCTGTATTATCACATACCCATTCCAAAAACACAACCAACAAACTCATTACAACAAGTCTTTAATGCAAAAGATGTAAGCAACAAATGAAATGATCTTGCACGTAAAGAATTACCCCCCTATTCAAAGTGTAAACAACAACTTACAGTTAAACCTCTTTAAAGTAATAAGGTCGGGACCAAGAAAAAATATTACTTTAGCGAGTTTATTACTTTACCGGGAGTAAAAATACACTTTGTCCATTATGTTGGGACCGGGGAAAAATATTATTTTAGCGAGGTTATTACTTTATCGATTATTACTTCATCGAGGTTTAACTGTAGTTACAATTATGAAATAATTAAAATTTAACCAAAAAATTAATTAACTATATTTAAGTAATTAGGTAATTAAATCAATTCAAGAAAGAAATTAAATAATTAAATGCGAACATTTATTTAAATATAAGGAACAAATTAAATTTAGGCATAAATATAAGCAATTAATTAAATCTAAGAAATTTATTTAAATTACACAATTATTTACAAATAAACAACTACTTAAATATCAGCAAAATATTTAACAATTAATTAATTAAACCTAACAAGTAATCGGACGAAATTTAACAAAAAAATTCATGGCAGGTTCGATCTCGAGAGAGAGATAGAGAGAGACGGGGGAGGGGGGGAGAGAGAGAGAGTGAGAGATATATATATATATATATATATATAAAGAGAGAGCATCATGTTCCAAAAGTTCCATGGTTTCGCACAGAGAAATATATTCCACCAATAATAGACGACCCTAACGATATGTATGATGATGAAGACCTCGATCAGGGGGAACTGAGTGAAGAAAAAGTGTTACCGTGACAAAGCAACCCTCTTGTTGGCAGTGAAGCACGCTCTTATTTCCACTGATCGAACATATAAAATGATAAAGAGTAACAAAGAACAGCTCGTTGTACAGTGTCGGGAGGAGGGCTGTAACTGAAGGATGTGAGGTGTTTTCATGCATAATTCTGGCTACTAGATGATAAATGTGAATAGAGAGGAACACATATGCATGGTTGATTAGCCATTGCAAGATCACAAGAAGTTATCGGCAAGGATGATTTCCCAGATTGTGAAACCACTTGTAAGAAATTTCACATACAGGAATATTTTGACATTTACTGTGACATGTGAAATAGGTGATAAATACACCATAAATCCACATTAAAACCATATAGTGTGGTAACAAAGCATGGAGAGGCAAGCAAGTAGCCATTAAAGAAGTCTATGGAAGTTGGACTACAACATACCAAGCACTTCCCATATTTTTGGTTGCCATTAAGAAGACAAATCCTGGAACCATTGTTGAGATCGATGTCGTGCCTCATGCTGAGGAACGGGGCACGTCCGTATACAAGCGAATCTTTTGGTGTTTGAAGGCAATGATGGACAGGTGGAAACATGCACGTCATGTGATTTCAATAGATGGAACTTTCTTGAAGGGAAGATATAGAGGAAAGCTGTTAGTAGCTATAGGTGTAGATTCAAAAAACCACCCTTTTCCTCTTCGCTATGGCTTGGTTGATAAGGAGATGTACGTTAACTGGTCTTAGTTTCTGTAATGTATTCAGAGACATGTTTGTCACCAAAAGGCCGGCATGTGGATCATCTCCGATCGTGCACCAAGTATTATCTCTGTAATACGAGACCCTCAAAATGGATTTGTTAAGCCAGTAGGAATCCATAGGTTTTGTCTACTCCATGTCAGAAGTAACTTCTGCCATCCTCACCCTGGTGGTGAACTAAAGAAATTGATGTGGAAAGCTGGAACACCCATGTAAGTCTCGAAACATGATGTATACATGGAATAGATTGGTGAAATTCTCACCCCCCTCCCTTGACTATCATGCTAGAATACCCGTGGAGATGTGGACACTTTCCCATGACATTGGTGTTCACTATAATCAAACAACCATAAACTTTTGATGGAGTACCTCTTTTACAAGGTGGTCACAAATTATTGACACACATCAAAATATAGTGAATGACGGTCAGCAACAGGGTCAACAGTTATGTGCGCGTTCAGCCGCCATGTTAGCAAAAATTCAAAGAAAGACAACAGGACATACGATTATTACTTTTCACCGTGCACGTAGGATCTTGAAAATAGTTACATATTAGTACACAACTGCTAAGGGAAGGGTAAAGGGAGGTAAGACCCAGGTTGTCAACCTCAATGACTGTACGTGCACATGTGGAAAATGGGTGACCAATCATACCATGTGCTTTCATGTAATGGCTGGTTGTATAAGACATGGATTGAGTTGGGATCATTTCATTGAAAATTTCTATAAGAACTAGATGAGGGAGAACTTGTACCGGCCAACTATTTATCCATTGTGACCAACTGAATACCAGAACTACGAATTACCCCTACCTTGGCAGGCCTATGGAAGTTAGCGACGGATCAATTATTAAAAAAACTTAAGAAAAAATATGGAGATAAGGGTCAATCAGTGTGGATAGGAACGAAGAATGATGGTCCGTGGTCATGAACGAAATGTAGTGTATATAACCAAGAAGGTCACACCAAGCTTAGAAAGAAAGGCCCAGGGCGCACACACTCAACAACGTGAAATTTTACTTGCTCATTTCTTAGCATTATTGCATTTTCCTATCTTACTTTTCACTAGTTATCTTTCACTTCACAAGTTGTAGTACATTGGTCATTTGTATAATCTAAGTATTCTATCATGTTATTTCGAACATTACATGCAATTAGGCATTCACATTATGACTCAAATTATACTACAAACATCATTGGATTACTTAAAAATATGCAAGGTTAACAACATATTAATCCGCATCATTTCCTGCACTCTCCATAACTTCACCCTCTTTTTCATTCTCATCTTCTCTAGCTTCACATCGGGCCTAATGACCTTCAACATACCATACAAGTTCACTAGTTTCTCTTTCAATAAGGTTGATTTCCATTTTGTCATATTTTTTATGCACCTCACTACTAGAAATATGGCATCAGACATCGGTTCAGAACCGATGTTAAAAAAAATCTGAATTGATGTCTTTACATATGATGGTAAATGTCATAAGCCTTTGACATCGGTTAACAGCCGATATCTATTATAGTGATATACATCGGTTTTAAGATTAAATGTGATGTCTTTGCGATAAATTTCAGCTTATATTACAGTATTTCTAGGTGAATATGAGTATATAATGAGGTATTTATCCATTAAAATATGAAACCTACAAGCTCTAAAAGCCATTTATTAAAATTCTTTCGAACAAAACGATGTCAAAATATAGAATTAACATCGGTTCACTTATTTGCCCGATGTGAAATGCGGGATTAGACATCAGTTCATTTAGACGTCCCAAGTGAAATATAGGATTAGACATCAGTTCTATTTCTATATCCATTATGAAATCATTATGTTTAACATAAGTTATTTTCTTAAACCGATGTGTACTCTCTACTATTTTAAAATTTAAGACATCATCTTTTATAAACTTCGGATGTTATTTTCCTTCTTTACATTGAGTTCCTTTTCAGAACCGATATCAAATGACTATTTCATATCAGACTTTTTAGTTATTTTTCATTTAATATTGTTTTACCTGATGTCTTTCTTATATTTTTCACATCGGTTTATATTTACCAATATGATGTTAATGTTTTGTATATTGCATGCCATCCTAATATTGTTCACATCCACATAAACCAATTACATTTACAACGAAATAAATACCAAACAATGCAATATAAACACAAAGCTACATTGATACCAAATTTCTTAACATTCAATATCCAACAAGTGGTTAATTCAGACACATTCCAAGTCTAAATAAATATCCCAACCACAAACAATAAAACCCAAATTCACTAGTTATTATATCCAAAAATATAAACATATTAGACTTGGAACAAATATGTCAAAGAAAATCATAGAAGCCAAGCATAAAAGCCAATCGTCCCAGTTAAAGACAAAGAAGGCAAACGACGCGATTGATATATACCCAAAATACAGGATGCTGGAAACTAGCTTTGTGATCTCCAACTCTGTGAAATAGTAGAAAAAAAATAGATGAATATGTACAAGGCAGATGATCTTGTTATAGGGTAAGCCCTCCACCACCAATTATTATCTTCACTGCATGTTATTACCAGAATAAAAAAAACTATGAATTAAACTAAGGATGCAAGCCACATAACATGTGTAGTTTAAAATCATTAACCTCTACAATAAGGGCTGCTACCTCTACAAACCATCTTAAGGGGTTCAACGGGTTGCAATTTTAGATCTAGATTACAGAGTTACTTTGTGATGAGTTTCCAGACTTATCCCGATATGCAACTCGATGAACTACTTATCTCGAAAAAGCAAAAGAAGCCAGGACTCATATAACCTAAATCATTCAAACAAAAGAACGAACAGTTATTAAATACATCCAGACTGCTGGCTATAAAGCAATTTAATACACTCATTCTATCATTTAGGATCAGAACTTCAATGAGGTATTTACATGGTCTGTCCAAATCTAATGGTGCAAATGATTTAGACTGTATTTACAACTCACTAGTTACACTAAAAGTTTTTGACAATGAAGATATAATGATGGTCCTTTGTTGTAATCCTGGAAGTTTTGTAAGAGATATGTTCTTCTCGTTGTCATAAGTAATATGCTCATATACCTGCATATACAATAAGTATGAGCGTGGATGGATTTGTTGTCATTGGAAGAGTGATTGTCGTCGTTGAGAATGTGGTAGAATGTGTTAAGGAGTGGATCATATCCCATTACGCTCAAGTCCATCTTATTCTTGTGTGAAAGTATAGACACGGCAAGGTGATATTTTTATATTTGCGAAAAGCCGAAAATGGATTGATCTAATATGTTGATTGATGAAAATGATTGGTAACTTGAGAATTTATAAGAAGCAATGGGAACGTTCCATACTATTATCGTCACTTCTGGTAACATATAAAGATAAGGGGATAGACTGTAAAATTAATAAAGGGACTAGAAATACCAAAATAAAAAGAGCACTCTAATCTGATACTTCCCCAGATTTGCATCCCGAACATTAGCTAATAGTTTGGATGCTGGGAGATGAGACCTGAAAGATATATATTAAAAGAAGAGTGATACTCTAATACTTGCCTCTTCTGACATATTTCTCCGCATGCTGACTAAAAAATAATGGACAAAAGTAACTATAAAATTTGACATCCTACAAACATTTTGGGAAGGAAACTACTTATCATCTAGAGTTGGGAAACCTACTCTACTATCTTTAACATGTGCTGTGGTAGTGGACCAAGGACCCTCTCCATCATTGCAAGGTGTTCCAAATTCTCATGTGTTTGGAACAAAGCATCACCCTAAATGATGTGGTTAAACTTCATCAATGATCCAAAGATGGTTATTATCACCAAAATATGGGAATATAAGAAATTAGCTTACCAAGCAAAGTTCAACCAAGATACAGCCAACACTTCAACCAAGTTAGCTTACACGTACCGGAAATACAACTGAGCTAAAATGACTTCTGGGGCATGGTAATGCGTCGTTGATACAATGTAAGATTGATCCTGCTGCCCATGTGTTATGCTGGCAAAACCAATAACTTTGACGGCACTTGATTTTGGAACCCTCTTACTATATGAACTATCCATAGCAGATGTTGAAGATCTTTACGAGTTATGCCAGAAATTATATAAGTTCCTAATATGGAGATTAACCAGTAGATATGAGGTGAATCAAATAATGTTCCCCATATTGTACCATGTAGTCTGGAACTCTAATGTACTCAGGAGAAATAAAAAGTATAATCCCAGACCTTAAGTCTTTGTGTATAAGGCGCAATTCAAGCATGATTGCACATGTATAAGCATGTGAATATTATTATCACATAAATTAGTAAGATCATAAAAAACCAGAGTAGTAACCTACATATAAGATGTTTTAACACATTTTTTTACCAAAAATAAATAACTTTTAATTTACTACCCCCGTTACTATATTACCCTGTTGAGATTCATTAATCCACCAACTTATCATTATATGTACTTACAATACTGATATGGTTATGAAATAAACCAATTTAACACCAAACACAATTTACAAATGGAACAAATTACAATAAGAATCTACAGTTTGTCAAAACAAATCAGATTGAACTTACTAGTTGCCCCCTTTTTCATTTTTACCAAGTTGTTGTAGCACATCAAGTTCAATCATTACTGCTTCCCGATATTTTTTAACACCTCAGACATCTTTAATGCCTACCATTTCTTCCCCATCTTTGTCCCACCATTCTAAAACTTCAACAAAGGTACCTTCACCTATCTTGCTGTGAATCTTATCTATAAAAGTCCAATTGAAAAAGGAACACAAGAACACATTCAGAAACAAATATTGATGAATCGAAATAAGGAACATAATATCTATATGGTGGAGAAGGTAGCTACAGGGAGATGTTAGATTATCTCCAACAACAAACATATAATGCCCATATTTGTCATCTTCTCGCCACGGGGGAGAGTATTCCGAGACACTTCCTTTAAAGACAGTGAATTTGTATTTTCTGTAGGTATTCCTAAGGAAAAGCTTGTCAAATTTGCAACTTCTTGTGCATAAAATAATTCAAGCTGAGCCTGCACCAAGGAATAAACGATTAGACATACATATATTGCTCAATATAAAATCAGATATTCATCCCTCCTTAATACCTTCAAATATTTAACATACACTATGGCCTCAAGCATCTATCATAACAACAATTCATACAAAAAGCTTTCAAAATAATAATTCAGTTCCTAAAACAAGGTATAAATTTTTTATGCCCCCTTCCACAAAATAACAAGTTTCAACAATTCGTAAAGAAAACTATAAAAATAATAACTCGATTCCGAAAAATAAGGTACAAATCATTACACCCTCCTTACAAAAAGTAACAAGTTTATATACCAACATAATTGATAAACCAAGATAGTAAATCAAACAACATCTAAGTTTTGTCAAAGGCAGCAGAAGCAAAAGAAACCCCCAAAATACACTAGTATGATTGAACAACTCCCAAAAAACATATACTAAAACCCTCAAAAAATTCTTACTTATTGAAAACACATAATTAAGAACACATTATGATAAAAAAACCCTAATAAGAAACCCCCAAAAAGAAACAAACAAGAACAAAATAAACCCCCAAAAAACAAAACATAAAAACCCCAAAAAATGTTTCTTATATACATGCACATAGAATATAAACAGGATATAAACCGTAAAAAAGAGGGAGATCAACCATAAGAAGAATATAACTCCACATGCTCTTCAATGTTCCAAAACTCGAGATGCAACAAAACCTCAATGTTTAATTTGCTCCAACCTCCAAATGCTCCATAGCGTCTACCTCTACCTAATTTGAAACTAAATTTGCTCTAGTTTGGAGCTCCAAAGCTTGAATTTGAATTGGGGCTGAAATTAGGATTTAGGCGAAAGGATAGAAAGAGACTGTGCGAAGATGAGAGATTAGATGAGAGGTGAGAAGATGATAAGAGAGAATAAAGGGAGAGATGAGAGAGATATGAGAGGTGAGAGAGACGAGAGAGATGAGGGTCGTGGGAGAGATGAGGGTCGCAGGAGAGATATTTTAGAAATGGGGGGAATAAGGATAAAGTGAATAATTTGTTAAAATTAAAGGGGGGAAGTGTATTGAAACTGGGAGAAAAAGACAAGTAAATTTATATATTTTTTAAAATGGCCATAGACAACGGTTAACAAAATCAGCTGATGTCAAAGTTAAAAACATATATTTGGAATTTTTAATATGAAATTAGACAATGCCTGCTATGTGAAACCGATGTCAGTATTCATATTCAACATCGCTTTTTTCGAAACTGATGTTAAACAGGATTTTAACATCGGGTGCATTACATGCTGATGTCTAAGCACCGATATCGTATCTACTATTTCTAGTAGTGCGTCATCAATCTGACGGATGTGTTCATCCTCTGGGAGGGACCGATCATTGTAAGCATTTCGAAACTTTTCTTTATCAGCTTTTGTATCGCCCAAAATGTTTTGATTCACCTTATTCTTCTTCTTTCTGGCACTCTCAGCTTCTTTAATTTCCTTTGACCGACTGATACATTCCGAGATACTGAGCTGGCGCTAAATGGACTTAGATGTGCTTGACGATGCTCTTTATTACCCTTATCCATTTTATGCTTTTCAATTGCAAGTAAGGAGTATAGAGCATGCTAACAACTACGTCACAATTGATTCGTACAGTAGTTCATAATAAATTTATAATACACACTGACACATTATCTGAGTAGTCAGATCATTCATAAAATTTATCATAATAAGTTCAAAATCTCAAAATAATAGAGTATACTATCAAAATACAATATTAAAAAATGTTGTATATAAAACCGATACAGTGCATTATATTAATTATCATATTCTGAACCTCACTTTATATGTTTTTTACTCATCATCGGATAAGTAGCAATCAGAAACATAGTTGGGACCCATAGCGAAATGATGATACATTCTTGCGCTGTGATGTTCGCCATCTTCAGCAAACTCCCTACATTTTGTTTGTAGATCCATCTGGTCTAAACGCATTCTCATTCGATTCTCTTCCTCTCTTGCACATAATAAAGCTAGTTCCGGTTGTTGACGGGTTTCTCGCTGCATATGTATGGCACATTGTTTAGTTATTCACAATCCATGTTCTTGACATTGGAATACACATATTCGCAAATATCATACATGCCATTCCCAGTCCCTATGTATCGTGATTACTGAACCTCTTGAGTACCATAAATTTGGATCAATTGAATACCTAAAATCGTCATCACAAAACCATTTCTGACCAGTAGCTCGAATTATATTACCATAACTGTTACTCTTTTCTCTTCAATTAGTATACAACATTACCTTCCGAACAACATCATATTTAGATAATAAACAACGACGAAACTCCATATAAATTAAGTAGACATGCCTGTAACATTCACGTGCTACTTACTTTTCATACTACTTCGAAATACTTAAAATTGATTTGTCACATTATACAGTTTTTACAACTTCTGCTGTATTTGACAAGACTACTCAATTACTTTGTTGCAGTCTGCATGTGGCTACCTAGTAGTGCAGGACCCTTCCATACAAGTAACTTCATTTAATTTCATTTCCAAAAAGTAAAAACTTTTATCAAACAATTAGTTTTTCCTCTATATTTCATTCATATGATTTCACTTATCATTCAAAATTATTTCAAATTGTTGCATGTATCTTCTACTGTGTATTCACGGGATACCTAACTCATTTCCTTGTCATTTTCCTTATCATTATTTCATACTACAATTTTTAAGTAGTCAAAACTCATAAATTTTCCAGAAAGTACTACTACATGCCTGTAACATTCACGTGCTACTTACTTTTCAAGCACTACTACTACATAGAAGTAAGTTTTTTCAAAAATAAATTTACAACTACTTCTAAAAATTACTCTGTCATCAACTTTGGGAATATTATCATAATTAGTAGAAATTTTTCTGTAAAGTTGTAGACAAATAATTGCAATGACGAGTGAATTTTCCATTTACGTAAACATAGAATGAGAGAAATACATCACAGCTGAAAATTGGATAATGAATGAAGCTCTCAAATTTTTTAGTCATCCCCAAGATTAACTACGTACTAATCAAAATCTGGATCCATAATCTCGTTACCAATCTAATTATCTACATCTTATTCTCTTGTATCTGAGGGGATGTATGCGTATGACCTCCCACACCATATTCATGGGTCGAGGTGTACGTACTAGACCGAGTATCACATGATGATAATGCGTGGAGCCCCTGAGTGCCATGACATATGGTTGTAGCCATAGTAGCATCATCGTGCCCATGAGAAAAATCCTTAAGTTTGACAATATATTTTGTATATTAATTATCCCACTGCTGGTCCTCTTCACGTATCTTTTCAACCCTACACTTTACGACTGCATCCTCATACTCCTTTTTTCTCATCTCAAGCTTATCCTCCATGAAGTGGTAGTGTCGAGATATTTATTTTAACTCATAGTTATGTTCCTCCTTTGAAATGTGACCAGAGTTGAAACTCTTATTAATGTTTTCTTCATACTCGATCGTTGATTTCATAAACTTCAAGTACATTTCCCCATAGTCAACGAACTGTTCATTGTCACGTACGGCATACCCTTGTGCAGCCCGTATACCTCACCTTCTTCTAAAAAATTGTTTGACCAGACAGATTTCTGCTCGTTGAGCTTCAGTCCGTGCCTGAGATTCGGTCTAATTATACCAATTAACTTCCCCATAATCACGAATATCAGAACTAGCGTGTCCCTTACCCCTGTCCATGACGAGATTGTAGCAGTCTCAAAATTTAGAAAATGAAATACTAGAAAGGGGAAAATTTAGTTGATGGCTTATAGTTTTACAGCTATTTATTGGCATAATTTTACAGGGTTAAAATGTAATATTAAGTTGGGCACTTAGACTTATGGAAATAATTGATGTTATCAAGCCTATAAATTTTAAGATGAAAGTATTTAGTTGTGTCATTGATTTTAGAACAAAATTTGAGTTGTCAAATCATTTTAAAAAATATGCATGTGACTACTCTTGTGAATTTAAGAAATGTGCATTTCCTTTACGTACACACAATACTTATTTTAACTTCTCATATTTTTCTGAAGATTCGGACTTTAAAACTTTACAAGTTGATTTATCTTGTTACTTTTAGTAAAAGTTAACAACATTGTATTCGCTTACATAATTGATGTTATTATTTTGTATTACAAAAATAAATTGCAGCTACTTTTTAAAAAAAGGCGCGATTGTGTTTTCATAAAAAAAACAGTGCCAACTTGCAAGGTGCCCTTTTTGAAGCCAAGAAAGTCATAAATATACGATCTTTTTTTATTAAAACAAAAAATCCGTACTAAAAATAGGTTTATATTACTCCCCTAACAAAAAAATATACCAAAATAATTTTTTTACAATTTAATATCAGAGCTCAAAAATAGGCCTCCACATAATTTTCCAGCCTTGCAAAACATTTACACACGTGTAAATCAGGAAGAAAAAGTAAAAAAATAAAAAATATATAATAATATACCCCATAAAGCCACCGCTTCTACGCGTAGAGGGTCCAACCTTATAAGGTGTTTTGTGCCATTTTTGGAAAATTTTGAATGGGTGTGTCAAATAACTGAATTTGGTGTTCAACTGAACCAAAAAAGTTGTGGAGTTTAACCTTACCGTGGCCGTGTGTATTGGGATACGAGATTTGGGGGTCGCGATTTATCATGATAATTGGTTGTTGATGAAATATTATTTTTCATTTAAATTTAATATTTTTAAATTAAGTTTTTTTATCAATTTGTTACTTGAAATTTTTGTATTAAATAAAAACTATTATTATTCATTTTCTTTATGTTTTTTAAGAAATTTTGTCGCTCGTTTTAGAATGACCAAATAGCAGTAGCGGTCGAATCAGTTACAGATGTTATGTGTCAAAAATATTATTTTTTTAATTTTTTTTTAATTTTATTAAAATATTTTTAAATGAAATTATTATCATTACTTCTTAATTTTTTTATCATAAATCCAGTTTGAAATCTTAGCACAATTTTTTGTAGGAACAAAAGAACCTTTGCAACTGAATGTGGTCACATATATTAAAAATTAAAAACTATATTTTGTGATGATAATTAATTTTGTAATAAATTATTTTTAATTTATTTTAAATCAAATGTTATTAATTTCCTTTAAGTTGTTTATGAAATTTTGGCATTTTTTTAACCGACATATACTATTAGCGGCCAAATGGAGTTATAGATGTACTAAAAAGAACCTAAGCGACCGAATGAAGATATATGATGAATTTTAAAGCATTAGTTCTTTTATCAATATTATTTATTGATTTATTATATTTGGAAATTAAATTATTATCATTATATCTTGAAATGTGTTGTCTTTAATTTGGTATAAAAATTAGGTGCACTTTTTGTAGCAATCAAAGAACATCTGACGTGGCATGTTGTCAATACTAAGTATTAAAACTCCTAATTTTTAGTTATAAGTAGTTTTTTAATTTAATTTTAAAATTTTAATAATTATAAAAATGTTTCTTAAAATTTGTTAGTTGCCTACATTTTGTACACTTTCTTCCCATGTTTACTACCATTTAGAACTTTCTTTTTCTGTAAATTAACTACATTCACATTGTTATATTCAAGAGTACATACTATTGTTATATTGTTGTATTGAAGTTTGTTGGGGCAAGTAGTAGGTCAAGTGTTTTTTTGGGCAACATGAATATGACTAAGATGATTGTTTAGTTTAGATTTAATATAGATATATTAAAGACGATGGTGAAATATATTACTATTAATGATAGTAAAAAAATAATATGTCAATTTTATATTATTTTAGTTTTGATGTTTAGGATAGGATTATAGTGATAAAATAATTTGTTTCTTTAATATAAAAATATTATGGAATAATTAAATGAAGTAATAATGAGGCTTAAATAACATGAGAAAATTTCATAGGTATATATAGTGATTTCATAATTAACAAATTGGGTTAATATATAAGTGTATACATATTTAGATGAATAAAATTTACATGGTTAGAGTTTATAGATATATAGTAAAGGGTTTAGTTAATTCATGTGCTATAAATATAACTTGTTATTTAATTATGTTACTTCCAATACAAATATACATGGACGAAAGTCAAATACTGAGATATGTGCTACAAATGAATTTAGAGTTCGTTGTCAAGTTTTTTTGGATTATGTGTGTTGTTACCCAAAATATGTAAATGAACACAATCAGTTAAGTTGTCCATGTTCAAAGTGCAAAATTAAATATTATCTAGAGATAAACATAGTAAACTACCACTTACTCGTTATTGGTTTCATGAGAAACTACGAAGAATGTGTGGGCACATGGGCAGAAAATAAATGGTGGCTTTACAAGTAATAATCCGGACACTAGTAGTACTTATCATATGGATCAAATGGTTCATTATATTGCCGGTAAAATTTTGATTGGGAACAAGTTAGAGAACCATCTATGAGTTCTGATGCCAAGTTTCCAAGTTGGTAGACGAGGGTAGGGAGTCGTTGTGGCATGGGTGCACCAAACACAATAAGTTATGGGTGGTGGCGACATTACTAAATATGAAGGCCGATCATAACATCATCCATGAGTGATTTGAGTCGCTTTTGAAGGCTCTTGAAGGCAATTAAGAGTATGTTTCTCAACAATGAAAATTTACCAGATAATTATTACTATTTCAAGAAGATGGTAAAAAAGTTCGGTCTTGGATACCAAAAGATTGATACATACCACAACTATTGTATGCTATTTTATAAGGAAAATGAAAAGATTACAAAATTCAATATTTTTGGTCATGATCGGTATAAACCTAATAAAGAGAGGGTCATTACCGAAAAATCATATATACCATTCAAGATTCTAAGGTACCTTCTAATCACAGACCAGCTTAAACAATTTTACATGTCCACAAGAACAACTGAAAAAATTCTCTTTACATCCATCAAATGTAATTCTTTTAGATTGGCTTGAAATCTTGTACACAGACATGTTGTAAACATGATGTCTGGTCTACTTGCAGTTAAGTACACCAAAGATCCAATCATTCCTCTATAGTTTGAAATATCAATATTTTTTCCCTTTTTATCTTCATCCAACTTTGTAGTTGTAGACATAGGTGTAGATTCAGGTGAACAATCAACCATATCAAACTTTTTCAATAAATCCTTGACATATGAAGATTCCATGACTTCTTTGACTAACTTGAAGTCCAGGTAAGTAACTCAATTCCCCCATCATACTCATTTCATATTCACTCTGTATAAGCTTAGAGAATCTTCATTAGATCTACACTCTAGAAACATCGTCACTCTGCTTAAATCAAAATTAATAATAAAAATTCAAAAAAAAACCCAAATAAATTGAAGAGGGTTTTAGAGTTCCAAAATAAAATAAAAAGCCCCAAATAAACTGAAGAACATTTTATAAACTTATTAAAAACATGTAAAAATCAAAAACCTAAGAATATAGATGAGGGCTTTACAATTTCTAACATGTATTAGGCATGTATAAGGCTTTAGTGGCTCGAATTAGGAACAAACCAGTACAATCGAATGGAAAAAGAGATCGTGTAAAGAAAATTGTCGTGAATGGAAAAAGAGATCGTGAATAACTTATGTCGGGGAGTAACAAACGTAGGAGAAGAGTAACTGATGCAGGATATAACATTTTGGTATATAAAATTTTGGGGGATATTTTGGGGGAAAATAAAGGGTAACTGAGAGGGAAATTGAAAAAGTTTCAGTTCCAATCAACGGCCTAGATACAGACCTGCTTTAATCCAATGATCAATAATATTTGTTATTATATACTTTTTTTAAAAAAACTTAAAAAAAAATACTGAATTCATCCATATATTTTTACTTAGCAGATTGATAATCGTTTAATTTAGCCATCATTTTAAGATCTACTCGCAGACAAAGGTTCCTACCTTAAATCGTTATTGTAGGTAATATTATTTAATTAGTAGGTGGGTAACAGTTTCTTATCCAAACCGTTCTGTAATAAGTTTCCCAACAACGGTTTATATCCTAAACCGTTGTCTATAATTTAAAACAAAAATAAGCAATACTCTCTAGTCAAACTTTTAATTTTAAAAAGTTCGATGTTTGCGAGTGCATGTGTTGATAAAACATTTGATGTTATCCATTAAAGTTAAATTTTTTCTACCTTAAAAGTTCGATAATCTGATTTGAACACGTCAAATAACTATGTAGACAAACATAATTAAAGATGTAGACAAATATATCACTATAATCAATAAATAAATATGTAGATTATACTAACAGAGACGTTTATGGACAAACATTTGTTGAACACATAATACTTAAGGTCATTAGGTTCTTGTTTAGAAAATTTTAAAATAATTAAAGATGCAGTTGTAATTACTATGTGCAGCACGGTTCGGTTCGACAGAGTTTCTGGCCAAAACCGAACCTGAAGCCGCATGCCCTCAATTTCTAAACTTTAATACTTATAAGTTGAATTTATGATTTATAAGTTGATAAGTTCTATGTTAGTAACAACGTACATTTTTCTGAACTTATTGATTTTTCTTTTTTTCATTAATTTTTTAAAATAAAATATGTTTTAAAATGCTAATCTAATCTAAAATTAATAAATTTTAATTAGATGTTGAATTGTTAAATTATGATTTTATTGAAAACAAGTGTAAAGCTATATTATTAAAAGCTTTGTGGTTTCTTATTTGGAAATAAATTTACCTTGTAATTTGTACATTTGTTGCCAAATAAGAAACTACAAAGCTTTCAAAAAAATAGTTTTGCATTTGTTTTCAGTAAAATCATAATTCAACAATTCAACATCTAATTAAAAGTCATTAATTTTAGTTAGATTAACATTTAAAATACGTATTTTAAAAAGTATATCGTTATTAACATTCAACTTATCAACTTATAGGTTGTAAATTCCACTTATAAGTTGGGTTTACTCATAAGGTGACTTATAAGTTGGAAACGAAAAAGTCCTAATTATGAAAATTTTAAATTCTATCATTCATATGCAACAATTTGATATATTTTACAAGTACATGTATAATAAAGAATATCAATACCTACACTAACATATACAAATGATACTTAGGTTTATGAAATATCACAGTTATAGGGTTTAGGGATTATGTTTAGGATTTATGGATTATCGGTTAACAAAGTAGTTCAACGGTAATGATAACAACTTGGACAACTATAAAATCATACAAAAAAACTATATCTCTAAAATGGTTAGATTTTAACATCTGTATGGTTGGATCATTGAAAGAGTAATTTTCTAAATTAATCGGGTTTAAGTTAGGGTTTAAAGTTTAGGGTTTTGGTGTCATTGATAATGCTTAGTAAGAAAGTTTGGATTAATATAAAAGAACATCATACATCTTTTTCTATAAAGGGTATCGATATTGTAAATAGTAATCATATTCGTATTGGAAGGACATCCATTTGTTTGGATCGTTGAAAGGGAGATTTAAACATCTGTACAATTGGATCGTCGAAAATGTTTAGAAATTTAAAAAATATCGATAAATAGGATATCAACTCGAAAAAGTCAAACTTATCGCTAGTCAATTATATATAACAGTTTATAAAACAATTATATAATCTAGTGCTGGGCAATAGTTTTTCAAAAACACCACTGTGTAAAACAATATATATTTGGGAACTCCCAACTGCCGATACGATCAGGTTGTAAAATAAATAACATACTAAAAATAATTAGATGATTTATTTATTGATCGTTTAATACACATTATTTAAAAAATCTTGAAGTTAAAAACGATATTAAAAACATTCTAAGCGATCCAAAGTACACCAATATCTTTGAAAGAACAACATCACAATTTTTTGTGTAATATAACTTTGATATTCTTGTTATCGATATACCATTTCTTTAAAATAACTTTTGGTTATTTATATTTTAATAAAATATATAATTTATTCTTCTGTATTGATTTAGTCAAATACATAAAATCTAAATTATTGTGGCCCTAGAAAATAAATGAATTAATATTATTCAAAATATTTTAATTTATCGGCCACATAATTCTTATATAACAATTTAACTGAAACGTAAAAATATTATTAACTATGTTATTTCAGACATATCATTGTTAAGACGATTCTACCTAAATAATAACATATTCATTTACTTGTAAGTTAGGTCGTTCATTCATATATCTTGTGCTCTCAAATCCGTTAACTCAAATATATGCTCAAATTCGTGCTAATACTCTCAAATCCATGCTCATACTTTCAAGTCCTCAAATCTCAGTCACGTCAAGAATTAAAGAACTCATAATTGAATACGTAAGTACAGTATTTTAAGAATTCAGGTTATATATATACTCTATTTTGAATTCATTTTGATGAATTCATTTTTTTGTGATTCCGAACTTAAATTAGGGTTCATATTGATTTGGGGGAATATAAAGACTTAATAATTCATTTTGAAGAAGCGATAATGAGTGAAATTGAATATTATACTTGGAAAGGTAAGTATAGTAATTTAAGAATTCGAGTTATATATGTCCTCTGTTTTGAATTTATTTTAATGAATTTTAACTTCAATTAAAGTTCAGTTATAAAATTTGGGGGAAATATAAAGATTTCACAATTTAGCTATAAATAGTGGAATTTGAGATTCTATTCAGACTTTTAAAAGATGGATAGACCATGGTTAAAAGCGGATAGAAAAACAAAAAAGTTCAAAAAAAGAGTGGAAGATTTGTTAATATTTGTATTTGAGAATGGGTATAATACAGAAAAAATCAGTTGTCCATGTGTAAACTACGCACATAGTAAATCATGGAGAGCACATATAGTTAAAAAATATCTTTTTTTCAAAATAGTATTGATCAAACTTATACATGTTGGATATGGCACAGGGAGAATAAATTTATAAAAATTTCTAATAAAACTGACACTTCGGAATCTATCAGTCAAGTCACCTCAGGAATGGGTGAACGTGACGAGGATGACAAAGATGATATATCTTCTCATTCTTCTAATTTCATCAACTATGTTAAGAGTGAACATCAACCTTTTTATCCTAGATGTGAGAGGTACCCTAAGATGAAAACTTTGATTCAGTTATACAACTTAAAAGTGAAGCATGATATGTCTAATTCATGCTTCAGTGATATTCTATTATTACCTGGTGTTATAGGGAGAATTTCGTATAACAATGTTGTGGAGGTTAATGGGCGGAACAAAGATCAAGGACGGTGTTTGAAGGCGAAGGAAGGTTGTTTGGTGGTGGCTGAGCTTGTATGTGGACTCCTTAAGAAAGAATAGGGTTTGTTATTCTCTGTCAAGTGTCGACTCATGTCTCATACAAGTGCCTACGTACCCTATTTATAGGGATCAAGCCTCACGTAGTTCTTGGGGAACAAGTCACGTAGGCTAGGGTTAGGACTCTTCAGCCCGTGTAGCCAAGTCCACGATAAAGTCAGGCCTTCAGCCAATTAGTCACATAAATCTCGATCGGCTCCACACGCTTCCTACAATCTCGCGGCATCTCCGCAATCCTTCCCGTGATTGTAGGAACAACCCGTGTCGATCCCGAAATCTACGAGCAACTCAGTCATCTATGAGTCACTTTCCATGTTGTACACAAAGTCTTTCGATGCGGCCCGGCCTGGTCACCTCGGCCCGCACCGCCTTCAAACAATAAATATAATCTTACCTCTGTTTCTATAAGATGTGGGCTCATGAGCTCAGCCCGCGTATGGGCAGCTAAGCCCACCTCGCATGAAGGCACCTGAGCCCACCTCGCGTGGGCACAACCTTACATGTGTGAGCCCAGCTCGCATGTCCTCACTTGAGCCCAGCTCGCATGTTTGAGCCCAGCTCTCATATCACGAGCCCAGCTCTCATGTCATGAGCCCAGCTCGCATGTAAACTCAGCTCGCATGTTACGAGCCCAGCCCGCATGTGAACCCAGCTCGCATGTTGCGAGCCCAGCCCGCATGTGCTGGCCCAAGTCATATAAATCCATGGTTCTAGCCCACACACAAGAGTCCAGCTATTTAATGCACCCACAGGGACCTGTTTAGGGCCCATGGCCGAAAGCGGGCATAACAACTACCCCCCAAAATTCCTGGTCGCATCTTGAGGCTAGGTATTTTCTAATCTTTTTATGACCTCGCAAGTGTGAGCCCACCAGGCCGCACCAAGCCGCCTCGCGTGTCTCGCCTCGCATGCCTTTCATCTTTGCATTCATTTTGACAGCCGTTGGACAGCTGGCGTGGGGATTCGTGTCATCTTATGAGATGACGACACGTGTCGCCTCCTCCTTTCTCTCTCCTATCCCCTATAAATATGTGAGATTCCAATTCATTTCTCACATTTCCAAGAACACTTCCTGAATTGCTGCTCAATTTGCTCAAGGATCTACCACGGCGAAGATTATCATTTCAACAAGAACCGTCTACCGGCGGCGATATTCTCCGGGACCAGATTCATCAGGATCTTCATACACCTCTCCCACAGGTACTCTTCGATTCGAGCCCGTTTTTTATTCATGCTTTATTCACGCACACCATGCGAGCACACACCACCTGTTCGATGCGAGTTCACACACAACCACAACGCGCGATGCGAGTCCTTTTGCTCGTTTAGATACTTAGGTGCGATCCCGTGTGAGATGTGAGGACACTTAGGTGCGATCCCATACTTGTTTTTTTTTTTTTTTTTTTTTTTTTTTTTTTTTTAGGGCCACACACTAATTTTCACCATCTTTTACAGATGTCGAGTGCGTCTTCAGCCCGCTCCTATGGATCATCTCGCTCTTCCTCGAGCCCGGCTCGCACCTCTGCTAGCCCGGCTTGCTCTTCAGCTACTCCATCTCCATTAAACCAATACCCTCCTGAGTAACGAGGCTCCAAGGACTTCCAACGCGAGCTGACCTCTCTTTCTGGTCGTCTTAGCCAACCTATCTCTCCCGGCTCAGCTATCACCCCTCAAGGGGCTTTGAACATTGCCAGAGTTGAGAACTCGATGCGAGCAGCTGGATCCGGCTCGCTTGATATTCACCTCGACCCGAACCCTGAGGATTTTACCAGGGAGAAGAATATATATAATTGGAGAAATAGGCCCGTGGACCTCTCTCATATTCCAGCCTCCCTTGGGGTAGAAGAGCTGCTAAACCGCGAGCCTGCTCCCTTGGATAAAGACCGAGCCGAGGAGATTTTAAGAGAAATGGCTGAAGAGAGGGCAGCCCGTCTGAGGCAAGCAGCAGCTAACCACCTCGACCCCAGTCACCTTGATTCAGAATCAACTGACAGCGACCTGGGGAGTGCATACTATGACACCAGGAAGAAAGGAAAAGAGCCTGTAGCTGCTGAATATCCCATCCTGGGACTCGAGGGTGAAGAGGACGGCTCGCATTGGTCCTATGACTCTCCTCAGAGCGAGGAGGTGGCAGATGTTACAAGTCAGTACAAGATTTGTAACTATAATTATGCCCCCGCGGCTTCTCCTGAGCCTTATGTGCCTCCTGCCCAGCCCGAGCTCGAGGGTGAGATTGTTTTCAAAAGGCAGATCATTCCTGATGGGGAGGAGAGCTCAACTGCAAACGAGGAGATTAAGGTGCTCGCTTGTCGCGACCTGCCTACCTCGCTGACTCAGAAACATCTGGCCGAGCACATTGAGCAGTTTCAGCTCGAGGGCCATATTGTCTTGCCCCTACCTCATATGAGATGCTATAGATTCAATCACTCGGAGAATGGAGGCAGGGTGCCTCGCATGGTCTTGTCCACCTTCCTGTTAAGGCTGGGAATCTCCTCTCCTCTCCATCCCTTCATCAAAGATGTTTGCGAGTACTTCCAGCTCGCACCCCTTCAGATCAATCCAAACGGATACCGGGCCGCCCTCGCATTGTACATCATGTACCACAAATGCGGGTACCCTTCTCTAACCGCGAGGCAGCTGGGTTACTTCCTCCATTTGAAGCATTCTCCTAACGACTTTGGATATTTCTACTTCTCTGTCTGGCCGTGCTTCAACAAGAAGAACCTCATCCACAACGGGCCGAGCAACTCAGGGAAGTGGAAAAGCCCTTATTTCTATATCCACGAGGTGCCTCGAGTCCAGACTCATTTTTATTATAATCCATGTAAGTTTTCTCCTGCCCGCTCCCGTCTCTTCTACCATAGCTCTTTCCTTTTAACAAGAATTTCTTTCATCTCCAGCCACCCCGCCTCGCACTGTCCTTGTGGGACAGGAAAAGATAAACGCGGACAGTCTTCTAAACCTTCCTAAGGCGGACCGGGACATCCGAAAACTCATAACGACCTCCAATCTGGTCGCATGTGGGTTTTTGAAGGAAGGAGTGAGGCTGACTCCTCAGAAGAAATCTAGGAAGAGATCCAGAAAGGGTAAGAATATCGGGCTCGCACGTCCGGGCCTGGCTGCTCGCATGCGCGAGCTCGTGTGCTCACTTTTTCCTGCATGCATCTTGTTTCACATCGCACTTTAATTCTCCATATTTTTCAATTGCTCGCATTACTTCTTTCCTTTGCATCTTGTTGTGACTAATCTATTGCTTTGTTGTTTTCTTTTTCAGAAATGGCCATCTCTCCTATCCCCTTCATGGAAGAGGCTGAGCAGGCTGCGGCCTCGGGCCCAGCTCAGCCCGCAGCTGCGAGCACAAGGGCTCGCTCTCAGGCCAATCCTCCGGCCCGCATGACTACTCTCTCCGAGCACCTCAAGGATTCAGGGCCCTCTCCTCGACTAAAGAGGCACAGAGGTAAAGAAGGAAAAACCGGCGAGCCTGAGCCAAAGAAAGCCGCTCCCTCTGATGCTCCTCTTCCCTCTTCTTCTTCTGCCAACGCGGTTGCGACCACATTCGGCCGGCTCGCCCAAGGTCACATCAACGAGCAGGATTTAAAGGATTGGTCTTCTTCTGCTCTCGAGGTTAACCAGGATGCACTCTCCCGAGCCGCGGCCGAAGTATACTATCGTCAGTTATCTAAGGCTCGAGAGATGCGAGCCCTCAGCCAGACCAACACAAAGCTTGAGGCTAAGGTCAAGTCCCTTCAGAGTAAGGTCGCTGAGCACGGGCAAGAGAAAGTTACGCTGGTGAACAACTATAATCAGAAGATAGTTAACCTGAACGCTGCTCACGACAAGGCCCTAAGGGAGCAGAAGGAGGCTCATGACCTGGCTGCTGAGGCATGTAAGAAGGAGAAGGATGCCCTCGAGGAGAGGGTGCTCGAGCTGGAGGGATCAGTCTCTGCCCTGACCGAGGGCCATGAGGCCGCCCTCGCTGATGCTAGGAACCTGGGGGCCAGGAATTTCATGAAAGTCTTTATGAAGAAGGTTCCTAACTTCGATTGGGCGGCTCTGGGTGCGAGCACAGCGAGGCATGCTGACAAGTTGAAGCTGGAGATGGAGAGGGATGCCCAAATTGCTGAGGAGGCTCGGCTCGCGGCCGAGAAGGCCCAGGTCGCTGGTGAAAATCGTGAGGGGGCAGAGGCTGATAACCCTTAATGTAATTTTGATTAGAACTAGACTTTTGACTGGGTAAGCGGGCACCCCTCTCGCCTCGCGTTTGTATTCGAAATATTCTGCCTCGGGGCATAACTTATTTAACTTTTGTTTGTATAAAATGTCTTAAGTTTTTTGTGCCCGCGTATGTCTTTACAGTGCTAGCTGGTTTTTTTTTTATCTTTAAATCAAACAACCATTGAAAGAGAATGCCAAGTGGAACAAGCCCGCATCGACTTGCAGGTGTTGTAGGTGTGCTCGCACTAGGAGCTCGTATGTGTCTTCTCCTCGCATCATGCGACTTTGAGTATGTTTGATGGAGGGCCGGGCCCCCTGGGTCGCATTTATGGTTTTGAGGGCCAGGGTATGGGCTCGCATCGCGAGCCTATATCTCTATCCACATCTTTTATCTACTATCTGTTCGTATTTACCTAAGCGGGCCGTGGCCCGACTCGTTTCATGTTCTTGGCATCAAGCGGGTCGGGGCCCAGCTTGCTTTAACATGTTAATAAAACAACTGTTCTGTCCTCGCATGGGTTCCCAAGGATGGGGTCCCCTGCTGGGTATTTAATCTATTAACAGAAGTTAAAATGTCAAGTGCACAAATAGAGATCAATCGTTTATTCATAGATAATGGGAAGTGAAAGGAATACATGCTTGTGGTCTCAGGGAGGCACCTATATGGCACTACCCCCCGAGACTTAGGAATATTTGAAGATAATACTAAGTCTGAAAAGAATAATATTACTGATAATACTTGCGAAGGTGTTCCGCGTTCCAGGCTCTTGGGATCAGCTTGTCTTGCATATCATTGAGGTGGTAGGTTCCCTCCCAGAGCACCGATTTTATCTTATAAGGGCCTTCCCAATTTGCTCCCAAGACTCCGTGACTCACCACCTTGGTATTTGGCATGACCCGGCGCAGAACTAAATCTCCCACCTTGAAAGTTCGGGCTCGAACCTTACTGTTGTAATGCCTAGCTGTCCTCTGCTGATATGCCGCAATCCTGATCTGAGCCTCTTCTCGAGTTTCTTCGATCATATCCAAATAGAGCCGATGATTGACCTCGTTTGCCTCTGAGTCATAGTTGTCCCTTCGAAAAGATCCTGCTCCCACTTCAACGGGCACCATAGCTTCACACCCATACACCAGAGAGAAAGGGGTCTCTCCAGTTGTAGTTCGGGGTGTAGTGTTGTAAGACCATAAGACCTGGGCGAGTTCTTCTGGCCATGCTCCTTTCTTCTCTTCAAGCTTTGCCTTTAAGGTATGCTTAATGATTTTATTAACAGCCTCTGTCTGCCCGTTACTCTGGGGGTGGCAGACTGCGCTAAAGCTCTTCTGAATCCCCAGCTGCTCACAAAACTCTCGCATCTCCTTGCTATCAAATTGTTTCCCATTGTCAGATATCAGCTTGTAAGGGATGCCATAGCGACATACAATAGCCCTGTGTACAAACTCCCTGAGCTTTCTCGCTGTGATAGTGGCTAGGGGCTCGGCCTCTGCCCACTTAGTGAAATAGTCTACCGCAACTACCGCATACTTGACGCCTCCCCTGGCCTTCGGGAGTTCCCCAATCAGATCAATTCCCCACATGGAGAAGGGCCAGGGGCTCATGAGGGATGTGAGAGAGGCCACGGGGTTGTTGTAATAATTGGCATATCGCTGACACTTATCACAAGCTCGGGAGAATTCAAAAGCGTCTTTTTTCAGCGTTGGCCAGTAGTAGCCTTGACGGAGGATTTTCTGAGCTAGAGAGCTACCCCCCGAGTGATTGCCACAAATACCTTCGTGTACCTCCCTTAGGATGTAGTTGCATTCCTCCCCATGTATGCATTTGAGAAGAGGAACACTGAACCCTCTTCTGTATAGAATCTCGTCGTATATCACATAGCGGGCTGCTTTGTATTTTATTCTCCTTGCCTCGTTCTTTTCGTCCGGAAGTGAACCTTCTCTTATGTATGCTAGAATAGATGTCATCCACGTGGGGCCAAGCTCATTACTGAGGCTGCCCACCTCGTGCTCGGGCACACTGGGTTGCCTCTGTATATCAAGGGGCACGGTCCCTAGCAAAGTGCTCTCGCGACGTGAGCCGAGCTTAGCTAGCTCGTCCGCGCCTTCATTCTGCCCACGCGGGATTAGTTCCAGCCTCACCTCGTTGAATCTTGCGATTATCCTCTGTGCGCACTTCAGGTAAAGCTCTGTTCTCGGCCCCTTAGCTTGATACCCCCCATTTATCTGATAGACCACAATCATGGAGTCGCTAAATACATTCAAATTCTCGACCTTCATTTCCAAAGCTAGCTTGAGACCGTTGATCAGGGCCTCATACTCAGCATCATTGTTGGTTGCATGAAAGGCCAGATGGGTCGCATGTCTGATTTTGTGAGCCTCTGGGCTGATTAGCTCGATTCCAGCTCCTGCTCCATCACCGTTAGAGGCACCATCCACATATAGGCTCCACCATGGGGCACTATTTTGTCTTTCCAGTCCAACTTCTTCTGTGCTAGGTATAACAATAAGGGCTCCCGGCTCCACTTCTTGATGAGGGGGAAATTCTAGCACAAAATCGGCCAGGGCTTGGCCTTTGATCGCAGTCCTTGGCTTATAATCCACCTCGAATTGGCCGAGCTCAACCGTCCACTTCAACATTCGACCAGAAGATTCTGGTCTATGCATCACTTGTCTGAGGGGGTAGGAGGTTCGCACTTCTATCTTATGTGCCTGAAAATAGGGCCTGAGTTTTCGGGAGGCCAGAATCAGAGCATACGCTAGCTTTTCGAGGCTTGTGTATCGAGTCTCGGCATCGGCTAGCCTTTTACTCACATAATATACCGGGAGCTGGACACCATCCTCCTCTCGGACTAATACTGCACTTATTGCAAAGTCGGAGACGGCCAAGTATAGGATCAAAGTTTCTCCTGCTTTTGGGTTGGACAACATGGGAGGGCTACTGAGATGCTTCTTTATGTTCTGAAAGGCTTCCTCACATTCTTCGGTCCACTTAAAGTTCCTCCCCACTCCTTTGATTGCTTTGAAGAACTCTTGGCATTTATCGGAGGATTTTGAGACGAAGCGGTTTAAGGCAGCCACTCGTCCCGTTAAGCTTTGAACATCCTTCACCCGTCGAGGGGATCTCATCTCGAGTAGGGCTTGTATCTTGGCTGGGTTGGCCTCAATGCCTCTATGGTTGACAATAAATCCCAAAAACTTCCCCGATTCAACCCCAAACACGCATTTCTGGGGGTTGAGTTTCATTCTGTACTCCCTTAGGATCTGGAACATTTCTGCCAGGTGGCGGACATGATCCCTCGCTTCTTTCGATTTCACCAGCATGTCGTCTACATAGGCCTCCATAGTCTTCCCCAATTGATGTTTGAACATCTTATTCACCAGCCTCTGATAGGTTGCCCCCGCATTAAGGAGCCCGAAGGGCATCCCGATGTAACAGTAAAGGCCCCGATCAGTAATAAAGGAGGTGTGCTCCTGATCTGGCCCATACATGGGGATTTGGTTATATCCCGAATAAGCATCCATAAAACTAAGCAGCGCGTGCCCAGCCGTGGAATCCACCAGCTGGTCGATTCGGGGTAGAGGAAAGCTGTCCTTCGGGCAAGCTTTGTTCAGGTCGGTGAAGTCTACACATGTCCTCCACTTGCCATTGGGCTTCTTGACAAGCACAGGGTTGGCCAGCCACACGGGGTAGAAGGCTTCTCTCACAAGTCCTGCCTCCATTAATCTATCCACTTCTTCTCTGAGGGCCTCTGCCCTCTCTCCACTAATCGGCCGTCTCTTTTGCCTAACCCCCTTCTTTTTCGGGTCCAGGTTGAGCCGGTGGCACATGACATTTGGGTCAATCCCTATCATATCGGAGTGTGACCATGCAAAGACATCCAAATTCTCCCTTAGGAAGCGGGCTAGATCCTCTCTCAAGTTAGGACTTAGGTTAGAGCCTATTCTGAGTACCTTGGAGGGATCATTTGGGTCTACCAAGATCGGGATTGTGTCCTCTGCGGCCCCGGCCCTCTCGACCATTGAGGGCATTCTTGGGTCTAGATCTGCTTGAGCCTCGCTAGTTTTTTCCATTCCCGTGATTGCCAAACCTTCCGTATCCTTGAGCTCGGTTTGGTGAGCTTGGGTCGGGTTTATCAAGCGTTCAGAGGTCGCAGTTACAGTTCGAGTGATTCTGTCGGGTGGGTCCATAGTGGTTGTTTCTTTGTGTGCCCACTTCTCTCTCCTAAGTGTTGCAGTGATTTGTTCTGGGCTCTCTTCTTCATCACTTGCTTCTTCTACAATCCCCTCTTGTATCAACATGATGGGCTGAGATGCTTCCATTAGTAAGGCCCCTGGGCGTGGTTCCACCTGAATTCCCATGTGCTCGAAGTAGTTCTCGGGCAACTCCTCAATTGAAATCAAATTACAAGTCTCGTGGCCCTCAGGACGTATTCTTTTCCTGCCCTCTGCCTCTTCCATGGGGATGTCGCACTCACCTACTTCAGCTGTCTCCCTTGAGGCATTTCTTGACTCGGCCGCTTTGAGTGCCTGGTTGTAGCAGACCCTGGATTCGTATTGACAGCTCTTCAAGATGCCTACCCCCGTGGGGGTTGGGAATTTTATCGTCATATGATGGATCGAGGTCACCATCCTCATTGCCCTCATAAGGGGTCTGCCCACTATAACATTGTAGGCACAAGGCTGGTCTACGACTGTAAACATAGCGATCTGGGTGGCCACATGAGGCTCCTCTCCTATGGTCACCGGGAGTCGAATTGTCCCTTTCACTCCGATCGAGTCTCCCGTGAACCCGTACAGGTGCCCACCTGTTGAGGTTAATTCTCTATCCAATAATCCCAGTTTTTTGTAGGCATCATAAGTCAAAACATCAGCCGAGCTCCCGGTGTCCACCATTGCTCGGTGAACATTCACCGTCCCAATCTTCATTTTTATGACTAGGGCATCGGTATGAGGATAATGCACCCATTTTGCATCATTCTCTTTAAACACGATATCATCGACCTCCCTTTCAAAGAGTTCCGGGAGCCTTTGGCTTAGATGATTGACGTTGGTGAGCGGCTTGTCCTTTGCTTCCCGGGCATATCTGTCCATCGCCTTCCGGCTGTCTCCACCAATGTGAGACCCGCCTAGAATAATATGAATACTACCAGCCCGAGGGACCCTTTCTTTGTCTTCTGGGGGTGGAGGAGGGACGGTATGATAATCCGTCCTGTGTCTTCGAACCTCCTTGACAACCCACTCCGTAAGCTTCCCTTGTCTAATCAAAGTCTCGATCTCATCCTTTAGTTGTCTACAATCAGCGGTATCGTGTCCGGTGGCCTCATGGTATGCACAATACTTCGAAGTGTCTCTTTTATTGTAGTCTGTGAGAGGAATTGCCTTCCTGAATACCCCCTTCCCCACATATGTAGCATATATGTGGTCGATAGAGGCTACCAGAGGGGTGTGTGTCTGCCATTTACTTGTATAAGGCCTTCCCGAATCTTTAGTGGTCTCTTTGCCACGGGCAGACTTTTTCGGGCTCGAACTACGCCGATACGTCTTCCTCCTTTCATCAGGGCTTGAGGATCGGTCCCTCTTCTCTCGATAGCTTTCGCTGATTTTCAGCTCTCTCATCGATTTCTCTACCCTCTTGAAGGGTTCGGCTTGCTCATAGAACTCGGCCAAGGTCCTCGGCTCACTCGCTTGGAGGCTCTTCCAAAATTTTGATCCTTCTTTCAGCCCTGCTATCAAGAAATTTTTGATGGTCTCCTCACTGGCTCCTCTCACCTTCGGGACCTCGGCGTTGAACCGACGAAAGTATTCTGCCAAGGGCTCCCCCTCCCTTTGCTTGATGTTGGCTAACGTGGCCACAGGAGGCGAATAGTGGAGGGTCGACTGAAATTGTCTGACGAACAAGTCCTCCAATTGCCTCCACGTTCTTATGCTAGCCGGTCCCAACTTGGAGAACCATTGTTGGGCACTACCTCTGAGTGATGCCGCGAAGAGTCTGCAACGGGTCATCTCCGGCACCTGATAGACTTCCATCTCAGTGTTAAATTGAATAAGGTACTCCGCCGGGTCGGCTTCGCCGTTGAATAGAAGGTCGGGGTTGTGCCTAAACACCCGAGGTAGGGGGGATGATCGGATAGCAGTCGTAAACGGAGAGGGGGCAGCCGAGGCAGGGGGCCCTCTCTTCTCTTGCTCCATCTCATCTAAGATCCTTCTCAGGTCCCTTACTCTAACAACTTCTCCTTCTCTGTCACCACCCGCATTACTCGAATGGTGTGAGCCCTGAGGTCGTTCGCGGCGTCCCCCTTCCCCAGCTCGGTCCGACGACTCCTCTTCACGATTGTATCTGCGTCTATGTCGCTCCTCCCTCCTGGGTGAGGTGTGTTGACGTCTTTCCGGAGGGGTCGTTGCCCGTTCCCTTTTCGAGCCTCTTTTATCCACGGGCTCTTTCTCTTCTCTCTCCTTCTTACAATTCTCCAATTTGAGCCTGAGGTCATGCTCGCTTAGCTTTCTACCCACTCGGTCTAGCACGCTAGTTGACCTTGCCTCAGATGAAGCTGGCTTCGGCCCCGATCTCGTAGAGATCTGGCTGCCCCGCTCATCATGGCCTTGGGGTATATCTTCCTTTTCGCGTGATGTCTCTTTCTTCTGTTTGGTCTCGGTTGCCACATCATCAAAATCGTGGATCAGCTTCTTCTGAGGGCCTTTGCCCTTCCAGCTATGCTGTGAGACCTTGAGGCGGCGCGCCTTACGCTTGGCGTTCCGGACCGAGCTTCTTTCTACCTTTGACATTCGGGCGTTGATCTGATTCATCTGATCGGCCAGCCCTTCTAGATACGTCATCACAGCCTGCCCGTCCACGGTTGCAATTGGTGGAGGTGGCGCCTGATTCTCTGGGGGCGTGTGTTCGAAAGTAGGGTCCTTCTTGCCTCCGCTCCCTGGTGTCGTCGCTTGCTTGCTTTCTTTGATCATCTTTCTCCCTAAGATGAACGATTCCCCTCCTTCTAGCGCCAAATGTTATAGGGAGAATTTCGTATAACAATGTTGTGGAGGTTAATGGGCGGAACAAAGATCAAGGACGGTGTTTGAAGGCGAAGGAAGGTTGTTTGGTGGTGGCTGAGCTTGTATGTGGACTCCTTAAGAAAGAATAGGGTTTGTTATTCTCTGTCAAGTGTCGACTCATGTCTCATACAAGTGCCTACGTACCCTATTTATAGGGATCAAGCCTCACGTAGTTCTTGGGGAACAAGTCACGTAGGCTAGGGTTAGGACTCTTCAGCCCGTGTAGCCAAGTCCACGATAAAGTCAGGCCTTCAGCCAATTAGTCACATAAATCTCGATCGGCTCCACACGCTTCCTACAATCTCGCGGCATCTCCGCAATCCTTCCCGTGATTGTAGGAACAACCCGTGTCGATCCCGAAATCTACGAGCAACTCAGTCATCTATGAGTCACTTTCCATGTTGTACACAAAGTCTTTCGATGCGGCCCGACCTGGTCACCTCGGCCCGCACCGCCTTCAAACAATAAATATAATCTTACCTCTGTTTCTATAAGATGTGGGCTCATGAGCTCAGCCCGCGTATGGGCAGCTAAGCCCACCTCGCATGAAGGCACCTGAGCCCACCTCGCGTGGGCACAACCGAGCTCGGCTCGCATATGAGAGCCCAAATGACAAATATGAGCTCACCTTACATGTGTGAGCCCAGCTCGCATGTCCTCACTTGAGCCCAGCTCGCATGTTTGAGCCCAGCTCTCATATCACGAGCCCAGCTCTCATGTCATGAGCCCAGCTCGCATGTAAACTCAGCTCGCATGTTACGAGCCCAGCCCGCATGTGAACCCAGCTCGCATGTTGCGAGCCCAGCCCGCATGTGCTGGCCCAAGTCATATAAATCCATGGTTCTAGCCCACACACAAGAGTCCAGCTATTTAATGCACCCACAGGGACCTGTTTAGGGCCCATGGCCGAAAGCGGGCATAACAACTACCCCCCAAAATTCCTGGTCGCATCTTGAGGCTAGGTATTTTCTAATCTTTTTATGACCTCGCAAGTGTGAGCCCACCAGGCCGCACCAAGCCGCCTCGCGTGTCTCGCCTCGCATGCCTTTCATCTTTGCATTCATTTTGACAGCCGTTGGACAGCTGGCGTGGGGATTCGTGTCATCTTATGAGATGACTACACGTGTCGCCTCCTCCTTTCTCTCTCCTATCCCCTATAAATATGTGAGATTCCAATTCATTTCTCACATTTCCAAGAACACTTCCTGAATTGCTGCTCAATTTGCTCAAGGATCTACCACGGCGAAGATTATCATTTCAACAAGAACCGTCTACCGGCGGCGATATTCTCCGGGACCAGATTCATCAGGATCTTCATACACGTCTCCCACAGGTACTCTTCGATTCGAGCCCGTTTTTTATTCATGCTTTATTCACGCACACCATGCGAGCACACACCACCTGTTCGATGCGAGTTCACACACAACCACAACGCGCGATGCGAGTCCTTTTGCTCGTTTAGATACTTAGGTGCGATCCCGTGTGAGATGTGAGGACACTTAGGTGCGATCCCATAAAACTAAGAGCCTATGTAGACGACCTTGTGGCTGTTAACCACAAGGTCGGAGGTACGACCCCTCCTTCTAGCGCCAAATGTTATATGGAGAATTTCGTATAACAATGTTGTGGAGGTTAATGGGCGGAACAAAGATCAAGGACGGTGTTTGAAGGCGAAGGAAGGTTGTTTGGTGGTGGCTGAGCTTGTATGTGGACTCCTTAAGAAAGAATAGGGTTTGTTATTCTCTGTCAAGTGTCGACTCATGTCTCATACAAGTGCCTACGTACCCTATTTATAGGGATCAAGCCTCACGTAGTTCTTGGGGAACAAGTCACGTAGGCTAGGGTTAGGACTCTTCAGCCCGTGTAGCCAAGTCCACGATAAAGTCAGGCCTTCAGCCAATTAGTCACATAAATCTCGATCGGCTCCACACGCTTCCTACAATCTCGCGGCATCTCCGCAATCCTTCCCGTGATTGTAGGAACAACCCGTGTCGATCCCGAAATCTACGAGCAACTCAGTCATCTATGAGTCACTTTCCATGTTGTACACAAAGTCTTTCGATGCGGCCCGGCCTGGTCACCTCGGCCCGCACCGCCTTCAAACAATAAATATAATCTTACCTCTGTTTCTATAAGATGTGGGCTCATGAGCTCAGCCCGCGTATGGGCAGCTAAGCCCACCTCGCATGAAGGCACCTGAGCCCACCTCGCGTGGGCACAACCGAGCTCGGCTCGCATATGAGAGCCCAAATGACAAATATGAGCTCACCTTACATGTGTGAGCCCAGCTCGCATGTCCTCACTTGAGCCCAGCTCGCATGTTTGAGCCCAGCTCTCATATCACGAGCCCAGCTCTCATGTCATGAGCCCAGCTCGCATGTAAACTCAGCTCGCATGTTACGAGCCCAGCCCGCATGTGAACCCAGCTCGCATGTTGCGAGCCCAGCCCGCATGTGCTGGCCCAAGTCATATAAATCCATGGTTCTAGCCCACACACAAGAGTCCAGCTATTTAATGCACCCACAGGGACCTGTTTAGGGCCCATGGCCGAAAGCGGGCATAACACCTGGGTTTTACTTTCTGAAGGCAACAACATCCCTTCTTCTTTCAATGAAGTACAGAAAAGCTTATGTGCATTAGGAACGGGGTATGAAAAGATACACACATGCTCGAATAATTGTCTCTTATATCGTGGCGATTTTGATGAAGATGAGACTACTTGTCGCGTATGTAAGGCCTCTAGATGGAAATTGATCAAGAAAGGAGATAAACTTGAAGGGGACCTTGCTAAGGTTCTATGGTATTTCCCGTCGATACAAATATTACAAAATTTATTCAATACACCTCATATTGTTAAGAACATGACGTGGCATGACACCGAGCGACAATAGGATGGTAAAATGAGGCATCCAGCTGATTAAAAAAATGGAAGGATAGCGACCAAAAGTTGCCTGATTTTGCATCAAAAGCTATAAACCTTCGATTAAGTTTATCTTTCGATGGTTTAGGGTTTAGTCAAGTTGGCCTCTTTTGCTATCAATTTATAACCTTCCTCCATGATTTTATATGAAGAGAAGGTATATTATGCTCTGCTTATTAATATTAAAATCGATAGAGGTTGTTAATGATATCGACGTGTTCCTTCAACAACTAATAGAAGATCTGCAAGAGTTGTGGCGCCAAATGTACGACGCTTATAAGAAAGGGTATTTCATGCTTAGGGACATTTTATTATGGACAATAAGTGATTATCCACCCTTAGGGAACTTGTCAGGAAATGTAATTAAAGGGTATAATGTGTGTACTATTTATATTGATGGAACAAAAGCTACTAGGCTGGTTAATTACCGTAAGACGGTGACTATGAGGCATCGAAGATGATTGCCCCGTCATCATTCATATAGAAGGTGGCATTCGGATTTTGATAACATTGTGGAGAAGGGGGTTGCCCCAGTTTTGATTATACTGTGAAAATCTGCTTGGAACTTTACTAAATATTTCGGGAAAGACAAAAGATAGGGAGTTTTTCTGTCTTGATATGGCTGAAATGTGAATAAGAACGGAGCTGAGACCAAGAATCCTAGAAAGAAAAATAAAGGTACTGGTGGCGTAATGGAACTTAATGCATGTAGAAAAAATAGTTTGCTCATCATTTCTTAAAATGATGTTGGCAGATGGATTTTGTTCAAATATCAAGAATCTTGTAAACATGGAAAATCTTCGGCTTGTTGGAATGAAATCTCATGATTGTCATACGATATTTTATCATTTGCTTCCAATCTCAATTCATCCAGTACTATTGAAATATGTTAGGTGCACAATTATTATTTTTGCCTTTTCTTCAACGCAATTTGCAGTAAAGTGATTGATGTAGACAAGTTGTAAAAAATGCAAGTGAGTTAGTGGAAATATTGTGCCATCTCAAAAAGCACTTTCCCCTTCCATTATTTGATGTAATGATCCATCTCTCAGTTCATCTCGTGAGAGAGGTGAAATTTTGTGGGCCAATATTCCTTCATTGGATGTATCCCTTTTGGAGAGATATCTAAAGGCATTTAAAGGATATATACGGAACCCGGCTCATCCCGAAGGTTGTATTGCTTAGTGTTTGGTAAATTTTGAAAACTCTACCGTAGGAGTGTCACAAAATACAAAGTATGGGCTTAAAACAAGACCTCTATCTGGTGCGACATTGATGAAGCCGAGCGACGAGGACTTGCATGTAGCACATTTGTGTTTTCTCGAGTATACAAATGACATTAGGCCATATTTTAAGTAAGTTACTGACATTTAAGTTTGTGTTATTTCATTATTTTGTGCACTTTGATTAATATACTAAATAAATTGATTTTTCTCGTAGTAAGCATATGGCATCTTTGAGGACAAGATACCAACAACATCAAAATGAAGAAGTATGGCTTAAAAACAAGAAAAATGCAGAATTTCATAAATGGTTCAGGAAAAAGGTATACTTGTTATTTGAATAAAAACATCATACATAGGCCTAGTTTATATTTTCACAGTAAATGTATTTGTTATTTGTTTATTCAAGCAAACATGGTTTTTTTATAGAAAATAATATTTTTTTAAAAAAATTGATTATGATGGTTAAAAAATAAAACAAATGAATTTGAAAATATCCAAGAACACATTTAGTCTCATAATTAATTTGAATATGAAAATATAATTAATCTTAATAAATTTATTTTAAATAAATTGAATCATAATTGTTGGATGACCATAATAATGTACTTGAGGAGATAAGGTGCATTGCTCAAGGGCCCAACAAGAATTTCCGTACATTAAGCGGATATAGAATCAATGGTGTTATGTATATCACGAAAGAGCGTGATAACACTCGACAAGTTCAGTGTAGTGGTGTTTGTGTCGTTGAAGACACAATGCTTGTGGAGGGTAAGGAGATGAATATTAAACATACTTCACATAATTACTATGGAGTTATAAAAGTATATGGGAGTTACACTACAATAAATTTAGAATACCAATTTTTCATTGTAATTGGGTAGATATGAACCAGGGGATTAAGGTAGATAATTTGGGATATAAAATTGTTAATTTGAACAAATTAGGATCGGTAAATGATCCTTTCGTGCTATGGAAACATGTTAAGCTAGTTTGTTACATTAATGATCCTCTTGAAAAATAATGGTATGTCATGTTGAAATTAGCGAAAAAGAACTATTATGAATAATGTGATGATGAAAATGATTGATAAGTAGAAATAAAACTTGAGACTGAGCTATACGTGCCAATGTTTCCCATTGTTGACGACCTTCATCAGGAAAAAGCTAGTTATATGAGGGATGAGGTTGAATAGATTCAAATCCCATGATGATTATTATTACCTTCTTTTAAGTTAAGTTATCGAGAAAATGACCCCAGCATGAGTACACCTCCCTCCTTTTTATCATTTATTTATTCATAATATCTTTTTTTATTTCTCGAATTATTAATTTTCAAAATTTGTATTTTAATTAATTCATGTCAATAACGAGTACTTTTCTAATATATATGAATGTAGCAGTTTTTCTATTAATTTTTATAAATGAATTATCACACCGGAATTTTCCATTTTCTAATCTATCGCTATGTTTTTTCTTGATTGTTTGGAATGTCTGGCATTCATAGGTTGGATTAAGTATCATATAATTATAGGAAAGTACTAGTGATGGGCCATAAACCCTATTAATCTTAAATATTTGTAACCATGTTCAGTTTTTTTTATAATTTTCTTTTAGTGACCAATGTGATGATTGAGCCATATTGCATTATTTTGCATTTTTGCCCATTTTCATGGAAAAACCTATTTCTTTGCGTTATTGGTTGTATAGGGACATTCTTAATTAAAATAGTTGGCCACTTGTCAAGGATTTAGTGGGAATTATGGATCGATTAAGGTGTTCAATATATGATAGGGTGCCTCATATGTGCCGATAAATTGTTTCATCAATATATGATAGGCTGCTTCATCTCTGCCAATAAATTGTTACATTTTTTTCCTCATTTCTGGAAGCTTTATATGGTATCATAAGAGCTCAATTAGATTTTATCTTTTTCAGTCAATTATCTTGTCAAATTGGAATATAATTTGGTTTGTTAATTATCCAATTGAAATTAGTTGTTGACTTGAGGAAATATTCTGATATGCCAACTTAATTCAGGTTTTTTTGCTGGTCTATATTGGTTGGATGATTTTTTATTAACTAGTCATTGGTTGGATTCTTTTCCATTATTTTTTTGGGGATTTGACATCTACCAATCAATTTTTCTTTTTAACACTTCTCAAAATGTATTTAACCATCTTTTACCTTGAGTTTAGAAAATAGGCAAGAAGAACCAAACCATTACTTATTAGAGTTTCCAACAAGGTTTTTTCATCTCTAAACATTTTCTATTATTTGACAGATGAAGAAATTAAATTGGTGAGTTGTTAACCTCTTGGGGAAGATAAAATTAAGATACGAAAAAGAATGAAAAAAAATCATTTTAAATCATAACCTCTAAAAGTATATCTTTAATGTGTTGTTAGACATCATTAAAAAATCAGTGCTATATATGCACAATTGTTTGATGAATCATAAAAGGGTAATCATAAACACTTGTCTAAATTACAAAACATAAACACCAAAATCATTATCTTAAGCTGATAAAAGGTTGTTATTTAACAACGTTTTAGGGTGTTTTAGGGTGTTGTCTTACCAATCTAAGACAATAGACCAACTGTTGTATTATTCCATAGGAGGACACAACAAAGACAATAATTTATAAATGGATAGGTTACAATTTATAACTGTTTTTTTTTTGGAAAATCATTTCACTATTGTTGTATTTTTTTAGGACAAGATTATTTTTTTAAGCCTTGTCCGTGTAGGTTTTAACACAGGGCCAGTGCTTTTACTTAGAATATATATCAGGTTGTACATACATCATTTTTGTATGTAAACATTAGAAAAATGTAAACATACGTACTAATGTGTTTACTTCATATTGATATTCTTAAACTGGGTACATGAAAGATATTTAAAGAAAAACTACCTAAATATATGCAACAATTTCCTATTAAATCTCCACCACTCCTCTCACTTGAAACTACTCCTAAAATAACTCAACTGATATTGCACGACTTGATCAAACTGCTACTAACATGCAACACAAAATCACTCAGTTAACTTCCTAGACTACATAAATTATATACAAATATTATTGTCTACAAATAAGTTTTAGATTAAATCCCAACAGTCAGTGAGTGATTGAAAATATGTTGTGGTGATGGTCTGAGTTGCAGCTTCCTCCTGGCTAGTGTTAATTATATATTGCTCTTTTAAAAGCTTATAAACTCTAGATTATTAAATTTTGAGAAAGATAGTGGAGAATTTAAAATTGGATTATGACAAGATTGATATTTGTGAAAATGATTGTCTATTATTATAGATTAGACTAGTTAAATTTGATAAACACAAATTAGCATTCTTGTTAATATAAAAATAATTAATGTGGAATAAAAATATATATCTTCATATGTAATATGTTTTATACATTATTACATTATCATATTAACATTCAAACACTAAACCTTTTTATTGGTATGCTCTTTTTTATTAAAATATTATTTCAATTTAAATTTGTTTTACTATTTTAATTTATATAGATATCGAGAACCTACTTATGTGACAAAGTAAAATATTAAAATGAAACAATAACATAACAATTCTAAAAAATTATGCATGCATATAGCATCCTATTAAATTTTTATTGTATTTCAAACAATATTCTGTAATTATTTTACTATACAAAATTTTAGTACATGGCTATATTTTTTTCCCTAATTAAGTCCGCAGCTAGCTCCATGTATATAAGTGGTACTTGGATACATGAAACAATTAAGCGCCGCATCAATTTTAGGGTTTACTTTACATTTGTTCAGGTATCTTGCTTTTTCTATCTCCATCTTCTTTACTAGCGATTGTATGGTATGAATAAAACTGAAGTACAGTCTAGATTTCTTTGTTATTGATTATTAGATGTCAATCTTTACATGTATATGTCATGTTTCTCAATGGTCTTCGTCCTTGTACAAGTGTATATATGTAATTAGTTACATTTGTGTTCATATATATATACATATTTACATTTATTTTTTTACTTTGTGTTTTCATTAGGTGTTTATATATGATAGGTAAAACAAATTCTATAAAGTTCTGTTTGTTTATGTTCAGATGTGTATGGAAATTAGATATCCCTTGAAGTAATAACGTGCAATAATTTTAATTGTTCTAATATACTTCTGTAAGTGGAGAAATTTTTGTTCACGACATTGTGTCTCGGATCTGTACTGCAACTTTATATCTCTGAGTATGATTAGAAGTATTTAGGAGTTGTAATTGACTATTTGATTAATTGAAAATTGTTAGAATGCAATATTTGATAGATGTTTATATTTTTTAATTGTTAATTCACTTTTTAGGCCTAGTCCCCCAATTTTCCAAGAGCCTCTACCACCAAATACATATCTCTACCTACTAGGAAGCATGAGTCCAGGTTAAGGGTACCTTGACAGTGTGTATGAGGATACGAAATTGGGGTGTGGGGATTTATCCTTATAACTGGTAGTGAATCATTTGTATCCTATCATTTCCTCCCACTCCCATGTGCAGTTATCTGAATGGAGGAGTGAAGGAGAATTAATGGCTAAAGAATTTTTTTTATTATCTCATTGAAATTTTCTTCTACTTTATTTGATGTTCTTGACTTGCATTTCTCCATTGCCTCATGTGTTTTTTACTATAATCTGAATTTTCAAGTATTCATGTGTGCCAATGCTTATGCTTCATCTCTGAAGAAACTTTTTGGTGCTTTCCAAACAAAGTGTATGAGGTCAAATGACTGGTCAAGATCAGTTATGTTCCAAGAGGAAAAAGCCGAGTTCGCTGCTCCTCAAAATGCTATGGATGCAGTCAATAAAGTTATTGAGGCCTTTGAGGATGTTCCGGAGCTCGATGAGAAGCGTCATTCAAAGAGAATAATGACAATTGGAACAAAGCATCCTAAAACAATGGAGACAAATATTGAAAAAGGTTCTGGTGATAAGGGAAAAGGTCCAAAGAAGAGCTTAGTCCGGGTTGGAAACCATTCTGTTAAACAACTGACGAATATTATGTCTGAGATTCCAACTGATGAGGATTGGACTAGGATGGAAGAATCTGGGTTGAATTCTGTCGTGCAACGAGTTGCTGAGCATTGGGGCCATGTGAGTTTTACCTTCATTATTTGTGTGTCGTTTTATATGATTTTTTCCTAATACAGACTACTTTCAGCTTGGATCTTATATGTCAGGGGCTATTTCTATAACTTTTGAGGATCTGAAGCGGGCTAATGCTGAGATAAAGGAGAAAGAAGACCATGTTAATGAGTTGATTTCTGAGTTAGGAGAGCTAAAGACTCAGTATACTACGAAGGAGTCTAGTATGCAGATAAAGCTAAAAGAAGAGGGGGACCGAGCAGACAAGGCGGAAAAGGAGTCCACAGATCTACGTTCCGAGCTCTTTGTCTTGAAGAAGAAGCTTTATGAGGAGAAACATGAAGAAGCCATTATTGCTGAATTCAAGAAATCATCTGAGTATGGTCGGGCTATTGCTGATGATGTCGCTTTGGATATCCTTCGTTCTTGGATAGTGGCTGAAAAAGATATTAAGACCAATGTGAACGCCAACTCGGACAGTTTTGTGGAAGAGTTCCTAGCTGCCAAAACTGCAATTGAGCAAGGAAAGGGAGAACCTACCCCATTCGATGGTCAGAGTCCCAGCTTCCTTCCGGCTCTAACAAAATTCAGATAATTCATTATTTATTATTATTCTTGCTTTGAGGTCATTCCCTTCTGTTATGAAATTATTTACGTTTTACTTTACTGTAATTCGAGTTGATCTCTTGTCTTCAACTCAGAAGCGGACCTTCACCTCGATCGACTAAGACAAAAAGAGCCCACCCATTCTTGCTTGTGTTAATTATATGTTGCTCTCTTAAAAATCACCTTTTTGTTATTTTCCTAATTATTTTCTTTTAATTGTTTGCCTTCAAAAAATTCTTTAAGTGGTACTTGCTTTTATTGTTTTCCATGTCCAGGTAGGCATCAAGGTCGGAACTAGTTTGTAATTTGCTTTATAAAAGGCGATAATTTTAGCTTTGAAGTTGTGCCGAGTCCGACTAGGTAATTAACCTAGGACTAGTTAAAACCTAGAAAATATATTAAGACCAATCCCAATGCCAATTGATCTCAATTCCAAAACCAATCCCTATGCATATCCACCGGTGTACCATAATTGTGATGCACGTCGTTGACGATGTGGTTGTTGTCGAGACTGCGTTATTCATTTTTTCTCACCATGTAAAGTCCATATCGTATAGATTCAAAAAATCCGGAAGCATACAAGTAAAAATTTATAGTAACAAAAATTTCCCACCTGTTATTTAAAATTTAATGTCATTTGTCAAACCAAACCTTTTTGCTGAATCTAAAAATTCTTCTACATCATTTTAATACTCTCCCGTTCATGTAATGTGATCACTTTTCATAAGGCGAAACATCTAATCACGATTTAATTTTTATGTTACCTTAGAGTTTTAAAATATTTTTAAAAAGTTGGCCCCACGGTAGGACCCACTAGCTGATGTGGCAAGTGTGGGGCCCACAGGTGAGCCCCACAGTGCTGAGTTATCTTGATGACGTGGGAAGTGCACCGATAGAAACTAAGGTAACACTCTGAAAAGCTGTTGTAATATTATAACTAACCTAATGAAAAGTTTTAAACATATTATGGTAATAATTGAGGAGGCTATTGTAACACTTTAGCAAAAAAATTGAAATGCTTATTCTATAAACTCAAGAATCCCAATTATTCAATTTCATAACTGCAAAATTATGCATCCAACCCAAACATTAAACATCGAAATATACAGCAAAATTGAACGTCCAAACTAACGATAATCACTACTGGTATGTCTCTGAAAGATGACTCTTTTATTTTTTGAGCAGATCATAGCCTGTTATTCCAGGCATAAAGTAGTCTGCTATAATAAGATTCACTACCATTTCCTGAAATCAAGAAGACCAAGTTTTAACAATTCCAGAAGTGCATATAACTGAGCCCTTTTGAAGTTGCAGCTTTAAACAAATAAAATGAGTACCTGTTGATCTATTGGAGATCATCTTCATGCAATCCAAGAAATTCTAAAGATTTACTACCATAATCAACTTCTGTAGAATGCCATAAAAAATTATCAGAACCAAAAAATCTAAACTAGTGATAAAAATCTAATCTTTTCTATTTAACTTGGTAGCAATACCAATTCTAATGTAAAGTACCTTAGAAAGATGAAGTTATGAGAAGCCTTTCAATAAGCTTTCTATCAATGATGATGTCATCAATAACTAAAACATAAAACTCGGTCTCTGTAGCTAATCCTATTTCAGGAATATAGGATTCAAGATTGGTAATAAAATTGTACAAGTTGGAAAGAAACTAAGGCTAGTTATAAGATGTTTGCTTGTTTTGTTTGGTTGAGCTGAAATAATGGAATGAAAGATAAATAGAAGGGCTTATGTACTAAATAAAATGCACCCAACGAAATCCACAACACACAAAGCAAAATCTGACCAAATTTTAACCAACCTATCGTCACTAGTATTTATCAAATAATGTTCACACTTTTTTAAATTATAAAAATAAAAAATCATGTGCACTTAACCATATCTTCTATTTTTTGGCATTTACTTAACCATATCTTGATTAACCATATCTTACTCAGCAAGTTTGAGTGATTAGGGGTAGAGTGCCAGAAAACTTATTATTTCCAAGAAACCTGACAACTTACAAACCAAAACATGCTTCAGTTCAACATATATTAGTGCAAGGTAGAACTCAACAATCTACTACAGATCATGTGACCAAAAATGAATAAGTTGGAGATGTGTAATACAAGAATTGAAGTAAACTCAAATTATATAGTGATTTGGAATCCGTCCACTGAAACTGTTGAAGCTTAAATCACTGGAAAAGAATAAAATAAGAAACATTAATTAAAAGATAAAGTTGTTCACGAGTATTCATGTGCACATATGTGATATGATTTGAACATCAATAAAATTTTTTATGGTTTAATAAATCAAGGTATTTTCATGTTATCTATTGACAAAATTTGATACACTTTCGCAGTTTTTGTATTTGGAAGCCGAGTGGAACATCCTAAGAAAAACAAGACAAGTATGAGCAGAAGTAAAGGGTCTCATGGATATTTGGAGGTAGTGAAAACATGAATGAGTTGCAGGACAAAAGAAAAGGGGTCAGGGTCAGGTGCATGAGACAAAAAGGAGTCATTGCCCTATGGATGAACTCCTAGGATTACTGTCATGCAATAAAAACCCCATTCACATATGCACCTACATAGAGTTTAATGTTTATGGAGTAAAAGACATAGTAGTGAATTGCCACCGGAGTGACACAAAGCAAAATTCAAATTGGGGCTTCGTTTAACATATCCATAGGACTTTCTCGTTCAAATAACAAACAAAGAGTTACAATAAGAAAGAGGGACATATATATATGCAGATTAACATAAATCTAGGTAGAAACTTGAGGATGTCATATGGTCATACATGCAGATTAATATAAGTTCCAGTATAATTATGTATAGAGGATTAACAGTAAGTGTACAAAGAACCGGAAACCACACTGTGTTAAAATTGGAACTTTTTCATCTCTAAAAATGAAACAGCAAACTAGAAAATGAGTTATTACTTTCTCATATTCTAATACATTAAAAGATAAATGATCATTAGACGAAAAATGCAAAATTACTAACCTTTTAGTGGAGCTGATATTTCTTCTTATTTCATATTCCATGGATATTACAAGGTGTAAAGAAAAATATGATGTAACAAAATAATAAATTTTAAGAAGTTAAAACATAGGGAGAAAAATACAACCCAAATTATATGTAAATAGTTAAAACCCTAATTGAAATTTATTGAATAATCAAAGTTCTGATTGAAAAACCAAAGTCTAGATTAAATCCAAAAAATACAAAAGCACGCAACTGCAAACATATACAAAAACACACAAACAAGAGCACAAGCAATAGCGTACAGGGAGAGAGGCAGAGAGAGATAGAGAGAAAGAGAGACATATAGAGGAAGAAAGAGACAAAGAGAGACAGAGGGAGAGAAACACGGAGAGAGACAAAGAGAGAGGGGAGAGAGAGAAGCTAAACACACAACTGCGCCGGCACACACAAGCACACAAAACCCAAATAAATCAATGCCCTAGATAAAAAGTACCTTAAAAAATGCCTTCACTTACAAACCCAAACACGAGCACCTGAAATCAAAGAGATAGAGAGCGATTAGATAAATAATTGAAGGTTAAAAGTCCTAATTGAAGCACGGAAACCCCGATCCCCAATTTAATTGAACTCTAATTAAAAAAGAAAATCCCTATTTACTTCCTGAGGATTGAAAATGGTGACGACTCAAAGTTAAAGTGGAGGGATACTGATAGTAATAGAGAGAGTTTAGTGAGAGAGAGGTTAACTAGAGAGAAGTGAGAGAGAGATATATATAATTTGATTGTGTGAATTGTGAGAAAGTGCGAGAGAGTCGATGAGTGTATCGGAAAAATTTTAAATAGTCTGAAATATTGGGCGGCTAGAGCCCAATAATTTTGCGGCTTTTCAACCCAAAACAACTTGCGGCTCTATCCAAACCTTTCTATATTTTTTATATTTATATTTTATTTTTTATTAGTATTTTTATAATAAAAGGTTAAAAAGTTATTTTAATAAAAAATTATTTACTTACATATATTTTAATACAAATATAATTCATATATTTAAAATATTTCATATTATATATTTTTAGAAATTATATATGAGTGCTTATATTAAAATTCTTGTAAAATTAATTTAAAGTAATATTAAGGCTTAAAAATTATTATATTTATATTTTGGAACTCTAAGCTAACATTTTTACAAATATGTTACAAGTTTCAACACTTTATAACTATTATAACATCCGGTTTTTGGCTAAGGTAACACAAAATGTACAATATTATATTAGAGTATAAGTAGCATAGCTAAGGTAATATATTCGGGTTACATTTCTCGAGATTGGATTGCCATAGATCATATATGGTGTAGTGACAACAATAAAAAAATTGAATATAGAACAATGAGATTAAATAACTTAAAATGGGATTAATACATTTCAAATGATGAGATTGTTGAAAAAAATTCTTCTTTTTGTTTTTGTTCTTCCTTATCTTTATTTTCTTTTTCTTAAATTTTTATCTTATCTTCAATACATTAACACCACACCAGAATAAGGCAAAAAGATGGTGGGTCCATTTCTAAATGTACACATTTTTTACCAAAATTGGTGCGGAAAACCTTTGAGCTTGAGGACCTCTTTTTTTATCAATATCGGTAGGAAAAAACATTGAATTATTAATTATATTCCAAAATTGAAAAAATAATATTTATTTGGATTATACATGGGCTGGTCATAGTGAGGATGGGGTCATATCAATATAAATGTATCATCACTTCCTACCAATATCGGTAGCTTTTATGATTTTACCAAATCTGGTAGGAAATATCTCTAAAATGAATAATTTGAAATTAAAGTTTAATTGATTTAAAAACATGAGAGCTGATGACATGGATGGTGGGCCCTTTTTGATATCTTTTTTGATCAAAGGGTACCAATATTAGTAGGAACTGATCTTCCTACCAATATTGGTAGGATTTGGTGCTTGCGTGTACAAGATCTGGGCCCCAACGGGACCAATTTCTACCAGAATTCTCTTTGGTATGAAATAATAGAGCAACTCCTACAAGAATTCACTGATAGAAATATCTTGGTAGGAAACGACCATTTTTCTTGTAGTGAAGGCTTGTTTAACAAATCTTGAATTCAAAATTAGGACTCAAACTCTATTTTTATCTCATTTATACAAGCAATTGCATGTCAAGATTATAATATATTATGCATCATATTAACCCATTAAGCAATTGAATAATTGAGTCAAACCAATTACATAAACTTGGTTATGAAAGAAACATATTAAAGTAAGATGATAGCTCATTTGGAACATGTCACCAAAAAATCATTTTTTATATTAAGAAATGAATGGAGTTTGTTGCAGCTCATATTAAGGGTGTGATGAGGGTACTTTGTAGTTCTCTTCAAAATTTGTGTTGGTAATATTCATATATAAACTAGGAAAAAAAATATAAATCTGTGTCATGAGTTGGACACTCTAATTTAGAACACTCCGGTTCTTTGTACAAAATAATTGACCTCTAAAATATTTAGTTCCAGTTAAATTCTTTCTTGCATCAATCAAATTAGTTATTACAAAAAAGGTGCACCATGAGTAGCCCTTTATTAGGTTTGCAAAAAAAAATAGTGATCATTGCCTGAATTTGAGACAACTGAGAAAAAGTCAATGTTAGTTGTCATACTTGATAGTTACATTGTACTTTCTGCTTTAAAATTGGAAGTTTAGTTTATGTAGCTACTTCTATTGCAGATCTCCCATTGTATTTATGGATTGCCCTAAAAAGAGGGAAGGTTTCAATAGTTTCATTGCACATATCACCTTGATCATTTCAGACCGGTGTGTTGTTTTACTCAATAGACATTCACGAGCACACAAGAAAAGTTCTTTAGACTCTGTTTATCTTCTGATGCTATATGAATTTGAACAACGAGGAATTCTCACCATTAATAAATCATGATGACTTATCGTTACTAAGAACTGCACATGTATGGAAAGTAGTATATATGTGTTAGGTAATGAATACAATATATAGGGGGGGTGAATGTATTTTTTACAATTTTAAAGGCTTTTTGATTTTCTTTACCTTGCTGATCAAAGCACACAATATTATGGTAACTCAAATAAAGACAATGCACACAATATTTCAAAACTCACTTAATTTTTATAAAAATCAAGCTAGTGTTTTGCTACAAATTCTGGGTTCTTTGTAAGAACTCAGCTTTTTTCTTAAGAGAGTTACAAGAAAAACTAGATCTGTTTGATACAATTAAAAGCAAAGGACAAGTGTTTACTTTATAGATTAGTAAAATACTGGGTTACACGACATGCAAAGAAATGTACTAAACCCTACTTTAAGTTATCTCTAAAGCGTTCTATTTTTGGCCTCGCAAATCTCTGGATATCCTGTTAAATTGTGAAACTCTTTTTTCAGATAATCTTGGCCTTGATCTTGGACTCTTCAAGCTGCTTTTGTAGACTTTTCTGCATTCTGTACTTGAACTTCATTCGAGAGTTCCAGTTTGTTGTATAGAGAACTGACATCTTGAAAAGTATAATAGATTATCGAGATCTCTTAGTTCTCTATATGTGTTTTTGGATTGTCAAGGTCTCTTGAATCGTCATCAGTCAACCTTGATTTTCGAGGTCTCCAAATTTCTACATATAGAATTGACTTGTCGATATCTCTGAGATCTCTATATGAATTTTGACTTGTAGATATCTCTGAGATCTCTAGTGATACTTTGACTTGTCGATATCTCCAATCTTCATATTTCGGTTAGATATATTTGATAATATCATGGTTAATATGATTTATGTTTAGTTTTTAGATCTTACTTAAACAGAGTTCCCATACTGAGACCATCTGAATATCCCATATGGAAGGTGAGGATGACCATGTTCCTGGAAACAACAGATCAAGAATATCTTGATAGAATCAAGGAAGGGCCTCACAAACCAACCAAGCTCGCTGTTGTAGTTGCAGGTGAAGCAGCAAAGACCGTACCAAAGGAGAAGAGTGATTATACTGCTGAAGATATCGCATCAATTGCTAAGGATACAAAGGTATGACACTTACTGCATAGTGCCATTGATAATGTAATGTCAAACAGGGTAATTAACTGTAAGACTGCTAAGGAGATATGGGATGCTCTGGAAACAAGGTGTCAGGAAACTGATACAATTAAGAAGAACAGGAAGACAATACTCACTCAAGAGTTTGAACACTTTGACTCAAAGGTAAATGAGACATTGACTGATTTATATGATAGATTTGTCAAACTCTTGAATGATTTGTCATTGGTTGATAAGGAGTATGATCTTGAAGATTCAAACCATAAATTCCTGTTAGCTCTTCCTGAATGCTGGGATTTGAAGGCAACAACAATAAGAGACAACTACAATCTTGATGAAACAACTCTTGATGAAATTTATGGAATGCTCAAGACTCATGAACTTGAGATGAAACAAAGAAGTAAGAGGAAATGAGGAAAGTCAAGGATAGTTGCTCTTAAGGCTGAAGAAGAATCCCCCAAGGCAGCTACCTCAAGGAAAGACAAGGGTAAAGCTCTTTTCACAAAGTCTGATAGTGAGTCATCAAGTTATGAAAGTGATGATGACTCAGATTCTGAAAGCTTGCCTGAGACTGATGCTGATGAGGAGATGATGAAGTTATGTGCTCTTATGGTGAAAGTTATCACAAAGATTGCATACAGGAAGTTCAGGAAGGGAAAGAAGTTTTCCAGGAAAGGCACAAGTTCTGATAAGAAGAATTTCAGAAGATTTGAGGGCAGAGGACAAAAGTCTGATAGAGGAGATTATACCAATGTCAAATGCTATAACCGTGGTGAGAAAGGCCTCATATCTCCTGATTGCAAGAAAGTGAAGGGTGACAAAGGCAAGGCTCTTGTCACAAAGAAGAAAAGCTGGACAGACACCTCAGACTCTGAAAGTGAGGAGAACTATGCTTTGATGGCAAATGCTGATAAAGAAAGTGCGGAGAGCAGTTCTGAAGCTGCTGAAACAAAGGTACCTCAGACTACTTATGCTTTTCTTACTGATGATATTAATGAGTTGAGAAGATATCTTAAAACCATGTTTGTTAGTTATAGAGATTAAACTTTAACATGTGAAAGATTAACTTCTGAAAATCTTGCTTTTAAGAAAAAAAATGATTTCTTAGAAAAAGAGTTAGTTATGTTCCATCAAACTCAGAAGGATAGAGATGATGCTTTTTATGATAGGGATGAAGTGCTAAAAATGAATGAATCTCTAAAAACTGAGTTAGTAAAGGAAAAAGAGATTATCAGGACTTAGACTAACTCTGGCAGAACAACTCAAAATTTGCTAAGTAGTGAAAATTGGAAAGAGGGCTTAGGTTATAGAGAGGATAAGAATGATAAAGGAACTATAGAAATTAAGCCTATTGTTGTTAAGCAAAAACCAAAGTTAAAACCTGTTAAGTTTGTAACTGTAAAGTCTGATAATGAGCAATCGGAAGTTAAAGAGGGATTAACTTCTGACAAACTAAAACAGGAAAAGACAGCTGAAGTAAACATAGGCTTAATGATAAAGAAGCAGCTTAAGCATAAGCTTAAATATTTTAAGAATGCAAACAAGGTAATATCACCTAGGAAAAATAGGAATGGAAAGGAAGGTGTGAATAAAAGCAATGATTATAAGCCTATTCCTGATGCTCCTAGGAAAACATGTCATAACTGTGGAAGTTCTAACCATCTGGCTTCTTTTTGCAGGAAGAATAAGAATATAAACTCTTTACCTTCAAAGTCAGGGGTTAAGAGTCAGTCTGTTAGATATAAGCCATAATATCCTTGTTTGCATTGTGGTAGTTTATGGCATTCCATTTATACTTGTAAGGAATATCATAGTTTGTACTATGATTATTATCAAATAAAACCTTCTTTAAAGAAAGTTTCCATTGTTCCTTCTAGTGTAAATTCTGATTCAAAGTCTGATACTGTAAATTCTGATAAGAAAAATGTTAACATAAACTCTGATGCTAAATTCGCTGCAAAAGTTAACAAACTTGATAAGGCCAAAAGATCCAAGCAAGTCTGGGTCCTTAAAACTAATCATTAGTGGTCTTTGTGATTGCAGGGTAACATGAAAAATATCCTAGTCCTGGACAGTGGATGTTCAGGACATATGACTGGAAATAAAGCCCTGCTATCAGACTTTGTGGAGAAAGTTGGCCCAAGTGTTTCTTATGGAGATGACAACATTGGAAAAACATTGGGATATGGAAATATCAATCTTGGGAATGTCATCATTAATGAAGTAGCTCTGGTCTCAGGACTTAAACACAATCTGCTGAGTATAAGTCAAATCTGTGACAGAGGTTATCATGTTGATTTCTTTGAAGAACACTGTGAAGTTGTGAGTAAATGTAAAAGCAAAGTTGTTCTGAAAGGATACAGGCCTGGTAACATTTATGAAGCTAAGCTTTCAACAAGTACTGATGGTTCTGCAATCTGTCTGATGAGTAGAGCATCAATTGAAGAAAGCTGAAATTGGCACAAGAAACTTTCTCATTTAAATTTCAACAATATAAATGAACTAGTCAAGAAAGATCTTGTGAGAGGACTGCCAAAATCAGTATTTGCTCCTGATGGTCTTTGTGATTCTTGTCAGAAGGCCAAACAAAGAAACTCTTCATTCAAGAGCAAGACTGAATCATCAACTCTTGAGCCTTATCATCTACTACATGTTGATTTATTTGGTCCAGTGAATGTCATGTCTATTGCAAAGAAGAAATATGCGTTGGTCATAGTGGATGAGTTCACCAGATACACATGGGTGTATTTCTTGCACACAAAAAGTGAAACTGCATCTATCTTGATTGATCATGTCAAACATCTGGATAAATTGGTCAAAGATTCTGTGAAAAACATAAGGAGTGATAATGGCACTGAGTTCAAGAATTTGATAATGGAAGAGTTCTGCAAAAACCATGGAATTAAGCTGGAATTTTCTGCTCCTGGAACTCCACAGCAAAATGGAGTTGTTGAAAGGAAGAATAGAACTCTCATTGAAGCTGCACGTACAATGCTTGAAGAAGCAAAGCTTCCAACCTATTTCTGGGCTGAAGCTGTGCAGACTGCTTGTTTTACTCAAAATGCAACACTCATTAAAAAGCAAGGAAAAACACCATATGAGATGGTGAAGAAAAAGAAGCCAAATCTGAAGTACTTTCATGTATTTGGATGCAAGTGTTTTGTTCTTAAGACTCATCCTGAACAGCTATCCAAATTTGATCTAAAAGCTGATGAAGGAATTTTTGTTGGATATCCAATTTCCACAAAAGCCTTCAGAGTCTATAATTTGAGAACAAGAGTGGTCATGGAATCTATCAATATCTCCTTTGATGACAAGAAGATTACTGAACTTGAAGATTTTATTGATCATGATCAGCTGAGATTTGAAAATGAAGACTCAAATTCTGATACTGAAAATCCTGACAATCTAAGTCCTGATAATGCCAACTCTGATGGATTAGACTCTGATGTTATTGAAACTGTGGTGACTACGTCAAAGAAATATGTACCTATGCAGGGGGAGGATACTCAAGATCTTACCACATCTCAAGAAGCATCAGAACATACATATGGCTCTTCAAGTTCTGATTCGTCAAGTTCTGATAAGCCAAGTTCTGATAGTTCTGAAAATCTAAATTCTGAAGAATCCAACTAAAAGAGCATAGTTTCAGGGGGAGCATCAGAAAATGAAGTTGAAGACAACATGGATCATGGGGGAGCATCCAGTTCTAGAGAAAACCTTCCATCTGCAAGGAAGTGGACTAAATTACATACACCTAATTTGATAATTGGAAATCCTGATGTAGGTGTCAAAACTAGAACAGACTTTGTAAGAAGTTTGCCAAACTGATGCAGTCAAGGTATCAGATGAGTATGATGGGGGAACTTAGCTATTTTCTGGGCCTTCAAGTCAAGCAGAATGAAAAAGGCACTTTTATTTGTCAAACTAACTACACCAGAAACTTGCTGAAGAAATTCGGAATGCAAGATTGTTTAAGTGCATCCACTCCCATGGCTACTGTAACAAAACTGGATAAGGATACTGGTAAATCAGTAGATATTACTGATTACAGAGGTAATCCAGTTCAACACTCTATGACAAAGCACATCAGCATCAGGTACCACTTCATCAGGGAACATGTGGATGAAGGTACAGTGGAATTGCACTTTGTTCCAACAAATCAACAACTAGCAGATATCTTCACAAAAGCATTGTGTGAAGCTACTTTTACAAGATTGGTAAATGAACTTGGAATGGTTTCAGGTTATTTCTCTAAATCTGCTTAGTTTTGTTCTGATGCATCAGACTTTATGATCAGTATTTACAGAATTTACTCTCCTTGTGTATTCTGTGCTTAATTGAAAAATGTGCTTAAGTACTGACTGTTGTCTGATATATGTTTCTAAACTCTAAAAGTGATATGTCTGTTTGTGTAACTATTCAATCCTATGAGGATAATTGTGCTAGATGCTGACCTAGTAGTCTTCCATAAACAAGGGATCCCATGTAAAAAGTAATTATTTCTATGGAAATCTATTGACACAAGCAAATTCTGATAATTAAGCTTAGCTGAGTTTACTTTGCCTATCTTATTCCTAAGTCACAAACTAGAATATTGCTTCTCATCTGTTAAGTTCTGATGCTAGTAAATCTGTTGAATGTACTAAGTGCTGATAAACCTCACTTATCAAAAGAAAAAGCAAAAGAATCAAGGATTAAAATTCAGGTACTCCTTTGAGATCTAGAGTACAAATGTGGAAGGAACGACCCAAGTGCATTGCTGGTATTAAGTAAATATGCATCAGAAAAGCAAAATATTTTCTTGGTGACTTTTCACACTCTATGATTACTGGAGAAATACTCTGATAATAGCATAAATTCTGATAAGCAGTCGTGACTCACTGACACTGAGAAGCCACTGTAAACTGGAATTTAAAAAGATGCATAAAATTAGCACAAAATTGTTGAGGTGGACTCAGGCATGAATTCATTGAATAGAAGGTTTCAGAATAATGACAGGTTTTTAGTAAAATTTTAGTTATGCCTTATTTCTAAGATGTACTGAAGTGAATTAGACTTTACTCCTTGTCTGATATTTACCTTAATGCACACACTAAACACTCCATATGAATGATGAAAATCACTGTGGTGATCTATGTTGTTTTAGATGAACAGTCATTGTGTCACATTGCATAAATTCTGAGGATAAGTTCTGATTGCATGTTCTGATGATTAAGTTCTGAAGAATATAAATCAGAATTTGTGTGAGGACTTACTAAGATAGGCATTCATTTTTCGAGTTAAGAAATTATGTTCTGATGACTGTTAAGTTCTTATATAAGTCTAAGTTCTGATATTAAAGTCTGAATCTTTACCTGACTTATTTGTGGATAAAATTTGAAAACAGTCTCAGTTTAAACCAGAATATGTTGAAGTGGAAGATTAACAATCACTATATTTAGGGATAGTGGTACTCGTACATGAACAATCAACTTTTACTTGTTTCTTGTGCGCATTAAACCATGTTTTCCCTTTCCAATGAATGTTTTTCTTTTCCCAAGTCTGGGGAGACGAGGTAGAATTAATTCTACATGTCAGCATTAAATTTCTTTGCGTCTCCTGGCATTTTCTTTCCTATATAAGCAACAACTTCACATCAGCCTTCCCATCAAATCTTTTATCACAAACTCACCTTCATAATCTTTATATCAAAAACAACATGGTCAATTACAATATGTTTTTGAACTACGAAACATTCAACTTGGAGTTGAGCTGTGCCGATTGGCAACAGGAATGGCACGTCACTGCCATTCCTGATGAGATATGGGACTCAGTTCCCCAGGAGGTACTCACCCACCTCCTGTTCTTTTACATGGACTACCATCGCCATCTAGAGCGATTGGAGGAGGAAAGGCTGGAAGCTCTCCGCCAGCAAGAGCGAATCATTCGACTCGCTATTCTGTTTGTCGAGAGTAGGAAGAAGAAATGATTTATTTTCTTCTTCCTGTTTTTCTTCATCATCAGCCCTGCCCTGCTTCTTGAGCTAGGACAAAGGCTGTTGACGTTAGGTTTAGCAACTTAGGGCAATCTTGTAAAAAGTTCTGATTTAATTTAAATTTCATGAATGTATTCTCTTGATATATTAATGAAATTTGTTTTTATTTCAAGATCTTGTCTCTGAGATATTTTATAATGCATTGATAAATCTTGATACATATTCATATTCTGATGACCATATAAATTCTGTTTTAACTTAAGTTCTGATTTTACTTTATCAATACTTGCTCATCTGATTTATTATGGTCATTTTCACTCGAATTGTTTTCAGAATACTGATGTTGCAGTGAAAAATAATTAAATAAGTGGGAACAGTTTCAAGTTTGAATTAAAACTGATTCACCTTGATTAATGGAATAACTGAGTAAGTGGAACGGTTTTTCCTTGAAAAACTGCAAGTGGTTAAGTAATGATTACTGTTTTCTCGTGCCCATTAACTATTCATTTTTACTGCATGTCTGACAGGTGTCCAACGGTTACATTTTTTTTTCAAAAGTATAAGTAAGACAAAGAGATGATTTTTTAATCTTTTATTTCCTTTCATACTTTTTCTCTCTATTTGCTTTTACTCTCTTTCTTCTTCTAACGTTGGTTTTTCGTATAGACATTCTATCAAACACCTAACAGGCACTTATAAATCTCGGTTAATTTCATGGCACCTAAGGATTTAATCATTGATGGAGCTAAATTTGTTCCAAACAACTATGCTGCAATTCTTGATAATGCTGAAGCTCCGTCTGAATTGCATTTTGTGCAAGATCTTTTTGCACACAGTGAAATCGGGTATGCATTGACCCAACCTTCAGTCTTCTCAAGCTAACAAGTTCTGACACTTTGGAGGATTTGAAATTTTGATAATGGTGGTCAAAATGGTACTCCTAGTATTGTTTTCGAAGTGGGTGATTCTCCATATGTAGTCACTCCTGGTACAATACGCAAGGCTCTACATCTACCAGAAGGATGTACTTTTTCAATTCCAGAGGAATCAGCTCTTCAGGAATTAATGGCCAGTTTGGGGTATGAACAGAGTTTGGCAAAGCTTGGGCAGTTGAAACGGGCTCATATCAGAAAGGAATGGAGCTTCTTCTTCGACTGCACCACTAAAGCTTTTGGGAACAAGTGTTCAAATTTTGATGCCATCCCCATAATGAGTCAGCACATCGGGTATGCCATTATAAACCAAACTCATTTTGATTTTGCAACTGCTATAATAGGTTTTATTGGGGATAGGATGACAGAGGATAGGAATGTTGTCTACTTTGCTAGATTCTATCAACTTATATATACTTTTGTACTGATGAACCTCGACTAACCAATACCTTAACTCCACCTTTCAAAGTTGCAAAACGTTACTTTAATGACCTGGTAAATGCTGACACTAAGAAACAAGTGATTATACCTTTACAGATTCCTCAGTCTGTAAAACAGATCTTAGTAAATGCTGATCCTGGTTCCTATAGATCTGTTTATCCTGATGTTCAACCAACAACCACCTCCCAAACACCACAACAACCATCAGAACATACCACTCATACTACTCAACCAACCCTCAGGCAATATATCAAATCATATCTCTCCACTTCACAGACAGTTCAACCCTCATCTTCAGCACCTACTGTGAAGCCTTCATCTTCCAAGCCTAAAAGGACAAAGACTATTCCTCAAACACCTCAAAAGAGAAGGAGGATTGCTTTGAGAGATGAGTCAGACAGTGAGGAACATGTTTCTACATCAGAACCTATTGTCAAAGAAGCTGAGAAAGTTTCTTCTCAGAAGGATTCTGGAATTGGGGGATCTAAGCTTCTCAAAAGGCTTAGAAAAATGACTGTTGCTGAAACTCTCAAGGAATCTATATCTTCAAAAAGATACAAGAAATACAGGGCAAAAAGGCCAGTTTTAAATGATGAAGAAGCAACAGCTAAGGAAGGAGATCAGGAATCTTTGATCTCACAAGAAAAGGAATCTGCTAAAGTCACTACTTCTCCATCAACTCCATCTCAGGAAGCTGTTACTGAAAAGGCCAACACACCATCTGTGTCTCCTGTTCAAAAGTCTGTATCTCCTGTTAATATAGGCACAAGTTCTGATATAACTATCTAGACCTTGGTTGTGCCTGAAGTCCTTTGCTTAGAAGCTCCAACAACAACTAATCCATCAACAACACCTGTTTCTGATGCTGCTCAAACTCCAGAATTATCTACTACACCTTCTCTGCATCTAGATGCTGATGATCAGAATATAGGTGAGCATTAGGATATGGCTGTTGATTAGAACTTTGAACCAGATCAGCAATTAGAGGATGGTGAAGCCTCCATTGCTACTCACACTGTTGTTTTATCAGAAGATACTGATTCTGTAAGTTCTGATGCTGCAAAAGTTGGAGATACTGGTGATGCTGCTCTAAATGCAGATGCTGATGAAGTAGGTTCTTCAGGACATGCCCCTCAACAAATTGTTCTTAAATTTGAACTTGTTAAGAAGTTTGTTACCAGAGAAGCAGCAGTGCCTTGGAATGAAACTCCTTCAGGACAGGAGTGGACTAAGGAATGGAACTCAGTTTCCTGTGTTCCATCTGCAAAGCATCTGGCTGAGCATTTGACAAAAGCTGATGAAATGTTAAATTCTGATGATTTCAAAACCCAGCTTAGAGTCACTGCATTGAGTACTAAACATCTACAAGGTCTCCATTCAACTACTCATGCAGAGCTACACAAGATTCAGGAAGAATTCATCAAACAGGACCAAATTCAGAAAATTGACAAGAGAAAGTTCTTCCAACCTACCTTTGACAGGATTGCTTATATTGAGAAGACTCAAGAGAAACAACAAGCTCATATTGATGACATTCTGCAAAATCAAGCTTCTCAGCAATCTCAACTTACTGAAATCCAAACCAAAGTGGAATTGCTTGTCTCTCTTCTACTACCTGCTGATGCCAAAAAGGGGGAGAAAGTACTTAAGTCCAAATGCAAGACTGACAAGACACTGAAAGGGAAGGATGATGAAAAGGATGATCAAGGAAACTCTGGAATGGGTAGAGGTCATAGTCAAGGTAGAGGTTTCTCATCAAGAAAAGCTGAAATCACAAGTCACAGGACAAGTTCTGATACTGGAAAAAGAATTAGTTCTGCTACTGGTAAAAGGATAAGTTCTGATGAACTTTTAGATCTTGATGAAGAAATGTCAAGACAGTTATTTCTTCAGGAAAATCCAGGAATGGACTTGGAGAGTTTAATGGGAGAAGAAGCCAGACTTAAATCAGAAAAAGTCACATCTAAATCTGAAGCTTCTGGTAAAAAGACACTTCCAAAACTCAAAGGCATTGTGATAAAAGAAAGGACAAATAATGAAGCAATATTGGTTAAATCACAACCACAGATAGATCCAAGATCCAAGGGTAAAGAAAAGGTTGGTGAACCTATCAAGGTTTATGTGCCTCCTGAGAATGAAGAAATCACTGATGAAAAAGATGATCTTGCTCTGACTTCAATAAAAGTTCTTAAAACAACATCTGACATGGCTCAAGTTGTTCAGAGTCAAGAGATAGTAAGTTCTGATATTCCAAAGAAGTAAGTAACCTCTGACATAGCTCAAGTTAACTTGATATCAGAAGATAGACCAAAGACACTCCTACCGGGATTTACTAAAGCAAAACAGACTCAACCTTTGAAGACTGCTGCAAGTGGTTTTGAAGCAAGAGTAGTTATTGGAAAGGAAGCAAGAGATAAAACTGGATTGGGAAGTGCTGATGAAAGAAGAATACAGAACACTACCAATGATCCAACTTCCTTGAGTGAACCAGGTATTGAAGCAACTCCTGAGAGATTGAATCAACTGGAATCTGTACAAATGGTTTACCATACCTACTTGAAAGAACACATCTTGTTGTACTTCATGACAGATGGTAGGGTTTATCATATAAGGCAAAATGCCATTCCATTAAAGTATTTTAAAGAATTGGAGCATGTACTATTCTTACTTCAAGTGGATGACAAATTGACAGGAAGTGCTGCAAACTATTTGAAGGATCAGATTCAGAGACAGAAAAGGCTTTATTCTGTTAAGTCTGACAGCACATATGTTCCAAAGTACAGAGATCACAAGGGTGATATAGTTGAAATGAAGCCCAATACTGCTAAGATTATAACTACCTTTCTGGGTTACAGGGCTGTGGAATTCAATCTTGAGTCTGATAAAGCTTATTTGATCAGACTGGATCAGGAAATAAGAAAAGCAAAGATTAATGATCTCAGGGCTGTAATCTTTCAAATTGGTGAAGATAATGCAGAGCTTAAAGATGCTAAAAGGAGGATGATTAATGAACTTAGATATGCTGAGAGATGTTTGTTGAAGAACTATCTCAGAACAACTCCTGACATCAGAGAGATTAGAAGATGAAGCCAAGTCAAGATCTACAACTGATTAAATTCTGATATTTGTACAGACTGAAGCTGTTATCAGAAGTTAAATATTGGTAAAGCTTTAAGGACTGTAAGTTGTAGTTATCTAGTCTAATTATCATGCATTTGTACTTAATGTTTTTGACATCATCAAATATCTGTTAAACTTGTATATTATGCTAATTTACAAGTTGGGGGAGATTGTTAGATATATTTGATAATGTCATGGTTAATATGATTTATGTTTAGTTTTCAGATCTTACTTTAACAGGATAAATCAGTACTTACTGGAAGTCAGGACTTAAGGATATCAGTACTTATATTATCAGGAGATAATCATCAGAAGATGGATATCAGAACTTAAGTGCTGAAGGATGTTCAGATAAGGACAGTAGCTGATTAAAGGAAAGAAGATCGAGATAAACATAAGAAGAGATATGCATGAAGAAGGAATTCTATGAAGAATAGAATACTTAGAAGAAAAGATATCTGATTGATATATTTTAGGAAGCAGAATTATATTCCATATCAATTAGCGATTATCTTGTAACTGTGTAGTATATAAACACAGACATAGGGTTTACAATATAAGTGTTATCATATTCGAGAAGATTATTCATTGTAACCCTAGCAGCTCTCGTGATATTTGTTCATCACTGAGAGGTAACAGTTCCATACTGTAACAGAGTTTATTGTTTCAATAAAGTTTGTTTTCTGTTACTTGAGATATTAAAGTTCAATTTGATTGTACTTTATACTGTATTCACCCCCTCTACAGTGTGTGTGACCTAACATTTTCCTTTTGGCTTGTCGATATCTCTGAATTCTCTAGTGCAGAAATGACTTGTCGATATCTCAGAGATCTCTATATAAATTTCGACTTGTCGATATCTCCGAGATCTCTAATAAAACTTTGACTTATCGATATCTCCACATTTTCATTTGGCTTATCGATATCTCTAAGACTTCTCTATTAGCTATCTTAGACTTCTCAATATGTCATTGTAGAGTTCTCGAATGACTTCTCTATATAACTTGATCTGTGACTTGTAGAATATTTTTCTTAAAATAGATTTATTCAACTCCAAGGTTCTTCACAATTTTTTTGAGGCATGATCTTCTTGATCTTCTTCCAGAGTTTTTGCTTAGGCTTGAGACTATTTTTACATACTCAATTAATATGATACAAAATACAAATTTAGATTATCAAACAACTAGTATTTAGGATTGTCAGTTTGGCTTAGTCTTGTTATGATACAGACATGTCTTATACAACAATCTCCCCCAATTACTGAGAAGGTTGCTTATCACAAATTCATGCCTGATAAAAAAACTAACCCCAACTTATAGATAAATACATACATATTGACAGATTTAATACATCCTTTATACACCAATAAATTTCATGAATACAACAATTATGTTCATCAAATAAATTTCTCATAGCCCGTTTATTTTCTAATGAAGTCCTTTAGATATGCAAGAACTTGCAATTTCTCTATGATTTGAGTTACTCTAAGAGCTTTCTCAAGCTTGAGCCAATCATCCAATCAATAGTCATTCAAATAATCTATTCTAAATTTTGGAAATATGCCAATTCTTATGTTTCGAAAATTTCCATCTTTCGATACTCTGCTCATTCCTTTTGCCTTTAGTTCCTCTAATCTTTGCTCAAACATTTCTATTTATTTAGCATATTCCCTTTCTCTCTCCTCTCTTGAAGCCTTATCTCTTTCTCTTCTATCTTCTCTTACTATCAACCATACACACAATACAGACCTCCAGGCCATTGCACTTGTATCCTTCTCCTTCACTAAGCTGATCAACCTTTTGATTTTTGTGGATGTACAAGTGTCCATCCATTCTCTGCCAAGTAGAGTGTAGGTGCCATCATGATAATAGATTATGACTTTTTTAGTGATACAATATATACTTTAACTATTTTTTTAGATAATTGGTGAAAGTAGTCTTCATCTGAGATGCACCAATTAAGTGGTATAAAGTTAGCTTGATCAAAACAGTTCCAGATGGCCCTCTTTTTAAGTTGCATCTTCTTTGGTTTTCTTCCATCAGATTTGTAATGAGTTTTGACTGGTAGCTTAAATGAAGGTAGGCTTGAGATTTTCTTTAGGTTGGTTTGGATGAAGGTGATTGGTGTTTTCAGTATGGTGTTTGAAGTAAGTTTGTATAGAAAATTTGTTTTTGAGGTTGAAGGTGGTAAGGTGTTTGAGTTTGTAGGTTTAATGGTTTAAGCAAATATGATTTTGATTTTCTGGACATCTTTCTTGGTACCTGAAGCATCATTCTTCTTCTTTCTTCTATTTTCATCACTCATCTTCTTCTCATCTCTCTTCTTCTCATCTACTTTACTACCAGTTGATCTTGAATAATGACTTAGATTTGAGTCAGAAGGTTTTTGCTTATCATACTTTAGCTCATCATCATCCTTGTCATCTTTTAGGTTGAATTGTATATTTGGCAACATGGTATCAGCATTTTCAAGGCATATTTCAACAATTTTGAACATCTCTTCATCTTCAGTTTTCTTGTTCTTTTTGCATTTCACAGCTTGATACGCTGCAGCCGTGGCCGCTATGAACTTCGCTTCACAGGATGACAATGCAACACACTGCTGTTTTTGAGAAACCCAAGTGATCAGACACTCGTTCAGATAAAATACCATTCCCCTAGTTGATTTTTTGTCCTCAATGTGTCCAACAAGGTCACTATCATAGTAGCCCATTAAAATACTTTTTTTGGCATCCTTTTTATAACAAAACCATAATCCAACGTACCCTTTATGTACCTTAAAAATTTCTTGGCTAAATTCATATGCACTAGTCGGTCTCTCCATGTAACGACTCACTATGCCCACTAAAAAAGTGAAATCTGGCCTGGTATATACTAGGTACCACAGTCCTCCCATGATAATCCTAAACACTGTTGCATCGACAATTCTTCCACCCTCATCGTTTGTCAATCTTTTTTTGAATCCATTGGAAACTTGTAAGGATTTCATTTAGACATGCCAGCTTTTTTTAGTACTCTTTTGGCGTAGCCTGATTGTTTCAGCTCCACAAAACCATCACCTTGATTTACTTCCATTCCGAAATAATAACTTAACTTTCCCATGTCACTCATTTCAAAATTGTTTCTCATCTGCTCCTTAAAGGCACGAATAAGAGACAAATAAGTCCTCGTAATCAGTAAATCATCTACGTATACACTAATTATTATTGATTATTTTCCCTCCCATTTTACACAAACGGCGTGTTCATAAGGACATCTCGCGAACCCAAGACTTTCAATACACTTTTTAAACTTTCAGTACCAAGCTCGTGTAGCTTGTCTAAGACCATACAATGCTTTGAGCAGCCTATACACTCGCTTTTCTTCACCCTTCTTCACAAACCTCTCCGGCTGTGTAATATATACTTCCTCACCAATTTCCCCATTCAAGAAAGCCGTCTGGATGTCAAGATGATGCACTTCCCAAGAATTCTTTGCAACCAAAGCTAGAAGCAAACAGACTATTTCTAAGCATGTAACCAGTGCAAAAATATCGTAATAATGAACTCCCTTTTCTTGCACATATCCTTGCACAACTAACCTCGCCTTATTCTTAATAATGTTCCCGTTTGCATCCTTTTTCAACCTGAATATCCACTTCAATCTGATTTCTTTCTTTCCAGGTGGTAAGTCAGTGAGTTCCCAAGTCTCGTTTTTATTAATTGAATCCATTTCATTTTTCATAGTTGTTCTCTAGGCCTTTTCTTTTACATCATGCACATATCAACTTAGTTCATCAATTCCCATAAAGAGAAGCTCGTCCTCAATTTCAATTTCTTCTGTGTCTTGATAAATAGCTTCAAGAGTCCTGAATTTTTTGGGAGTAGTACTGCCGTCGTACGAATCACTGTCAATATTGTAGTTTGAATTCTGCGACTGAGGAGTTCTGACTTCTGTTTCCTATTCATCTGTAGCACCAGAATTCTCATGCCTGGGGCTTTCGGCGTCGACATAATCACCTGTTGGTACTTGGGGCACATCAAATAAATAGCCATGACTATTTTCAGACTCCTGAATATCATTCCAGTCCCAAGCTCTTTCTTATTCGAATACCACATCACGGCTGACATATAACTTCTTTTCCATAGGATCAAATAGGCGATAAGCTTCAGTTCTGGGTTATTTCCCAAGATTTACCACCATTAAGATTCTGTTATCGAGTTTCTTTACCTTGTCACTAGGAACCTTCATATGAACGACACATCCAAAAACTCTGATATTTTGGATGTCCGGTTTACGCCCCTTCAAAACTTTATGAGGTGTTTGCCCAGACAAAGCTCCAGTGGGCAGCCTATTTAGAACGTAAACAGCATGCCTTATTACCTCAGCCCACATCACATATGGCATCTTCATTTGCTTCAAAAAGCTCCTCCTCATCTCTACTATGGTGTAATTTCTCCTTTCAACTACGCTATTCTGTTGAGGCGTATATGGTGCCGTAAAATGTCTGTCAATGCCCTGATTCTCATAGTACGAGATGAACTCTTTTAACATGAATTCCCCTCCCCTATCAGTGCTAAACGTTCTAATTTTTTCTCTCTTTTCTTTCTCAATGTTTATTTAGAATTTCTTGAAAGCCTCAAAAGCATCACTTTTGTTTTGCAATATGTACACCCACATAAGTCAAGTGTAGTCATTAACTCGCAAAAACAATAACTATTCCCAGCCAATGTGGAGGGTGTGATAGGCACACACAAGTCTCCACGAATTAGTTCTAATGCACGAACAACTTTGAAATTTGACTGAGATGGGAAAGATTTTCTTACTTATTTAGCCATCAAGCATTCACTTCATACCTTCTTTGGTTGAACGACGTCATGCATTCCTTTTTCCATCTTGTTTTTCGATATTAACTTATGTCCTGAAAGTTTACATGTCGCAAACGCAAGTACCAAAGCCATGATACATCTTCAGATTTCTAAAATATACAAACATTGTCACACGTCTCAATATCAATCTTGTAAAGTCTGTTATTCGACCTCGATACCTTCATCAGTAACTTCTCATGATAGTCATACACTCGAAGCAAATTTCCACTAACTCAACGTTGTTACCACCTTCTGAAAGCAGATCCAAACTAATTATATTGTTACACAAAGTCGGTATGTAATAAACGTCCTGGAGAGTCCTTTCTTATGCATTTTTGCAGCTGAATTTTATTGAACCATTTCCTTCGATTTTGAGTGTTGACCCATTTTTGCACCTGAATTTTGACTTGTCTCCCGTCATGTGATTGTCGCGCCATTATCCAAGAATTAAGTGTTCGATTGTCCCACCACTTCTTGATTCACTGTCATCTCTGCTTTGTTCAGAACAACCTGGTTTTTTTCATTTCGTTCGAACTTTGCCTACAAAAGAGTCGGCTCATCGTCCTCAACTTTTACAATATTCACATGTTGTTTAAATTCTCTAGCTCAATGTGGTTTTCTACATTTAGCCGGGTAGTGCCCTAATATGCCGCAGTTGAAACACCTTACTTGACTTTTGTCTCGAGTTCCACATCCCTTTTGTCCTGAGGTTCCAGTTAAAATTCCTTTGTTCGACCTTTCCATCTATTTTTCACGTGTGAGCAGTAGTTTTTCTCCTTCGCAATCTCTTTTCCTCCACTCTTTCTCCGTTAACATCAACTGCACATTATTTGTGTTGACTAACCATTTCAGTCTTTCTTCATGATATTTCAGTGCCCCAATCACCTCCTCAATTGACATGGTGTCCAAGTTCCCAAATTTTTCTAGGGTAGAAATAATTTGAAGGAACTTTGGAGGTACAACACGCAAGAGTTTTTCATTACGTATGACTCTGCCACAGTTTCTCCAAGAGCTCGTATGTTCGATACAATGCCATTGATTTTCATGTGAAAATCTTCCAAATGATCTGTGTCCTTCATACTTAAATTATTGAATTCCGCTTTCAATGTTTGAACTTTCGCCTGCTTCACTTTATCTGCACATTGACTCATAGTTTTGATCGCCTCCCAGGCGTCTTTAGCTGTCAATTTCTCCGTAATTGACAACATGTAATCGTCAGGGATGTCTTGATAAATCATAGCCAAAGCAATCCTGTCCTTCTTTCTCTCAACAGCTTCCTTAGTATCGTTACTCTTGATAGCCTCCTACACTCCGTGAGTCTGCATAATTACTCGCTTTTTTATTGACCACACCGTATAGTTTCCCTTTGTCAGAATAACATAACTAAGGCCAACTGAACCTTTGAGTTTTTCCATCCCAGTCTTTGACAATCTCTCGATCTCTTACCTAAGCTTCGATACCAAATATAGTTATATAATTATAGATTATAGTAACTTGTATGATATGACACTGAATAAATAAGGCAAATGTTTTGTGTCAAAATGACTTAGTTCATTCCAAATATGAGTACAAAGATAAATAGAGTGCAAATATATAGGAAGTGCTAGCTAGAAAATAGGAAAATACACCAATGATATGCAAAACTAACTTCTACATAAACTCTACTACAAAATTTATTTATTCAACTCCTATAATTTCTGTACGACTAGCTGACCAAATCAATATAAATAAAAATAATGTTACCATGTTCGAAATTATTACCAACAAGCAAGGCAAGGGAGAACCCACTACATTCGATGGTCCGAGTCCCACCATACTCCCGGCTCTAACAAGTCTAGATAATTGATTATTTGTTATTATTCTTGCTTTGATGTCATTGTAATTCTGAAACTATTTCCCTTGGGTTGTGAAACTATTTATGTTGTACTTCACTATAATCCGGGTTGTTCTCTTGTCTTCAACTCAGAATAAAACCTTGACCTCGATTGACAAAGACAAAAAAAAGAGGGCCTACCTGATTTTATTTGTGTTAATTATATGTTGCTCTCTTAAAAATCCACTTTTTGTTATTTGCCTAATTGTTTTTTTATAATTGTTTGCCTTCAAAAGATTCTCTTAGTGGTATTTGCTTTTATTGTTTTCCCTGACCAGGTAGGCATCAAGGTCCGAACTAGTTTGTAATTTGCTTTATAAAAGGGGATGTTTTTTTCTTTGAAATTGTGCCTAGTCGGACTAGATAATCAACCAAGGACTAGATAAGGACTAGTTACAACCTAGAAAACATATTAAGACCAATTCCAATGCCAACTGGAAAACTTTATGGAAGAGGCAAGGGAGAGCCCACTCCATTCGATGGTCCAAGTCACACCTTCCTCTTGGACCTAAGAAATTAAGAAATTCAGATAATTGATTGTTTTCTATAATTCTTTCTTTGAGACCATGCCCTTGTAATTCTGAATCTATTTCTCTTCTGTCGTCAAACTATTTGTGTTGTACTTTTGTGAGATCCCGGTTTTTCTCTTACCTTGACTCAAAAGAGAATCTTCACCTACTAAGACAAAAAAGAGGGTCTGGTCTTACTTGTTGGTTAATCTCAAACATGTTTATATTTGTTTGTCTTAGTTACAGCATGCATGATTAGATAGTTTCATTTGAATAAGTCATATAGGAGTTGCTACTTTCTAGGATCACGTAGACTCACAAAATAAATGGTCAGGTAGTTTAGTTCCACTAGGAGTTTGTTGGGAGCATGGCCTGGTTTGTAGGCATGTCTCTGTAGTGCTTTTCTTTTGTATAAGTATTTCTTTGCTTAATGAAAATCGTTGGTCTTTTGACAGGCAAACACTCTGAGTATTACTTCTACATTAAACAGTTTATATATATATGTATGTATCGTGTTTAAAAATAAGAATTGGTATCAGAGCGTAAGATCTTGGTGAATGTCAAAAACTCAAACGATGGATACGGGTAAATGCAAGAATGGATCGATTGGACTTTCTTATCCAATGTTGGCAAGGAATAATTACACCACCCGGGCAATAAAGATGAAAATATTTATGAAGGCTCAAGGTGTGTGGAATACAGTGTCACCGAGTAATGACAAGGCTGTCGTTGATGTCAGGAATGATAAGATCGCAATGGCCATGATGTTTCAGGGGCTCCCTGAGGATATGCTGTTGTCTGTGGCTCAAAATAAGACTGCCAAGGAGATTTGGGGGGCTATCAAGAACTTGTGTCAAGGGTGAGACAAAGTGAAGGCTGCACGTGTATAGACTCTGAAATCAGAGTTTGAAACAATATCAATGAAGGAAAACGAACAAGTGGACGATTTCTGCATGAGAATCAATGGTTTAGTCACAAACATTCGAACACTTGGTGAAGAGATGAGTGAGTCCTATGTTGTCAAGAAATTTTTGAGGTCTGTTCCTTCAAAGTTTCTGCAAATTACATCCACAATGGAGCAATTTGGTGATCTCGACAGCATGACTATGGAAGAAGCTGTGGGCTCACTCAAGGCACACGAAGAACGTCTAAGGGGTAAAAGTCACAACAGTGTGAGTCAGCTACTGTTGAAAAAAGAGGAATGGGAGAGACGAGAAGGAGGTGAAGAAAAGCTTCTGTTAACCAAGGAGGAGTGGATGAAACATACTAACACTGGAGGAACCTCGAATTACAGAGGAAGGGGACGTGACAAGAGCACTGTGAAGTGCTACAACTGCCACATATATGGTCACTATGCCTCTGAGTGTCGTAAGCCAAGAAGAAATTGAGATACAAAACATGAGGCCAACATGACAATGGTGAGTGATGATGAGCCCGCTCTGCTTCTAGCCAAACATGTTAAGGAGGAACCAGAACTGAAACTATTACTTGAGGAACATGTAGTGCCGTCACTGTTGCCAAAGGTTGGGGCAAAGATAGTGAATCAAACATTTGGTGCTTGGACAACGGAGCTAGTAATCACATGACAGGTTTCAAATCCAAATTCTCGAGTCTTGATGAAAGCTTTACTGGGGAGGTACGGTTTGGAGATGGCTCGACCGTGAGAATTGAAGGAAAGGGGACAATTATGCTACTATGCAAGAATGGCGAGGAAAGGGCATTAAATAAGGTATTTTACATTCCGAGTTTGCATAATAATATAATAAGCTTAGGTCAAATGTCTGAAAATGGTGATAAAGTGGTTATTAGAGGTGAAAATATTTGTGGATTTTTGATAAACAAGAGCGATTAGTGATGAAAATGAAGCGGTCACCAAATAGGCTATATAAAATAATTGTTGAAACTAGTAAGAATGTGTGCTTGATGTCTGTGAGTAATGAGGTTTCAAGTTTGTGGCATAAACGGTTGGGTCACTTAAATTATAATGCAATGGAATTGATGTGGAAGCACAAAATGGTACATGGCCTACCGAAGTTGCAAGCCTTAAAGGGAGTGTGTCAAGGGTGCATCATGTCCAAGCAAACGAGGAAACCAGTGCCAAGTAAAGCAAATTTTAATGCTTAGAATGTGTTGGAATTAATTCATGTCGACCTCTGTGGTCCTATTTCTCCAGACACCAACTCGGGCTACAGATATTTTTTCTTACTGGTAGATGACTATAGCCGATACATGTGGGTGTACTTTCTCAAAAGGAAGGATGAGGCATTGGGCGCATTCAAGAATTTTCAGGCTCAAGTCGAGAAGAAGTCAGACAAAAAGCTGAAGGTGTTGAGAACGGATCGAGGAGGAGAGTTTGTGTCAAAGGAGTTCAGGGACTTTTGTGCAACCACTGGGATCGAAAGACACTATACTACGCCCTACACTCCTCAGCAAAATGGAGTAGTAGAACGTAGAAATAGGACTTTGGTCGAGATGACAAGATGCAGCCTGAAAGAAATGCAAATGCCATCAAAAATGTGGGCAGAGGCTCTTAAAAATTCGGTGTATATCCTTAACAGGGTCCCTACAAGAGCATTGTCTGGGCAGACTCCATACGAAATTTGGAATGAAAAGAAGCCTGATATAGCGCATATCAGGACATTTGGATGCATGGCACACGCGAAAATTCTCAACAACAAGATTGAGAAGCTTGATGACCGCAGTATACCTGTTGTGAATCTTGAAAGAGAGCAAGGTACTAAAGGATATCGATTGTTTGATCCTAATAGAAAACGCATTTGTATAAGTCGGGATGTTGTGTTTGAGGAGACTAAAACATAGCCCTGGAATGAGCTGGAAGATTGTGATATTGGGCGAGTATAGTTCCCCATCCCAGAGTTAAATGACTATATAGAAATACTCGAAGTTGATGAAGAAAATGAGTATGAGGAAACAAATCAAGTCGAGATGAATACACCAGCATCTGAAACTTCAGTGTCAAAGCTTCGCAGAGATGACTATGACGACAGTGTGGAACCAAAGAAAAGCGGCCGTCTAAGTGACATATATAATAAAACCGAAGAGATTGTCATGGATGAGGAATTGTTTCTCATGGGGGTTGAAGAACTAGTGAACTACAAGCAAGCTGTAAATGATGAAAACTGGAAAAAGGCCATGAACAACGCAATGGAATCAATTGAGGAAAACGGAACATGGAAGCTCACAAGCTTTCCACCTGATCAGAAGGTCGTGGGTTTAAAGTGGATATTTAAGTTAAAAAAGGATGCAGCAGGAAACATTGTAAAGTATAAAGCACGACTGGTAGAAAAAGGCTACGTTCAGGAACATGGCGTGGATTTTGACGAAGTTTACGCCCCAGTAACTCGATTAGAGACGGTGAGACTACTACTGGCCTTAGCAGCGAAATCAAGTTGGCAGGTTCATCACCTTGACATGAAAACAACATTTTTAAATGGAAATATAAAAGAAAATGTTTTTGTTTCACAACCTGAGGGGTTTGAAGTGACTGGAGAGGAAAACAAGGTGTATAAACTTGTAAAAGCACTGTATGGCTTGAGACAGGCGCCTCGTGCGTGGTATAAAAAATTGAATGAATGTCTGATAAGTCTTGGTTTTATTAGATGTCCTTATGAACATGCTGTATATACAAGAAAGTCAGGAGAAGAGAACATGATGGTGGCTGTATATGACGATGATCTCCTAATCACGGGCTCAAAGGTCTCAATGATAGAAGAGTTCAAGAAAGAGATGAGTCAAAAGTTTAAGATGAGCGACATGGGTAAGTTGAATTACTACTTGGCAACAGAAGTTAAGCAGGGTGATGGAGTCATTGAACTTAAGCAAACCGATTATGCACGTAAGGTTCTAGAGAAGGCAGGGTTGAGCAAATGTAACCCCGCAAAATATCCCATGGATTTGAAGGCGCAGATTTGCAAGGATGAAGGGGGTGAGCCTGTTAATCCAACTCGATATAAAAGCATGATAGGGGGGCTTCGATACTTGGTAAATACACGTCCTTATATTGCTTACTCCAACACAACTTCACTTGAACGCCGTGAAACGGGCCATGAGGTATGTCAAAGGAACATTACAGTACGGGTTAGTGTACACCAGGAACAATTACAATAACATCTTGACGGGGTTTTCAGACAGCGACTTGGCTGGAAATTTGGACGACCGACGAAGCACTGGAGGTATGGTATTCTATCTCAATGAAAGTATAGTCACCTGGGTATCTCAAAAACAGAGATGCATTACATTGTCTTCATGTGAAGTAGAGTTTATGGCAGCAATATCTGCTGCCTGCCAGGGAATTTGGGTACGAAATGTCTTGATGAGAATTACAGGTGAAGAAATGGGACCAGTTATCCTGTGTGTCGACAATAAATCGGCCATTAACTTAGCCAAGAATCCTATGTTTCATGGAAGGAGTAAACATATTGATATAAGGTTTCACTTAATACGAGAATATGTTAAGCAAGGAGAAGTGGTGTTGAGGCACGTCAATAGCAGTGAACAAAGAGCAGACATTATGATCAACGCATTGGCGACATTCAAATTTGAAAAGATGAGAAATATGATGGGAGTAAAGGAGCTGTCAAAACATGTTTGAGCTTAAGGGGGTGTTTGTTGGTTAATCTCAAACATGTTTATATTTGTTTGTCTTAGTTACAGCATGCATGATTAGATAGTTTCATTTGAATAAGTCATATAGGAGTTGCTACTTTCTAGGATCACGTAGACTCACAAAATAAATGGTCAGGTAGTTTAGTTCCACTAGGAGTTTGTTGGGAGCATGGCCTGGTTTGTAGGCATGTCTCTGTAGTGCATTTCTTTTGTATAAGTATTGCTTTTCTTAATGAAAATCGCTGGTCTTTTGACAGGCAAACACTCTAAGTATTACTTCTACATTACACAGTTTATATATATATGTATGTATGGTGTTTAAAAACAAGATTACTTGTGTTGCTACCATTATGAAATAATAAAAAAGATAGTGAACAATTTAAAACTAGATTATGACAAGACTGGTATTTCTGAAAATGATTGCCTAGACTAATTAAATTGATAAAAACAAATTAGCATTCTACTTTATATATACATACTTATTGTGGAATAAAAATATATATCTTCATATGTAATATATCTAATACATTGCTATATTATCATATTAAAATTCAAACACTTAAATTTATTGGCCTCCTCTTTTATATTAAAATATTATTTCAAATGAAATTCGTTTTATTATAATTTAATATATATACATATTTGGAACCTACTTATGTGGATAGAGTAAAATATTAAAATATAAACAATAACATACATAACAATTATAAAAAATAATGTTTGTATATAGCATCCTATTTAAATTTTGTTGTATTTAAAACAATATTAGGTAATTATTATTTGTATATAAAATATTAGTACATGGGTACATTTCTATCCCTAATTAAGTCTCCATAAACCTTCGTGCTGATTGTACGGTCGGACTAAAACTGAAGTACAGTGTAGATTTGAACGTCCTTTACATGTACTAGATATCAGCATAAATCCTCATCGCACGGTTTCCATTAATATTTTAAATTTTTATATATCCAGTTATATTATAATTTTAAAATATTTATATAAATATATAATGATTATAAATTTATAATAAAAATAATAGAATAACATGTGGTCGTAATTTAGTAGAATAAATAGATTATTTGTAGTACTTTAACAATTTAATAGTTTAGCACATATATAATACTATTATTTATATATTTTAATAATAAGATAAGTTGTGTTCGTAGTTTAGTAGGATAAATATACTATATATAGTAGTTTAATAATTTAGTAGTTTATTAGATATATAACACTATCTATATATTTTTTGTAATAATCAAAATTAGGAAATTATCTTTGAACCAAACAGTTGAACCAAATTATCTTTATTTGGGATATTATAGTATAGTATAGATATGTCTTGTTTCTCTATCGTCTTGGTCCTTGCACATGAGATTAGTTTCATTTTTTTGTTATGTGTTTCTATTATGTGTTTTGATATATAATAAGTAACAAATTTGATAAATTTCGATACAGTTCTTGGATTTGGGGTGCAGCATTAGTATCAATATCTTAGACTATGCTTACAAGTATTTACGACGAGTTGCATTTTACTATTTGGTTAATTGAAAACTTTTTAAATGCCAAATGTTATAGGTGTTAATATTTTTTAATTGTAAATTCATTTTTTAGGCCTATACTCTCAATTTCGCTACCAACCTCTGCCCCATCTACATATCTCTCACCCACTACCAAGGGCTCCCGCACTTTTTTGGTAAAATACAAAGTTCTGTTTTTTTGGTATATCTGTTCAAGTGGCGTTCGGGGTTATATTATTTTTTTTTCCTTTTCCTCCCCCATTTGCATTTGTGTATGAAGTGTTGCAAGTGTTAAAAATTATGTGGAGGCCTATTTTGGAGCTCTAATATTAAGTGGTGAAAAAATTATTTTGGTGTAATTTTTTTTAATTCGGTAATTTTTAGGTCATGCAAACCTATTTTTTTTAGGTAATTTTTGTTTAAAAAAAGGTTGTAAATATATGATTTTTATAACTTTGAAAAGGGTGTAAGCCAGTCGAGTGTGCAGTTGGTAAGTGAAGGCATGTTTTGCAAATCTCATATTTAGTTCCCAAAAATTATTCTAATGTAATTATTTTTCTGTTGACAAGTGATGTAAACGTATTTGTAGTATGTAATTTTTACTATAATGTTTTTAAAAAAATTGTATGGTTTTAGTTGTTTGGAATAGTGTATCATGGAGGAATTTTGTTTTTTGACGAGGTCTTATATTTGATTTGAATTCATTTGCTCAATTTCATCACATAACATCAGTTACATAATAACACACAATTGAAAAATTGTGCCAAGTTCGATACACAATAATAACACGATACATGAATAGAAATTAGTACGAAGCAAAAATATATATATTAACATTCAACAATATATGTACCGGATCATTCATCTATATCATCGGAGTCATCATCATCTTCATTGACGTTCCAGTTATGGGACTCGATGAACGCCTTCATTCTCTGCAATTCCCTCGTTGACTCCTCATTTTTACGCTCCAACTCACGAAAGTCTACACAATGGGCTACATTCTCTATGGTAATTTATTCCCTAAGAATTTCAATGAAAACTGCTGTACGGGGTTCAAACGACTCTTCGATCTAACGTTCTAAATGCAAACATCGTCACGACATTTGATAAACCACCTTCCCGCGTCAATACCCTTCCAATAATGTCCTACCACAACTATTTTTTCACAAAAACAATAATCCAAATTTGGGAATGAAGACATATTTACTTTTGACGAGTGTGACTTCATGAGGTTGTAACTCTCTATTTATAAATGATTTGGTAAAGAAGATATAAGCTACTTTGAATGACAGGTCACGTGCTAAACATACGATACAATTACAGTTCATATTTAAACTTAATTGTGACTTGTCATTGTTTCTCTCACCTGCATTATTTTTAAAATTTGGATTCATTACCTGCTCTAAAGTGATATTGATACTCTGTACATGAAATGACTTTACATGCAAAAATATATATTTTCCTCTGTTTTCATTTATATGATTTGACTTGTCATTACAGTATTTCATGTGTCCTTCACTTGAACTTTTTCGGTGTTTATCTCAAATTATTTGAATTTAGTTTCAACTGTTTACTAATACAGAACAGTAATTCGAAACAAAACTGAAATGAGCACGCAACTATTAATGATAATAATATTAAAATAACGAAATATACAACTAATATAGAGCTAGAATGCATAAATCCGAAAAAGAAAAAAATGACACTCAAATCAGAACATAATAATTCTTGTCAACATGTTGCGATCGAGGTCCAACATCGCCATGATCATGGGTCACCAATACTTCGTATCCACACAATAGATGTATTGTTAACCCTAAATCTACAGCATAACTCACTGTCTTCCGCACTCTCAGGATTAACGCAAAACCTGAGTGAAGCTGCATCGGTAAGCCAGGTCTCTCCCATATCAGTGTCGAGATTCATTTTGCAGCCAGAAATGGTGATGGTATATGGGTGTAGACATTGCAGATCAGCGAAGTTCAACTCCCTATTAACTGGTACAACATTTTCTTCCGAAAAGACAACTTTAACTTTCTTACTGCAATAAACCAGAAATTTTGAGGAAACATAATACATATATTAAAAATTCTTTGCACAAGGATGGATTTAACTTGTTTTTCTTACATTTCTTCACAATTAATCAAACCACATCTACAACCCAGAAAAGAATAAACTGTTAATATGTAACGAAATATAATACCAAAATGTTCAATCAAAATGGAGTACAATGATTACTAACGCAGTGATCATATTGGAAGTGAACCTCATCAATTGTTAAAGATCTACAAAGTCAAATAAATCTTTATAAGTATCGAGAACTTCTGTAATTTGAGTTAAATAACAAATGAGAATGTGCATGTCCCCTTCGACATATTTATAATTTTTCTCGCAGGGTGTCACTAAAAAATTTAAAATATCATAAGTTTGACTTTCGAGAATTCTACCATGAAAATGACCTAACTCCCATAACGGTATCCATGCATGTATACAATTACGCTGAACGGACTTATAAATAGATTTATGAGAACAATATAAATGAATTTGGTGATTGGAAAAATTAAGTTTTTAAAGAATCTTACATATTCATGAACAAGTATCATCTACAAACCTCGATACGCTATGTTGATATTGCTATAGTCATCTCATTATCGTGATACTTGAACTTTGATTATCCACTGAATTTGACTTACAGGACGAAGGTTTCTCAGTGATGTGTATTATAGAGAATCCATTGAAATGTAGTATTAATGGTCTGTAACTTACGAAATTGCAAAAGAAATATAATATGACCTATGACCGTGTCGGTTTTAATTTATAGTCCCTTATTAGTAATTGAGTTAGGTATCCCGTGAACACACAATATAAGGCACATGCAAGCATTTTAATTAATTTTGAGAAACGATGATGACAAGTGAAATACTGAAAAGGTTTAAGTGGAAGGAAACACGAAAAACAAAGGGATTGAGTAGTCTTGTCAAATGCAGAAAAATTTGGAAGGCCATGCAATAGAGTGAATGAGTAATATATAATTTTAATTTTAGAGTTAATTTTTTTATATGGTTTACTTGCTTGGAAAATTGTATAAATTGGTAGATTTTTCTTTTTAACGAGGCCTCATAATCAAGAATTGTAGAAGTGCAGCAGTACATAATTTATAAAAGTATTCTTTGTTTGGCGTAGACGTACATATAACGTGCCGTGAGTATTAAAAATAAAAGTAATTTTAGTAAAGGTATAAAATGTAGCAATTAGTATCGTCTGAAAATGGAATTGCAAGTATGAAATAGTTCATCCGTAAATTAAAAAAGGAACTATGAAATAGGAAGGACAGTCATGAAATTGTTGAAAGTAGTAATGAAAATGAAAAAGAAGGAAAACATTTAAGTCAAATTTCTTCATCAGACATGTAATGATCGGAAATGTAATCCTCATTTTGTAATAGTTTGTATAGTCATGATTATGACTAGTAGCTGAGTGTAGACGTGAACAATGACCAAAATGATGAACCAGCCAACTAATCTTAATTTCACCCTTCTTGATGACATCGGTATCTTGCTGTGGATCGAGGGCAACACCAAGAAGTTCATGCAATAACAATAAACCTGCATCCCCTGGAATATGTAGCACAGGACGTCTGACACTGCGCAACCCTAATATATAGTAAACATCCTCAAGTGTCACAGTGGCCTTGCGAAAATGAAGATAGAAAGTATGAGTCTCTGGGCCCCATCGATCAAGAAATGCCGATATGAGGCCATCATCATGTCTCATACTCCTAGTTAGTAGAACACCCATAGAACCAGCTTCTCTTATGGCATCCTGGATAGGTTGTGGTAGTGGATTAGCCTCAATACAGTCCCAGTAAATGATCGTCATTACCCTACAAGTAAATGTGAATTTAAGCATTTAAAAAATTCATAAAGAACTTTGAAAAGTAAACAGGAAATTGGGAAATGAATGTTTACCGTGCCATCCCACATAAGCTGTGAACGATGCCTATTTTGTTGATTAAGTAATTCTCCGTTGATTAGACCTAGGTTAATCATTTGTCGTCTAGCCATTTAATCCTGCAGAATAAAGGACTTCTCTTCAAGGAATATAACATCTAATAGAAAACGGGCTGCATTTCCGCTGTATTATGACATTCCCATGCAGAAAACACAATTACCACCATTTAGTCAAAATTTGTAAATTCTAAAAGAAAACGGGCATCACTTTCCCTGTATTATCACATTCCCATTCTAAAAACACCACCAACAAACTCATTATAACAAGTCTTTAATGCAAAAACTGTAAGCAATAAATGAAATAATCTTGCACGTAAAGAATTACCCCCTATTCAAAGTGTAAACAACAACTTAGGTACAATTACGAATTAATTAAAATTTAACCAAAAAATTAATTAACTACATTTAAGTAATTAGGTAATTAATTTAATGTAAGCAACAAACTAAATAATTAAATGCAAGCAATTATTTAAATATAAGGAATAAATTAAATTTAGGCATAAATATAAGCAATTAATTAAATATAAGAAATTATTTTAAATTACACAATTACTTACAAATAAACAACTACTTAAATATCAGAAAAATATTTAACAATTAATAAATTAAACCTAACATGTATTTAGATGAAATTTACCAAAAAAAATTATGCCAGGTTCGATCGATCGATCAATCGAGAGAGAGATAGAGAGAGCATCATGTTCCAAGGGTTCCATGATTTCGCACAGAGAAATATATTCCCCCAATAATAGATAGCCCTAATGATATATATGATGATGAAGACCTTGATCAGGGGGAATTGAGTGAAGTAAAATTTTAAAGCAATATGTATCTTACATAAAATGTAATTTAATATAACCGTGTATAACCTTACTGACAAATTAGTATATAGCATAAAATGCTAAAGATCAAACCGTTGTATGTTCCTAGCTTTACGCTTGTCAAGATTATAATAACATTTTCCTCATGGTTATATTTCTCATATTGATCACTGACAACTTTCACCATATCTCCCCATATACCAACCCTGTGCTTGTTGCTACAATGTAATCAAGTAAACATTTAATTATTTATTCATCAAGGTCCCAAAATTGATAACGACGTAAAAATTAATAAAAATTTGTATATTGAATTAAAAGAATAACCTTGCATCACAAATCTTGAATCGAACAATATCTGTATCTCCAAATTTAGTGGGGATTTTGCTTACTTTAATAAAGTCTTCAACAACTCCAATTATATCTACAATATATAAACACATGGATTGTAGTCAAAACTTTTATAACAATTGTTAATACGAATAATTATAATAAGCAAAAATAGGAAAGACGAAGTAATCTATAGCAAATTCTGTATTTTCTTTAGGACCATATTTTCTGGCTTCATCCATCAAATTATCCAAATCCGTACATTCAAATTTGTATTTTGGAATCATAACATAATCGGTGCATGGTTGGAAATTGGTAGCATTTGTAAATCTTATAGATGTGTCTGTAGAAACAGACTTAAAATTCCCGGAAGCATCCCTAACCATAAACGTGTCAAAAATAAAACAGCTCCTTCAATAATATTATTTCCAACAAGTTTCCAAGTATCAGCAAAAACAAATGCATGAATATTAGTATTCTGCACATAGTATAAAGTGGCAAAGTATAATTATAAATATCCATTCTAAAAATGTAAACATAATCAATATAAAACGAAATCAACAGATTAGGTAGTTACATCATCATCAAGAAGAATGAGATTCCAGCCTTTCATTATTCCTGATTCAGAAGACACAGTAGGCCACATTCTTGTAACTTTTGCCTTGATCTTCCAATCTGACCTAGATTTGTCAAGACATAAAATATGTTCAAACATGAGGGCTTCCATCTTTGCAAGATTCTGTGAAAGCAATTTGTAATTTAAATTAAACAGGATGATCTATTATTAGAATTTAAAAGTCATAACTCTTGAGAGAGCTTACATATTCTATTCTTAATGGAGGTACTGAACTTAGAATATCACACCGATGTGGTGCTATTTTTGTAGTCCATTACCCTACATTAACGGGAATGATAATTGATGACATGCTGTTGAATGAAGTGCACGACAAACATATATTACGGACTTGATCTTTCCCTTTTAATATGTGACATAAGGCCTGTAAAGGGATAATCCAATCAGCCTTTATTTGAATCATAAACATATCCTTTGATTGGATAGATTATTATTTGATACGATGAGGATCAATGTGATTGGATCAGCATCAAGTTAGTTAGATGGATTAGTGGGAACTAATTATACAGCTTTGTTATATACATGCCATTCTTTTTTATTATTTTTAAATATAATAAATTGTTTTTCCAAACGAAATGACATTAAATTATAATAAGAAAAACAAATTCAACTGTTAAACAAATCACATACCACGAAATAAGGATTTCAAGTACAAAATACTCATGGTCAAACAATTACAATAAGTTAGTTAAATCAAATATGATCACAATTTAGGAAGGTTGTAGAAAACTTCTTCAAACACAACATTTGATGTTATATTTATGCTTTTCCCATTATCATCATCAATAAGAATATGTAGTCCTTATGGAGATGTAACACGGGATATTACAACGTATAACTGACCATGAGAGAATACGGGACGAGGAAGATACAATCCAACTGTGTCCAATGATTGACCTTGGCTTTTGTTCACAGTCATGGCAAAACATATTTGGAGAGGAAATTGTGTTCTTTTAAATTCAAATGGCCAATTCGTGTCTGTTAGGACCATATCGATTCTTGGAATTAGATGTTTCGTACCAACTTCAGATCCACAAAGAATTTGACATTCTATACTATTTTTTTGCAGCCAGTAACTGTTAGTTTATATAAACTGTTTGTATATATTAAAGAAAAAAAGACAGCCAAATGTTTACCTGAACTTATGTTTTTTTATTCAAGCATTACAAAATATATAAAGAAACTGACTACATAAAATAAAGCAGAAGAATAGGAACTACTTCCTAATTTAACTCTACCACTACAACATTTATTCCTTGACTCCTAAAAACACTCCATCACCTTGAGACCAAGTCCTGGCAACTCAACGTGCAGAAAGAAAAACAAAACTATGGATTAAACTAAAACAAACTTAGATTAAAAACCAACATTATTCCCCCGTAATCTGAGTTTGTATCTGCAGGTCTTTAACACCCAGCAGCTTCCGCATCCTCTCGAATCAAACTGTAGCAAGCGCTTTAGTTAATGTATCACCCCACTGGTTATCAGTACTCACATGCTTCACAATGATTTCGCCTCGTTCAACACACTCTCGGATAAAATGGTAGTGTATGTCTATATGCTTACTTCGCCCATGAAAAACAGGATTTTTAGCCAAGTCTATAGCAGATTTATTATCCAAATACAATTCGACCGGACCAACAGACTTACCTGTTATTTGTGCCAGCAACTTCTTGAGCCATATTACCTGGCATGCCGCTGCAGTTGCAGCCATAAATTCTGACTCACAAGAAGATAACGCAACGCACCTTTGTTTTTGAGAAACCCACGTTATCAAGCTTTCATACAAATAAAAAACCATACCCCCGGTACTTTTTCTGTCTTCAATATGGCCTGCTAAATCGCTATCGGAGTAACCTGTAAGTATATTATTTCCACTGTTCCTTGTGTACGTCAAACCATAACCCAGAGTCCCCTTCACATACCTAAGAATACGGTTTGCTGCATTTAAATGAACTACCATTGGCTTTTCCATGAAACGGCTTACTATCCCTACCGAATAAGCAATATCAGGACGCGTGTGGACAAGATAACGCAGCCCACCTATCAGACTTTTAAACAGGGTACTATCAATTTCTTTGCCACCTTCATATCTTGTGATATACTCCTTCGGGTCCATCAGGTATTTTGTTGGATTGCAGTCCAACATCCCCGCCTTTTCAAGTAGTTTTTTAGCATAACATGTTTGCTTCAGCTCAATGAACCCATTTCCTTGACTAACCTCGATTCCCAGATAGTACGATAGCCTTCCCATATCACTCATTTCGAATTTCTTGCTCATCTACTCTTTGAATTCTGTAATGATTGCAGAGCTTGTTCCTGTTATTAATAAATCGTCTACATAGACCCCGACGATTAAGACATCTTCTCCCATCTTTCTGGTATAAACAGCGTGCTCATATGGACATTTAACAAAATTAAGCTCCTCAAGACTTTTATTTAACTTTGCGTACCAGGCACGCAGTGCTTCCCGTAATCCGTACAAAGCCTTTCTTAGTATATAAACCAGATTCTCCATCCCTTCTTTAATAAACCCTTCCGGCTGTTTCACATAGACTTCCTCCTGAATTTCGCCATTGAGGAATGTTGTTTTGAGGTCGAGGTGATGCACCTCCCAACTGTTTTTGGCAGCAAGAGCAAGCAGTAGTCGCACGGTCTCCATTCAAGTGACTCGAGCAAAGATTTCTTTGAAATCTATAACTTGCCTTTGCACATACCCTTTGGCGACTATGCGTGCTTTGTACTTTACAACCTCCCTATAAGCGTCCCTTTTTAGTTTGTAGACCCACTTCAATTCAATAGCTTTCCGGCCTGATGGTAGTGCATTAAGACTCCAAGTGTTATTCTTCTCAACCGATTCAATCTCTTTTTTCATTGCCTGTCTCCAGTTGTACTCTTTAGCAGCCTGTTTTTAGTTCATAGGCTCATTTATTCCCACAAAGAACAGTTCATCCTGATCCAATTTGACCTCCTTAGTGTTAGCATAGATATCGTTGATCGATCTGTAGCGTCTTGGTTCGCTACTTGCCTCCGATTTTGAACCTGTTTTAGAGTCAAGTGAAGCTTAGGTGTCCTCCTCTATAAAACTCCCAGTACAAATGTCTGTAGATTCACCATTGTCCCTATCTGTCGTGTACTCACTTCCGTAACCACCTATTTCATGTGCTTCACACTGTTTGAGGTGGACATTCACGACGGTGAATGTATGTATCATATTTGGTTGGTCTTTATAGTCTTGATTCTAGTTCCAGGCATTCGATTCTTCAAACACCACATCTCTACTGACATGAATAGTCTGATTTTCAGGGTCGTAAAGCCTATAAGCCTTGGTGCCTGGTTCTTTTCCGAGATGAACCATAGGTTTGCTACGGTCGTCCAGCTTCTTTGTATAGACATTAGGCACCTTCACGTGTGCCAAGCATCCAAATACTCGAATGTGACCAATATGTGGCTTTGTCCCTGACCACGCTTCATGTGGTGTAACCCCAGAAACTGCATGTGTGGGCAATCTGTTCAGAATATAGATGGTATGACGTATGGCCTATCCCCAGAAAGAACAAGGCATTTGCATTCCCTTTAAAAAACTGTGAGCCATTTCCACCATAGTTCGATTCCTGCGCTCTACTACACCGTTCTGTTGTGGTGTGTATGGTGCAGTGAATTGGCATTTGACCCCAAAATCATCACAATATGTCAGGAATTCCTTGGAGCAGAACTCCCCACCCCTGTCTATCCTAAAGCTCCTCACTTTCTTCTCAGGCCCATCCTCGACTACAGCCTTGAACCTTTTGAAAGGAGCCAGTGTTTCAGTCTTATCTTTCAAGAAGTATGCCCACATCACTCGACTGTAATCATCAACCAAAAGGAACACGTACACAGCTGATGTAGTTGGTGAGATTGGCCCGTATAGGTCTCCATGCACTAACTCCAACACTTTATTTGCCTTGTAGGTCGCCTTGGATGGGAAAAATTTCCTCACTTGTTTTGACATTAAACAACTGGTGCACACTACATTTTGATCACTAATTCTAGGCATTCCATGCACTACTAGAAATATGGGATCAGACATCGGTTCAGAACCGATGTTAAAAAAAATCTGAACCGATGTCTTCGCGTGTGATGTTAAATGTCATCAGTCTTTGACATCGGTTAACAGCCGATGTCTATTACAGTGCTATATATCGGTTAGATTAGTTGACCGATGTGAAATGTTTGATCAGACATCGGTTAGATTAGTTGACCGATGTGAAATGTTTGATCAGACATCGGTTAAATTAGCCCCCCGATGTGAAATGATGGATAAGACATGGGTGTTCTTCACGAAACCGATGTTAAATCTTTTTGTTTAACATCGGCCAATTTCACATAACCGATGTCAAATGGCTATTTCACATCGGTTTTTTTAGTTCTTTTTCATTTAATATTATTTTACATGATGTCTTTTGTACATTTTTTACATCGGTTTACATTTACCATTGTGATGTTAATGTGGTATAAATTACATGCCATCCTGGTCTTGTTTTACAGCCACATGAACCAATTACATTTACACAACCAAAAAAATACCAAACAATGAAACATCCAACCAAAAACATCCAACAGAAACATAAAGCTACATTGATACCAAATTTCTTAACATACAATATTCCAACAATCAATTCGGACATACATTCCAAGTCTAAAATAAACATCCCAACCAATAACAATATAATAACTTAGTTATCCAGACTCTTTTAACTTAGGACTTGTCAAGAGTTTATACATTGGTGGTCATCGTCAAAATCTTTCCACGCACCACAAAAAGCATTTCATCAACTGGATCACCTTCACGGACTATACAACTCTTCTCTGTATAAAGAACTGGCTTAAGTCGATCACACATAGCATCCAACAATTGTTCATCCATGCTTGCACACATTGGCGCCTACAAGCCAGGATTGAGGGTCAGGGGAGCCAAAATACAAGCACTGTAAAATATTTGGCAACTTCATATAATTTCATTATCTAGTTCAGATCTATATTTTTTTATATTTCAACTTTATGTAATCCAATTCTGCAGCGTAGTATAGTATTCACATAAAATGCAGTTATCTAAAAATCAGGCTACGCGGTAAGTACTGAATTGCACCGCCTTTGTCTAGGCTAGAAAATATTTTACATCCAAAGAGACCGTGCCAACAGAAACGTAAATATAGTACTAGCAGGAGACATAAGATATGCAACACAAATGTATCAAATGAAAACATAAATGATAGCTAAAATGTACAGCAATGTGCTAACTTGTTGCATTGCACTTAGCCACTTACTCTAGTCAGTAAATCCAAACAAAGATGGCGGTTTATGTCCCTTCACACATCCTTAGGAAGGTCACGGATGAGAAATTCCTCATCAACTCCTCTGGTTTCTTTCCATTGGTAATGTTCGTAACATTTAATTCTCTCCCTTAGACTCTCTGGGAGTATACGATGTGACATCCATAACTCGACATCTCTCCTTTTTACCCTCATCTCCTCTTCTCTGATGGTGATAGACTGCAAATATTTCTGTAAAAGCCAGAATTAGAAAAAGTATTAACAGATCCATAAGCATGGAGAAATTATAGAGCTTAGTGATGGGAGAGGAGGTTTACTCTGGAGTAACAAGTCCAGAGAATAATGAGCAATAGTCTTTTTAATTGTTTACGTAGTGATAAAATGTATGATAGTACAAGAGCATGAAAACATGGAGAAATCAAGACCACCACTATCCACTAACGGACCAATGTAATCACATTCTCTGTGCACGCAGATTATATGACATAATTATCATTATGCAGTAGGGTTCATATTCCACACAAGATAAAAAAAAAATTACGAAGTATCTAATCAGATAATATTTACCAAAACCACATCAGATGATATTTATGAATGGAGTTCTTACTTGGATCATTATCTATTTTTCTTCTATTATATTCTTCAACAGAACTTTGAGAGCTTCATTTGTAGCTTGAGCTTATTCTACTTTGAAATCTTATAATAGCAAGAGATAATCCAGACAAAACAAACACATGTAAGATAAAGCAAAAGAAGCTGCTCCATCAAAAAACAAATACTAGAAGACCTATCTTACCCCAGTCAGAAGACCTATCTTACCTCTGTTTTATTGATGGATAGGTGCTCATGTAAATGATAATTGATAAGTTGGCGTTTATCAAAATAAATACCTGCAAAGCTTTCTTCTTAAATCTGTTCATCAGAGAGAACTGCTTGAGCCGTGTTCTCACTATATCTCCCAATGGAATATTGAGGCCTTCTTTGCATTTTGTATCCACGGATGTTCTACCAATAAGTGAAAAAACAGAGACCTTTAGAAAATTTAGTGGTGGTAATGACGTAACAGAGATTCATTTAATTTACTTTAAGAAATCCATTTTGTTGGCATAAAGACCAACAGACTCAGAGCCCGGTGTACAGGCATCACATTTTTTCCATCTAGCAGGACACTAATCAACCTAATTCCTACTGGGTAGCGGAGAGTTGCATATTATTTTACAGGCCATGGTGTTATCAGGTTAAAGGGATGATCCTGTTAGCGAAAAGAGTGCTAATGCTACAGGTTTAGTAGGTTCAGTTTCTAGTACATTATTAGTTTTAGCTAGCTATCTGGACAAGAAATTGGAAATACTACAAGGTCTCACACTCTTACTCTCACTTTCAAAATAGATAATACGAGTAGGTGATTTACATACAAAGAAGCATCAGGAGGCCACAAGTCCCCACAAAAGCTTAAAAATAACTATATCATTGTAACTGTCTCAGTGACTCTTGCTAAAGAACTACCAAGAACCTGTTTAGCTGTCAAACGCTCTCTTGGGTCTGGTTCTAGCATCTTCCGAATGAGACTTTTAGCATTGTCAGAAATCTAAGGCCAGGGTTCCCTCTTAAAATCAATTTCTGCAATAATAAGGAAAAATAAATCAACATGCATAAACCACTTCATAAATTATTTTACATAACAAATATTATCCAATAGAAAAAGAGAAACATAATGCATGTTACTAAAAGAACACAAGTATGATCAATAAAAAATCTACATGCCCAGAAGGGAGAAACCCCACATAGAAGAATATAAAGTATCACTCCTGCACTCCATACATCAACCTCCAGACCATAGTTTCTTCTCAGAACTTCTGGGGCCATATAGTAAGGACTTCCAACAATTTCAGAAAACTTCTCACCTTGATGAAAAAATGCAGAAATAATTATAAAAAAAATTGATGGATAAGTGCTCGTGTAAATGACAATTGATAAGTTGGCGTTTATAAAAACAAATACCCGTACAGTTACGACTTCACCCCAGTCAAAAGACATATCTTACCTCTGTTTTATTTCGGACACGGTTGTAATATGTTTGATAATTTGAGAATTGTGCATTTAAGTTGTTTTTAAGTTATATAAGAGTATCATTAAGTTTTACAAGTGTATTTGATTTCTCTATTTAGGTCAACCATTTAAAATGTGGTATTGTGGTATATAGAAGTTCATAAAACAGTGGTACTGTATTTATTTCTATGATGCAAACCTAGAGAAATATGGTGCAACATCTTCTTCATCCTCCTCCATCATCAGTTCTTTGTAATCGTTTTGGTAAAGCTCCAAAATCTCCAGTACAAGCGCCCAATCTCATGTCAAGCATCCAAATGTCTCTCACCCTTCCTAACATTCTCCTATACATGACCAATCTTGTCCTATTAGTATAACCATCTTGAGCAAGATACCTAGCCAACCTGTTCTTACTAGTACTGACAACATTAACCTTTAAGATCAAGTTTGGATCCTTCTTCCTTTGTTTCAACTAATAAACCAGGCCTGCATGATTTGGCTCCAAGAATCACCTTTAGTCCTCCCATTCCTTCAACAGTCTCTGAACCTGTGTGCCTGGTATTTAAATAGAAAATACAGAACATATAAATTTCTTATATTCATATCCAAAATAATAGAAAACAAACTGAATCAGTTTTCCGTCTCTTCCATTTCGATTGATGTTCACTTGTTTTAATGAATATAAGTTTAGGATATGTTCTTGAATCATGTACTACCAGAAATAAAACGAATTGCATAGAAGCTCCTATACATTCCAACAAGCATACGGGCAACAAATTCACCTTAACCTGATAACGTGCCAGGGACCAAAAGTCAAGTAATGGGATTTCACAATATTGATAAGTGGACTCCACATTTACTAATTAAGCTCCAATATACGATATCATACACAGGATGAACAACACCTGTAAAAAACTAGTAACCTATGATCATCCTCGCAGCAATAACCAAACTACATGACCAGATTCGGATGCCTTAGCTCACCTAGAAAATTCACAGTATATAAAACAAACCAAAAGTCAATTACATCACAGTACATAATAGTTAGACTAACAACAAGTAATATGAATTTGAAGACTCACTAGCCACTCACAATGACCCTGGAGCCCTTCCTTATAAGAATCTTAAACGCAACTGGAAGATATTTCAAACCAAATCTAAGATTCTCATCAATATTTCCCTTGTAAACAATACCAAAACCGTCTTGTCCAAGTATATAATCCGACCGAAAACTCCCAAAACCCCCCAAAAAAAACCGAACATAAAACCCAAAAAAACACGTTTCTTATATACATGCACAAAAGAGGGAGATAGAAGAATATACCTCAAAGTTCCAAACCTCCAAACTGTGAACCTCCAGATGCTCCAAAACCTGAAAGTTCCAAAGCATCAAATCTGTGAACCTCTGGATGCTCCAAAACTTCTACTAGTTTATAATCTTACTAGTTTGAGGCTCAATTTGAAACTCCAAAACTTAAATTTGGATTGGGGCTGAAATTAGGGTTTCGGTAAAAAGAGAAAAAGAGATGATAGATGAACGGGAGTTTCAAGGTAAGAGAAAAAGAGGGGAGAGATGAGAGAGAGATGAGAAGTGAGAGAGACAAGAAAGAGCGGTGAGAGAGACGAGGGTCTCGGGAGAGACGAGGGAAGCCGGTGAGGTATATTTTGGAAAAGGGGGAATAAGAATAAAGTGAATATTTGTCAAAATTTAAGGGGGGAAAGTACTGAAACCGGGGGGAAAAAGATAAGTGAAATTTTAATTTTTTTTAACATAGTCATAGACAACGGTTAACAAAATCAGCCGATGTCAAAATTAAAAATATATATTTGGCCTTTTTAATTTTTGAATATAGATAACGGCTACTATGTGAAACCGATGTCAGCATTTATAATCAACATCGCTTATTTTTAAACCGATGTTAAACAGACTTTTAACATCGGGTGCATTACATGCCGATGTCTAAACACCGATGTTGTATCTACTATTTCTAGTAGTGATGTACCATTCGGTCTCTATACATCAACATCATTGATTTAAAATTGACATGCCTAAGGCGTGAGTGCCAAAGTCTCGAGGGATCATTGACATCTAATAACACAAACTTAGATTCACTAGCTTCAAGAATAATCTTATACAATCTATTCAGGGGCCTTTTGACTTTCAGGAGCAATTTTTGTTGTTTATCATAAACCCACAGATAATCTCCATTTATAATAACCTTATTTCCTTCCTCAGATAACTGACCAAGACTAATAATATTATTACGAAGTGTGGGAATATAATATACCTCGCGGAGTAATCGTTCTTCTCCATTTTTGCACTTTACAGCTATACATCCTTTCCTCTTTATGAAAACCATTGCACCATCTCCAAATTTAACTTGCCCGGTTACTGTTTCATAAAGCTTCTAAATTTTGATCTTTGACCGGTCATACGGTTGCTTACCCCGTTATCCAAATACCACAAATTTAAAGTAATTTTTTCTTCTCCGTTCCCAGAACTCAGCTTTGGTATCACCTTTTCTTTATTGAGTAACATCATCCTTTCGTCCTTCCTTTCACACTCAGTCATGAGCAGTGCAGGTTCGTCGTCATGAATTTGAGTCAGGTTTACCTCATCTTTAGACTCTTTTTCACGTCATGGCCTTTTACACTCTGCAGCGAAGTATCCATATGCTAGACAGTTGAAGCATCTGACTTTACTTTTATCTCGATTCCAACAATTATTGTCTCTGTTACGACCTTCCCCACGGAACCTCTGCATTGTGGACCTCTCTGTTCCACCAATCTTCAATCGTTTAAGCCACTCTTCACGCGTAAGTAGAAGCTTTCCATCACCTTTCTCTCTCTAACCACTCCTTCTCAGTGATCAGTAACTGGCTTCCACCATTGTTAGCATGTCCTCGAATTCTTTCTTCATGGACCTTAAAGGATCCCACAGCCTCCTCGACGGTCATCTGTTCTAAGTTCCCAAATTATTCGAGAGTAGATGTAATATGTAAAAACATAGCTGGCACCGCCTGAAGAAGTTTTTTTTACTACATACTCCTCTTCGATTTGTTCCGCCAAAGCCCTGATATTGGTTACCAGTGTGGTAAGTTTTATACAAAAATCATCAAGTGTTTCTGAATCCTTCATGTTCATTGATTCAAATTCCGCCTTCAGAGTTTTTATTTTTACTTTCTTGACTCGCTCTTCACCTTGACACAGGATTTTTATTGCCTCTCAGGCCTCTTTAGCGATCCTTTTCTCTGCGAGTGACAACAAAATGTCCTCGGGTATGCCCTGGTATATTGACGCCAGAGTAATTTGTCTACTCGATCCTCAACCTCCGTCTTTGGGTTAACTGGATCTACTGCATCCCACACCCCGTGGGCTTGCATCATTGCCTACATTCTCATAGACCATGTCAGTGCTACTGTTAAGCAACTCAGAGAAGTTCTCATCCAACAAATCTTGTCTATACCCACCTGAAAAATCCTAGTAATTACCCAGTCTTGTAAAGATGCAGTTTACTAGTTCACATTGCCAATAAAAAATAATGAAATTAAATAAGGGATTGCAAAATTACAGTTTCAGAAAGTAGAATTTGCTGCACTGAGACAAGTCTGACATATAAAACTGAACTGGATGTGGTATCATCTCTTGTTTCTTCCCCTTTCGTACTCAAACTGGATTCATAAGATTGAAATGTTGGTGGTTCAACGATGGCTCCTCCTGTTGTAGATATAAACACAACGTCATAAAAAGCTGACACTTAGCTAACAGAATATAATGTCCAAGTTTCTATTGTAAATTAAATTCATCACTGTAGCTAATTCTTCACCAGCATCACATTCTTCTTCATCATTGTTATCTTTTTTATATTCATCTAAATTAACTAATTTTGACTAACATGAAACTTTTTTATCTTTATTAAACAGGAAATAAGCGAAAAGGCAAAAGAAATTCAGAAACATAATGAACATGTTCATTACCTGGGGCCTAGTGGATATGCTTCAAAAAGAACAAAGTGGTCTATTGATGACCCCATCACTTCTCTCAATGATTCTGATTGCAGCAATCTGTCAATGCTATCAACTGAGCGTACTGGACGTGGTTTTGATTAGCTTAGAGCACGTGCAAGAGCTGATGCACAAGGTGGTCATTACTTTCCAAAGAAGAAGACAAAGGATGTGTGCCTGACCATGGTAATTCACTATACTTTTTAAAATCAGCAGGGGTATCCTTGTGAAATGAAGTGTTTCTAATGAATTTATTTTACAGAATGAGTTGCACAATCAAGCATCAGAAGGTTCATGGACTCCACAAGGCCATGATGACTTATTGGCACGTGCACTTGGGAATAAAGAGCACGGGGGACGTGTTAGAGGCGTTGGTCGAGGCGTGAAAATAAAAGATGTATTTAAGTCAGGGCCAAGGAGACATAGTGGTCTTGTATCGACAGATGAATTGGCCATCATTACGGAAGAAATCAGAAAGAAAGTTCAGAAAGAGTGTGACGAAATGATGAATTCAAAATTGGAAGGCATCTTCAATCAGTTGAAGCAGATGGGTGTGTCACTCGAGGCTGATCAATTTGTAAATGATGATGGTGCCCGAAAAGTTGATAATGCTCGAAGTAGTTGTCACTCGGTGGATCCGGAAGATTATTTCTCAACTATCAAGGTATTGTCAACATAATTTTGGACTATTAAATCTCTTGATTAGTTGGGTTGAACCCGTCAAAAAAAGTTGTTCCTACTTAAGATTGTGGACTTGTGATTCTTCTTTCATATTAATTCAACACTGATTCAAATCGAAATCCCGACTCACTGGAAAATTAGTGAAATTTCTACCGTATAGATTCACAGGGGCTAGTGAATCAAACATATAGTACTTACTATATGACTGAATTATTTTATGCTCTAAAAAAACATGACATGAACCTGATATAAAAATCTCTTTCTAGTGAAAATTTCTTTTGAATATTGCAGGTTCCAATACTTTGTCGGCTATGTGTAATACATGTAGAAAGAGGAAAAGTTGTTGCAGCTAGAGGGACTTTTTTCCCAACCAATCAGGGAGAGATGATCCATAATAACCCGATTGCCCCTCAGAATGTTAGAGTATCAGTTGATGATGTTATAACTGAATACCAATTTACTCCACTTCCTGTTCCATGTTACGAACATGAGGCAATAGGAAATGCAGCTGGTAGCTTTGTTCAATGGCCGAAGGACCTTGTAATGTTGGGACAGGTATATCTTGTTTGGTTCAATTATGAAAAGTTTCCATTAAATATAACCCACTAAATATGTCTTTGATTAGGATCCTATATTGAAAAAGAAAAAACTCCAAGAGATGATGCCAATTCAAAAGTCATCAAAGGTTGAAAGTAAAGGGTCGGTGACTCCCCTGAAGCAAAGCCCTCAAGTAGTTGGTGATGACATAAATTTGAGTGATCACTGTGCATGTTTAAGTTTCTTACTCAAAAAGAGGCCCCCTTCTAAAAAATCTCATGCATTCATTTTTGAGGAAAATGGAGATGGTCCAATATATATCACACTCGAAGATGTCAATCAGTTTTTGAGAATGAGTTGGTTAAACATACCCATTGTGGAACTGTTTGTAAAGTAAAACTCATTCTTTCTTCCTAATTCACTTGAGAATCTATTATCACACACATATATTATGATAAATAATATTTGTAGGTATGTTAGCAAGTTGTGCAAACAATTGAAGGATGATAAGTTTACATTCATATTGCCATCTAGACTAGCAATACCACATAATCATGAGCAGCAAAAATGCAAGGACGAAGCAACTGATTACATGACAAGTATTTTGGTTGCTAATAAGGATAAACGTTATATCCTAGCCCCTTACATCCAAGAGTAAGATTAAAATCATAGTAATTGTCATGCTATATATATTATATAATTATATTCCAGCTAATATATTATATATGTTTTTATTGTAGAGATCATTGGATGTTGCTACTTTTTTGTCTCAATGAAAGTGCTATATACGTGTTTGATTCGTTGAAAAAAGAAAGGAAGATACGATTGACCACACCTGCACGAATGTATGTTAAAATTTCAAATTTCATGTTGTATAATTACTACATAGAACCTAGTCCTATAAGTGATGTGATGAAAGTATACGTATTTTACAGGGCATTTAAATTATATGTACCTCAAGGTGGATTGAAGAATAACAGAAAAGAGTTTATTTGGCATCACACTGAGGTTCAAGTATAACTTACTTTGGTTTGTTTATTTCACTTATATTATATGCTCCTCACTTTTTAGTTATTATTTATGAATCTTGTTTGTTTATGTGTAGTGTCCCCAACAAAAAGGAGGCACGGAATGCAGTTTTTTCGTGATGAGGTACATGTATGACATTGTCATGCTTTCTCAAAAATATGCCAACATGAATTGGAAAATGGAAAGGAAACTAAAATATCGTAAATATTGGTTTACAATTTTTAAAATCAAGTACTAATATTTGAAGTATGTTAAATTTTTGGTAGGGTCTTGGTTCTAGAAGCTATGGTAGAAAGGAAATTAGCGAGATACGAGAGATTTGGGCTCAATTTTTTACTCTTGAATGTCTATAGTCAGGTAATTTTTTTCAGTACATGTCATTAATTCATGTTCACAATAAATATTGCCATTAATTCATGTTTTGTTGAATAATTTATTGCATATATGATTTTATGTACTAATATAAACTTCTTTTTTCAGGGCATGGTACTTGGAGATACAAAAAGAGAGTGCAGAACAATTACAAGGAGTCTAGATATCATCAAGAATCGAGTTAGTCTGAGCGATTTGTCATAAAAACATTAGTTTTTGATGAATTTTTGTAAATATTGGGTTGTAAACTAAAATTATGAACAATTCTAAATTTATTTTAATATAATTTGTGAACCTTTTTTAATTTTTGGGTGTACTTCTGTTTTTAATATCTGTAGTAAAGAGCTTAAAAATGGTCAGGAAAAAACAAATACAAAATAAATTGATCACGAAAAAACATTTGATCAGGCAAAAAAATAAAATTACAGACCTAAGGCGTCGGCATTTTAGGACCCGACACATTGGCTCTACAACTTTTAGCGTCGGCATTTTAGTGAGACCGACGCAATTGATAAAGCACAATAGTGTCGGCATTTTAAGAAGACCGACGCAATTGATAGGCACAATAGTGTCGGCATTTTAAGAAGACCGACACAATATGTCTAAGATTTAGCGTCGGTTGTTTAATTGACCGACACTGTTTGTAAAACTATAGCGTCGGTTTTCTTGTCTTCTGCGTGTGTTATTTAACCGACGCTAAACAGTTTTTTGCGTCGACCATTTAACCAAAGCTGTAGGCATTTACCTACAGCGTCCCCTGCATTTACTACGCTAAAAAACCGCCGCCTTAGGCCTTTTTTGACCGACGCCTTAGGCCTTTTTATAACAATTGTTAATACGAATAATAATAATAAGCAAAAATAGGAAAGATGAAGTAATCTATAGCAAATTCTGTATTTTCTTTAGGACCATATTTTCTGGCTTCATCCATCAAATTATCCAAATCCATACTTTCAAATTTGTATTTTGGAATCATAACATAATCGGTGCATGGTTGGAAATTGGTAGCATTTATAAATCTTATAGATGTGTCTGTAGAAACAGACTTTAAATTCCCAGAAGCATCCCTAACCATAAACGTGTCAATAATATAAACAACTCCTTCAATAGTATTATTTCCAATAAGTTTCCAAGTATCAGCAAAAGCAAATGCATGAATATTAGTATTCTGCACATAGTATAAAGTGGCAAAGTATAATTATAAATATCCATTCTAAAAATGTAAACATAATCAATATAGAACGAAATCAACAGATTAGGTAGTTACATCATCATAAAGAAGAATGAGATTCCAACCTTTCATTATTCCTGATTCAGAAGACACAGTAGGCCACATTCTTGTAACTTTTGCCTTGATCTTCCAATCTGACCTAGATTTGTCAAGACATAAAATATGTTCAAACATGAGGGCTTCCATCTTTGCAAGATTCTGTGAAAGCAATTTTTAATTTAAATTAAACAGGATGATCTATTATTAGAATTTAAAAGTCATAACTCTTGAGAGAGCTTACATATTCTATTCTTAATGGAGGTACTGAACTTAGAATATCACACTGATGTGGTGCTATTTTTGTAGTCCATTACCCTACATTAACGGGAATGATAATTGATGACATGCTGTTGAATGAAGTGCACGATAAACATATATTACGGACTTGATCTTTCCCTTTTAATACGTGACATAAGGCCTGTAAAGGGATAATCCAATCAGCCTTTATTTGAATCATAAACATATCCTTTGATTGGATAGATTATTATTTGATACGATGAGGATCAATGTGATTGGATCAGCATCAAGTTAGTTAGATGGATTAGTGGGAACTAATTATACAGCTTTGTTATATACATGCCATTCTTTTTTATTATTTTTAAATATAATAAATTGTTTTTCCAAAGGAAATGACATAAAATTATAATAAAAAAAACAAATTCAACTGTTAAACAAATCACATACCACGAAATAAGGATTTCAAGTACAAAATACTCATGGTAAAACAATTAAAATAAGTTAGTTAAATCAAATATGATCACAATTTAGAAAGGTTGTAGAAAACTTCTTCAAACACAACATTTGATGTTATATTTGTGCTTTTCCCATTATCATCATCAATAAGAATATGTAGTCCTTATGGAGATGTAACACGGGATATTGCAACGTATAACTGACCATGAGAGAATACGGGATGAGGAAGATACAATCCAACTGTGTCGAATGATTGACCTTAGCTTTTGTTCACAGTCATGGCCAAACATATTTGGAGAGGAAATTATGTTCTTTTAAATTCAAATGGCTAATTCGTGTCTGTTGGGACCATATCGATTCTTGGAATTAGATGTTTCGTACCAACTTGAGATCCACAGAGAATTTGAAATTCTATACTATTTTTTTGCAGCCAGTAACTGTCAGTTTATATAAACAGTTTGTATATATTAAAGAAAAAAAGGCATCCAAATGTTTACCTGAACTTATGTTTTTTTTATTCAAGCATTACAAAATATATAAAGAAATTGACTACACAAAACAAAGCAGAAGAATAGGAACTACTTCCTAATTTAACTCTACCACTACAATATTTATTCCTTGACTCCTAAAAACACTCCATCACCTTGAGACCAAGTCCTGGCAACTCAACGTGCAGAAAGAAAAACAAAACTATGGATTAAACTAAAACAAACTTAGATTAAAAACCAACATTATTCCCCCATAATCTGAGTTTGTATCTGCAGGTCCTTAACCCCCAGCAGCTTCCGCATCCTCTAGAATCTAACTGTAGCAAGTGCCTTAGTTAATGTATCAGCCCGCTGATTATCAGTACTCACATGCTTCACAACGATTTCGCCTTGTTCAACACACTCTCGGATAAAATGGTAGCGTATGTCTATATGCTTACTTCGCCCATGAAAAACAGGATTTTTAGCCAAGTGTATAGCAGATCTATTATCCAAATACAATTCGACCGGACCAACAGACTTACCTGTTATTTGTGCCAGCAACTTCCTTAGCCATATTACCTGGCATGCCGCTGCAGTTGCAGCCATAAATTCTGACTCGCAAGAAGATAACGCAACGCACCTTTGTTTTTGAGAAACCCACGTTATCAAACTTTCGTTTAAATAAAAAACCATACCCCCAGTACTTTTTCTTTCTTCAATATGGCCTGCTAAATCGCTATCGGAGTAACCTGTCAGTATATTATTTCCACTGTTCCTTGTGTACGTCAAGCCATAACCCAGAGTCCCCTAAACATACCTAAGAATACGTTTTGCTGCATTTAAATGAACTACCATTGGCTTTTCCATGAAACGGCTTACTATCCCTACAGAATAAGCAATATCAGGATGCGTATGGATAAGATAATGCAGCCCACCTATCAGACTTTTAAACAGGGTACTATCAATTTATTTGCCACCTTTATATCTTGTGATATACTCCTTCGGGTCTATCAGGTAATTTGCTGGATTGCAGTCCAACATCCCCGCCTTTTCAAGTAGTTTTTTAGCGTAACTTGTTTGCTTCAGCTCAATGAACCCATTTCCTTGACTAACCTCGATTCCCAGATAGTACGATAGCTTTCCCATATCACTCATTTCGAATTTCTTGCTCATCTGCTCTTTGAATTCTGTAATCATTGCAGAGCTTCCTGTTATTAATAAATCGTCTACATAGACCCCGATGATTAAGACATCTTCTCCCATCTTTCTGGTATAAACGGCGTGCTCATATGGACACTTAACAAAATTAAGCTCCTCAAGACTTTTATTTAACTTTGCGTACCAGGCATGCGGTGCTTGCCGTAATCCGTACAAAGCCTTTCTTAGTTTGTAAACCAGATTCTCCTTCCCTTCTTTAATGAACCCTTCCGGCTGTTTCATATAGACTTCCTCCTGAATTTCGCCATTGAGGAATGTTGTTTTGAGGTCGAGGTGATCCACCTCCCAACTGTTTTTGGCAGCAAGAGCAAGCAGTAGTCGCACGGTCTCCATTCGAGTGACTGGAGCAAAGATTTCTTTGAAATCTATACCTTGCCTATGCACATACCCTTTGGCGACTATGCGTGCTTTGTACTTTACAACCTCCCTATAAGCATCCCTTTTTAGTTTGTAGACCCCCTTCAATTTAATAGCTTTCCGGCCTGATGGTAGTGCAGTAAGACTCCAAGTGTTATTCTTCTCAACCGATTCAATCTCTCTTTTCATTGCCTGTCTCCAGTTGTACACTTTAGCAGCCTGTTTGTAGTTCACAGGCTCATTTATTCCCACAAAGAACAGTTCATCCTGATCCAATTTGACCTCCTCAGTGTTAGCATAGATATCGTTGATCGATCTGTAGCATCTTGGTTCGCTACTTGCCTCCGATTCTGAACCTGTTGCATAGTCAAGTGAAGCTTCGGTGTCGTCCTATATACAACTCCCAGTACCAATGTCTGTAGATTCACCATTGTCCCTATCTGTCGTGTACTCACTTCTGTCTCCACCTATTTTATGCGCTTCACACTATTCGAGGGGGACATTCACGACTGTGAATGTATGTATCTGATTTGTTTGGTCTTTATAGTCTTGATTCCAGTTCCAGGCCTTCGATTTTTCAAACACCACGTCTCTACTGACATGAATAGTCTGATTTTCAGGGTCGTAAAGCCTATAAGCCTTGGTGCCTGGTTCTTTTCCGAGATAAACCATAGGTTTGCTACGGTCGTCCAGCTTCTTTGTATAGACATTAGGCACCTTCACGTGTTCCAAGCATCCAAATACTCGAATGTGACCAATATGTGGCTTTGTCCCTGACCACACTTCATGTGGTGTAACCCCAAAAACTGCACGTGTGGGGAATCTTTTCAGAATATAGATGGTATGCCGTATGGCCTATCCCCAGAAAGAACAAGGCATTTGCATTCCCTTTAAAAAATTGCGAGCCATTTCCACTATAGTTCGATTCCTGCGCTCTACTACACCATTCTGTTGTGGTGTGTATGGTGCAGTGAATTGGCGTTTGACCCTAAAATCATCACAATATGTCAGGAATTCCTGGGAGCAGAACTCCCCACCCCTGTCTGTCCTAAAGCTCTTCACTTTCTTCTCAGGCCCATCCTCGACTACAGCCTTGAACCTTTTGAAAACAACCAGTGTTTCACTCTTATCTTTCAAGAGGTATGCCCACATCATTCGACTGTAATCATCTACAAAAAGGAACACGTACCTATTTCCAGCTGATGTAGTTGGTGAGATTGGCCCGTATAGGTCTCCATGCACTAACTCCAACACTTTCTTTGCCTTGTAGGTCGCCTTGGATGGGAAAGATTTCCTCACTTGTTTTGACATTAAACAACCGGTGCACACTACATTTTGATCACTGATTCTAGGCATTCTATGTACCATTCGGTCTTTGGACATCAACATCATTGCTTTAAAATTGACATGCCCAAGGCGCGAGTGCCAAAGTCTCGAGGGATCATTGACATCTAATAACAAACACTTAGATTCACTACCTTCAAGAATAATCTTATACAATCAGTTCAGGGGCCTTTCGACTTTCAGGAGCAATTTTTGTTGTTTATCATAAACCCACAGATAATCTCCATTTATAATAACCTTATTTCCTTCCTCAGATAACTGACCAAGACTAATAATATTATTACGATGTGTGGGAATATAATATACCTCGCGGAGTAATCGTTCTTCTCCATTTTTGCACTTCACAGCTATACATCCTTTCCCCTTTATGAAAACCATTGAACCATCTCCAAATTTAACTTGCCCGGTTACTGTTTCATCAAGCTTCTAAATTTTGATCTTTGACCGGTCATACAGTTGCTTGCCCCGTTATCCAAATACCACAAATTTGAAGTAATTTGTTCTTTTCCGTTCCCAGAACTCAGCTTTGGTATCACCTTTTCCTTATTAAGTAACATCATCCTTTCGTCCTTCCTTTCACACTCAGTCATGAGCAGTGCAGGTTCGTCGTCATGAATTTGAGTCAGGTTTACCTCGTCTTTAGACTCTTTTTCACGTCGTGTCCTTTTACACTCTGCAGTGAAGTGTCCATATGCTAGACAGTTGAAGCATCTGACTTTACTTTTATCTCGATTCCAGCGATTATTGTCTCTGTTATGACCTTCCCCATGGAACCTCTGCATTGTGGACGTCTCTGTTCCACCAATCTTCGATCGTTTAAGCCACTCTTCACATGTAAGTAGAAGCTTTCCATCACCTTTCTCTCTCTTTAACCACTCCTCCTCAGTGATCAGTAACTGGTTTCGACCATTGTCAGCCTGTCCTCGAATTCTTTCTTCATGGACCTTAAAGGATCCCACAGCCTCCTCGACGGTCATCTGTTCTAGGTTCCCAAATTATTCGAGAGTAGATGTAATATGTAAAAACTTAGCTGGTACCGCCCGAAGAAGTTTTTTTACTACATACTCCTCTTCGATTTGTTCCCCAAAGCCCTGATATTGGTTACCAGTGTGGTAAGTTTTAGACAAAAATCATCAAGTGTTTCTGAATCCTTCATGTTCATTGATTCAAATTCCGCCTTCAGAGTTTGTATTTTTGCTTTCTTGACTAGCACTTCACCTTGACACAGGATTTTTATCACCTCTCAGGCCTCTTTAGCGGTCCTTTTCTCTGCGAGTGACAACAAAATGTCCTCGGGTATGCCCTGGTATATTGACGCTAGAGCAATCTTGTCTACTCGATCCTCAACCTTCGTCTTTGGGTTAACTGGATCTACTGCATCCCACACCCCGTGGGCTTGCATCACTGCCTACATTCTCATAGGCCATGCCGTAACAGCACCGTCTTTATTCTTCATGGTCTCCGCAACACTCATTTTTGGCATATATTTGGGCATTCACAGGATACCTTGCTCTGATACCACAATGTCAGTTTGTATAAACTGTTTGTATATATTAAAGAAAAAAAGACAGCCAAATGTTTACCTGAACTTATGTTTTTTTTTCAAGCATTACAAAATATATAAAGAAACTGACTACACAAAACAAAGTAGAAGAATAGGAACTACTTCCTAATTTAACTCTACCACTACAACGTTTATTTATTGACTCCTAAAAAACTCCATCACCTTGAGACCAAGTCCTGGCAACTCAACGTGCAGAAAGAAAAACAAAACTATGGATTAAACTGAAACAAACTTAGATTAAAAACCAACAGTAACTATCATTCTTGTACCATTGCATAGACCCATAATCTGATTTAAATTCCTCATCAACATAACAACAGCTTCAACCATTACTTTCAACTCATGTTTAGGCATACATGGCATATTTATGGAGTTCAAATACTTAACTGGAAATGATGAATCAAAGTCATTATCGTCAACACCCTTGTCTTCAATTGAATCTTGGTTGAGATAAATATGCACATTACCTGGAACTCTTTCAAGAATCTGTGCATTAGTGTCATCAACTACAACGTTTGTTGTAGTCAAAATAGATCTTGATCTCAGATACTCCTATGAATGTAAGTTATTCTGAAAATCTGGATATATAATGTCAATTAGGGTTTTAATGGGGCTTTTCAAGGGACTCTTGACAATATATTCATCAGGAACTACAAACTCAGTTTCAACATCTGCACGATGAGTATCAATGCATTCAACTCTTCTGTCTCCAATCTCAAGTTTCTATTTACTGAAGCCAGCTATTACTTTATTTTTAGCTTCAAAATTACCTGAATGTAATCTCATGTTCTGACTGAGAAGGAAGACCTTGCAAGATTTCCAAAGCCGGGATTTGTTAAATGATGCATTCACTATTCAGCCTTTCCATCCTTAGGCAGAACATGTAATATCTGTCGAAAATTGCCTCCAAGAACAACTGTAATACCACCAAAGGGTCTTTTTCCTCGTTGTACATCAACGGCAGTCATTATGTCTTGCAAGCTTCTATCCACGGCTTCAAATGCATAGTGATGCTGCATTGGAGCTTCATCCCATATTATAAGACTTGTGTGATGCATCATCTCTGCAATGTCTGTACCATGTTTTATTCCAGCAATAGAACTCTCATCTAATTTAAGCGGTATTTTTAACCTAGAATGAGCTGTTCGGCCACCAGGAAGAAGTGTAGCAGCAATTCCTGAGCCTGTAACAGGAAGAACAATCTTTACTTCTGATCGAAAACGTGAACAAAGAGTTTGCCAAAGAAATGTTTTACCGCATCTAACGGTCCCGTAAATAAAAAACATTCCACCTTTATTTTTGTTTACATTATCAACAACTGCATTATATACATCCAGCTGCCTTGAGTTCAGATTTTTATGAGCTTTGTCATGATTAATTCTCAATTCTTCTTTATTGTACTAGTTTCCTCAATAATGAGATGATTGACAAAAGTGTGGAAAAATCGTTCGTTAGGAAATGACATCATATGATAATCTCTTAAAGACTTACCAACATCATTTAACAACCTTTCAATCTCTGCACAAAAAAAACATTGGTAAATGTTCTGACATCTAAATAAAAATAATAAAAAATAATACTACAAAGTAACAAACGTATCATGTATTTAATACTGATCACATACCAGCTAAAGCATAGTTCTGGATTTTATACTCGGACATTGTTAAATGAATGTTATACGAAATCTTACACCTAATATAAAGAAAATCGTCTGATAATGCTGGCCAGTATTTTTCCCATAGCGCAAGCGGATCAGACACTCAACAATTTGCCAGTATGTTAACAAACATAGCCCGAATTTGTGTTGGCATAGCTGAGAATGCATTTTCTTCCAAAGCATCATGCCATTGCTTATCATTATTCAACAGACCAAGAGCACCACATGCTTCCTTAAATGAATCATATGTAGTTCCATCAATAGTGCGCAAATGAGAGAAAGATAAAGCACCTTTACATCTAAGTAATAGCATTCAAAGATACAATAATTCACCAGTTGTTGCATGAACCTCTGTTAACCTCCCAACCATATCACCTCTTTTTCTAAGCTTCCATTTAGCACTTTTCTTTATCCATGTAAACTGGGTGGGAAAGTCAGAATACGTAAAATTTCGAGCTTGTGGAAATTCACTGTTAGCTACAAACTAAGCCTCTAGTTTACTTTTTTTGGAAGTCGCGTTATTGCACACATTCTCCAAATATGCAGAACTCTGAAAATTCAAGTACATCTGACCGGGAAAATGTATTGGTAAGCGTTCAACACTTGGGGAATGATGGTGAATGTCAAACCCAAAAATCCTCCACAGTGCCTCAGATGCACAAATATATGTACCATCAAGAAAATTCTTTACCTCATCCAAATTCTTCATGGATCTTATAGTTTATTCACTCCCTGATATGTTACTTTTCTTCTTCAACAACATTGTAGCAGTGTCATGACCCTTTAAACAGTACTTGAAGAGATATTTCAACGATCTTGAACTGTTGTAAATTTCCAGATTTATATGACACTGAAACCGCAACAAAAGATCTCGATTGTATGGAACTACATATTGATTATCAAGGTTGATCCCTTTTTTGTTGATGACTCTACCAGTGTTACGCCTCCGATAAAAAGGAAAACCACAATCGTCAAAATAGGTATTACCATGAAACCTGCAAAACAAAACATTACATGTGTTGAGATTAATAATAAAATAGACTTATTACAGAATATATATATCATTCTATTCATTCACACCTCTTTGGGAAATGACGCATGCATTTTCCTTTCACCATACATGGAGAGGTGAATAAGTCTTTACCACAGGGTCCATGCATCATGTAGTTTTTAACAGCTTCATATACTATTGGATCAGAATTCTTATCTGGTATTTCAGTAGAAACCAACTAGTCAACCTTTTCAATAGAGATAGGTCTGCTTTTAGGGCTCATCCAGATTAGCATATGCATGTGTGGCAAACCACGCTTTTGGAATTCAATTACATGCATAACTGTGCAAAACATAAGTAAAGAAAATATTAAATCTATGCATTTGTGTAGATATGATTAAAATAATTAAATGTAAAATTGTCGGTGTCCAGTAAAATAAATTTATCTCTTATACACTTTCCAAAGTAGTTATTCTTTTTAATCAAATCTAATAGCTGATCAAGCTTCAGTTTAAACACGCGAGAAACAATATCTAGTGCATCAACAGGATCAACATTGGCAACAATTTAAGCATTTCTTGTATCTCTGGCTACTTTGAGTTGCAAGCCACGGTGAGAAATAAGTATGGATGACCAATTGCACGACATATCGCCAAGGAATCCTCAAACTATTGAGACATGTATCGTTAGGATCCAGTGAATGAAGTAGGCAGTATATCAGCTTTTCCAACATGCATTGGATCATGGTCTCCTTTACTGAGAGCATCACACACATAATTATACAAATCAGCATGGATGGTAGTTTAATGCGTTGAAACCCAGTCTAATCTATATTTTTCAATGTCAACAAACTGATCCACAACGTATTGTTGCCACAAACGTCTAGCAAGGTGTGGCGTTAAACCTGAAATTAATGAGATGATGGTGATAATATGCACATATGCATTACACATTTTATATTCTAATCACATTGCTTACTTCTAATAAATACCTTCAGAAGTGCGTATCATAATCTTCTAACAATAATACTCTCTTAGTGAAACATGCCGTCTCTGTGTTGAGTCAGGATCAAGTTCTTCATTATCTAAATTCTCTATTTCAGAGTATTTATTGATTATCAGAGGTATCACTAGTGCAGACTGGACTTTTAGCGTCGGTCAAAATAGCACTAAGGCGTCGGTCAAGTAGTGAAGAAAGTACGGGGGATGCTATAGGTATGGACCTATAACGTCGATTAAACAAATGACACACAAACATTAATTGTGTCGGTTAAGCGACACACGTCATAGGGTCATCAACCGACGTTGTAGGTTGACTTATAGCGTCAGTGTTATATATATAACCAACGCTATTTGTTGCCTTGCAATGCGTCGGTTGGACAAAAAATGCCAACGCTCTTGGTTTGATTAATTGTGTTGGTTATATCAAATGCTGACGCCATTGGTTCTCACCTATTGCGTCGGTTCACTAAAATGCCGATCCACTTGCTTCTCACTTGTTGCACTGGTTCACCTGTTGGTTAACCGACGCTATTGCTTCTCACCAAATGCATCAGTTAGCAGAAATGCCGACACACTTGCTTCTCATCGGTAGCTTCGGGTAGCTAGAATGCCGACGTTTTTTGTCAAGGGGAAAATAATTTTTTTCCTGTTTTCTATTGGTATTTTATATATTTTCTATAAACCTGTTTCATTATACAATTTATACTAACATCCCAAAAATACGGCACAACAGAAAATTAAATTGAACAACTGAAAAATTATTATTACAATAAATTTAGAAAATTTAATTACGTAAGTCTTGGAAGAAAAGTTTATATTGAATTACAAATACCATCCACCTCTTTCTATTATGGTTCCCTACATATAAAATAACACACAAAGTGTCTCCCCTAACAAGTAATTCAAAATCTTCGAGTCCCCCTTTTCTTTTTGTAAATCGAGGCCAGTCTCACTCTTTTTCTTCTCCAATAATATCGGCTCCTATAGTCAAAGAAAATTAAAAACATGAAAAAATGCAAATAAACGAGAGATGTAAGGCTGTAGGTCATCTTCAAGTAGGATCTTTGATGATTTTTTGTTTTCGTGAACATGTTTTTTAGGACTGCATTCATGGATGTACGCTGAACCCCTTGCAGTGCTTTGGGCAATTTTTAACCTTATTGCCCATAATAATGGCGGCAACGTATTAGCAGGTCTACTTGAACTTCAATCCAACAAAATAAAAGCTTTAGCATTACTCAAATAATACCCGACACTTCATGAAATTGATATCATTAAGTTTACCTCTTTGTATAAAAAATTGATGTTAGTGCTGGATGATAACATACAAACAGAATTTCTAATTTCCTTCAAGTATTCAGGCAAGGTTTTATGAATTCTAATTTCCTGGTATGAAGCTAAGGTTCCGAAAATTGTGACTGCAAGATGGAATCACAATACACAACTTATGATGCTCATACACAATATGTAACATATCAAATGGTCATTTTCATATTCACATCAATATTTATGAGTTATACATTAGTGTGACACACTTAAACGAGTATAAAAATACATAGATGTATCAAATTGAAAGTCAAATAAATTATCTTTTACAGGAATTCTGCACAACCCTGGCATAAACACATACTCCCCAAGGTCCCCGGTAAGTAGTTGGCTTGTATTTATTTCGACAATATCTATTCTCTATCTCCGGGGTGGCAGAGTAATTTACAATTAGAGGGGTTTAGAGACTTGTATCATTCCAAACCAGAAACAAAATAATTCAGAATAATTATGTAAAAAAAGATAATTGCAGATAGATTTCACAACTAGAAGAAGTATTTCCATGACTTGTTCTTGTGTTTCACAAAATCCATATGATCATTGTGAGCTTCATCCTCCGATCTTAAGACAACCAGCAAAGGGCTGAAAGCCTGAAACACTATAATAAAGTTTCAAATGTTAAGTGTTCAAAGGTTCATATTCAATGTTATCTAAATAAACACTAACTCTTCAATTAAAATCATATTCAATATTATCTAAATAAATATAATAACATTGACAGAAATAGGAACCATTCAGATTCACAGCTATAGACATTTCGAATACAACCAAAATAAAAGAAAACGCCCCAAAAATCAAGGCTAAAATACAAGCAGACAGCGGTCAAGATTTCCAAATCTACATTACTCACAGAATCTTCCTAGAATATTGTATTTGTTTCATCTTCGTGCCTCTGTACATTATTATAGAATTATATTTGCAACAACAAAGCCAATAATACAATAAAGATTAAATTTTTCAAAAGGAGAAAAACACTAGCAACCAGAGCAAACACAGCATTGCTACTCTCACCAACTACTTTTATGTGTTCATTGACATTTAGTTATTTGATAACATCTATAAATATATGAACCAAATTAACCATCGCAATTATGATATCAATAACTCTATCACATATGAACCAAATAGAGATCATAATGTTGAGTTTTTGACTGAAATAGAAAGCATTCATATTCACAGGTACAGACAATTTGAAGACAACGAAGATAATAAAGAAACATCAAAAAATAAGCCTATAAAAAAAAGCTGACATTCTATTCTCAAATATACTTTACTCACAGAATCTTCCTAGAATATTATATATAATTTCACAATAAAGCCAATAATACAACAAAAATTGAATTAGTCAAAAAAACACTAGTTACATATATAATAGAGAATTACTCCTCCCACCAAACATTTCTACCTGTTTATTCACAACCTACTAACAAGTTCAGCAATTGGATAACATATATAAACATATGAACAAAAAGGACATGACAATTATGATATCAATAACACGATAACTATCGAAAAAACATAAAATTGATACTCAAATGCCAGTAATCATGATCAATAGTAAGAAGCTTGCTAACAGCAAAAGTACCAGCAGCTAAAACCAAGGTAACATTAATCCCTCTATCAATCAACCTATCCAAATCTTCTTCTTCCTTTTCGCTATTCGATAACCCGATAGAAGAGAAGCCAGTACCTTTTCAAATGACAATCTTCAGTCATTTCCAAACACACCCACCACTTCATTCCTCACATCATCACCTTCTTGTTCACCCAATCCATTCAAAATTAAATCTTTTTGGTCTTCACAATCATTTTGACTAGAATCAATAAAATCCAAGTCTTTGGCCATTGATTTCCTAATAAGAAGCTAAGGTTCCTAAAATTATGACTGCAGGATGGCATCACAGTACACAACTAAAGATGCTCATACACAAAATGTAACATATCAATTGGTCATTTTCATATTCACATCAATATTTATGAGTTATACATTAGTGTGGCACACTTGAACGAGTATAAAAAATACATAGATGTATTAAATTCAATGTTAAATAAATTATCTCTGACAGGAATTCTGCACAACCCTGGCATAAACACATACTCCCCAAGGTCCTCGGTAAGTAGTTAGCTTGTGTTTATTTCGACAAAATATATTCTCTGTCTCTGGGGTGGCAGATTAAATTATAATCAGAGGGGTTTAGAGACTAGTATGATTCCAAACCAAAAACAAAATAATTCAAAATAATTGTCAAAGTATCGAAACTTCATATCCAAGATGTGGCCGAGAACAGACTATCATGAGTTATTCCAAGCTGTTTGGGCAATCTGACTACACTGATTTATACAAAAAAAAACTGGATAACCGGTGCCAGCTGGGATTTTGAAGAGCAAATGATTATGGTGATGAAAGGAAGAGAAATGGAATATAGCAGCACTCTGGGATTGGTCAAAATCATAAATCTTTCCAGCAATAATTTAACAGGTGAAATTCCATTTGGAATAACAAAGCTCAAATCACTGGGAACCTTAAACCTTTCTTGGGAATGATCTCATATGGAGCAACTTATATAGCAGTAATTTGTTGAGTTCACCTTATATCAGTGGTTTTCTATTTATTATTTTCTTTTATATCAAGCTTCTACCTCAAAATCACACGAATGTAACAAGCAAATGACCATCTTGGTTTAAAATTACGCAGAGTCTATAACATGCTTGTGTTATTGGAGCTTATTGTCTAATAAGTTTAGCAACATTAGCAAGTGTAGAAATTATGAGCATCTAATATTATAAAACCAGCATATGAACCATCTAATATGATCTATAGCTTTCTTGAAATTTATTTCCATATTTTTAACACTGGTTAAATAGGATGTACACAGCTTTAAAGCCACTCTAAGTAGACACAAGATGTAGATACATCATGTAGATAATATGCAAGTTCGTGATCACTTTGCAGAGGAAACCAAACCATGGCATGAAACTACAGATAAGAGACTGTCGCAAACACAACAACTATCTCCGAGTAACCTTGACTAGATATACTTAATTCATCAAAAACTCATATTCAATTAGTATTTTCAATCAATGAGATTATAATTTAACACTAACGTATAGAACTCCCACAAGAACTCCTACACACCAAAAAACTCATGTAAGACAATTCAGATTTTCCCAACTTTGTATGTTTCTTTAACTCAGTTTTTTTCCTATTTACAACTAATTTACCAAGATACATACCAAGACACTTCCTTGAATCACAAATTCAGAATTTTTTTTTCTCATGAAACTTTTATCGAATTCGCAGCAGAATAGGGTATCGAGGAATGGGGATAACTGGGTGTGTCCGTTTTGGTGTCTGTGTCTTTCCGTGGTATTGATTTTTTGTCTCCTCGTATTGTTTTTGTTTTAAATAAAAAAAAATATTCTATTTTAAATTGTTCTTTGTTTCAAATATAATATACACATATATGTTCTATTTTAAATTATTTTCTATTTCAAATAAAAATTGTTTTCTATTTCAAATATCAGATGTATATATGTGTTAAATTTTAAATTGGTTTCTATTTCAAATAAAAATTATTTTCTATTTCAAATATAATATGCACACATGTGTTCTATTTTAAATTTTTTTCTATTTCATATATAATATGCAGATATGTGTTTTATTTTAAATATAATAAATATGACCAAACCGACTACCAACCAAAAATTTATTATTTCATCTTTTATAAATATTATTTATTAGTTTCTTTGTAATACGTTAGTTATTTTCAATTTTTGTTTTGCAAAATATTTTTCAAATACTCGATCCCTTGGAGCTTAATTACCGCACAATACTTGTACATATCTATTCTCTATACAATTATATGATTAATTGTCATTATTGTTATTTATTTGCTTATTCGATAAATATCAACATTTTTTTGTATATTATACCGGCTTAGTAAAAATTTTGTATTTATTTTTCAAATCAAAATATATTATAATTAATGTAGGTAAAAATGAAAATTTTGATTCATGTTAATTAAAAAAATTTAATATGGAAGATTTATTCAAAAAAGACACTTATTATGGACTTGAGGTAGTATTTGCATTAGTTCATGCACTATCCACTCTTAACACCTAAGTTTATTTATATAAAATTAAAATTTCAATTAATTTTTTAAATTTGAAAAATAACATTTCAAATCTACTAATTATTAACATTTAAATTAATTAGTTAATTTATTATTAGAATTGTTAGGTGAAATATCAATTCTTTTATAATTATAAAATTATTTTATTTAATTTCTTTTATATTTTAAAAGAATTTAGAGTTCAGTATATTATATATATTTAAGTTCCTACTATTTTTAATTATTTTAATAATTTTCTACTATTATTTAAATTTTTTGTTAAAATTATTTAAAAAAATATCATAACCTATAGCGTAAGCATTCAGAAGACGACGCTTTAAATCAAGTCTACAGCGTCGGCATTTAAACTACAACATCGGCATTATAAAGGCCGATGCTATATACAGTTTTAGGCGGCGTCATTATAAAGCCCGACGCTAGAGACTGTCAAAAGCGTCGGTTGTATGAAAGACCGACGCAACAGATCATGCACAAATGTGTTAAGGCGTCGGTTAAATTTACAACCGATGCTTGAAGAGTGTTTAAGCGTCGGTTCTATATTCAACCGACGCAAAAAGTGCGACGCAGAAGGACCTTTCTGTACTAGTGTATACGTTTATGATAACCCTCGGTTCCCTAAGGAAACAGTAGTGGATATTACAACTGCATGAAATATGGATCTGCTTCATATATCCTCTTGAATCATTCTTATTTGAAATTCATAAACGTGTCTCTAAAACCACCGGTATCCGTATCATCACTAACAATGAAAGCAACAACTTCATCAGATGGAGTAATATGGTTTGGTCTACCGCTAGAAGATTGAGAGGATATGAGGACTAACTTAAACTCATCCAGATCTTCATTTTCAAACTGATTCTGAGCCATGCGAAAAGGTTTGACTAACTCATTGTTCTTGTCTAACATACTAAAAGTTCCTCGATAATATCTGGATCAACATTGTCAGAAGCACCTCCCATTGCATTGCTTGTATTCTCAACCTCATTCTGCGTGTCGTATATGTAGATCTGGCAAAATTTGGGTGAAGATCCATCTAACGGTACTAAACTCCCAACTAAATGATAGTTTTGACCTTGTAAGCGAAAACAATACGGAGAGCTACATCTGTTTATTGAGTTATCAATCTTACCACCGGTGGAAGTCAATTGGAACATGCAGTTGTACACTCTTATGTACTGTTTAAAATGCCTCAATTTCTCACCACCAAGTAACAAAGAAGCTAGTGATTCTGGTGGCGGCCTTTCTTTTGGCAAATATATCTGACCATTACGACAACACATAGGAAATGCGGGCTCTTTACATGGACATGATTTATTATTACGCTCTTCATTCCACATAGTAGCACCACATTTATTACACAACTTTGACGGAGGACCAAGATCCATATATCCACGCCACAAATTCTGATTTAAGATTACACCATCAAGGTCATCATGGTACATGTCATCAATTCTAACATCCGAATCACTGGACTCTGAATTGTCAGTTTCAACCATATTTTCAAAATCTGAAATCAAATTCCTCTTCTCAGGAGATGCTTGACATTAATTCTTTCATTCACTGATTCCAAACTTTGGTTCATGGGGATTATGACAACTTCTACGTAAATGAGACACACTGGGTTGTCTCATTCACCCATGTTCAAAAATGGGACTAAAGTTTGAAGATGCGTCACCGTTATTCACAGAGGACGTACCAAGTCCTTTACGTTTCATAGTTGCATAGTAAACAAATAAGTGAGTATACATCTTCTTTGTTGAAGAAAGAGGAATTAATAAATTACATTTTGTAAAGTTTTAAAACATTTCCCAAAATAGTATATTCTCAAAAAACACATGCATGTCATTTGTAAACATCGTCTCAATATTAGAACCACGTACTCTACATTTCTTATCTGCAACAAAAAAACACCAAATTAATTATTTTCCAATCAAAACAGGCATAATATCTTACAATTTGGAGAATTAATTTAATAGGCCACACACACATGTAATTTAATAGGTACTGTTCATATCTGAAGTCGTGGAAGATGGTTTTCTGTTCTTCGCCGCTACACTGCTATTTTTTACACATGTAATTGTCGAAAAAGAATATTGTTGAACAAAAATAAAATATAATACAGAGTTATTAATATACATTGTTAGTAATGGAATAAACTGATTAGGGGCAATAATGATATAGGAAATCATAACAACTTATTCAAAACAGAATTATTAAAAGACAACATACACATGGGGCTTGGAAAAAACTTTTCAATATTGCGACCACGTATTGTACGTTTCACGGCTGCAACCAATAACACAATGTAATGTTAAACATGTAGCAAAGCAAACAGAACATTCAAACATCTAACTTTCACTATCAAGTTCTAATATAACTTATAAGACACATTGGTAATATCAGACAATGCAGCAGCTCCTTCCATGTTCTTGGCAGTTGGAGTGTTATTTTCTTCAAGTGTAATACCTGAATTAGGTGAAATTGATACACTGCAAGGACTTTTATTTGATCCACCAACAGTTCTCAATCCCACACATCTGCTCATATGTTTCAAATCTAGCAATCAACAAATATGATAGACAATAACATTATACATAACATCATACATCTGCAAGGAACATTGGTACCAACGACTGAAGATCAACACTGAACATTTATAGACAAACTACACAAACCTATGAAGGAAGCTCTACTGCTCATTTAGACGTAACATCAACAACAAAGTTAAAAGGTTTCTAGGGAGGAATCATGCAAAACATTTGTCTGACTTGCTAATGGCTGTAAAGGAGACCTATTTCCCACTATAAAATACGTATGTTAAACATGGGTTTCAGAATTTATTTATGTAACAAATAAGATATGTATGATATGGAAAACTTACCAGACGATACTACAGAACCTTGTGTCTGCTGATTTGAAACTGTAAAACCGGGACTAAGATTTTCTTAGCCAACACAAATATTTCTACGCTTCACAACTATGTTCATGAAACGAATATAAGGACATGATTTAGATTCAAAACTACATACGAACATAAAGACAAAGAATGATGCATATACCCGTCGAGTCAGGAATATTGAAACTTGGTATAGGCTGTAACACAGAAGATTGATTGTCGTCCTCATTTGATGAATCTCGACTACGAATCAAATGTTTCAAACCTGTAGATAAAGACACAAACCAAACAAATCATATAACAGTTAACATACATAATGATTAACATGACTTTATATTGAAAACAAATCTAAAAGTGAAGTTCTTGCAGAGGTCGGATGAGAGCGTGGATCCATGATTAACAGCAAATCGCCGGAGCATGGAATAAATGAGAAGATTAGAGAGCAAATCACCCGATCATGGGACTTTGAGTAGATTAGAGGAGGCTGAAGTTATGGAGTTGAGAGAAATAAATTCAAAAAAATTCAAACATACCATTCAGTTGCTACAATCAAGGAGTGGGTTAGGTGTATTTAGGTTAGTTTCTAAAATGGGTTATAGAATTTAAATGTGAAAGATCCATGGATATGTGTATAATATAAAGTTTTATGTGTAAAAAAATAAAATGGTTATGGGTTATGGGTCATGGATAAATTTTATGGGTAAATCTTATATGGGCAATAGTAGCCTTTAAGATTATATAGATATTTGAACTTATTTGAAGAGAAAATGAAAAGTGGAAATGATGTAGATGAGGTCATTCCCAAAATAATGAACCGACCATATTGGTTGGTGGGAAGGCAAGGTAAAGTTGTTGCCTCTATGGAAACTCCAGTTCCACAATCCAAGGTCGAGGAGCTGAACACAAATATTAGTCAGCTAGAGAGTGAGATGGAAGCGAAGGTTCAGAGAAAAGTTCAAGATAACATCGCCTGGTTGCTGAAAAACTGAGAGAGGAAAATTTGGGTCTCAAAGTTGATGTTACGGACTTTTGTTCAACTATTTCTAGTGGAGATGAATTTGGCACTCCAATCACTCCTGAAACCACTCCTGGCACCACTCCTGGCACTCCAATTACTCTTGGCACCACTGCTTAAACTATAATTGTATTTACATACAATGATTTTATGGTACTTAGTTTTATCGTCGATCGATAAAAATTTGTTTAATCCTACTATGAACTTGTGGTACTTAGTTATTTTTTTGTCTGATTGCTTTTTATGTTAGATTTCTGAATTGGTATTATGTTGGATTGTTGGAGTCGGAGGTTGGTTGTAGTTTAAGAAGGAGGATAAATGGTTTTAGGTTGGACTTGTTGGTGGTTGTAGTTGAATATTTGTAGTTTGGTTGTTGTTTATTGGAAATGCTTATTATAGTTGGATTCAAATTTTAATGGGAATACTACAAAAACAATGCATGCATTACAAAATTGATATAAAAAGTGTTACAATTGCTATGTTAGTGTTACATTTAATATATTGTTGGATGTTACATTAGATTTATATAGTGTTACACTAAACACATATGGTGTCGCACTAGTGATTTCTTAGCGTAACAATGGGTCTGCAAAAGCTCTCTGAAATTGGGGCCCAGTTGATGATGTTGCACTGACACATGGCAATATGATGTGGCAGAGTACGTCCCACATGATGATGTGGCAGTAGTGGTCCCAAACGATGATGTGGTAGTGTGGGTCACCCATAATGACATGGTAGTGTGGGACCCCAATACTGCCACGTCACCATGTGGACCGCATGATGACGTAGCAGTATGGGTCCTACATGATAACGTGGCAGACTACGTGTCCGTGTGGGTCCCACTGAAATTAAAAATAAATATATAGGCTATTGTGTCACTACTTTTCAGTTACATTACCTTCTTTTACCGTTACATTAGGTGGGTATTGTAATGCTTTTAAGGTGTTACAGTAGATTTCCAAAAGTGTTACAATTGCTAGCAATTGTAACGCTTACAAACGCATCGCCCCTTACTGTTATAATAGCTCTATTGTAACAGATTTAAGGCACATTGTAGCATCAGGAGAACGTTACAATTAGCCATCTATGTAGTAGTGACACTAACTTATTACAGCAACTCATCAGACCACATCTGGTCTGATACAAACAACCTCTGAGGAGCCAGGTCTGGGAGGGACTAGAACTCTGCCCTGACTGTGATGGATGGGTCTCCTAGGCATCTGCAATATTATTATACACACAAAACAATCTGCAAGGGTGATCAATCAATTGCTCAGCAGTACCACTATATGAATAACAAATAAACAGTTTATGATAAAAAGTTATAGAAACAAAAATCATAACTTTTTACAAAATCAAGTAAAATGTGTATAAACTGGATATAAATAACTAGCTTTCTCTGTAAAATAATAATATCAGTCGTGTGTTATGTGTAAATACGAGAGTCAAATTTTAGCATGCTATATTCATTTTTAAATTCACTGTTCCATTACAGGAACCACAAAATTATCTGTTCCGTTACGGGAACCACAAAACCAAAATCAGATATATTGGATGAATCATAGGGATAGGTGATCAGTCTATCCCACCACAAACCTGTTCCAGAACTCAGAGACTAGCTAGGTCTCTGCCATACTGGATTAAGCGATTCAAATAGGGCGGACAACCGACTTAGCCACTTACGCAAACCTGTTGGGCCATTACGGGCCTCTTACGTAACCATCCAATATCTGATTCATTTTATCCAGTTTTCAAAACCACTTATACATCACTCTTTTTAAAACAATTATATCACAGCACACTTTCCAAAACCGTTTTAATTTTATTCACAATTTAGAGATAGGCATTTTCAGAAATTAGTTTTCTCCAAAACCAAATTTTAAACAATGTATTTATAAATACGGGGGATACATAACCTAAAATGTTATGTTCCACTACCAAATTCAAATCAATGGTTATTCATATATTACCGAACCGTAAAAGATTTGTTCAGGGGTCCTTCCTTTATAGAGCTTTACAATTATACGCTAGTCAGACTTTAAACTGACTTTAACTCTCGAGCCCTTCGACTGGAACATATAGAACCGAAATACCCTAGGTTAGACGACCAGTTATGCTTGACATATCCTCGCTAACAACTTTACCCGAACAATATCAACTCCCAAATAGTAATTATATGTATTATTATAATACACATAACAACTAGGATTAATAAAATATTTATTACAATTATATAAGTATATACACTCGACTAGCATTCTAGATAATTATTGGTTACGTTCCCGCATTTATGAAATTAATTTATTAAAAATCAGGCAACGTTTCCTCTATTTACCGGACTTCCCCTCAAAATATAATCAACGCAACACAACTAATAATCACAATTTCGCAATCCAAATTCGATGTAATAAATAACTATTTTCGTTTCAAAAATAATTTTTATGAACTAAATAAAATTTTTATAAATGTAGGACTCAGAATAAATCATCACGGTCCACTGTCGACTCGCCAAGGCTCATCGTCGACGGCGGCAAAATTTATTGGTGCCCAATAAAATTCGGGTTTTCAAATATATTATACCGATAATAGAATCTTTCCCGCACAAAATATATTTTTTTTCACGAATAATAATCAAAATTATTCCTGCAGAAAAAAATAAAAGAATTAAAATCCCAAATCGAGCAGGACAACACGCGCGTAACACGCGCCAACACCACAACAACAACTAGAAGCACAGAGGACGTCGGGAACCAAACTGGAAAAAGGAAAACACGGGAGACTCGAAACACACACAACACTGACACATATCACACACACATGCGATACACACACATACAGATATGTATATATACATATATACCAACTAAACAACAATGGAACCAAGCCAAACCAGAAAATCAGGCGGCGGCTCACCAGAAAAATAAGGCAGGGAACCACAGTGGAGCGACGGGGAGAACAAGGGGGAACACAGGGGAAAGAGGAAGAAGATTGAGGGAGAGAACGAGAGAGTGCAAGAGAGAGGAAGAAGATGAATCGAGAGAGATGAACAAGGGTGGGGGGTTTTAGTTTTTTTATTTTATTTATTTTATTATTTTTTTAATCAGTAAAACAGGTTACAAGCACGTCTATATGTGTTTGTAACTATTCGACACTTATCAATGAATTAATACGCGTCCTGAATTTTGATTGCAAGCCTGCATTTCACAATTTAAACGACTAAACGCGCGGTTAAAGAAAAACCAAAAAAATACCAAATAAGTTTTAAAACTCCCAGAATATTTAGAAACTAATAAAATAAAAAATTTATAATTTTAAAAAAAAATTTAAATTACGCAACATACCCGCATTTAACGATTTAACGAACACACGTGCGAGTGAATTTAATCCGAAATAATTTTAAAATTCTCAAAATATTCCAAACTTAAGAAAATATGAAATTCATGATTTTTGAAACCTTCGGGAATTTAATATCAATTGTTATACTTTAATACAATAAGAAAACCATTTAGGAGTAAATAATTGATGAGATATTATTTTCTAAATTTTTTAAATTTCCTAAAATAGTTATTGAAATTATAAAACCGTAAAAATAGTTATAGAGAAAATTCCAATATTTATGAAAAATAATTCTTCAAAAAAATCACTTAAAAGTAAAAACAAAACAATGTTGCCCAATAATTAATTAATAAATAATTCTTGAACACCAATAAGTCACACATAGATAATAGTAAGGGAAACACACAGCTGACAGAACAAATTCACATATTTTATTTATTCAATAATTATACTTTTAATAATACATAAATACGAGTCATTATATAAACCACAGAGTCCTTGTTTTCATTGTGGTAGTGTTTGGCACTATATTTATACATGTAAAGAGTATCACAGTTTGTATTATGATTATTATAAACTAAAACCCTCTTTAAATAAAACAAAATCAGTTTCTGCATGTGTAAATACTTATAGTAACGATGTTAACATAAACTCTGATAAAAAGTCTTATGTTGTATATGTTAACAAAGTTAAAAGGGCCAAAGAATTTAAGCAAGTCTAGTTCCTTAAAAACACTAACTGATTTCAAATACTGATTGCAGGGTAACAGGAAGAATACTATAGTCTTGGACAGTTGATGCTCAGGACACATGAATGGTTATATATCACTATTATCATAATTTAAGGAAAAAGTTGGCCCAAGTGTTTCTTATGGAGATGGCAACTTAAGAAAAATCTTGGGATATGGCAAAATCAAAGTTGGAAATGTCATCATTGAAAATGTAGCTCTGGTTGCAGGACTCAAGCATAATCTGATCAGTGTGAATCAAATTTATGACAGAGGTTACCATATCAGTTTCAATGAAGAGCATTGTGAAATTGTTCGTAAGTTTGATGACAAGATTACAATGACTGGTGTAAGATATGGTAGTTTATATGAAGCCAGGGTCTCCACAAATACTGATGAATCAGAAGTTTGTCTACTAAGTAAAGCATATGTAAAAGACAACACAATTTCAACAATATTAATAAACTTATGAGGAAAGATCTTGTGAGAGGATTTCCCAATTTAATGTTTACTTCTAATGGCTTGTGTGACTCATGCCAGAAAGCCAAGCAAAGTAAAATATCTTTCAAGAGTAAAACTGAATCCTCCATTCTTGACCCATATCATCTACTTCATATTGATCTCTTTGGTCCAGTAAATGTTATGTCAATTGCCAAAAATAGGTATGCACTCGTAATTGTTGATGAATGTACAAGTTATACATGGGTGTATATTTTTGCACACCAAGAATGAATCTCCATCCATTCCTCTTGATCATGTAAGGGACCTGGAAAAAGGAACAACATACAAAGTGAAGATCATCAGAAGTGATAATGGAACTGAGTTGAAGAATAGCTCTATGGAAGAGTTTAGCAAACTCAAGGGGATAAAACAAGAGTTTTCTGATCTTGGAACTCCGCAATAAAATGGAGTTGTTGAAAGAAAGAAGAAAATTCTCATAGAAGCTGCAAGAACTATGCTAGAAGAAGCAAGATTTCCTACCTACTTCTGGGCTGAGGATGTGCAAACTGCTTGCTTTACACAAAATGTAACATTGATCAACAGGCATGGAAAAATACCATTTGAGATGGTGAAGGAAAAGAAGCCAAATTTGATGTACTTTCACATTTTTGGTTCTAAGTGTTTTGTTCTCAAAACTCATCCGGAGCAGCTGACCAAGTTTGATCTAAATGCTGATGAAGGCATTTTTATGGGATATTCATTGTCTACAAAAGCCTTCAGAGTTTATTATTTGAGAACACGAACAGTCATGGAATCTATACATGTATCTTTGGATGACAAGAAGATAACAGGGCTAGAAGATGCAGATGACCATGAAAATTGTGATTTGAAAATGATTTTGATACAGTAAGTCCTGATATCACTCAAAACTCTGATGATCCACATGACAGTGGAAACTCCTCTAACACTGAAGCATATGTTGACGGGGAGCAACATGATTCAAGTCCAGAGGCTTTTACAAGTGATTCAACTAAAGAGACATCAGTAGATAGATCATCAGACTCTCATTCCTCAAACTCTAATGAGTCAAATACTGATAACAATGGGAACACTGATTCAGGGGGAGCATTCGGACATGATAGTGGTACTAGTCAAAGAAATAACAGAGAGTTCATAGATCAAGGGGAAGGTTCTTCTTCGAGGAGTAAAGTTCTATATGTAAGAAAGCGGTCTAAGTCACACACACCTGACTTAATCATTGGAAACCCTGACAGTGGTGTAACAACTAGAAAAGAAACTAAAAATGAATGCCTCTACCATTCGTTTCTATCTCAAACTGAACACAAGAAGGTGGAAGAAGCTCTTCAAACTGTTGACTGGGTTACAACAATGCAAGAGGAGCTTAATGAGTTTTAAAGAAACAAAGTCTGGACTTTTGTGCCAAGACCAAAGAACAGATCTCTAATTCACACAAAGTGGGTGTTCAGAATCAAAATAGACAGTGAGAGAATTGTTACAAGAAATAAAGATAGATCGGTTGCAAAGGGCTATTCACAGCAAGAAGGCAGGATAATGATGAAACTTTTGCTCCAGTTGCAAGGCTTGAGGCAATAAGAATCTTTCTAGCCTATGTTGCTCATAAAAAGTTTAAAGTGTTCCAAATGGATGTAAAGAGTGCATTTTTAAATGGATAACTTTACAAGAAAGTTTATGTTTAACAACCTTTGGGGTTCATTGATCCAAAGTATCTAGATCATGTCTACTTACTGGATAAAGCAGTCTATGGATCGAAGCAAGCTCTAAGGGCCTGGTATAAATCACTTGCTCTATTTTGTTAGAAAGTGGTTTTACAGGAGGTACAATTGACAAAACCCTCTTTTATAAATAGCATGGTAAGGACATGTTATTAGTATATATATATATATGTTGATTATATCATTTTTGGACCTACTAATGATAAACTCAGTGAGAGATTTGCAAAGCTAATGCAGTCTAGGTATCAAATGAGTATAATGTGACAATTGAATTATTTTTTGGGTTACAAGTTAAATAGAATGGTGAAGGGATCTTCATAAATCAATCTAAATACATCAGGAATTTTCTCAAATGATTTGGAATGCAATACTGCTCAACTGCATCAACTCTCATGGCCACTGTAACAAAGTTAGATTTAAATACTGGTTCTTCAGTAGATATAACTAACTATAGATGTATGATTGGCTCACTCCTACATTTGACTGCTAGTAGACCTGATATCATGTATGCTACCTATCTCTGTGCAAGGTTCCAAGTTGATCCAATAGAACCTCATCTACTAGTTGTGAAAAGAATTTTAAGTATCTCAAAAGCACCATGAATATGGGATGATGGTATCTTAGAGATTCAAATTTTAAGCTAATTGGATATTCAGATGCAAATTTTTCAGGATGCAAAATAGACAGGAAAATCACTTCTAGAAGTTTCCAATTTCTTGGTGGCAGATTGGTTTCTTTCCACATCAACTACAGAAGCAGAATATATTACTGTAGGAAGCTGTTGTGCTCAGATTCTATGGATGAAGAATCAGTTACTGGATTATGGGTTAAATTATTCTGATATTCCTATATATTGTGATAATCAGAGTACTATAGCAATGATAGGAAATCCATTGCAACATTCAATGACTAAACACATCAGCATCAGGTACCATTTTATAGGGAACATGTGGAAGCACGTACAATAGAATTGGTCTTTGTTCCAACAGATCAGCAAGTAGCAAATATATTTACCAAGCCTCTCTGTGAAGCTACTTTTGCAAGATTGGTGAATGAATTGGGAATGATATCAGGTTAATTCTCAAACTCTGATAATTAAGAAATAAATGCTGATATTTGAAGCATGGTATCTTATTATGTGTCAGTACTTGTTAGATACTGATCATTGTGTTCAATTCTGATGCCATGATAACATGCAAATTAACTTTTATGAATTCTAGATGATAGTTGTATGTTGAACTACTGATTATGCGTATATGCTCTTTTATTAGTTAACTTGCTTTGACTAATAGATCTTGGCAGTAGTTGTTAAATTCTGATATTGGTCAAGGCAGTGTTGACTGATAAATCCTGATAGTCGTAATTGAAATACTAATAATGGTCAAACTATGACTGACTATTATATTTCATTGATTATTTTATTTTTTTTGAAATAAATGGTTACTCAGTATTTTTAATCAACAGTGAGTTAGTGGAATATCTTTTAATTGCTTGTATGGGTTAGTTATTGTTGTAAGAAACTGTTAACACTTGAGTACTTACATTGGGAATAGGAATCTGAAGAGAGAGATTACTTTTTGATTACCTAGATATGAATAATCGTATATATTTACTGTGTTTAATTATAACATGGCTAGTCAAAGAGTCTTTTTAGTATACATACCTTCCACTTCCAAAACTTCTCACTACCTTTTTCATACACAACTCCTAATCTTCTTAAATCTTTTATCCAAAAATTCAAACATTCATCAAAAATGGCTCAACCCCAATTCTACAAATGCAACTGTGGATGCTACATGCCAATCTCCAATTCAAATGATGAAAAGATGTACTTCGATCCATATGGACTTCTGGTTCGTACTGGTGGTGAAGTCTATCACCCAACTAAAGTTCCAGACTCAATATATGATCACTCTTGGGATGATCACTTGGAACTACATTTCTTCACCGACAAAGTTCTTCTCAAGGAAGAACTACGTTCTGAGTTGGCCAGACGTTTCCGTCAAGTATCTTTTGATCTAAAAGAGAATATCATTTCTCTTGCAGGGACAATGAGTAGGATTTATCATCGCATGGCGATGAGGGCGGAGCATGCTGCAAAGACGTAGAAGAAGTCTGGGTAGTTAGATTAAGTTAGGCTTTAATGTTTAAAAATCTAAAAATCTTGTACTATTCTTCTTAAATATTAATGAAAATATCTTTTGTCTTCTTTGATTCCTTAAGTGAATGAATGTTTTATGTCTTGTTTGTGCTTGAATGATTAAAATTGTTAATATTCAAATTAGTACTGCATGCTTAATTTAAGAAATTTTTCAATAGTGCGTGTGAGAAACACTTCTCTATTTGAGTTCATATGTTAATTATAGTACAAATTAAGCACATTATAGGATGAAATTGATGTCGCAGAAGAAATTTATGAAATATTTAAGTCTGATCTCAGGAGAATTATAATCTTTGAGTGTAATTGTCCATCAAAATTCTTTGAAAATTTCTTTTTCTCTTCAGGAAAGTTGTCCACCCTCAATCTCAAAATCATAAATCTTATATCTCAAATTTGTTCTTACTAATTAAAAACTTGAATCCATTTCTCAAATGTTACCAAAATCAAGTGACATAGTTCTTGAAATTATATTCACCACTCAGAAACAACATTAAGTTGGTTAGAGACTACATGTTAAAGTAGATCTTAATGATACTAATAGAGACAGAGGGGTTTCATCAGTTTTTGGTCAAGACCATGTGATAGCTTTCAATAAACACATTCAAGTGTTAGTTCTTTGCAAGAAGAACAAGGTTTAAGATCATGGTACATGACAGTAACCTAATCAAATCCTCTCCAATTTAAATGGAGGTTCCCATAATTGGTTAACAACAACTGTCATAACCACAGTGTTAACTGTGAGTTCAGTTGTGACTTCAAATTCACAAGGTATAAGTATTTTATTTGTGTGACCATAGATCATGAGATGTGTGGTGTGAGGAGTAGTGAGACTACCTTAAAAGAATAGAGAGATTAAGTGTTACTTGTTATATGTTTGCAGGTGCCGGAGTACTAAAGAAACAGATGTTGAACAACAGTCTCTTGACACTTGAATAAACTCTGATGTACCAAGCGATGTTAATCTGCATGCAGGTCTAAGTACTGATAATTTCTTGCAGTCCATACATTCTACTATTCTACCATATTAAACAATCCATATTTTTTGCTGATAAACCGTCCATTTTCTCTACTATTCCACCACCTGAAGTAATTCCTATTGTTGCTGAAGATGTAGTAGCAAAATAGTCCATTCATAAAGGTTCATCCATTTCAGGGTCACCACAGCACTCTACAGGAACTGAGGTTCTGGAAGTAAATTTAGAAGCTCCTGTTCATTTATCTATAATTCTTTAAGATGTGGAGTTCACTGCTGATTGTATCGAAGCTTCCGAAGCTGCTGGATCACATACTGCACCAATTTCTGATTTTATCTTACATGCTAAAGCTGGTGATGAAGTTCAGCAGATAGTTCAAGATCTAGTTGCAAATGTAGAATCTAATGATGGCGAATAAGCTAATATTTCTAATGTTCTTATAGATCCGGAGGATGATCTTTTCTTCCCTGAAGATATGCCTACATATGTAAGGCAACATAAACTGACAGAGTTAGATGCTAAGAACACACATGATTATTTTAATGCTATCTGGAATGCTAAATGGAAAGATGATACATATCTTATTTTTAGAAAAAATGTTGTTGCACATCTAGAAACAGTAGGATGGAAAATTCAGAATCCTGGTATGATGACTCATCGGAAAGCATCAACTCTGGTTGTCAGATCCTTACATACAGCTCAAGAAGAAACTACTTCTCAAATCAATTAGATCAAAGAATCATTGATTGCTTTAAAGACGACTACTCATCACGAAATTCAGAAATATATTGCACCACTAGTTTCCAGACAAACTATAATTGAAGCTAATCAAGCTAGATTGAAAGCTAAGCAAGTTTAAATTTCTGATCAACTTACAGAGGTACATAATTCAATGGAACTGATTTTTTCTCTACTGCTTATTGATGATGCCAAAAAGGGGGAGAAAATTGTTAAATCTTGTTGCACGTAGTTGACATTGACAAATACTGATGATGAAAATCCTGATGATTGTAATAAGGGGGAACAAAAGGATAGTAAAAGAAGAAAAGGTGAAGAGCTGGTTGGAGTTAGAGGTTCATCAAAAGAAATCACTAGATCTCAATATAGACAAGGTGGAGAGAGAAATATAAATGAAAGAAGAGTTAGAGAATTCACTATGACTACAACATCTCAACAATCTTTACAAGTCACAACTGTTGATGAAGACCAAGGTATTCTGGAGATAGAAGCTGGTGCTGAAGCAAGTTAATATCTTTAAACTCTGAAAGTAAAAGGAAGAAATACAACTCTATTTTACAAGGTTCCAAAGATTTAAGCATTTGACTCTGAGGTGAGTAGAAGAACCTTTGAAATAGAAAATCCTGGAGTTGATCTAGAACAGCTAAGGCAAAAGGAGGAAGACTTCAAGAATTACATGAATACAGTAAATACTTATACTATTGTTATCTCTCAAGTACTTTATGGAGATGACTCTTTAAACATACCAACCAAAGGTGTAGTCATAAAGGAGGTAAGTCAGGCAGAGGATGAAAGATCTCTCAGATCTCAAGCTATCTTAACTACCTACAGGAAGCATAAAGGAAAAGAGAAGATAGGAGAGAAGTCAAAGCTTTCAAAGCCTGAAGCCAAAGTTTTTGCAAAGAAGAAGTCAGTATTTAAAGCAACTAAATCACAAATACTGATAGATCCAATCTATACAGTTGCTCAGTATTTTGATACTGATGAAATTACTGAAGAAGAAAAAATTAACCAAGCTCACCAAAGAAGGAAGATTTATATAGCTGACTGGGCTGATAAATTGAAATTAACCTCTAACATTGCTCAAGTTAAAGAAGAAGATGTTATTCAACCAACCATAACTTTTAATTTTACTCATGTTGTTGATTTCTCAAATCTAATTCAAGCAAATTTATCAAATTCTGATTTTGAAGACATAGTCTCTGATAAGCCAAAACTTACTTATGAAAAAAAGCTACTATGGGGAAGCAAGAAACCAGCACCTAGAAGAGATTCTTTTGAAATATTAAAGAAGATTTATAGTGGAAGTTCTCAATCTAGAAAACCTGGAATCACAAGTGGTCTAGGGAGATTAAATGTTGATGATTCATTTGCAGGAGATGTTTTGACTTTAAGAAAGCATTCTAACTTGACAGAAATTGGAGATAATGTAATGCTTGAAGACTGTAAGTCATATGTCATAGCCTATTTGTATATTCGAGGATTCAACTCAACTCAAATAAGAATGTAATAAGTAAATAGTGGATCGACCGTCAGAGAGATCTCGCAAAGTAATATCTGTCAAAGGATTCAGAAACAAGGTTCATCTACAGACTTGAGGAGGTAATTCACTGGAAGAAGTTCAAGAAGTTGATCATGCCTCAGTGATATAAATCAAGATCGTGGATTTAATCAAGTGACAGAGATCTCGTTAGAGTATCATTAATTACAAGGATTTAATCTGAAGAAAATCAAAGCGTCAAAGTCAAGACATGAAGAAACGTCACGGAAGTTAGTCACTCATGAACCAGACAGTACATCGAGTGTCAACGTTGAAGTGGTGGAATTGATTCATAATTCTCAGTGATTTTCAGAAGATTTGCAGAAGAATGGTTGCTGCTCAAGACTAGAATTAATTCTCTATTAATTAATTAAGTCATCTAATTTAATTAAGAAAATAAATTATATCTGCGAAGAATAATTTATTTATTAATTGAATTAATTGATTAATTAATTCTGAATTAATTTTAGGAATTTTCAGAATTTAAATTGGATTAAAATCTGCATTAAATCAACAAGACAATTGAAAATGAACTAGCATGACAATCAGGATTGTCATACCGATTGTCATGCTAGGCCATTTTCAATAGTCTCACCGAAAGTTACACTAGGAGAAGGATTGTCTTGCTAGTTCATTCTGATTGTCATGCTAGTTCATTCAGATTGTCTTGCTAGTTCAATCAATTGTCCTACCGAAAGTCTTGCCAGCTATAGGATTGTCATGCCAATTCAATTCCATTCGGTTGTTGATTAAAAAGAAGCAGAGAAGCAGCAACTCAAAAAAAAGAACTCATTCAAGAACAAAGAAAAAGAAAGCAGCCGCCTTGAAACATTTTATTTTCTTCTCTGCTTACATCAAGATCAAAATTCTAGTTTGTTAATGTTAAATCCAAACCACTAGAATTATTTATCTTGTTCTTGTGTAACAATCTAGCGGATCAAAATCCCTAGAACTTAATCTCAAATCGCGTTTAGCATTTGATTCTAATTATTGCAAAAATAGAAAAAGTTCATGTCGAATTTATTCTAAATTTGTGATAATTAATTTGAGATTAATTCCTTGTAATCGATACAATTGTTGTAACACCTTTCAAGTTTAATAATATTTTTATTTAACTTGAATTTTGTTTCACATTTTTTATTCCGTATTTAATTCGATTATTTGGTACTGTTTGTATTCAACCCCCCTTCTACAAACACATTGGGACCTAACAATTGGTATCAGAGCCTTCTGATTAACGAACAAATCAAGATCCTAGACTTTTGTGATTTTTCAACTCCTTGAATTTTTATTTATTCAAAAATTCATAATGACTTCACATAAAGTTGGAACCGTTAAAATTCCACAATTTGATAAAGAGAATTATATCATGTGGAAGAAGAAGATGCTATTATTCTTACAAGTTGCAAATCCCAAATATTCAAACTTGTTAAAGAAGGGTATAAAAACTCCGATGGTTATTGAACCGGAGGTAATAATAGATGGTGTGGTGACTACTGAAGCTAGAACCTATCCAAAAGAGCCTGAAGATTTTACTCCTGCTGAGAAGGAAGAAGCCTCCTTGGATGCCAGCCTTCAATTAATATTAATTGATTCCCTTGATCCCTTGATGAACAGACATGTGATGAACTGTAAAAATTCCAAACACATGTGGGAAACTATTGAGGTGATTAATGAAGGCACAGAGGAAGTTAGGGAGAACAAGTTGGAAATCCTAACCTCTGAATATGAACATTTCAAATCAAATCCAGGAGAAGGAATTACTGAAGTGTTTGAGAGGTACAATGCATTGATCAACAACCTGAACATCAATGGAAAGTATTATTCAATCAGGGAGGTCAACAAAAAGTTCCTTTTAACACTGCCAGCTCATCTTGAACATAGAATCACTGCCATTAGAGAAGCTAGAGATCTGAGTTAGATTTCTTTGGACAGGCTCTATGGAGTGTTAAAAACCTATGAGTTGAAGCAGATTCAACAGAAGGAAGTCTACGGGAAGGATAGAATGGTCAGCACATCTAATGCACTTGTAGCTGAAGGTCAACAACAACAACAATCTCAACAGTTAGAAAGAATGGTACGGTTTTCCAAGGGTGAGGAAAATGAGTTAGTAGCAGAATATGATCCTCCTACTACAAATCAATCAAGTGATGATTTTTATTCCTTGGAAGAGCTGGAGCAATTGGAAGATGAATCAATGGCCCAAATTGTCAAGAGATTCTCCCATGTCAGATTCAGGAGGAATCCCAAGCTTAAGTACAAGTCCAACTACAACAAATTCCAGAAAGGTGGATCTTCATCCTCTAACACCAGCAGTGGTGGGTACAAAACATGGATGGTTGATCGGAGCACCATTAAATGCTATAACTGCAATGAGTTGGGACACTTTGTCACAGAATGTAGGAAGCCAAAGCAAGTAAGAAAGAACTCTGAAAGGGCTTATCTAGCAAAGGGAAGAAGCTGGGATGATACTGATAGTGAAGATGAAGAAGAAGGAAATCTTGCTCTTATGGCTATTAATGGAAAAGCTTCATCGTCAAGAAAAGAGGTAAAACTTTCTGATGCAGAAATGGTTTATCATCTAAGAGGTAACTTAGATTGTGCACATCGTGATAATGAACTGTTAAGTTTACAGATCACAGACCTTGAGAAAGAGGTCAATGAATTAAGACTTGTGCACATTAATCAAGGCAAATTAAAAGAACAGGTATCTTTTCTAGAGAATAGAGTTGACTGTTATAGAAAACTCGAAACTATTCTCAAAGACAAGATCACCGGTCTTGAGACTAAGGTTAGAGCCTACTTCAATTCTTGTTTGAAGGCTAAAGAGTTCTACAGTAAGCAAGCTGTTAATCAAACATCTGGAATAGGTTATGATTACAATGCTGCTATTGGAGAATTAGGCATAAACTCCCCTCCTCATGTATGTGCTAAAGGGAGGGAAGTACCACATGTGCTTAAGGGTGTTGATGAACCCCTCTATAAAGCATCAATTGCTGAACCATTTGATGCGACCTCTTCTGTTATTCAAGAAGAAATACGTGCTGAGGATCATGCTAATGAGAAGATTGTTTCCAAGTCAAGTGAGTCAAAAGTTCCGGTCAAAGTTGTGAAAGCAACTGAGACTGACTCAGACACACATGAGTTGGATAACAATAATGCCATGTCTACCATGCATAAATTGCCTGCTATTAATCACTCTCATAAAGCATGTGGTGTTGCTAATTGTATATCTTGTGCTTTTAATATGATGTATGCTTATTTTAATGGTAAGCATGTGTCTAATGATAAGACTACTCCTCGTCAGCATGTGAATAACAAGAAGCATGATAGGTCTAAGACTGCTAGTCCTTCTAAGGCTAGAAAGGAGACATTTGTGCCTAAGCTTAAAAAGAAATTTGTTAACGCTGTTTACAAGGTCAAATGTTCAGTCATTGAGAAAGTTGAGGCAATTAAAATTAAAAATGTTGTTTTGCCTGACAAAGGACAGTTCTACAAGTATGCCGGGCCCAACCAAGTTTGGGTTCCGAAGAAGGTCTAATCCATTTGTAGTGCAGGGCATTAAACAGGTGTAACCGGTAGTGTGAATTCTTGACAGTGGATCATCAAGACATATGACCGGAGATAGAGCCCTGCTATCAAATGTGGATTGAGAAAGCTGGCCCCATGGTTACCTTTGGAGATAACAGCAAAGGTTTATCTGAGGGATATGGCTGTTTGCAAGCTGGGAATGTTATCATTGTAATTTTGTATATTGTGCTAGGTTATTATCAGGAAGCAGTATCTAACATATAGCACCAGTGACGAGACTTGAGAATATTACGACATATCAGACACCTGCTGCACATTACACTTGGAATTGTACTCTAGTAAGATGTGTACAAGTGTACTCCTGATTGGTGAGTTAAAAGAGGAAGTCAGTGCACCATAGTTCATGGACTTTGCAGCTGCAGATCTATTGGACTATGCAATCTCTTCTTCACAATCTCACTTCAGGTTGGTATGAACTAGTATACTGCTCAAGCAATCGTCAAGGACATGGTATGGCACTCTAACTGCAGTTACAGTTGTATATGAACTAGTAGAGTCGTCATATTTATAACTATCTTATCACTAAGCACAATCATATTGTTTTATATGTGCAGTGGTATATTGCTAATGCAACATAACAATTAGTATCTAAAGTATTTGACAAGTATCGGTCAATGATATCTTGTTAACATTATGTTGCAGATATTTGTAAGCTTTTGACATGAATGAGAATTACTTAGACTTTACCCTAAGTGATCAATGTTTTCTCAAAAATTCATTCATATTGAAAAACAAAATCAAACTTCTTTCTACATTAGTGATTTCTTATGTCATGTAAAATCTTTTGAAATCACTATTGTAAATCATTTTCTCTCTATTACCATATATTCTGTGTTACAGATTCAGTCTCCAATGGCTTTCTTTCATTAACAGTCATGAGGTTGAAAACCCACAACGTCTATCCCAGACTGTAAAGACAAACACAAAAACAGAACCAGCCAACACTCTCTTACCACTAAATGTAGTATGAATGAGCGTGAGGGAGATAGTGCCTAGTGCACCTACATATATGAGTAGTATTTAAACCGAGACAACTGCTAGCCCCCATACATCTTCTCAAAAAGATGTAATGGCTGAAAAGGCACAAAAACAGTTACTAGATTCATTCTCTCAACAGGGTGCGTCTATTGAATTTTGCCTGTCGGCCAAGGTATCCGATGTAGTGTCACCACCTCAAATATAAACAATTCTTAATGCACAAGGAAAGGTTACACACACAAAGGATGAGTTGACGGAAACAAGAGTTTCGACCATTTTAAGGTCAGATTCGATTGTTCAAGGTTCGTTAATGGACCAATTGCCTTTACAGGTGTTAGGAGAGGATACTGATCCAAAAGCCATATGTCAGTGGTCAGTGTCTACCTCCCCAGGCTTAAATCCCCTGGATGCATCTGCGGATAGTGGATCTGACATAGGTGCAGATTGGCAACTTGTTGACAATGATTCAGATATTACCTGATGAGTCACAAGGAAATGTCTTCACAGGCATTAGAAGGGAACTGTGATCTTTATGCTAAATTCTTTGGATCATTGTTTACCTTCCCAGAATTCAAATCTGGAACCCTAAAAAGGAAACTAGCAACTTGTAAATTATGACTCAGATTCATCTGACGAGTTTAACAAGGATGGGGATTTGTGAACTCCCATTGCACCACCTGTGACCTCCTTAAGGACGGCTAAGGTGATTTTCCTTGCAGGTACAGCTGGATTATGGAGCTATGAGAGAAGAGTGATACACTTGTGAGAATGAGTGTAAACACGAGTGGAGAGAAGAGTGAAACACATGTGAGGTACACTAAAACAGGATCACACACTCACAGTGAGGAAGAAAGAGAAACACTAAAACAGGATCACACACTCACAGTGAGGAAGAAAGAGAAACACTTGTTATTTCAGACGACGGCATACATTCCTTCTTTAAGGGGGAGATAAAAGCTTAAGTAATAGTTTGGAGGATTCCTCAACTAAGGGGGAGAAATAGCAGGGAGGAAGAAAAAGATCCTAAAAATGTACACTACACCACACCATTGTTGTTTGTAACTACGGATCCTATTGTACGGGAGAGGTGGTAAACACAAGGTGATTTCCTAGTAAGGGAAGAAGCTGTTAGGGGAGTACCATTGTTGTTTGTAACTACGGATCCTATTGTACGGGAGAGGTGGTAAACACAAGGTGATTTCCTAGTAAGGGAAGAAGCTGTTAGGGGAGTACCATTGGTTTTTATCTGCGGATCCTATTGTACGGGAGAGGTGGTAAAATGAAGGTGATCTTCTTTAATCAGTTGATTCTCATAGGGGGAGAAGCAAGAGAGATATGGGCTTCTCAACAGGAAATGTGGTTGTACAAATGAAGATGGAACTACTTGAAGATATGTTCAGTCTAGAGGAACATCTACTTGGAATCTGGAAAATTTTAAATCTAGTCCAGAAATTTTCTACTATTTACTTTGCATTTCTGTTTATATCTTTTTCTTATTTGTTAGTTGAGTTATCCTCTAGGTATTTATGTGTTATTGTCTAACAAACAAATAGGGGGAGATTGTAAGTCATATGTCATAGCCTATTTGTATATTCGAGGATTCAACTCAACTCAAATAAGAATGTAATAAGTAAATAGTGGATCGACCGTCAGAGAGATCTCGCAAAGTAATATCTGTCAAAGGATTCAGAAACAAGGTTCATCTACAGACTTGAGGAGGTAATTCACTGGAAGAAGTTCAAGAAGTTGATCATGCCTCAGTGATATAAATCAAGATCGTGGATTTAATCAAGTGACAGAGATCTCGTCAGAGTATCATTAATTACAAGGATTTAATCTGAAGAAAATCAAAGCGTCAAAGTCAAGACATGAAGAAACGTCACGGAAGTTAGTCACTCATGAACCAGACAGTACATCGAGTGTCAACGTTGAAGTGGTGGAATTGATTCATAATTCTCAGTGATTTTCAGAAGATTTGCAGAAGAATGGTTGCTGCTCAAGACTAGAATTAATTCTCTATTAATTAATTAAGTCATCTAATTTAATTAAGAAAATAAATTATATCTGCAAAGAATAATTTATTTATTAATTGAATTAATTGATTAATTAATTCTGAATTAATTTTAGGAATTTTCAGAATTTAAATTGGATTAAAATCTGCATTAAATCAACAAGACAATTGAAAATGAACTAGCATGACAATCAGGATTGTCATACCGATTGTCATGCTAGGCCATTTTCAATAGTCTCACCGAAAGTTACACTAGGAGAAGGATTGTCTTGCTAGTTCATTCTGATTGTCATGCTAGTTCATTCAGATTGTCTTGCTAGTTCAATCAATTGTCCTACCGAAAGTCTTGCCAGCTATAGGATTGTCATGCCAATTCAATTCCATTCTGTTGTTGATTAAAAAGAAGCAGAGAAGCAGTAACTCAAAAAAAAGAACTCATTCAAGAACAAAGAAAAAGAAAGCAGCCGCCTTGAAACATTTTATTTTCTTCTCTGCTTACATCAAGATCAAAATTCTAGTTTGTTAATGTTAAATCCAAACCACTAGAATTATTTATCTTGTTCTTATGTAACAATCTAGCGGATCAAAATCCCTAGAACTTAATCTCAAATCGCGTTTAGCATTTGATTCTAATTATTGCAAAAATAGAAAAAGTTCATGTCGAATTTATTCTAAATTTGTGATAATTAATTTGAGATTAATTCCTTGTAATCGATACAATTGTTGTAACACCTTTCAAGTTTAATAATATTTTTATTTAACTTGAATTTTGTTTCACATTTTTTATTCCGCATTTAATTCGATTATTTGGTACTGTTTGTATTCAACCCCCCTTCTACAAACACATTGGGACCTAACAAAGACTTACAGAAGATCATATCAGTGTAAATTGTTATTTATCATGCTGAAGAGAAAATAGTTTAATCAAGAACAGTTAAGAGACAATTGATGGCAAGAATTGAAACTCATTTTTACAATTTTCAAGGTAACTAATTATGTAACTGTCTGATGGTCTACATTCATAAAAAACCTGATATAGTTAAAGCAGAAAGGAATTCCTTACAAATCAAACTACATTCTAAAGTACATTGATCAAATTGAATATGTTGTTGATATGCCTATTGGAGGAGCCAAGATAGAAATGAGTCTAGGGACTAAAGTTTAAACCTTTAATCCTGATGGGAAAAAAATTAGATTTCTGGAGCTGGATGATCTATCTCTTGGAAATGCAAAGTTACATAATCTTAGGGTTGCCATCTATCGGAGTGATGAATCAACAGATGAACTAAAGGAACATAAACAGAGGATGCAATGGTATTTGGATGTAATGGAAGAAAATCGGCTGAGAAAGTTTCTTGAAGATTTTCCAGAATTTGTTCGAGTTATTGAAGAGTAAAGTATGATATTCACTGAAGTAAGAAAGAATATGCATACTTGATTTCTGCATTTAGATATTTTTGACATCATCAATTGGAAGTTGTACATATTGCCATAATGCACAAGTTGGGGGATATTCTTAGATATAATTGATGATATCAACATAAACTATCAGAAGTTCATATCAGGACTTATATCAGCCTTTACTGAAGAATAACTTCATCAATATTTATATCAATACTTGATCATCAGCTAATGGTGTCATCAGGATTTGTCACTTCAGTAGATATTCGATATGAAAAAAGAAAACAGTAATTTAAGGCATTGAAGGACTTTATCTCCAAGGCAATCATACATGGATAGGTTTCCTTATTGTAATAGAATAGGATTCCTTATTTGATTGTGTAGTTGTGCTCTATATAAAGCTCATATTAGGTTCAAACTATAAGCATTTTGAACATTGTTATATCATTCGCATAACCTAGAAGCTCTCGAGGATATTTGTTCATCCTTTTGAGAGAGTATGTTTGTAATCAGTTTTATCTATTAATATAAAAACTGTTGATTATGCTGAAGCTTTGTCGAATTGATTGTATAAACTGTATTCACCCCCCTCTACAGTTGATTACAGACCTAACTGAAGGGTTTCGAGGACATAAACGCAACGGAAACAGTAATAAAAAACTTGAAAAATCGGAATTTTCGAAACCCACCTCAAGATCCATGCAAAAAATAGATATTTAATTCGTAGATCAGATTGTTTACCTTAAGAAGCTTTACTAATTGGTTGAATAACATAGATCCAAATATTGTTCAATCACCATGCATCTCGCTCTCCCGATCTGTGCCCTATCTGTATCCACATGAATGCTTGAACTCAAGGATTGGATGTGTACTAGCACAAACTTGTTTCTTCTTGCTCTCTCCATCTTCTTTCTTGGTGGATAGGGTTTTAGTAAAAGTTTTGCACACAAAATCAGCCACACAAGAGATATTATATAGAGAGTAGAAAAATAATTATAACTCTTAACTAATTAGGAGTTATTATATAATAATTAATTCACACTTAATTATTTAACAACTGAAATTCAAAATTGATATTAGTAAATTCAAATATCATTATTTATCTAATTAATTACTTAATTAATATTATAAATAATTTGAACTACATTATTTTAATTTAAATCAAATTTAAATTAAATAATCCTTCAAGCAATCTTTGTGTGTGACCCTATAGGTTATTATTACGTTGGCAACGAACTTAATATCTAATATAAAATCATGAAAAATGAGCGGCATCTAGTAATACATCATTGCGCCCCAAGTAATAATAATTGAATCGGTGATCGATTAAACCTTTCGTAAATAATGAACAATTTAATATAATCCCTTTAACAAAATATTATAGATTAAACTAGAGGCATGTAATGTGTCATCCTCATTATAGTTTAATCCATGTTATATTGATCAATGAATAGACTATCATATCAAATCAACATTTGAGCGTGGCCAGGCATTTCATAGTCTAGCTCACACAAGAGGCCAATAATATTATTCCTAAAATATGAGGATTAAATCCCATCTAGATCATTTATATTTCTCATACGATTCATAATATACACAATGTCCACTTTTATCATTACCCGGTCAAGGATAACTTTTAATGGAATCAATGTATATTAATTCTCATATAGAAATATAATGACTTCAGGTCTAAGGACCATTACATCATTATCACTGTAAGAATTACTTATGACACAATAGACATGTAGAATCTCACATCAGATCTGTCCAGCACAATGTACATTTACATATACCTTGAGTTTAGTATGATCAATGAGATGTGATCATCAGTCAACAAACACACCAGTCTTAATGAATTATTATTGTCCATTAATAATAATACTCGACCAGGGACCTTTTGTAATATCCGGGATATATCGTGTAATTATTTTTGCCAATAAAAAATTATTATATGTGTTTAGTATCTATTCTGAGAATTATTTGTTAAGTGTTAAATGTGTTTGGATGTTTAAAAATATTAGTAATTGAGTATTTTAATATTTATATATCCAAAATAAAATATAGATAATTGTCATATATTCCTAATTATTTTTAGGTTGATTTATAAATTTATAGGAATCATATGGATTTTATAAAATCTTTTTCCGGGTATTTAAAATCTATTTTATAAAAAATGGGAACCAACCGACATCATCCGTTTTTACATTTTTATAACCTGAAACTCTTCCGAGAACTGCTTCCTAACCTAATTGTAATATTCAGAGCATTTTCCATGTTTCGACTTTTTCGATCCGGCGTACGGTTTGTCCCGCGCGGGTCCCGGTGTAACATTTTCGATACAATATTCGTTTCGGTAAATCAATAAACTCGTATTTTCGATAAACGGGAGCTGTTTATTAAACTATCATAATTATCACCTAGTAATACGTGTAACCAGGCGCTGAGACCAAGACCGCAGTACAAATTATACTGATTTGGATAATTATCCCGAAAACTGATATCGTTTGGATCATTTTTTTATAAACACTACAAGAAATTTGCAATCAGACAACACTTGACAAACAACGGTTAAAAAAAAACCGTCGTCCTAAAAAATCATACAACGGTGAATTGATTTTACAGAAAAAACAGTTGTGTGAGCTCCAGAACAAACAACGGATATTCATCTTTTTTAAACAACAGTTGTACAAGTTGTATCCTCTCATCGAGTCAAACAACAGTTTTTTAAATATAGTGTTGTTGTAGATCTTTAACATAACGATTACAAACCATTGTTACTATGTTAACGTATAGGGATATAAAACAACGGTTTTGACATTACATTGTGTAGTTGAGACAACGGTTTTTTAGAAAGGTTGTCCTCTAAACCATCAAACAATGGAATGAAACCGTTGTCTGAGGAATTTCAATGGGTACCACGTATTGAGGTGGCAGTACGTGATAGGTGGTAAATCATTCACAAGGATTGCTGACGTGGCGAAATGAGAGCCCTTCATTGATATGAGATTTGATATTGGCCGTTAGATTGAAAAATAGCCGAATTCTTATACAACGGTTTTATGTTAAAACAAAAGTGTTGTCTTAGTTGGTCTCATACAAGCTTTTAGATATTACGTTGTGTAATTCACACAACAGTTTTTACAAGGGTTGTCTTAGAAAACTTCATACAACGGAATAAAACAGTTGTCTGAAATAGTTATTTTATAATTTTAATGGGCACCACCTGATGAGGTGGCACCCCATGATTGGTTGTAAACATTTTACTCGGATTGCTGAAGTGTCTGAATGATAGCCCTTGATTGAAATGAGATTAGATATTAGCCGTTAGATTGAAAAAAGCTGATATGCTCACACAACGGTTATTATAATAAAAAAAGCGTTGTCTTATTTTATCTTTACACAATGGTGTTTCAAGGAAACCATTGTAAAAGTATTACTCTATAAATGAGATTTCCGGTTTACAAGATTAATTTCTAAAATGATTTTTTCGACGATCCAACCGTACGGATGTTAAGATATATCAATTTTAGTAATATGAAAAAATTATTAAAAAATATGAACTTCATCTTGCATGTCAGGATTAGAAAAATCCGGTAAAAGTACCCCTCCCGACAACGAGACTCGTTCCCGATTTACAAGATTATTTTATAAAATGATTTTTTCGACGATCCAACCGTAAGGATGTTAAGATATATCAATTTTAGTCATTTAAAAAAATTATTAAAAATTATGAACTTCATCTTGCATGTCAGGATTAGAAAAATCCGGTAAAAGTACCCCTCCCAACAACGAGACTCGTTCCCGATTTACAAGATTAATTTTTAAAATGATTTTTTCGACGATCCGACCGTATGGATGTTAAGATATATCAATTTTAGTCATACGAAAAAATTATTAAAAAATATGAACTTCATCTTGCATGTCAGGATTAGAAAAATCCGGTAAAAGTACCCCTCCCGACAACGAGACTCGTTCCCGATTTACAAGATTAATTTTTAAAATGATTTTTTCGACGATCCGACCGTACGGATGTTAAGATATATCAATTTTAGTCATACGAAAAAATTATTAAAAAATATGAACTTCATCTTGCATGTCAGGATTAGAAAAATCCGGTAAAAGTACCCCTCCCGACAACGAAACTCGTTCCCGTTTACAAGATTAATTTTTAAAATGATTTTTTCGACGATCCGACCGTACGGATGTTAAGATATATCAATTTTAGTCATACGAAAAAATTATTAAAAAATATGAACTTCATCTTGCATGTCAGGATTAGAAAAATCCGGTAAAAGTACCCCTCCCGACAACGAGACTCGTTCCCGATTTACAAGATTAATTTTTAAAATGATTTTTTCGACGATCCGACCGTACGGATGTTAAGATATATCAATTTTAGTCATACGAAAAAATTATAAAAAAATATGAACTTCATCTTGCATGTCAGGATTAGAAAAATCCGGTAAAAGTACCCCTCCCGACAACGAGACTCGTTCCCGATTTACAAGATTAATTTTTAAAATGATTTTTTCGACGATCCAACCGTACGGATGTTAAGATATATCAATTTTAGTCATACAAAAAAATTATTAAAAAATATGAACTTAATCTTGCATGTCAGGATTAGAAAAATCCGGTAAAAGTACCTCTCCCGACAACGAGACTCGTTCCCGTTTACAAGATTAATTTTTAAAATGATTTTTTCGACGATCCGACCGTACGGATGTTAAGATATATCAATTTTAGTCATACGAAAAAATTATTAAAAAATATGAACTTCATCTTGCATGTCAGGATTAGAAAAATCCGGTAAAAGTACCCCTCCCGACAACGAGACTCGTTCCCGATTTACGAGATTAATTTTTAAAATGATTTTTTCGACGATCCGACCGTACGGATGTTAAGATATATCAATTTTAGTCATACGAAAAAATTATTAAAAAATATGAACTTCATCTTGCATGTCAGGATTAGAAAAATCCGGTAAAAGTACCCCTCCCGACAACGAGACTCGTTCCCGATTTACAAGATTAATTTTTAAAATGATTTTTTCGACGATCCGACCGTACGGATGTTAAGATATATCAATTTTAGTCATATGAAAAAATTATTAAAAAATATGAACTTCATCTTGCATGTCAGGATTAGAAAAATCCGGTAAAAGTACCCCTCCCGACAACGAGACTCGTTCCCGATTTACAAGATTAATTTTTAAAATGATTTTTTCGATGATCCGACCGTACGGATGTTAAGATATATCAATTTTAGTCATACGAAAAAATTATTAAAAAATATGAACTTCATCTTGCATGTCAGGATTAGAAAAATCCGGTAAAAGTACCCCTCCCGACAACGAGACTCGTTCCCGATTTACAAGATTAATTTTTAAAATGATTTTTTCGACGATCCAACCGTACGTATGTTAAGATATATCAATTTTAGTCATACGAAAAAATTATTAAAAAATATGAACTTCATCTTGCATGTCAGGATTAGAAAAATCCGGTAAAAGTACCCCTCCCGACAAGGAGACTCGTTCCCGATTTACAAGATTAATTTTTAAAATAATTTTTTCGACGATCCGACCGTACGGATGTTAAGATATATCAATTTTAGTCATATGAAAAAATTATTAAAAAATATGAACTTCATCTTGCATGTCAGGATTAGAAAAATCCGGTAAAAGTACCCCTCCCGACAACGAGACTCGTTCCCGATTTACAAGATTAATTTTTAAATGCAGCTACTTGTAAATTTGATATTTTTTTACTAAATCATGACTAAGATTAGGTTCCCTCCATCGGCCAATATTTATAATACGATACGATAAATGTATAATATGATAAATATAATAATATAATAATATTTATAAATTAAAAAATTTATTAACAAATTTTCACATTTTCACCCAATTTTCCATTTCCCTCTCATTAAATTTTTTCCCCCTTCTTCCAAATTTCATTTCCCCCCCTTATCTCCCCCTTCATTTCCCCCTTATCTTCCCCCTTTTCCCAATCAGACTACTTCCTTCAATTAATTTTTTGTGTGCTCCTCTCCTCTCTGTGGTTGTTTCTCTGCCGCTCTTCATCTCCTTTCCTAATTATTCAACATCACTCTCCGCCAAAGTCACAACACAAGTGAAGGGGCGTGTAAACAGCTGCAGTCCCGCAAGGAGGTCGGCAAGGGGCAAAACAGAGACGCAGAGAGAGGAGTTGAAGAATTGGTGAAAAATTACAAGGTGGATGGGAGAAACTAAGCAAAGATTGGTGAAGATGACAAAGGGGATTATGGGTCAAAATGAAAACCCAATAACCCAATTTCAAACCAAGTTTAACAAATTGGAAATTGGGTTTAAGAGGAGCCCAATCTTTAATTCGCTGGAATTAGTAAGTTAATTGAGTCATTTACAATTTTATGTTATATTTTGAGATGGGTTTTGTTTGTTTTTCTGTTTAATGCTTTTTAGATAAATCTTGGGTTGCTTACAGGCTGATTTTTTAATTAGTTGAGGCTTTGATTTTTTAATTACTTTTCAGTAGTCAAGGATGTGGGTCAAGTAGAAGAAAAAGATTGCCTCTGCTCCTCTTCCTGTTTCTATCATCGCTGAAGTCGATCTTTACAAGTTCGATCCATTGGAATTGCCAGGTGATTTATAAATATGTGATTATTTGTGTACAAAGTGATAATCATTTAATTATGAGGATGATGTGTTATGTTATTATATTGGAGATTGGTGATAATGTGTTCTGGTTTGAAAAATACAGCAAAGGCTTCATTCAGGTAGCAGGAATGATACTTTTTCAGTCCAGGGGATCGGAAGTACCCTAATGGCGCCTGACCAAATCGTGAAGCAACTTCAGGGTATTTGAAGGCCACTAGAATTGATAAGCCAGTGCTCACAACCAGTAGCACCAGAGGATCTCAGAAGGTTGGTGTTAAGAAGGCATTTGTTTTTTATGGAGGAAAGCTCCCCTTCCCTCTCTCCCTCTTTTTCTCCCCCTCTACTCTCCTTGTTATGAAAAATCTATACATACATAAATATTTGCTTTTATTTGAGCCTCCTTTGATTGATTTGTATGTTTCTTTAATGGAGTATGGTTCCGTTTAGGGTTTCAATTCGACTTCAATTTGGGGTTTTAGTTTGTGTTCAAAACTAAGGCTTTAGGGCTTATTTGTGGATTCAATGGAAGGTGCTTGTCTTTAATTTTGAGGTATCACTCTCTCTCTCTCTCTGTCTAACACTCTCTCTCATTTTAGTTCATATTTTGTGCTGATTTTAGTTCTTATTTTGTGCGTACAAGTAAGTAAAGGGGATGTGGAGGGGAAAATTGGAGCTCAAGAAGAAAATTGAGTGTTTTGATGATTTGTGTAGGTTTGTTTCTGTGTGATTTAAGATGTAAGTGATTTTTTCTTCTCCCAGTAGCAGTTTTGTGGTATGTTTGTTATGACTTGCTTGAATGCTATATGATAGTTTCCGTAACATCTCTGTATAAGGTATTATCCATCTGGATAAAATCATGTATGAGATGCTGAGATCATACTGCCATACTAAAAGGTGAATTTTTCGGAGTGATTAAATCATGTATGACCTTTGTGACAAGTGATTTTGTTTCTAAACTTATGAATTTTGTGTATTAGGCCAAACGATTCTACTGAAATGGTAAGCCTTGCTTGCAGTAGCCTCTCGGGCATGGCCTCTTCAACAGGTATGTTAAAATGATAAACTGTTATAAGTCCTCTCTGTTCTTTGTTTTATTTTTTTTTGAAAGTAAGTCGAATCTCCTTACCAATTCACTCTATTTATGTTCTTGATATTGTTCAGTATTGTATGATTATTGGTGCGCTTAATGTAATTTGTATATTGTGTGTACTTTCAGTTATCTAGAGTATCTGCAATCTCTTGAAGAGAAAATTGATCTTGATTGGAATTAAATCTCATCATCATTGGAGGAGATCAGTAAATGCCTATTTTCAAAGGAAGGCTGCCTGATAAATCTTACTGCTGATGGAGAGAACTTGACAAAGTTGGAGAACTATGTTGCCAATTTTCTTGATTCTCTTCCACGATCTTCCCTTGCAAAATCAGAAAGCTGGAATGCTTGACTTCCTCTAACTAGTGAAGCTATTGTGATTCCTACCCAGGTACGATAGAGAGAACTTTACATGAAAACCATTTTTTTGTCAATCTTTTTTTTCTAAAATTATACTCTCTATACAGGTAAATTGTGTTGGAAAAGCAGCAAACCTCTATGAAATATGATATGAATTTAAGGGGAGTGGATATGTCATTTCTAAACATAATTGTAATACATGCTTACGGGACCGTGTACGTGTCAGTGGTGGGGCTTATGGCGGTTTCTGTAACTTTGACACTCATTCAGGTACCTATTATTGTCATGTGTAGATGTAAACATTGACCATGGCATTCCCTTAAGTGAAGAGCTTCAATGGTAACTCAAAACGAACATTTATGCAATACATGTACACAATAAGGTCAGAGTCTAAGAATCTCAACTGGTTAATGACCAGTGATTATCTACAATTACCCGAAAGAACTTAAGCCATTTTATGTGCGACTGAATGATGATGGGAAAACAGTTGTAGCTTTCGATTTGATTGTACCAAAGGTAAGCTTGAAGTAGATAGTACTCTGACAAGATTTAGTGCATACAACTTCGTTGTATCTTAAAATTAAAAAATCAATTATTTGCAGGCTGGAACTCTGATCAGAGGCAGTTAAAATGAGGAGCGTTTAGATATGCTAGAATCAAGGTAAATACAATATGTATCGTTAGTCATTTACCTTTCCATACTCATCGTTCTATGTAACTTTGATGGTGGTTCCATGTTTGAATATTGATTAGTCTGATGATTTTACATAATGTTTAAGGTAAGTAGCTAGCAATTGAATGCTATTACTGATTTAGCATTATATTTCAGGATTAACGAGTTAAACTTGCCAAAGCATCCGTATGAGTGCTACTTGGATCTTCGCAGGCATGGTACTGTCAAGAACTCCGGCTTCAGTTTTGTCTTTGACCTCCTAGTTTTATATGCCACGGGTCTCAATGATGTTAGAGATGTTGTGCCTTTCCCGCGGAGCTTTGCCAAAGCCAACTACTGATTAACATACTGTAAATTTCTGCTTCATATGTATGCCTGTAAATACTCAATAAGGTATACTTTTGAAGTGAAATAATATATTGAAATTTGTCCAGAGATGCAAATACATTACAGCTCATGGCTTTACTATTAGTTATCAAGGCTTATAGTTATAATTCTTCACTTAAGGGCTTATAGTTGTAATTCTTGTAGAGAACCTTTGTATTATAAATTTAATTTTAATTTTGAAATAACAATTGAATTAATATAATATTATTTTATTTTAAAATTGATTTATTTTAAATAATGAGATTAATTTTGTAAACAATTGTGTGAAACCCACTTAAAAAATGATGAAAACTGTTGTATTTCTCATTGCTCATTTTTTTTATAGAAAAAACTGTTGTCTTTTGATATTCTTTGCAATGGTTTAAATCATTTACACCATTGTCTTTTAAATAAAATACATTCATGACAACGGTTTTAACGAGTTAAAAGAAGTTTATAAACTGTTGTTTATGAAAATATCGAATAAATTAACAACAATGGTTTTGAAGAAAAACCATTGTTGTTAAGTTAGTTAGACAATAGTTGAATAAAGAAACAGTTGTTTAAAAAAGTTTCAACAATGGTTTGTTTAGAATAACTGTTGTGTCTTCTATGTTAAAACAAGTACTCTAACATGTTGTTTAACCTCTCTTTCTACAATGGTAAAAACAACCATTGTCTGAAGTTCAATCACACGAGTGTTGGATAGACAACGGAAAACATACTTGTCACATAACGGTAAAAAAACAGTTGTATGATTGAAAATATGTTGTAGTGAAATAAACGTACTGTTAAATATCCGGAATGATCCAACGGGATACTAATTTTCTGTAAATATAAATAGCCATTTTCCATATTTTATTTCGTATCAAAATCATTTGCAGTCAGCTAAATATATAATTTTCCAGAGAAAAACCCTAAACTCATAAACCTTTCTAAGAATCAAACAGCAAAACGAAGGTGTTATTGATCTCTGTTTTCAAAGCTTGAGTAACCAAAACAAAGGATTTGAGGAGTACTATCAGATTCTGAGCTTCGTTTTACTGCGGAAACTAAGGTTATTTTTCTGTATTTTTATTTATTTTCCAATTATTTTTATTAAAAATATGAATTTCTGTTCGGATGATTGTTTGTATGATTTGATGATTGCATGTTGTAGAGCTTGTTTTCCTGATGACTTTCATATGTCATACGTCTGATTTGGAGTCCAATAACATGCTCAAAAGTGGGTTTAATTCTCGAATTTTGAAATTAGGGTTTATAACCCGTATTAATGTTTTCAATTAAAATTTGGGGCTTTTTGATTTAGGGGTTATTATCTGTTGATTTATAGTGGATTATGTTCCTTATGAAATTTACAATCGATTGATATATAGCTCATTAACAGAGGATGTCTGAATCGAAGGGAGTTGTGTTTTGAAAATTTTCCAAGTTCGTCGGAAACCGGTGATGTTCTTGGCCAATTTCCGGCCAAGTCTGGGGTTATCTGTCAATTTTGATTGCATGAATAAGTTCCTGGTGTTGTGTAGATTAAATTTGGAGGTGATGGTGGTGGGAGGATGCCGGAGGCGAGTTCTCCGGCCACCCCTGACATTTTCCTGTGACTGGACTGCAAAATTGCATTTTAGTCCCTGTACTTTTGAAGATGGTGAAGTTGAGCCCCTAAACTTTCCAGAATTTTCAAAAATAGGATTCCTGTTTTAAAAATATTCAAAAATCATATTTCCTATTTATTTTTATTATAAAAATTCGTTTTTAATTTCTGAAAATTCCAAAAATTATTATTTTAATTCCAAAAATTATTTTTAATTCAAATATAAATATGAATTATTAGTTAATTAATTTTAGTTAATTTTTAATTATTTAATTGGTCAATTAATTCAAAAATTAATTGATTAATTGATTTAATTAATTATTAATTGATTTTAATTAATTTTTTAATTAGATTTAATTACTAAAAAATAATTTAAAAATTCTGAAAAATAGTTCCGGCCTTTAAAATATTATTTTAAATTGTTTTCAAGACTCGATAATTATTATAAAACGGTTTTGAAGCCAAAATTGGCCAGCCGAACCCTGTTTATTACACCAAAATTGATCCAACAACCCGTTTTAATTCCGAAAAATATTTTAAAAATCAATTTAAATACCCGAAAGCTTGTTTATGACCCGAGACTTCTTTATAAATATTATATCATTGATTATGTGACGTGTTATGTGCTATATGTGACTTGTTGGTTAACTGTCGGTATATATATTCGATGTTTACTTGTTTATTGTGTAATTTTCAATCCGTTAATCGGATTTGGGTGAAACGAGGGGTAGATAGAAGTATGTTTCGAATAGAATCGTATGAGTTGAATATTGATAGATGCTTATGATATATGAGCAGAAGAGGCGAGGCATAGAAAAGGAAAATAGGTAGTCGAGGAGTAAGACAGTGGTGATTGAAAGCTAGTGCAGTATAGTAAGCTAGTACCAGACAAGTGTTCTGAACTTTCTCGCGATATATTATAGTGGATTGATAGTACTGTTTTATATTGCAAGTGCTTTGATGCACTGAACCCAAACCCTGAATCCAGTTATTGATCTTGAACGGTAAACCTTATTCTTTCTAAACCATTGATTGTTGTACATCCAGATACGAACCACAAATTTACGATACTACTCCAAAAATACATACAACTAAATATCAAACACTAAACCAGATTGCTTACACATTCAAACCATTATATCTTATGCTTTGAAAGACCAAGTTTTTGAAACCCTGAAACATTCATTCCTTTGTTATCCAATTCTCTCATTACCTAAAATCCAAGCTTTGAAAATGTCCTATTGATCCTTACGAAGATTGAAGCCATTTCATTACTGAGCATCCACTGTTGTTAACGATTATGTTTGTTGCTTTACATTGTTTATTTTGTTATTATGTTAGAATTGGATTGTTTTTATAAAATTGTGGACCGGATTTGTGGTCAGACCATATAATGGTCAAGTTAGGCCAATGTGTGCCTTGGATCCAGTAGTTAGAGCAGTGTTGTGTGCTTTGCTCGGGGTTAGTTCGTGACTGATCAGCAGCCTAACCTTGGTTTTTAAAATGAAAATGTAACATCCAATTCTAAATCATAATCCATTATTCACTTGATATCATAACCATATTCACATGATGACCATTATTCTCAGTTTTGTCATTATGACTTGCTGAGCTAGTTAGCTCATTTGTGCGATGTTGTTTATGTTCTTTTCCAGTTAAGAAGGAACCGGTTGGTACCGAGGATCCCCAGTCCAGCGCGAGAGCTAGGAGTTCGGGTTGATCGAGTTGAGCTAATAGGTTTCTTTTGGAATAATTTAAGTTTGTAAAAGTTTGTAATAATGTTTAATACTCAGTTCTGAGTTGGAATAGTTGGGATTCGAATGTTTGTAATATAAGTAAGTGTGTTTGGCTTGTGTGCATACTTTAACCTGTTGCGGTCTGTGGTAGTTGGTAAGTAGGGTCACTGCATAATACTCTTATTATCTCTATTATTGTTATAAGCATGTTATAAATAAGGTGTGTGTGTGGACCCCAAACTTCTGACCCGGGTTTGGAGGGCACCACAGGTTTGGTATCAGAGCCACAGGTTATAAGTCACTGACACAAGCCTAGGTTGACGGGAATGGGTAGAGGGTTAGGATTAGAAGTAAGGAATAGAAAGATAGAATGTCGAGAGGTTGAGTGCTACGGTATAACACGTATTAGTATAATTCGTGTCGTGGTTCGAAATTCTTATATTGCGACATGATTTCAGATAGCAGCGATGGCCGACTCATTCATCCTCGTATCAGCAGATCATTCAGAGCCTTCAGTTGGAGGACCATCTTCAAATCCACGTCCTGTTGTTCCACCAGTGCTGGCTATTTTACCTCCACATGTGTTGCAGCCCGTACCACTGCAGGCTATTACACCTCCAGGCATGAGGCCACTTATTAGAGGACCCCCACGTGCTGATTCGGGCTTTACTAGTCATTCAGTTACAGGAGTACCTTTCCAGTTCTCTTCTTTCCAGTTTGAGGCTTGCCTTATGGAGCAGCAATTCCTACAGGGTCAGATTCAGGAGTTACTACATATTATGCGTACCAGAGAGTTTGGGAGTGGTGATAGGCGACTTAGAAAGAGGCTCCTTGTGTTTTGTATAGCAGCTGTTGTGAGGATTGCTGAGGCTACACATGAGGACATCACCCCTGATTTCCTAGTGGAGTGGGCTAAGTGGGTTCTAGAGGAGCTTGAGGAGATTGGAGGTCCAGACTTGCCATGAGTCTGAGATCCAGAGGTGGAGATGCTGAGCAGTGTTGTTATGGTTGTGTAGTATGTACAGTAATATGTAGTGTGTATCAGTAGACTTTTGGAGTTGTACTTATATACTAGTTATGCTGACTAGTGAGTAGGTTGTTGTACCCTTTTGTTTTTACTTCTGAAGCGTCTTTACGCTTGAACTACCAAAACCTTTTGATCTATATATATCAGTACCTTTTCCTTTCCAGTACTGTCATTTACTTTATTGCACCTATTTTACTTTACCTTATTTATTGCACCAGTTATACCCTTGTGATTGCATGTACCCTGTTTTCCATAACTGTTAATATTATGTAAAGAAGCATGCAATTTAGTTAGTTCAACTATTACAACTGTTTTCAATAAGGGATATTTCTGTTTTATAAAACTTTTCTTTTATGCAAAGAATTTGATTTAAAAGCTAAATAAGTTGTTTGATTCTTTACAGAAAATGCCTCCTAGAAGAAATACCCACACCAACACCCAGAATGAAGAAACCAACAACAAAAACAATAACAACCAAGATTATACAAACCAGAATGCAAACCCAGGACCCATAGACCCAGCAGTAGCCCAGATTCTCCAAATCTTGGCCCAACAAACAGTTCACCTGGAACAACAACAACAAAGACAGACCAATCCCCAGGTAACTTTCAAAACTTTTCAGGCAGTAAACCCACCAGAATTCAAGGGTTCCTTAGAGCCGATTGAAGCAAATGTTTGGTTGAAGGAGATAGAGAAGGAATTTGTCTTAGTGAAAGTAAAGGAAGAACAGAAGGTTGAGTATGCAAGTTACTATTTGAAGAATAATGCCACCTATTGGCGGGAGATGGTGAAGACATTGGAAGGTACATATGTTATTACTTGGGAGAGGTTTAAGGAATTTTTTTTAGAAAAGTATTTTCCTCAGTTTATCCAGGATCAGATGGAGTTGAAGTTTTTAGAATTAAAGCAAGGAAATATGTTGGTTGCAGATTATGAGAGTAAGTTTGAGGAATTGTCAAGGTATGTGTCGTCGTATGTGGATACTGACAGGAAAAAGGCTAAGAGATTCAAGCAAGGTTTGAAGCCATGGATCAGAGGGAAGGTAGCCATTTTTGAATTAGATACCTATGCAGGAGTTGTACATAAGGCTATGATCGCAGAGAGTGAGATGTCACAGAAGGAGAAAGAAAGCAAGAAAAGGAAATTTGAAGGGAATGAAGGTCAGTCACAACCAGGGAAGTTTCCAAATTTTAAAAGGGCAAGTTTCAGCCAAGGAGGAATTTTAATTTCAAGAGATAAAATGCAGGCAACGGAGGCCAGGACAACCGTCCGGTTAATGCGAATCAACCGAATCAGTTGAGGTTAACTTTTCCAGATTATCAGGTATGTGGAAAGAAACATGGAGGAGTTTGTAACAAGTTGAATGTGGTGTGCTTTAAGTGCAACCATAAAAGGCACTATTCAAGGGAGTGCCGAAATCAGCCAGTAAAAGAACCAGTAAGTAAGGATCAGCCAATCCGGAATCCAGCAGTGAAAGTTCCAACCATTGGATTTACGTGCTTTAAATGTGGAAAGCCAGGATATATAGTAAGAGATTGCAAGATACCAGCCCCAGTCAATAATGCATTGAGGATTATGGCAAGAATTGAAACTCATTTTTACAATTTTCAAGGTAACTAATTATGTAATTGTCTGATGGTCTACATTCATAAAAAACCTGATATAGTTAAAGCAGAAAGGAATTCCTTACAAATCAAACTACATTCCAAAGTACATTGATCAAATTGAATATGTTGTTGATATGCCTATTGGAGGAGCCAAGATAGAAATGAGTCTAGGGACTAAAGTTTAAACCTTTAATCCTGATGGGAAAAAAATTAGATTTCTGGAGCTTGATGATCTATCTCTTGGAAATGCAAAGTTACATAATCTTAGGGTTGTCATCTATCGGAGTGATGAATCAACAGATGAACTAAAGGAACATAAACAGAGGATACAATGGTATTTGGATGTAATGGAAGAAAATCGGCTGAGAAAGTTTCTTGAAGATTTTCCAGAATTTGTTCGAGTTATTGAAGAGTAAAGTATGATATTCACTGAAGTAAGAAAGAATATGCATACTTGATTTCTGCATTTAGATATTTTTGACATCATCAATTGGAAGTTGTACATATTGCCATAATGCGCAAGTTGGGGGATATTGTTAGATATAATTGATGATATCAACAAAAATTATCAGAAGTTCATATCAGGACTTATATCAGCCTTTACTGAAGAATAACTTTATCAATATTTATATCAATACTTGATGATCAGCTAATGGTGTCATCAGGATTTGTCACTTCAGTAGATATTCGATATGGAAAAAGAAAACAGGAATTTAAGGCATTGAAGGACTTTATCTCCAAAGCAATCATACATGGATAGGTTTCCTTATTGTAATAGAATAGGATTCCTTATTTAATTGTGTATTTGTGCTCTATATAAAGCTCATATTAGGTTCAATCTATAAGCATTTTGAACATTGTTATATCATTCGCATAACCTAGAAGCTCTCGAGGATATTTGTTCATCCTTTTGAGAGAGTATGTTTGTAATCAGTTTTATCTATTAATATAAAAACTGTTGATTATGTTGAAGCTTTGTCGAATTGATTGTATAAACTGTATTAACCCCCCTCTACAGGCAAGAAATAGATATTTAATTCATAGATCAGATTGTTTACCTTAAGAAGCTTTACTAATTGGTTGAATAATATAGATCCAAATATTGTTCAATCACCATGCATCTCGCTCTCCCGATCTGTGCCCTATCTGTATCCACATGAATGCTTGAACTCAAGGATTGGATGTGTACTAGCACAAACTTGTTTCTTCTTGCTCTCTCCATCTTCTTTCTTGGTGGATAGGGTTTTAGTAAAAGTTTTGCACACAAAATCAGCCACACAAGAGATATTATATAGAGAGTAGAAAAAGAATTATAACTCTTAACTAATTAGGAGTTATTATATAATAATTAATTCACACTTAATTATTTAACAACTGAAATTCATAATTGATATTAGTAAATTCAAATATCATTATTTATCTAATCAATTACTTAATTAATATTATAAATAATTTGAACTACTTTATTTTAATTTAAATCAAATTTAAATTAAATAATCCTTCAAGCAATCTTTGTGTGTGACCCTATAGGTTATTATTACGTTGGCAACGAAATTAATATCTAATATAAAATCATGAAAAATGACCGGCATCTAGTAATACATCATTACGCCCCAAGTAATAATAATTGAATCGGTGATCGATTAAACCTTTCGTGAATAATGAACAATTTAATATAATCCCTTTAACAAAATATTATAGATTAAACTAGAGGCATATAATGTGTCATCCTCATCATAGTTTAATCCATGTTATATTAATCAATGAATAGACTATCATATCAAATCAACATTTGAGCGTGGCCAGGCATTTCATAGTCTAGCTCACACAAGAGGCCAATAATATTATTCCTAAAATAGGAGGATTAAATCCCATCTAGATCATTTATATTTCTCATATGATTCATAATATACACAATATCCACTTTTATCATTACCTGGTCAAGGATAACTTTTAATGGAATCAATGTATATTAATTCTCATATAGAAATATAATGACTTCAGGTCTAAGGACCATTATATCATTATCACTGTAAGAATTACTTATGACATAATAGACATGTAGAATCTCACATCAGATCTGTCCAGCACAATGTACATTTACATATACCTTGAGATTAGTATGATCAATGAGATGTGATCATCAGTCAACAAACACACCAGTCTTAATGAATTATTATTGTCCATTAATAATAATACTCGACCAGGGACCTTTTGTAATATCCGGGATATATCGTGTAATTATTTTTGCTAATAAATAATTATTATATGTGTTCAGTATCTATTCTGAGAATTATTTGTTAAGTGTTAAATGTGTTTGGATGTTTAAAAATATTATTAATTGAGTATTTGAATATTTATATATCCAAAATAAAATATAGATAATTGTCATATATTCCTAATTATTTTTATGTTGATTTATAAATTTATAGGAATCATATGGATTTTATAAAATCTTTTTCCGGGTATTTAAAATCTATTTTATAAAAAACGGGAATCAACCGACATCATCCGTTTTTACATTTTTATAACCTGAAACTCTTCCGAGAACTCCTTCCTAACCTAATTGTAATATTCAGAGCATTTTCCATGTTTCGACATTTTCGATCCAGCGTACGGTTTGTCCCGCGCGGGTCCCGGTGTAACATTTTCGATACAATATTCGTTTCGGTAAATCAATAAACTCGTATTTTCGATAAACGAGAGCTGTTTATTAAACTATCACAATTATCACCTAGTAATACGTGTAACCAGGCGCTGAGACCAAGACCGCAGTACAAATTATACTGATTTGGATAATTATCCCGAAAACTGATACCGTTTGGATCATTTTTTTATAAATAAATGTACAGTTTAATATCCGGAATGATCCAACGGGATACTAATTTTCTATAAATATAAATAGCCATTTTCCATATTTTATTTCGTATCAAAATCATTTGCAGTCAGCTAAATATATAATTTTCCAGAGGAAAACCCTAAACTCATAAACCTTTCTAAGAATCAAACAGCAAAACGAAGGTGTTATTGATCTCTGTTTTCAAAGCTTGAGCAACCAAAACGAAAGATTTGAGGAGTAGTATCAGATTCTGAGCTTCGTTTTACTGCAGAAACTAAGGTTATTTTTCTGTATTTTTATTTATTTTCGAATTATTTTTATTAAAAATATGAATTTTTGTTCGAATGATTGTTTGTATGATTTGATGATTGCATGTTGTAGAGCTTGTTTTCCTGATGATTTTCATATGTCATACGTCTGATTTGGAGTCCAATAACATGCTCAAAAGTGGGTTTAATTCTCGAATTTTGAAATTAGGGTTTATAACCCGTATGAATGTTTTCAATTAAAATTTGGGGCTTTTTGATTTAGGGGTTATTATCTGTTGATTTATAGTGGATTATGTTCCTTATGAAATTTGCAATCGATTGATATATAGCTCGTTAACAGAGGATGTCTGAATCGAAGGGAGTTGTGTTTTGAAAATTTTCCAAGTTCGCCGGAAACCGGTGATGTTCTTGGCCAATTTCCGGCCAAGTCTGGGGTTATCTGTCAATTTTGATTGCATGAATAAGTTCCTGGTGTTGTGTAGATTAAATTTGGAGGTGATGGTGGTGGGAGGATGCTGGAGGCGAGTTCTCCGGCCACCCCCGACATTTTCCGGCGACTGGACTGCAAAATTGCAGTTTAGTCCCTGTACTTTTGAAGATGGTGAAGTTCAGCCCCTGAACTTTCCAGGATTTTCAAAAATAGTATTCCTGTTTTAAAAATATTCAAAAATTATATTTCCTATTTATTTTTATTATAAAAATTCGTTTTTAATTTCTGAAAATTCCAAAAATTATTATTTTAATTCCAAAAATTATTTTTAATTCAAATATAAATATGAATTATTAGTTAATTAATTTTAGTTAATTTTTAATTATTTAATTGGTAAATTAATTCGAAAATTAATTTATTAATTGATTTAATTAATTTTTAATTAATTTTAATTAATTTTTTAATTAGATTTAATTACTTAAAAATGATTTAAAAATTCTGAAAATTAGTTTTGACCTTTAAAATATTATTTTAAATTATTTTCAAGACTTGATAATTATTATAAAACGGTTTTGAAGCCAAAATTGGCCAGCCGAACCCTGTTTATTACACCAAAATTGATCCAACAACTCGTTTTAATTCCGAAAAATATTTTAAAAATCAATTTAAATACCCGAAAGCTTGTTTATGACCTGAGACTTCTTTATAAATATTATATCATTGATTATGTGATGTGTTATGTGCTATATGTGACTTGTTGGTTAACTGTCAGTATATATATTCGATGTTTACTTGTTTATTGCATAATTTTCAATTCGTTAATCGGATTTGGGTGAAACGAGGGGTAGATAGAAGTATGTTTCGAATAGAATCGTATGAGTTGAATATTGATAGATGCTTATGATATATGAGCAGAAGAGGCGAGGCATAGAAAAGGAAAACAGATAGTCGAGGAGTAAGACAGTGGTGATTGAAAGCTAGTGCAGTATAGTAAGCTAGTACCAGACAAGTGTTTTGAACTTTCTCGCGATATATTATAGTGGATTGATAGTACTGTTTTATATTGCAAGTGCTTTGATGCACTGAACCCAAACCTTGAATCCAATTATTGATCTTGAACCGTAATCCTTATTCTTTCTAAACCATTGATTGTTGTACATCCAGATACGAACCACAAATTTACGATACTACTCCAAAAATACATACAACTAAATATCAAACCCTAAACCAGATTGCTTACACATTCAAACCATTATATCTTATGCTTTGAAAGACCAAGTTTTTGAAACCCTGAAACATTCATTCCTTTGTTATCCAATTCTTTCATTACATAAAATCCAAGCTTTGAAAATGTCCTATTGATCCTTACGAAGATTGAAGCCATTTCATTACTGAGCATCCACTGTTGTTAATGATTCTGTTTATTGCTTTACATTATTTATTTTGTTATTATATTAGAATTGGATTGTTTTTATAAAATTGTGGACCGGATTTGTTGTCAGACCATATAATGGTCAAGTTAGGCCAATGTGTGCCTTGGATCCAGTAGTTAGAGCAGTGTTATGTGCTTTGCTCGGGGTTAGTTCGTGACTGATCAGCAGCCTAACCTTGGTTTTTAAAATGAAAATATAACATCCAATTCTAAATCATAATCCATTATTCACTTGATATCATAACCATATTCACATGATGACCATTATTCTCAGTTTTGTCATTATGACTTGCTGAGCTAGTTAGCTCATTTGTGCGATATTGTTTATGTTCTTTTCCAATTAAGAAGGAATCGGTTGGTACCGAGGATCCCCAGTCCAGCGCGAGAGCTAGGGGTTCGGGTTGATCGAGTTGAGCTAATAGGCTTCTTTTGGAATAATTTAAGTTTGTAAAAGTTTGTAATAATGTTTAATACTCAGTTCTGAGTTGGAATAGTTGGGATTCGAATGTTTGTAATATAAGTAAGTGTGTTTGGCTTGTGTGCATACTTTAACCTGTTGCGGTCTGTGGTAGTTGGTAAGTAGGGTCACTGCATAATACTCTTATTATCTCTATTATTGTTATAAGCATGTTATAAATAAGGTGTGTGTGTGTAGACCCCAAACTTCTGACCCGGGTTTGGAGGGCACCACATGTTTGGTATCAGAGCCACAGGTTATAAGTCACTGACACAAGCCTAGGTTGACGGGAATGGGTAGAGCGTTAGGATTAGAAGTAAGGAATAGAAAGATAGAACGTCGAGAGGTTGAGTGCTACGGTATAACACGTATTAGTATAATTCGCGTCGTGGTTCGAAATTCTTATATTGCGACATGATTTCATATAGCAGCGATGGCCGACTCTTTCATCCCCGTATCAGCAGATCATTCAGAGCCTTCAGTTGGAGGACCGTCTTCAGATCCACGTCCTGTTGTTCCACCAGTGCTGGCTATTTTACCTCCACATGTGTTACAGCCCGTACCACTGCAGGCTATTACACCTCCAGGCATGAGCCTACCTATTAGAGGACCCCCACCTACTGATTCGGGCATTACTGGTCATTCAGTTACAGGAGTACCTTTCCAGTTCTCTTCTTTCCAGTTTGAGGCTTGCCTTATGGAGCAACAATTCCTACAGGGTCAGATTCAGGAGTTACTACATATTATGCGTACCAGAGAGTTTGGGAGTGGTGATAGGCGACTTAGAAAGAGGCTCCAGGTGTTTTGTATAGCAGCTGTTGTGAGGATTGTTGAGGCTACACATGAGGACATCACCCCTGATTACCTAGTGGAGTGGGCTAAGTGGGTTCTAGAGGAGCTTGAGGAGATTGGAGGTCCAGACTTGCCATGAGTCTGAGATCCAGAGGTGGAGATGCGGAGCAGTGTTGTTATGGTTGTGTAGTATGTACAGTAATGTGTAGTGTGTATCAGTAGACTTTTGGAGTTGTACTTATATACTACTTATGTTGACTAGTGAGTAGGTTGTTGTACCCTTTTGTTTTTACTTCTGAAGCGTCTTTACGCTTGAACTACCAAAAACTTTTGATCTATATATATCAGTACCTTTTCCTTTCCAGTATTGTCATTTACTTTATTGCACCTATTTTACTTTACCTTATTTATTGCACCAGTTATACCCTTGTGATAGCATGTACCCTATTTTCCATAACAGTTAATATTATGTAAAGAAGCATGCAATTTAGTTAGTTCAACTATTATAACTGTTTTCAATAAGGGATATTTCTGTTTTACAAAACTTTTCTTTTATGCAAAGAATTTGATTTAAAAGCTAAATAAGTTGTTTGATTCTTTACAGAAAATGCCTCCCAGAAGAAATACCCGCACCAACACCCAGAATGAAGAAACCAACAACAAAAATAATAACAACCAAGATTATACAAACCAGAATGCAAACCCAGGACCCATAGACCCAGCAGTAGCCCAGATTCTCCAAATCTTGGCCCAACAAATAGTTCACCTGGAACAACAACAACAAAGACAGACCAATCCCCAGGTAACTTTCAAAACTTTTCAGGCAGTAAACCCACCAGAATTCAAGGGTTCCTTAGAGCCGATTGAAGCAAATGTTTGGTTAAAGGAGATAGAGAAGGAATTTGCCTTAGTGAAAGTAAAGGAAGAACAGAAGGTTGAGTTTGCAAGTTACTATTTGAAGAATGACGCCACCTATTGGCGGGAGATGGTGAAGACGTTGGAAGGTACATATGTTATTACTTGGGAGAGGTTTAAGGAATTTTTTTTAGAAAAGTATTTTCCTCAGTTTATCCAGGATCAGATGGAGTTGAAGTTTTTAGAATTAAAGCAAGGAAATATGTTGGTTGCAGATTATGAGAGTAAGTTTGAGGAATTGTCAAGGTATGTGTCGTCGTATGTGGATACTGACAGGAAGAAGGCTAAGAGATTCCAGCAAGGTTTGAAGCCATGGATCAGAGGGAAGGTAGTCATTTTTGAATTAGATACCTATGCAGGAGTTGTACATAAGGCTATGATCGCAGAGAGTGAGATGTCACAGACGGAGAAAGAAAGCAAGAAAAGGAAATTTGAAGGGAATGAAGGTCAGTCACAACCAGGGAAGTTTCCAAATTTTAAAAGGGCAAGTTTCAGCCAAGGAGGAATTTTAATTTCAAGAGATAAAATGCAGGCAACGGAGGCCAGGACAACCGTCCGGTTAATGTGAATCAACCGAATCAGTTGAGGTTAACTTTTGCAGATTATCAGGTATGTGGAAAGAAATATGGAGGAGTTTGTAACAAGTTGAATTTGGTGTGCTTTAAGTGCAACCATAAAAGGCACTATTCAAGGGAGTGCCGAAATCAGCCAAAAAAAGAACCAGCAAGTAAGGATCAGCCAATCCGGAATCCAGCAGTGAAAGTTCCAGCCATTGGATTTACATGCTTTAAATGTAGAAATCCAGGATATATAGCAAGAGATTACAAGATACCAGCCCCAGTCAATAATGCATTGAGGATTATGGGATCTACCCCAGCAGTGAATGAGACTCCAAGGGCTAGAGTTTTTGACATGTTTGTGAAGGATGCTATCCAGGATACTGATGTCGTGGCAGGTACGCTTAATATGAATTCTTTATGTGCCAAAGTGTTAATAGATTCGGGAGCAACTCGATCATTTATTTCCCAAGATTTTGTTTGTAAGTTAAATTGTTCAGTTGAGTATTTAAATGAAATAATGACTGTGGAATCAGCAAATCAAGAATGTGTATCTGTTAATCAAGTTTGTGGGAATTGTGAGATTGAGATTTCTGGTAGTAAGTTTTGTGTAGATTTGGTACCATTTAAGTTAGGAGAATTTGATATTATCTTAAGAATGGATTGGTTATCTAAGCACGATGCCCAGATAGATTGTTGAAATAAGAAGGTAATGGTGAAGATGCCAGATGAGAGGATAGTAACGATGATTCACGCCAAAAAGTTTCTACGGCAAGGATGCGAGCATTTCGTGGCATATGTGATTTACAGAAGTCAGAAGCCAGCAAAACTTGAAGAAATTCCAGTAGTGAATGAATTTCCAGACGTGTTTCCTAATAAGTTACCAGGACTTCCACCAGACAGAGAAATTGAGTTTGCAATCGACTTAGCCCTGGAACAGAACCAGTATCCAAGGCCCTGTACAGAATGGCGCCCGTTGAGATGAAAGAGCTAGCAAAGCAATTGTAAGAGTTGTTAGAGAAAGGAATAATCAGACCCAGTATATCCCCATAGGGTGCACCGGTGCTACTTGTTAAAAAGAATGATGGAAGCATGAGATTGTGCATCGACTATAGGGAGCTCAACAAGCTTACAATTAAGAACAAGTACCCGTTACCCAGAATTGATGATTTGTTTGACCAATTGAAAGGAGCCAAGTACTTCTCCAAGATTGACTTAAGATCGGGATATCATCAACTGAAGATCAAGCCAGAAGATATACCAAAGACAGCTTTCAGAACAAGGTATGGACATTACAAATTTTTAGTGATGTCTTTTGGATTGACTAATGCCCCGGCAGCGTTTATGGACCTAATGAACATAATTTTCAAGGAATACTTGGACAAGTTCGTTATTGTGTTTATAGACGATATTTTAATTTATTCAAAGACGGAAGAGAATCATGCGGAACATTTGAGAATAACTTTGGAGATTTTAAGGAAAAAGAAGTTATATGCTAAATTCTCGGAGTGTGAGTTTTGGCTATAGGAAGTTCAGTTCTTAGGACAAATAGTCAGTAATAAAGGGATCAAAGTGGACCCAGCAAAGATTGAGGTAATTACGAATTGGGTAAGACCGAGAACACCCACCAAGGTAAGAAGTTTCTTGGGATTAGCGGGATATTATCGTCGATTCGTTCAAAATTCTTCAAGGATTGCCATACCATTGACAAAGCTTACACGGAAGAATGAAAAGTTTATATGGAATGACAAGTGCGAATAAAGTTTCCTGGAATTGAAGCGAAGATTAATCACGGCACCTGTTTTGTCACTTCCAGACGATCAAGGGAATTTCATAATTTATAGCGATGCTTCTCATAAAGGACTAGGATGTGTTCTGATGCAGCACCATAAAGTGATTACACATTCGTCAAGGCAACTGAAACCACACGAACAGAAATATCCTACTCATGATTTGGAGCTAGCAGCCATAGTTTTCGCTTTGAAAATTTGGAGACATTATCTATATGGAGAAAAGTGTGAGATTTACACGGATCACAAAAGTTTGAAGTACATATTCATACAGAAGGAGCTTAATATGAGGCAAAGGAGATAGTTAGAATTGATCAAGGATTACGACTGCTCGATTAATTATCATCCCGGTAAAGTAAACTTTGTAGCAGACGCGTTGAGTCGGAAGGAAAAGTTAAATATGTTATCAGTACCTGAAGAGATATATAAGGAATTTCAGAAACTGGAATTGGAGATTAGAGTTTGCAAGCCTGATGAAGCAAAAGTGTACAATATGACTTTCCAGCCGGAGTTGTCAGAGAAAATAAAGAAGTGTCAGGAAGATGTAATGGATCAAGATATAAATCGTTTGGTAGGTGAAGAATTGTGCACACAAAAAGATGATCAAGGTATTCTTAGGTTTTCTTCAAGAATTTGGATTCCATCAGTGACAGAGCTGAAGAATGAAATTTTACAGGGAGCACATAATTCAAGGTATTCAATCCATCCAGGGAGTACCAAAATGTACAGAGATTTAAAGGAAAATTGTTGGTGGCCAGACATGAAGAGGGAAATTGCGGAATGGGTTAGCAGATGTTATACATGTCAGAGAGTTAAAGCAGAACATTAAAGACCAAATGGATTACTACAGCCATTGGAGATTTCAGAGTGGAAGTGGGAACATATTGCCATGTATTTCATAGTTGGATTACCAAGGACAAGGGCTAATCATGATGCCATCTGGGTCATAGTGGATAGACTTACCAAGTCAGCTCATATTCTGCCTATAAATTAATGATTTTCGCTCGACAAGTTAGTCCATATGTACCTGAAGGAAATCGTAGTTTGTCATGGAGTTCCTGTGTCTATTGTATCTTATCGAGATCCAAGATTTAATTCAATATTTTGGAGGAGTTTTAAAGAATGTTTGGGAACAAGACTGAATATGAGTACAGCTTACCACCCACAAACGGACGGCCAGAGTGAAAGAATGATCCAGACAATCGAGGACATGGTACGAGTTTGTGCTATTGATTTCAAAGGAAGTTGGGACGATCATTTACCTCTGGTAGAATTTGCTTATAACAACAGTTATCACGCCATTATTGGGATGCCACCCTATGAAGCCCTTTATGGACGCAAATGTAGATCTCTAGTGTATTAGGATGAAGTGGGAGAATGCAAAATACTTGGACCTGAATTAGTACAGCTGATAAAGGAAGTTATTAAAGTCATCCAGAAGAGATTGATAGCAACATAAGACCGTCAAAGGAAATATGCAGATCAATCAAGGAAAGATATGGAATTTGAAGAAGGAAGCTTGGTATTACTGAAAGTATCACCGTGGAAAGAAATGAATGATGAGCCCAAGATATGTCGGACCTTTTGAGATTCTAAAGCACGTTGGCAAAGTATCTTACGATTTGGCATTACCTCCAGACGAGGAGCACATTCACAATGTCTTTCACGTATCAATGCTTAAGAAGTATAATCCAGACTCCAGGCATGTAATAGAATATGAGCCTATAGAGCTTCAGGCAGATTTGTCATATGTAGAGAGTCCGATAGAGAATTTAGAGGAAAGAGAGAATGTATTAAGAAATAAAGTGGTAAAACTAGTAAGAGTATTATGGAGAAACCCAAAGGTTGAAGAGTCAACCTGGGAGTTAGAAAGTGATATGAGAGAAAAGTACCCTCGTTTGTTTTCTTAGGAGATTCTGAGGACAGAATCCTTTTAAGGGGGAAGGATGTAATATTTGGGATATATCGTGTAATTATTTTTGCTAATAAATAATTATTATATGTGTTCAGTATCTATTCTGTGAATTATTTGTTAAGTGTTAAATGTGTTTGGATGTTTAAAAATATTATTAATTGAGTATTTTAATTTTTATATGTCCAAAATAAAATATAGATAATTGTCATATCTTCTTAATTATTTTTATGTTGATTTATGAATTTATAGGAATCAGATAGATTTTATAATATCTTTTTCCGGGTATTTAAAATCTATTTTATAAAAAACGGGAACCAACCGACGTCATCCGTTTTTTCGTTTTTATAACCCGAAACTCTTCCGAGAACTCCTTCCTAACCTAATTGTAATATTCCGAGCATTTTCCATGTTTCGACTTTTTCGATCTGGCGTACGATTTGTCCTGCGCGGGTCTCGGCGTAACATTTTTGATACAATATTCGTTTCGATAAATCAATAAACTCGTATTTTCGATAAACGGGAGCTTTTTATTAAACTATCACAATTATTACCTTGCAATACGTGTAACCAGGCGCTGAGACCAAGACCGCAGTACAAATTGTACTGATTTGGATAATTATCGCGAAAACCGATACCGGTTGGATCATTTTTTTTTCATAAATAAACGTACCGTTTTATATCCGGAATCACCCAACGGGATACTAATTTTCCGTAAATATAAATAGTCTTTTTCCGTATTTTATTTTGTATCAAAATCATTTGCAGTCAGCTAAAATATACAATTTTCCAGAGGAAAACCCTAAACTCATAAACCTTTCTAAGAATCAAACAGCAAAATGAAGGTGTTATTGATCTCTGTTTTCAAAGCTTGAGTAACCAAAAGGAAGGATTTGAGGAGTACTATCAGATTCTGAGCTTCGTTTTACTGCAGAAACTAAGGTTATTTTTCAGTATTTTTATTTATTTTCGAATTATTTTTATTAAAAATATGAATTTCTGTTCGGATGATTGTTTGTATGATTTGATGATTGCATGTCGTAGAGCTGGTTATCCTGATGATTTTCATATGTCATACGTCTGATTTGGAGTCAAATAACATGCTCAAAAGTGGGGTTAATTCTCGAATTTTGAAATTAGGGTTTATAACCCGTATGAATGTTTTCAATTAAAATATGGGGCTTTTTGATTTAGGGGTTATTAGCTTTTGATTTATAGTGGATTATGTTCCTTATGAAATTTGCAATCGATTGGTATATAGCTCGTTAACAGAGGATGTCTGAATCGAAGGGAGTTGTGTTTTGAAAATTTTCCAAGTTCGCCGGAAACCGGCGATGTTCTTGGCCAATTTCCGGCCAAGTTTGGGGTTATCTGTCAATTTTGATTGCATGAATAAGTTCCTGGTGTTGTGTAGATTAAATCTGGAGGTGATGGTGGTGGGAGGATGTCGGAGGCGAGTTCTCCGGCGACCCCCGATGTTTTTCGGCGACTAGACTGCAAAATTACAGTTTAGTCCCTGTACTTTTGAAGATGGTGAAGTTCAGTCCCTGAACTTTCCAGAGTTTTCAAAAATAGGATTCCTATTTTAAAAATATTCAAAAATCATATTTCCTATTTATTTTTATTATAAAAATTTGTTTTTAATTTCTGAAAATTCCAAAAATTATTATTTTAATTCCAAAAATTATTTTTAATTCAAAACTAAATCTGAATTAATTAGTTAATTAATTTCAGTTAATTTTTAATTGATTAATTGGTCAATTAATTCAAAAATTAATTGATTAATTGATTTAATTAAAAATTGATTTTAATTAATTAATTAATTAGATTTAATTACTTAAAAATTATTTAAAAATTCTGAAAAATAGTTTCGAGCTTTAAAATATTATTTTGAATTATTTTCAAGGCCCGATAATTATTATAAAATTGTTTCGAAGCCAGAATTGACCAGCCGAACCCTGTTTATTACACCGAAATTGATCCAATGACCCGTTTTAATTCTGAAAAATATTTTAAAAATCGTTTTAAAAACCCGAAAGCTTGTTTATGACCCGAGACTTTTTTATAAATGTTATATCATTGATTATGTGGCGTGTTATGTGTTATATGTAACTTGTTGGTTAACTGTCGGTATATATTCCATGTTTACTTGTTTATTGCGTAATTTTCAATCCGTTAAACGGATTTGGGTGAAACGAGGGGTAGATAGAAGTATGTTTCGAATAGAATCATATGAGTTGAATATTGATAGATGTTTATGATATGTGAGCAGAAGAGGCGAGGCGTAGAAAATGAAAATATGTAGTCGAGGAGTAAAACAGTGGTGATTGAAGGCAAGTGCAGTACAGTAAGCTAGTACTAGGCAAGTGTTCTGAACTTTCTCGAGATATATTATAGTGGTTCGATAGTACTGTTTTATATTCCAAGTGCTTTGATGCACTAAACCCAAATCCTGAATCCAGTTATTGATCTTGAACCGTAAACCTTATTCTTTCTAAACCATTGATTATTGTACATCCAGATACGAACCACAAATTTATGATACTACTCCACATATGTAATATCCGGGATATATCGTGTAATTATTTTGCTATTAAATAATTATTATATGTGTTCAGTATCTATTCTGTGAATTAATTGTTAAGTGTTATCTGTATTTGGATATTCAAAAATAATATTAATTGAGTATTTTAATTTTTATATGTCCAAAATAAAATATAGATAATTGTCATATCTTCTTAATTATTTTTATGTTGATTTATGAATTTATAAGAATCATATGAAATTTATAAAATCTTTTTCCGGGTATTTAAAATCTATTTTATTAAAACATGAACCAACTGACGTCATTCGTTGTTACATTTTTGGAACCCGAAAATCTTCCGAGAACTCCTTCCTAACCTAATTGTAATATTCCAAGCATATTCCATATTTCGACTTTTTCGATCCGGCGTACGACTTGTACTGCGCGGGTCCCGGCACAACATTTTCGATACAATATTCGTTTCGGTAAATCAATAAAACCCGTATTTTCGATAAACGAGAGCTTTTTATTAAACTATCACAATTATCACCTCGTAATACATGTAACCAGGTGCTGAGACTAAGACCGCAGTACAAATTGTACTAATTTGGATAATTATCCCAAAAACCGATACTGTTTGGATCAGTTTTTATAAATAAACGTACCGTTTTATATCCGAAATGATCCAACGGGATACTAATTTTCCGTAAATATAAATAGCCTTTTACCGTATTTTATTTCGTATCAAAATTATTTGCAGACAGATAATCATATAATTTTATAGAGAAAAATCATATATTCATAAACTGTTCCAAGAATCAAACTACTATTTGGAGGTGTTATTGAAATCTGCTCGGGAAGCTCTAGTAACCAAAACGGAGGTTTTGAAGGGTACTATCAGATTATACAAGTTTCAGAACTGCAGAATCAAAGGTTGATTTTATATATTTTTATTATTTTCGAATTATTTTGATTAAAAATATGAATTTTTGTTTGGATGGTTGTTTGTATGATTTGATGATTCATGTTGTAGAGCTTGTTTTCCTGATGATTTTGATATATTATACGTCTGATTTGGAGTTAAATAACATGTTCAAATTTGAGTTTGATTCTCGAATTTTAAAATTAGGGTTTATAACCCATATAAATGTTTTCAATTGAAATTTGGGGGTTTTTGATTCAGGGGTTATTAGCTGTTGATTTATAGTGGGTTGTGTTCCTTATGAAATTTACAATCGATTGATATATAGCTCGTTAACAGAAGATGCTTGAATCGTAGGGAGTTGTCTTTTTAAGTTTTACGATGTTCGCCGGAAACCGACGATGTTCTTGGCCATTTTCCGGCCAGGACAGGGATGATTATTGAGTTTTGATTGCATGAATAAATTGCTGGTAACCTGAAGATTAATTCTGGACAGTTTGGTGGCCTGAGGTGTCTGGATTCGTATTCTCCGGCCACACTCCAACGAGTCGACGACGGGGCTGGCAAAATTGCAAACAGGCCCCTGCAGTTTTGAAAACGATGCAGTTTGGTCCCTGAGGTTTCCGGACTTTGCAAATTTAGGATTCCTGTTTTAAAAATGTTTAAAAATCATATTTCCTATTTATTTTGATTATAAAAATTCATTTTTAATTTCTGAAAATTCTAAAAATTATTATTTTAATTCCAAAAATTATTTTTAATTCAAAAATAAATCTGAATTAATTAGTTAATTAATTTCAGTTAATTTCTAATTGATTAATTGGTCAATTAATTCAGAAATTAATTGGTTAATTGATTAAATTAAATATTAATTGATTTTAATCAATTATTAATTGATTTTAATTAATTATTTAATAAGATTTAATTATTTAAAAATGATTTAAAAATTTTGAAAAATATTTTCGAGCTTTAAAATATTATTCTAAATTATTTCCAAGGCTCGATAATTATTATAAAATTATTTTGAAGCTAGAATTGGCCGACCGAACCCTGTTTATTAGCCTGAAATTGATCCAACGACCCGTTTTAATTCCGAAAAATATTTTAAAAATCATTTTAAATAACCGAAAGCCTATTTATGATCCGAGACTTCTTTATAAATTATATATCATTGCTTATGTGACGTATTATGTGTTATATTTGACTTGTTGGTTGACTATCGGTCTATATATTTGGTGTTTACTTGTTTATTGCATAAATTTCAATCCGTTTATCAGATTTGGGTGAAACGAAGGGTAGATAGAAGTATGTGTTGAATAGAATCGTATAAGTTGATTATTGATAGATGATTATGATATGTGAGCAGAAGAGGCAAGACGTAGGAAAGGGAAACAGGTAGTTGACGAGTAAGATTGTTGAGATTGGAAGCGAGTGCAGTGTAGTAAGCTAACACCAGGCAAGTGTTATGAACTTTCTCGAGATATTGTAGTACTTGATAGTCCTGTTGATATTGCAAGTACTTTGAAGCACTGAAACCCAAACCCTGATTCTAGTTTTTACTCTTGAGCCGTAAACCCTATTCTTTATAAGCCATTGATTATTGCATACCCAAATATGAACCTCAAATATACGATACTACTCCACAAATACATATAAACTAAATACCAAACACTGAATTGAATTACCCACACACGCCAACCATGGTATCCTATGCTTTGAAAGGAAAAATCCTTGAAACCTTGAAACATTGATTCCTTTGTTATCCAATTCTTTCATTACCCAACAGCTAAGCTTTGGAAATGCCATATTGATCCTCATGAACTCTGAAACCATTTCATTATGAAACATCCTATATTGTTAATGATTTTGTTTATTGTTTATTATTGCTTATTCTGTTATTATGCTAGAATTGGATTGTTTTTATAAAATTGTGGACCAGATTCATGGTCAGACCATATAATGGTCAAGTTAGGCCAATGTGTGCCTCGGATCCAGTAGTTAGAGCAATGTTGTGTGCTTTGCTCGGGGTTAGTGCGTGACTGATTAGCAGCCTAACCTTGGTTTTTAAAATAAAAGTATAATATCCAATTCTAAATTATAATCCGTTGTTCACTTGATATTATAATCATATTCATTTGATGATCATTATTCTCAGTTTTGTCATTGTGACTTGCTGAGCTAGTTAGCTCATTTGTGCGATGTTGTTTATATTCTTTCCAGTTAAAAAGGAACCAGTTGGTAGCAAGGATCCCCAGTCAAGCGTGAGAGCTAGGGATTAAGGTTGAGGAAGCTGAGCTAGTAGGCTTCTTTTGGAATAAATTAAGTTATAAAAGTTTGTAATAATGTTTAATACTCAGTTTGAGTTTGAATGATTGGGATTTGACCGGTATGTAATATAAGTAGATGTGTTTGGCTTGTGTTCATACTTTAACCTGTTGCGATCCTTGGTAGTTGGTAAGTAGGGTCGCTGCATATTATTATTATCTTTATTATTGTTATAAGCAGGTTATAATTAAGGTATGTGAGTGGACCCCAAACTTCTGACCCGGGTTTGGAGGGCGCCACAGGTTTGGTATCAGAGCAACAGGTTATAAGTCATTGACACAAGCCTAGGTTGACAGGAATGGGTAGAGGGTTAGGATTAGAAGTAAGGAATAAAATGATAGAATGTCGAGAGGTTGAGTGTTATGGTATAACCGGTATTAGTATAATTCACGTCGTGATTCGAGATTCTTATATTGCGATATGATTTCAGATAGCAGTGATGGCCGACTCTTTTATTCCCGTATCAGCAGATCACTCAGAGCCTTCAGTTGGAGCGCCATCATCGGATCCACATCCTGTTATTCCACCAGCATTGGCTATTCTACCTCCACCTGTGTTGCAGCCCGTACCACTGCAAGCTATTCCACCCCCAGGCATGAGGCCACCTGTCAGAGGACCCCCACCTGCTGATTCAGGCTTTATTGGTCATTCAGTCATTGGAGTACCTTTCCAGTTCTCTTCCTACCCTATCCCATATCATCAGTTTGAGGCTTGCCTTATGGAGCAGCGATTCCTTCAGGGTCAGATTCAAGAGTTACTACATATTATGCGTACCAGAGAGGTTTGGAGTTGTGAGAGGCGACTTAGAGAGAGGCTACAGGTGTTTCGTAGGATAGCTGCGGTGAGGATTGCTGAGGCTACACATGAGGACATCACCCCTGATTTATTAGTGGAGTGGGCTAAGTGGGTTCTAGAAGAGCTTGAGGAGATTGGACGTCTAGACCTGCCATGAATCAGAGATTCAAAGATGCAGATGCTGGGTAGTGTTGTTATGGTTGTATAGTATGTACAGTAGTGTGTAGTGTGTATCAGTAGACTTTTGAGTTGTATTTATAGACTAGCTATGCTGACTAGTTAGTAGGTTGTTGTACCCTTTTGCTTTTCCTTTCGAAGCATCTTTACGCTTGTACTACCCAAAACTTTTGATCTATATATAACAGTACCTTTTCCTTTCCATTACTGTCATTTACTTTATTCCACATATTTTACTCTACCTTATTTATTGCACCAGTTATACCCTGTGATACCATGTACCCTACTTTCCATAACTGTTTATATTCTGTAAAGAAGCATGCAATTTACTTAGTTACAACTGCTTTCAAAAAGAGATATTTCTGTTTTACAAAACTTTTCTTTTATGCAAAAGATTTGATTCAAAAGCTAAATAAGTTGTTTGATTCTTTACAGAAAAATGCCTCCTAGAAGAAATACCCGCACCAATACCCAGAATGAAGAAACCAACAACAACAACAATAACAACCAAGATGATACAAACCCGAATATGAACCCAGGACCCATAGACCCAGTAATATATAGCCCAAATTCTTCAAATCTTGGCCCAACAAACAGTTCACCTGGCACAACAACAAAAAAGGCAGACCAATCCCCAGGTAACCTTCAAAACTTTTCAGGCGATAAACCCACCAGAATTCAAAGGTTCCCTAGAGTCGATTGAAGCAAATGTTTGGTTAAAGGAAATAGAGAAGGCATTTGCCTTAGTAAAAGTAAAGGAAGAACAGAAGGTTGAGTTTGCAAGTTACTATCTGAAGAACGAGGCCACCTATTGGTGGGAGATGGTGAAGATATTGGAAGGTACAGATGTTATAACTTGGGAGAGGTTTAAGGAATTGTTTCTAGAAAAGTATTTTCCCCAGCTTGTTCAGGATCCGATGGAGCTGAAGTTTATAGAATTAAAGCAAGGGAACATGTCGGTGGTAGATTTACGAAAGTAAGTTTGAGGAATTGTCAAGGTATGTGTCGTCGTATGTAGATACTGACAGGAAGAAAGCTAAGAGATTCCAGCAAGGCTTGAAGCCATGGATCAGAAGAAAGGTAGCTATTTTTGAATTGGAGACCTATGCAGGAGTTGTACAGAAGGCCATGATCGCGGAGACAGAGAGTGAGATGTCACAGAAGGAGAAGGAAAGTAAGAAAAGGAAATTTGAAGGGAATGAAGGTCAGTCACAACCAGGAAAGTTTCCAAATTTTAAGAAGGGCAAGTTTCAGCCAGGGAGAAATTTTAATTTCAGAAGACAAAATGCAAGCGACGGAGGCCAGGGCAACCGTCCAGTTAATGCGAATCAGCCGAATCAGTTGAAACTACCTTTTCCGGATTGTCAAGTATGTGGAAAGAAGCATGGAGGAGTTTGTAATAAGTTGAATGTGGTATGTTTCAAATGCAACCAAAAAGGGCACTATTCAAGGGAGTGCCGAAATCAGCCAGCAAGAGAGCCAGCAAATAAGGATCATCCTATCCGGAATCCAGCAGTGAAGGTTCCAGCAATTGGATTTATGTGTTTCAAATGTGGAAAGCCAGGACATATGGCCAGGGATTGCAAGACACCAGCTCGAGTCAGTAACGCGTTAAGGATTATGGGATCTACCCAATAGTGAATGAGACTCCAAGGGCTAGAGTTTTTGACATGTCAGTGAAGGATGATATCCAGGATACGGATGTCATGGCAGGTACGCTTAACGTGAATTCTTTATGTGCCAAAGTGTTAATAGATTTGGGAGTAACTCGATCGTTTGTTTCACAAGATTTTGTTAGTAAGTTAGATTGTCCAGTTGAGTATTTAAATGAAATAATGACTGTGGAATTAGCAAATCAAGAACGTGTAACTGTGAATCAAGTTTGTGGGAATTATGAGGTTGAGATTTCAGGTAGTAAGTTTTGTGTAGATTTGATACCATTTAAGTTAGGAGAATTTGACGTAATATTAGCGATGGATTGGTTATCTAAGCACGATGCCCAGATAGATTGTCAAAATAAGAAGGTAATGGTGAAGAGGCCTGACAAAAGGATAGTAACGTTCAAGGGCCAGAAGCAAGTACAGAAGTTCTTAACAATGATACAAGCTAAGAAGTTATTACGGCAAGGATGCGAGCATTTTGTAGCATATGTGATTGACAGATGTCAGGAGCCAGCAAAACTTAAAGATATTCCAGAAGTAAATGAATTTCGAGACGTGTTTCCCGACGAATTGCCAAGACTTCCTCCAGATAGAGAAATTGAATTTACGATCGACTTAGGACCTGGAACAGAACCGGTATCCAAGGCTCCGTATAGAATGGCGCCCATTGAGATGAAAGAGTTAGCGAAGCAATTGCAAGAACTGTTAGAAAAAGGAGTAATCAGACCCAGTGTATCCCTGTGGGGAGCACCAGTATTATTTGTCAAGAAGAAAGATGGAAGCCTGAGACTGTGTATTGACTATAGGGAGCTCAACAAGCTTACAATAAAGAACAAGTATCCGTTACCCAGAATTGACGATTTGTTTGACCAATTGTAGGGAGCCAAGTATTTCTCCAAAATTGATTTAAGATCGGGATATCATCAACTGAAGATCAAGCCAGAAGATATACCAAAGACAGCTTTCCGAACGAGGTATGGACATTATGATTTTTTAGTAATGTCTTTTGGATTGACTAATGCCGCGGCAGCATTTAAGGACCTGATGAACAGAATTTTTAAGGAGTATTTGGACAAGTTTGTTATGGTATTTATAGACGGTATCTTGATTTATTCAAAGACAGAAGAGGATCATGCAGAACATTTGAGAACAACTTTGGAGATTTTAAGGAAAAAGAAGTTGTATGCTAAATTCTCGAAGTGTGAGTTTTGGTTATAGGAGGTTCAGTTCTTAGGACACATAGTCAGTAATGAAGGAATCAAAGTGGACCCGATAAAGATAGAAGCAATTACGAATTGGGAAAAACCGAGAACCCCCACCGAGGTAAGAAGTTTCTTGGGATTGGCAGGATATTATCGACGATTCGTCCAGAATTTCTCAAGAATTGCAATACCATTAACAAAACTTACACAGAATAATGAAAAGTTTATATGGAATGACAAGTGCGAAGAAAGTTTTCAGCAATTGAAGCGACGCTTAATCACGACACCTGTTTTGTCACTTCCAGACGATCAAGGGAATTTCGTAATTTATAGTGATGCTTCTCACAAAGGATTAAGATGTGTTCTAATGCAGCACGACAAGGTGATTGCGTATACGTCAAGGCAATTGAAACCACACGAACAGAAGTATCCTGCTCATGATTTGGAGCTAGCAGCCATAGTGTTTGCTTTAAAGATTTGGAGACATTACCTTTACGGAGAAAAGTGTGAGATTTATACAGATCACAAAAGTTTGAAGTATATATTCACCCAAAAGGAACTTAATATGAGGCAAAGGAGATGGTTAGAATTGATCAAAGATTATGATTGCTCGATTAATTATCATCCCGGTAAAGCGAACGTTGTAGCAGATGCGTTAAGTCGAAAGGAAAGGTTGAATGTGCTATCACTACCTGAAGAGATATATAAGGAATTTCAAAATTAGGAATTGGAGATTAGAGTTTGCAAGCCTGAGGAAGCTAAAGTGTATAGTATGACTTTCCAGCTGGAATTGTTGGAGAAAATAAAGAAATGTCAGGATGATATAATGGATCAAGACATAAATCGTTTGGTAGGTGAAGAATTATGCACACAAAAGGATGATCAAGGTATTTTGAGGTTTTCTTCTAGAATTTGGATTCCACCAGTAACGGAGCTGAAGAATGAAATTTTGCAGGAAGCGCATATTTCAAAATATTCCATCCAACCAGGGAGTACCAAGATGTATAGAGATTTAAAGAAGAATTATTGGTGGCCAGACATGAAAAGGGAAATTGCAGAATGGGTTAGCAAATGTTATACCTGTCAGATAGTTAAAGCAGAGCATCAGAAACAAAGTGGATTGCTACAGCCATTGGAGATTCCAGAGTGGAAGTGGGAACATATTGCCATGGATTTTATAGTTGGATTACCAAGGACAAGGGCTAATCATGATGCCATTTGGGTTATAGTGGATAGACTTACCAAGTCAGCTCATTTTCTGCCTATAAATGAAAGATTTTCGCTCGACAAGTTGGTCCATATGTACTTAAAGGAAATCGTAGTTCGTCATGGAGTTCCAGTGTCCATCGTATCTGATCGAGATCCAAGATTTAATTTAAGATTTTGGAAAAGTTTTCAAGAATGTTTGGGAACGAGATTGAATATGAGTACGGCCTATCACCCCCAGACGGACGGCCAAAGTGAAAGAACGTTCCAGACAATCGAGGACATGTTACGTGTTTCTGCTATTGATTTCAAAGGAAGTTGGGACGAACATTTACCTCTGGTAGAGTTTGCTTACAACAACAGTTATCATGCCAGCACTGGGATGCCACCCTATGAAGCCCTTTATGGACGCAAATGTAGATCTTCAGAGTACTAGGACGAAATAGGAGAATGCAAGATACTTGGACCTGAACTGGTACAGCAGACAAAGGAAATTGTTGAAATTATCCAGAAGAGATTGATAGTCGCATAAGATCGTCAGAGGAAATATGCAGACCAGTCAAGGAAAGACATGGAATTTGAAGAAGGAAGCTTGGTATTATTGAAACTATCCCCATGGAAAGGACTAACGAGGTTTGGAAAGAAAGGGAAGCTAAGCCCAAGATATGTCGGACCTTTTGAGATCCAAAAGCGCGTTGGCAAAGTAGCTTACGAATTGGCGTTACCACCGCACATGGAGCACATTCACAATGTTTTTCACGTATCGATGCTTAAGAAGTACAATCCAGACTCCAAGCATGTAGTAGAATATGAGCCAATAGAGCTTCAGGCAGATTTGTCATATGTAGAGAGCCCGATAGAGATTCTAGAGGAAAGAGAGAAAGTATTGAGGAATAAAGTAGTAAAGTTAGTAAGAGTATTGTGGAGAAACCCAAATGTTAAAGAGTCAACCTGGGAGTTAGAAAGTAATATGAGAGAAAAGTACCCTCACTTGTTTTCTTAAGAGATTCTGAGGACAGAATCCTTTTAAGGGGGGAAGGATGTAATATCCGGGATATATCGTGTAATTATTTTGCTATTAAATAATTATTTTATGTGTTCAGTATCTATTCTTGAATTAATTGTTAAGTGTTATCTGTATTTGGATATTCAAAAATAATATTAATTGAGTATTTTAATTTTTATATGTCCAAAATAAAATATAGATAATTTTCATATCTTCCTAATTATTTTTATGTTGATTTATGAATTTATAAGAATCATATGAAATTTATAAAATCTTTTTCCGGGTATTTAAAATCTATTTTATTAAAACAGGAACCAACCGACGTCATCCGTTGTTACGTTTTTGGAACCCGAAACTCTTCCGAGAACTCCTTCCTAACCCAAATGTAATATTCCGAGCATATTCCATGTTTCGACTTTTTCGATCCGACGTACGGTTTGTTCTGCGAGGGTCACGGCGCAACATTTTCGATACAATATTCATTTCGGTAAATCAATAAAAACCGTATTTTCGATAAACGGGAGGTTTTTATTACACTATCACAATTATCACCTCGTAATACGTGTAACCAGGCGTTGAGACCAAGACCGCAGTACAAATTGTACTGATTTGGATAATTATCCCGAAAACCGATACCGTTTGGATCAGTTTTTATAAATAACCGTACCGTTTTATATCCGGAATGATCCAACGGGATACTAATTTTCCGTAAATATAAATAGCCTTTTACCATATTTTATTTTGTATCAAAATCATTTGCAGACAGATAATCATATAATTTTACAGAGAAAAATCATATATTCAAAAACTGTTCCAAGAATCAAACTACTATTTGGAGGTGTTATTGAAATCTGCTCGGGAAGCTCTAGTCCAAGGCTCGATAATTATTATAAAATTGTTTCGATGCCAGAATTGGCCGACCGAACCCTGTTTATTATCCCGAAATTGATCCAACGACCCGTTTTAATTCCGAAAAATGTTTTAAAAATCATTTTAAATAACCGAAAGCCTATTTATGATCCGAGACTTCTTTATAAATGATATATCATTGATTATGTGATGTATTATGTGTTATATGTAACTTGTTGGTTGACTATCGGTCTATATATTTGGTGTTTACTTGTTTACTTGTTCAATCCGTTAATCGGATTTGGGTGAAACGAAGGGTAGATAGAAGTATGTGTTGAACAGAATCGTATAAGTTGATTATTGATAGATGCTTATGATATGTGAGCAGAAGAGGCAAGACGTAGGAAAGGGCAACAGGTAGTTGAGGAGTAAGACTGTTGAGATTGGAAGCGAGTGTAGTGTAGTAAGCTAACAAGTGTTCTGAACTTTCTCGAGATATTGTAGTACTTGATAGTCCTGCTGATATTGCAAGTGCTTTGAAGCACTGAAACCCAAACCCTGATTCTAGTTATTGCTCTTGAGTCGTAAACCCTATTCTTTCTAAGCCATTGATTATTGCATACCCAAATATGAACCTCAAGTATACGATACTACTCCACAACTACATACAAACTAAATACCGAACACTGAATCGAATTACCCACACACTCCAACTATTGTATGATATGCTTTGAAAGGCAAAATCCTTGAAACCTTGAAACATTGATTCCTTTGTTATCCAATTCTTTCATTTCCCAATAGCTAAGATTTGAAAATGCCATATTGATCATCATGAACTTTGAAACCATTTCATTATGAAACATCCAATGTTGTTAATGATTCTGTTTATTGTTTATTATTGCTTATTCTGTTATTATGTTAGAATTGGATTGTTTTTATAAAATTATGGACCAGATTCGTGGTCAGACCATATAATGGTCAAGTTAGGCCAATGTGTGCCTTGGATCCAGTAGTTAGAGCAGTGCTGTGTGTTTTGCTCGGGGTTAGTGCGTGACTGATCAGCAGCCTAACCTTAGTTTTTAAAATAAAAATATAATATCCAATTCTAAATCATAATCCATTATTCACTTGATATCATAACCATATTCACCTGATGATCATTATTCTCAGTTTTGTCATTGTGACTTGCTGAGCTACTTAGCTCATTTGTGCGATGTTGTTTATGTTTTTTTCCAATTAAGAAGGAACCGATTGGTACCGAGGATCCCCAGTCCAATGCGAGAGCTAGGGGTTCAGGTTGATCGAGTTGAGCTAATAGGCTTCTTTTCGAATAATTTAAGTTTGTAAAAGTTTGTAATAATATTTAATACTCAGTTCTAAGTTGGAATAGTTGGGATTCAAATGTTTGTAATATAAGTAAGTCTGTTTGGCTTGTGTGCATACTTTAACCTGTTGCGGTCTGTGGTAGTTGGTAAGTAGGGTCACTGCATATTACTCTTATTATCTCTATTATTGTTATAAGCAGGTTATAGATAAGGTGTGTGTGTATAGACCCCAAACTTCTGACCCGGGTTTGGAGGGCGCCACACCTTTAGAAATATTGATATTATTCTCATAATCTCATTTTCAAGTAACGTACTTAGAGATATAGAATTGCATATCATATTCCAAGGACATTTATTAATCTAACATTTATATCATAATGCATTAAGAATTAATAAACTATAAAAATAATAATCGATAGAATATTAATATTAATAATCCAAATGTCCAAAATTAAAATATCATAGTTTCGTCTCTAGGGCACAAACACTAACAATCGCCCACGTGCACTAGAGCCCATCACTTATGTATCTCATACTCATGGAACTAGTATGACCATCATGCTTCTGCTACGATAAAGCGTTAGTCAGTGGGTCTGCAAAATTTTCATTATTATGCACTTTTACATTTATATCTCCTTGTCTGTCCAAAAATTAGGTTTAGAAACTAGCATCAGTGTAACCCTTTACAACTAGTTCCCTATCTTTTTTCATACACTAAAAATAAATCTTTAGTCTTCTTCATGTACTTAATAATATTGTTGAAAATAATCCAGTGACCCTTACCTGGATTAGACCGGTATTTGCTCGTCATGCTCAAAGTATATGAAATATCATGATAAATACATATCAGTGTACACATTATAGATCCAATTGCTGACGTATCTGGAACTTTCTCAAATGACACTTATAATCTAATGATTTAGGGGGAAGTTATCTTTTGAGATTACTATTGTATGAGACATCGAAACATATCCTTGCTTTGCCTCTTGTATTATAAAATGATGTAATATTTTATCAATGTATGTACGCTGTCTAGGTCGATTAATCTCTTCAATCTATTTATATAGATCTTGATCCCTAATATATAGGTAGCAACGTCTAAGTCTTTCATCGAGAAACTATTTCTCAACCAAGTCTGAACAGCCTGCAAAGAAGGTATGCCATTCCATATATGTTATATATCATCTACATATGATACTAGGAATGTCACATGGCTCCCACTAACCTTCTTGAAAACATAAGGTTCATCTTTGTTTTGAATAAAGCCAAACTCTTTGACCATTGTATCAAAATAAATATTCATTCTCCTTGAGGCTTGCTTCAATCTATAAATACATATAATTAACTTATAAACTATCTTAGCAAACTTTGGATCGACACAACCCCCAGGTTGTATCATATATACATCCTCTTCAAGGCTCCCATATAAGAAAGTAGTTTTAACATCCATTTATGAAAACTCATACTCAAAGTAAGCAACTATTGCTACAAAATCCTGATCGACTTGACCATCGCAACTAGTGAAAAAGTCTCATCATAGTTTATACCATGAGTTTGTTTGAAACCTTTTACCACTAGTCGCACCTTATAGGTCTGTACTTTACCATCCATGTCAGTTTTCTTCTTGACAACCCACTTGCACCCTATATTTTATACCCCTTCGAGTGGATCAACTAAATCCAATAAATGATACATGGATTCTATATCGGATTTCATGGCTTTCATCCATCTCTCGGAGTCTGGACTGTTAATAGCATCTTGGTAGGTGAGAGGCTTATCATTATCCGTAAGCATCACATCACCATCTCGAGTCAAAAGAAATCCATAATTTCTCTCGGGCCCATGGTGAATCCTACTAGATCTACGAAGAGCCTATGTATCCTGAACATGAATGCTTTCAACATTTTGATGAACATCCTGATCTTATTCCAACTCTGGTTCAATATTATCATATGGTTCTCAATCTTCATCGAGATGTATCAACCTCCCACTGATATTCTTAGCAAGTACTTCTCCTTCAAGAAATACAGCATCCCGAGTAACAAACACTTTGTTCTCGGAAGGATTACAAAAACTATGCCCTAGTATCACTTGGGTATCCCACAAAATAGCATCTATCTAATTTTGGTCCAAGCTTGTTAGAGGCTAAACGTTTTACAAACGCTTCATGTCCCCAAATTTTCATAAATGACATGCTATGACGTTTATCAGTCCATATCTCATGTGGAGTATTTTGAACCGCTTTAGTCAAAACATGGTTAAGTGTATATGCAGCCGTTTCTAGAGCATAACCCTAGAAACTGAATGGAAGATTCGCCCGTAATAATGATTGTTCTTGTCCTCTAAATACTAGGTTGTAAAGATTGTTCTTGTCCAAGGAATCTTCCAAACTGAACATATGGCACGCAGCGGTATGGACGAAAGATGGAAAACTAAGTCATCTAGCGGATTCCGAAGCTTGAAAGATAATGGATGCTATGTATCCTGATTTTTCTTCGTAAATTCAAAATATTACAATAGGTGTAGTTGCTGATGGATTTAATCCATTTCGTTCTATGAATTTAAGTCATAGTACATGGTCGATTCTACTAGTAAACTACAACCTCCCACATTGGCTCTGCATGAAACAGGAAAATTTGATTCTCTCGACATTAATATCGGGACCAGAATCTCCGAAAAATAGTATTGATGTCTATATGCAGCCTTTAATTCCCGAATTGAAAGAATTATAGGATGTCTACATCCAATCCTATGATACCTTAACTGATCATAGCTTTAATTTACGGGCAAGGGTGCTTTGGACCATTACTGACTTAATAGGATACGCTATGTTTTTGGGTTGGAGCATAAAGGGTAGACTAGTGTGTCCAATATGTCACTACGAGACTTGTTCCAAATATTTGAAATATAGCCAAAAAATGTGCTACATGAATCATAGAAAATATCTCAATCCTCCACACAAATGGAGGTTTGAAAAGAAAAAATTCAATTGGCAAATTAAAACGAGGAGAATTCTGGAACCATTAACGGGAAAGGATTTTGAACAATTGTTGTTTGGCTTTGAAAATTAGTTTGGGAAGCAAGTAAAAGGAACGGGAAAGAGAAAGCATAAATTTGACTCCCCTTTAAAAAAGAGGTCAATCTTTTTTAATTTGTCGTATTGGAAGCATATTCCACTTTGACACAATCTCGACACTCTGCACATAAAAAAACTTATGCCATAATATATTAGGTACTTTACTTAATATTGGTGGCATGTCAAAAGACCACTTAAGTGCTTGTTTCGATTTACAAGAAATGGTTATAAGAAAGTCCCTTCACCCTGTTAAATATGCAGATAATGACAATTACGAGATCATGGCAACTGTCTTTGACATGACACTTCAGGAGAAAGATATCTTTTGCAAGTTACTGAAGAATGTGAAACTGCCTTATGGCTGTGCGGCTAATATTAGTCGTTATGTACCCAAAGATGAGAGAAAAATAGTGGGGTATAAAAGTTGTGTCGAATATTTTATCCTCTACAATTTGTTATAATTTGCTACAAAGAAATCACTAAAACCTGTGGTGGAAAAACCGTTGATCAAATTATGTTCATTTCTTAGAGGTTTATGGAGCAAGGTGATTCTTTTGGACGATATCGACAAGTTGCAAGAAGAATTTATTGATATACTTTGTGAATTTGAGATAATATTCCCGCCTGCCTTCACATCATGGTACACCTACCTGTTCATTTGTGTAATGAAGTTAAATATAAAGGACACGTGCACCTTTGGTGTATGTATCCTATTGAGCGATATCTTGAGAAGCTGAAATCATATATATATCATCGGAGCAAACCAGAAGGCTCAATTGCAGAAGGCTACCTAGCAGAGGAGTGTGTCATATTTTTTCAAGATTTTTGCTTTATGAAGAAGCAAAAGAAACAACTGATTTGGGAAGATGTCCAACAAATGTGACGTACCCTATTGGAACAAGAAGGAACAGAGATGGCCAAGTTTTCCGATTAGAAGATTTAGATTGGAAACCATATCATACTTACACTTTGGTCAATAGTGGCAATAAAGAAATTGAGGCTTTTCTTGAGTAAGTTCTCTAGTCCTTACATTTATTATGTGACACCCTCAAACCCGGGTCAGAAGTTTAGGGCTCACACAATAATATTTAAACCTGTATATAAAGTATTATATGTATTGACCCTTCTTTACACAACCACAGATCGCAATAGGTTAAAGTATGAAAATAAGCCACAATCTTAACTTTTATTACATCATACCAATATCCCAACTAATTCAACTTACAGTGGTTAATGATGTCGTACTTACAATCTTACATAACTCATCTATAATATAAAGTTCCTGCTAGCTCGATCCAACTTAACCGAAAATCCGAGCTCACACACTGGACAGGGAATCCTCGTTACCAACAATTACCTTTTCAACTGTTAAAAACATAAAATTTTTGCAACAGTGAGCTTACCAGCTCAGCAAGTAATAATAACAGCAATTGAGGTTAAACAATCACTAATTGAAATAATTCAGGAGAATCAAGTTTCTGAATAAGCAATGATTAGAATTGGATATTCATTTTTCATTTAAAAAACCAAGGTTAGGCTGCTCATTAGTCACGCACTAACCCCGAGCAAGGCTCCGAGCTTTGCTCTATATACTGGATCCAAGGCATGCATTGGCCTACTATGACCACGAATCTGGTCCGACCATGAATCTGGTCCAACCATGAATCTGGTCCACAATTATAAAACCATCCAATTCTAAAACAGTTCAAAATGATAACCAATGTAATCAATAAGCTGAATCATAAACAACATTTATCTTGAAGCATAGGATGATTCATAATACCCTGTAGGTATAACAAGGAATTCAAAAGATTGACTTTCAATCAAGAAAAGAATCAAAAAGTAGAAGACCAAGGGTTCAAGGGTTCCAAGAACTGGTCTGCTGTTAAACAAGGAATAAGGGTTGGTATGTTAAGAAACTCAATATCAGAATCAGTATGTGGTAGATATGCATTTGTGGAGTAGTATCGTATATGTTTGGATCGTATCTGGGAATTCAACAATCAATGGTTTGTGAAGAACAATGCTTATGGCTCAAGATCAAGAAGAATCATGGTTCAAGGTTAAATAGTTTAAAGCACTTGCAATATAAAACATGAGTTATTTTGAATAACATTTACATGTTACGAAACAGTTCGAAAATATTTGCAATATATCTTGAAAAAGGTTCAGAAGTACTTTCCTTATCACCGAAGATTTCTACTTTACTTGTACTCATCTCATAGTTTTACTCATCAACAACTTTCTTTCTATTTCTATGCCTTTCTTCTATTTATCAATCATTTGCCTTCTCCTTCAACGTTTTGAGTCTATTTATGGATCACTAGTTTCCTTTTCAATGCCTTGTTGACTCTGCTAGGCATCACAAGTATCTATCAATTATTCATACTCGTATTATTCTAATCGTCACATAGATGTCGTAAGCTCTTATCTACCCTTCATTTTACCCAAATCCGACGTACATATTGAAAGTTATGAATTAAATAGTCAAACCATAACCACATAGGCATATAACGCATCAATCAGTGAACACGTAAGGTATTTGATCAAAATAATTTTTCAAAGAAGATTCGGGGTTAAAATGATTTTCCAGGTATTTACTATAAATTTTTCAACACTTTTCGGAATTAAAACGGGACTCCGAATCAATTTTATAATTAAATAATAGGGTTCTAACACCCGAATCCGACTTTAAAATAATTTTATAATAATAATCGAGCCTTAAAAATAATATAAAATAATATTTTGAAGCTCGAAACTATTTTTGAAAATTTTAAATCAATTTTAAATAATTAATTCTAATTAAATAATAAATTAAAATTAATTAATAAATAATTAAATTAATTAATTAATTAATATTTAAATTAATTGACTAATTAAATAATTGATTATCAACTAAAATAAATAATTATATAATTAAGATTTATTTTAAAATAAAAATAATTTTCAAAATTGAAACTATTGATTTTTTTGGATTTTTAAATAAATAATCTGAAAATAATTTATAAAAAGAAAACATCATTTTTGTAAATAACTAAAACAGGAATACAAGTTTTGGATTTTCTGGAAAAGCCAGGGACCGTTTTGCAAAACCGAACAAGTAAGAGGGGTCAAAGAGCAATTTTGCTGTCTTCCCCACCCTCCCGCCGCCTGTTCCGACGAGCCGCCGCCGGCGACGTCGCCGGACTTCGTTCCTCTGCCCATAAATACACAGGAACATATTGAGAGCTTCTTTTTGAAATGTTGCACGCCCGAGTCGGAGTTCGATAACGCCTTTGTTTGTACGATTGATTCTCAGGAACATATCGGTTTCTAGGGTTATTTTCTTTGTAATTACTATATTTTTACCGGTTGTAACTGGATAAATGAATAAAATGAAATCAGAGATATGCTATTTATATTTAAATATTGGTTCGTTCTGGATCATTTTGGATCGTTAAATTAGTTACTTATCCAAACCAGACTTTTTATAAAACACTTTATACGAAAATAATGTAATAATATCCCGTCTTTCGAGAATACGAGTTTTGTTGATTCACCGAAATGATTATCGTATCGAAATTCTGGCGCCGGGCCGCGCACGGGTCAAACCTTAATCCGGATTGAAAAAGTCAAAACACGGAAAATGTCTGGAATTAACAGATTCGGTTAGGAAGGAGTTTTCGGAAGAGTTTCGGGTTGTAAAAACATAAAAACGGTTGAAGTCGGACGATTCCCGGCTTTATAAAATAATTTTGTAATTATTCAGAAAATAATTAATAAATTCATAAATCAATATAAAATCATTTAACAGCCCAAAAATTACCATAAAAATACCGTAATTATCTATATTTGTCAGAGTAAATTTAACAAACTTATACTGTATCACATATAAGCATTCACATATTCACACCAATCATTAGATAATTCACCAAAAATCATATAAAAATTATTTATTGATAAAAATAATTACACGCGATATCCCGAATGCTACATATTAAGTACTAAAAAATACAGCTTTCTTAAATTGTTTCAACATTTTTACTTGATAGGATTCATCGAACTTTAGTTGAGGCAGATGGACCTTCAAAATGATACAAAATGGAGCAAACACAGTCAGAAGAGTTTTGGATATGGTTAAAGGTAGAATTTGAAAATCAGGACACCAATTTAACTAAGTTGCAAGTCTTAGCATTAGGTCCCAATCGAACAGCTAGGAGATTTAGTGGGTATTTGATGAATGATTATAGATTTCACACAAAGGGTAGAGATTCTCCATGCACAACACATAACAGTGGATTTTTTTTACTGTTGAAACCACTAGTTTTGTAAATACAAAGAACCAAAACCCAATTATTGGGGATGTAAACTACTACGGATCTCTTGCAGATATTATTGAAGTTGATTATTGGAGAGTATTTAGGGTGGTTCTTTTTAAGTGTTGCTGGTACCAAGAAGAAAAAGATCCTTACGGTATGACTAGGGTGAATTTTAACAAGTCATGCCACAAATTTGATCCTTGTGTTCTTGCTTCACAAGTACAGCAAGTATTTTATATGGAAGATCCAATTTTAAAATTTGTGCAGTGTGTTATCAAAAGAATACCAAGGGCCTGGTGTGACCCTGAAGACCAAGATTTTTTGGAAGAAGAAAACAACCCTCCTGATAAACATGATTCTGATCTTGATTTTAATCAATTTGGTGAATTTAGTTGGTTCAGGGATGATATCCCTAAAATACATGTCCCTATCTCACCAACTTTAGTTAAAAAAAAACCCTATGTAGTATGTAAATTAGGAGATTGTTTTAGTTGGTGATTATGTATTAAAAACTACTATGATGAACTATAAATTAATTATCTATTTTTTCTAGTAAATCAAACTTGTGTTGCTAAGGTCTTTTGGAAACTTTTATTGCATTTAGGTTATTATTTGTTTTTTTCATTTTGTATGCTTATACCTGTTGTTATTATAATAAACTATTTCAACTTTCTTGTGTATTTGCATCATACCTCTGTTATATTATCAGCTTATTTCATTTTACTCCTTGTTCATTTTTGAATTATGGCCATATTTAAGTGTTTTCCTTTTTCTAATCCATATCTGCTCATTTTTGTAGGATGGCAGGAAAGTTGGTGGATTTAATATATCACTATAATGGGATATTTAAGAAGACATGTTATTCAGGTGGAAAGAGTTTGACTGTGAACCGCCAAAAAGCCAATGAATTTTTATATACAGTGGCTCTAGAAAATGTCAAGGACTACCTCCAGTATATAGAAATTGGAGGTTTATATGTCTTGAATGGAAAACCCCAACAATGCAAGCTTCAGAAATGTGATATAGATTTGATGGAACTCGTAGATGCTTGCGAAAGTGGTGGAGAAATAAATTTATATGTGGACTGTAACGACCGAGAAAGTACGCTTGTATTATATCATAATAAAGATAAATTATGTGTATTATTATGTGATTAAATGTGTTGAGTCATTAAACCCTGACTGCTTTGTGTTACGTGTTGTCTGTTTTGATCCAAACGTGTTTTGGATATTTATTGAGTGTTTTATTGGAAGTTACATATTTTATATCAAAACCCGTACAGCTCAAAACTATGTTTTAAAAGCCCGTATTTCAAACAAAATCATTGGCCCTATTTTGTCAAAAAATGCCCTATATCATATCGCTATTCTGAACCCTTAGACGTTTTACAAATTTACCTTTTTCGCGAAAAACAACTTTTATTTTTATTTTTATATGATCATGAAATTATCATACATCATTTTTCTTTGCATTTTTGTAATATTCACAATTTTTGGGAATTTTTGACATTAATTTTGTATTTATTGGATATTAAAAAATTCATTATTAATACCCAAAAAATTATAAAAATTGAGGCCAAATATTTTTATTAGGATTTTAATTAGACCCTTAATTTTATTTAGGGGTATTATTTTCATAAATATAAATACCAGATTTATCATTAATTAATTCAGTTAATTACTATTAAAAAATCAAAAAAATAAAAAGAAAAAGGGGATTAGGGTTTGGTGAAGAACATGGCAGCTGAATCAAAGCTGATTTTAAAGGTGATTCCGGCATCCAAATCGTTCATGTAAGTAGTCAAATTGAAGCCCAAGAATCGTAGTTTCTGATTATGCAATTATTTTTAGTGTTTGACTAATTGATTTTAATTTCGTTTTTTCGGGTTTTAATCGCGAATTCGGGTTTGAATTTCTGTGTGTTATTTGATGTTATCGTTGTTAGAGACGTTTAGATCGTCGATTTTGGAGTCGAACGACACAGGTTTCGTGTTCTTTGGTTTCGGGTTTGTGTTCGCCGGAGAACCGCCGTCGATGGCGGCTGTTCTTCGTGGTTGCCGCTTCAAATCGATGAAAAGGAAAGAGGAGGACGTCCCTGTGGTGTTGTCGGTGAAAAACGAGGGGAAACCAGCCTGGAACCGTGTTGTTGGGACGCTGTTTTGGTTCGCCTGATTTTCGCCGGGAAACGTCGCTGACGTCGGGTTTCGGGGCAGCCATTGCTATTCTTTGACCCGGTTTTGATCCTAAAAACCCGAATCTGAAACCCTGAAACATGTTTATGATATATTAGTTATTTATTATATTTTCTAAAATCAGAAAATCTGTTTTAAAAATTCTAATAATTAATTAAAAAATTTAGTTTTAAATTCTGAAAAATAGTTTTTTTTTTTAATTTCTGAATTATTTTATTAAATTATAAATTCGAACTTAATTATTTAATTATTTATTTAATTATTTATCTAATTATTTATTAGTTATCTAATTAATTAATAATTAGTTAATTAATTAATAATTAGGTAATTAATTAATAAATAAGGATTAAATAATATGAATAATACTTCGTTAATTAGTTAATATTACGAGCAACTCGTATTCATACGAGTAGTGATTCGATAATGAGAATTATTATTCGAGCAATAATTTATTCGAAGAATGTCGTTATAATTGTTCGTATCGTATAATTAAATACAGATAATAAATTGATTAATGAATCGTATAAGTTACAGTAATAATATAATAGTTCGATAGTATTCGAGAATAGTGAGTAGCTCATATTTATACGAGTAGTTAATCGTTGAGTTAGATTATAATTCGAGTAATTAGTATTTATTCGATAAATAGCGTATCAGTTAGTTGTATCGATTGTTTATTTATAAATAATCGATCTGATCGAGTAAGTATTATTAATTAGTAAATAATTGTAATAAATAGTAATTAATCCTAATAATTAGGAATTAATTATTTTAAAATTCAATAATTATTAGTTAATTATTTAAAAATATAATTAAGGATTATTTAATTATGATTAATTATTTATAATTAATTATTAATTAATTAAATCTTATTTAATTCATAATAATTAAACCGTTAGTCCGATTTGAGCGAAACGAAGACCCCTAGAGTCAGAAAAATAAAAAAATCTAATAAAAATAATTGTAAGTTATAATTTCTTCCGGAAGAGAGTGGTCTTGTGATAATTAATTATTCATAGGTCCTATTAGGGGTAGAATCGAGTCAAATAAATCCTGAAAAATTGCAATAAAATCATATAGGGCTAGTTAATGCAGATATGAGTCTAGAATCGATTCTAAAAATATTTATAAGTCCAAAAAATTAATTATGTGCTTTATGTGCTATGTGTTTTACGTGGTTATGTGAACCTTACGTGCTATATAATTATATGTGTCTATATGCAAGTCAGATAGAAATGCATGGGTAGACTGATAATGTTACGTGGTATCAATTCGATATACATGTATATAGTAAGTTATCTAAACGACTATCTTTCTATGATTGGCTCAGTGTCAGCAAGGCCGATCAGGCTAGGGACAGAAGGCGGTGAGTTGAACCAGGTTAAGTACGCGCAAGGCAAGTTTTCCCTTATTCTAAATTCAGAATAGTGAATTACATCTCATTTTCCCATATCAGTTATCTTTGATAAATTTTGTTGATATACACTATTACGAAATTATTGAATCTTGTTTCTATTTCATTTTGATTCTTGATATCTCCCAATTTATTGAATCCTCTATTCATATTCCAATATTCTTACCCTTGTTACATATATTATGATATATCCTGATGTTAGGATAAATTAAAAGCATTCCGATTATTCCGGATGCTATGCTTTGGACTGGATGGTTACGATGCGGACTGGGTTTTACCCATACCTTTAATTAATAGGACATAGTTGCCTGAGTACTCCTTATATTGGTTGGATCTATACCATTGGGTATAGATCCGCACTGTATCCTGACTGATCAGCAGGTTATCGTGCATTATTATCCTATACATATATAGATAGTTGTTCAAACCAGCAGCTTATTGGTTCACTTATTCTTCTCTCTTTATACTATACATATATATTGTTGCAGGCTTATTGAGCAATTTTGGCTCATCCCTTTTTATTGTTATTCCTATTGTTTTACAGTTAAGGTAGAGAATGAAACCCATCAGGACTCGCGTAGTCTAGAAGCGAGTCAAGCAGCGGGACCCTCTTATACCAAGAGTGTTCCTTCCTATTCCCGAAGAGAGCTTTGAATTACCAGATCAGGTGTAGCAGGATAAGTAATAATGTTGGGTTGAATAAAAGTTTTGTGTTGGATTGAATAAAAGTTGTGTGGTGAGAATGTAGATAAAATAAAGTTTTGTAATAAAGAGAGTTCTTGAGACAGGTTTTTTTATTTAGGTTTGTAATAAAGTGTAGTATGGGGTTCTTGTTTTCAACTCAACCCTTAAAAGATCCTAAGTAGTAATAGTTCGGGGTAATTATTATATTTATATTCCGCTTGTGCAGGTTTAGTTTGTAGTTGTTGTTAATAATGCCCTAAATCTATACCCCGGATTTGGAGGGTGTTATAGTTGGCATCAGAGCTTAGGATTGACCCTTGAAAACAAGAACGTTAGGATTAAGATAAGATAGGAAAATTAGATAGGATAGAGGTAGGAGTGTTAGGATTGTCAGTTTATGTGATTAGAAGTTATGAGTTTTAGGAATGTGGTTTGATTTTTTTTTGTATTATTATTGTTATGTATATTAGATGGCTTCTTCGTCGGAGCGGACTGAGTCAGACCCCGTGGCAGCACCAGTTTTAGCCCCAGTATCAGTACAGATGTTTCCTCCATTGCCACCACCTCCACCATTGCCACCTGGACCAGTGCCAGAGATACCACCTCCACCAGAGGTACCAGACATTGTTGATTATTTTCCTTATTTTGAGCCGGAGATGCCTGACTTTCCACCTTTGGAGTTTCCGATGTTTGATGTTCCTGATATGATTGATCTTCCACGGTGGGATGACCTAGAGCCGCAGATTCCAGTACCGCAGCCAAAGATTCTAGATATTCCACAAATGGAGCCAGAGGCAGAGCCACCAGTGTATGCACCTATGGAGCAGCCTGTCTTATTCCCTTCCCCATTAGCTATTTATGCCCCTACTTCTGGAGTATATCAGTTTCCATAGCCAGAGTTCATGGATGAGAGAGTGGTAGATGGGCCATTACCTTCTCGAGGGTCTAGCACGGATCTTCGTGAACATCATACAATGACTTATCAACATTTTCAGGCAGAGAGAGAGGAGAGGATTTGATGGCAGAACCAGTGCATGGAGATTCTTGGATTGTTTAAGACGCAGGCAGATGGACCCGTCCGAGCAATACGATCAGATTACATACTGAGGGAGAAGTTACGTCAGATTTACCGAGTTAGTTCTCAGCAACTTATGGATCTGAGACAGCAGGATATTAGTGCAGAGGCCACATATCGTAGAGCATTGGGACTTACCGAGGCAGTGCTAGAGGAATATAAAAAAAATTTCAAAAATTCTCGAACTTTCTGCGCATGACTTTATATGGAGAATCTAGTAAAAGACGTACTCCGTAGAACGAGAATCTTACCCGAATGTCTGAATAATTTTTTTGAACGAGTTTTTCGACGATCCAACCGTATGGATGTCAAGATATGTTGATTTTAGGCATATAAAAAACTGTTCAAAAATTCTCGAACTTGCCGTGCATGACTTTAGAAGGAGAATCTAGTAAAAGACGTACTCCGTAGAACGAAAATCTTACCTGAATGTCTGAATACTTTTTTTGAACGAGTTTTTCGAGATCCAACCATAAGGATGTATAGATATGTTGATTTTAGGAATATAAAAAAATGTTTAAAAATTCTCAAACATGTCGTGCATGACTTTAAAAGGAGAATTTAGTAAAAGACGTACTCCGTAGAACGAGAATCTTACCCGAATGTCTGAATAATTTTTTGAACGAATTTTTCGACGATCCAACCGTACGAATGTCAAGATATGTTGATTTTAGGCATATAATTTTTTTTTCAAAAAATCTCGAACTTCCCGTGCATGACTTTATAAGGAGAATCTAGTCAAAGACGTACTCCGTAGAACGAGAATCTTACCCGAATGTCAGAATAATTTTTTTGAATGAGTTTTTCGACGATCCAACCGTATGGATGTCAAGATATGTTGATTTTAGGCATATAAACAAATGTTCAAAAATTCTCGAACTTGCCGTGCATGACTTTATAAGGAGAATCTAGTAAAAGACGTACTCCGGAGAACGAGAATCTTACCCGAATGTCTGAATACTTTTTTGAACGAGTTTTTCGACGATCCAACCATAAGGATGTCTAGATATGTTGATTTTAGGAATATAAAAAAATGTTTAAAAATTCTCAAACTTGTCGTGCATGACTTTATAAGGAGAATTTAGTAAAAGACGTACTTCGTATAACGAGAATCTTACCCGAATGTCTGAATAATTTTTTGAACGAATTTTTCGACGATCCAACCGTACGGATGTCAAGATATGTTGATTTTAGGCATATAATTTTTTTTTCAAAAAATCTCGAACTTCCCGTGCATGACTTTATAAGGAGAATCTAGTCAAAGACGTACTCCGTAGAACGAGAATCTTACCCGAATGTCAGAATAATTTTTTTGAATGAGTTTTTCGACGATCCAACCGTATGGATGTCAAGATATGTTGATTTTAGGCATATAAAAAAATGTTCAAAAATTCTCGAACTTGCCGTGCATGACTTTATAAGGAGAATCTAGTAAAAGACGTAATCCGGAGAACGAGAATCTTACCCGAATGTCTGAATACTTTTTTGAACGAGTTTTTCGACGATCCAACCGTAAGGATGTCTAGATATGTTGATTTTAGGAATATAAAAAAATGTTTAAAAATTCTCAAACTTGCCGTGCATGACTTTATAAGGAGAATTTAGTAAAAGACGTACTCCGTATAACGAGAATCTTACCCGAATGTCTGAATAATTTTTTTGAACGAATTTTTCGACGATCCAACCGTACGGATGTCAAGATATGTTGATTTTAGGCATATAATTTTTTTTTCAAAAAATCTCAAACTTCCCGTGTATGACTTTATAAGGAGAATCTAGTAAAAGACGTACTCCGTAGAACGAGAATCTTACCCGAATGTCTGAATAATTTTTTTGAACGAGTTTTTCGATGATCGAACTGTATGGACGTCAAGATATGTTGATTTTAGGCATATAAAAAAATGTTCAAAAATTCTCGAACATGTCGTGCATGACTTTATAAGGAGAATCTAGTAAAAGACGTACTCCGTAAAACGAGAATCTTACTCGAATGTCTGACTAGTTGTTTTGAATGACTTCTTCGACGATCTAACCGTATAGATGTCAATATAAGTTGATTTTTGGAATATAAAAAAATGTTCAAAAATTCTCGAACTTTCTGTGCATGACTTTATATGGAGAATCTAGTAAAAGACGTACTCCGTAGAACGAGAATCTTACCCGAATATCAGAATAATTTTTTTGAATGAGTTTTTCGACGATCCAACCGTATGGATGTCAAGATATGTTGATTTTAGGCATATAAAAAAATGTTCAAAAATTCTCGAACTAGCCGTGCAAGACTTTATAAGGAGAATCTAGTAAAAGACGTACTCCGTAGAACGAGAATCTTACCCGAATGTCTGAATACATTTTTTGAACGAGTTTTTTGACGATCCAACCGTAAGGATATCTAGATATGTTGATTTTAGGAATATAAAAAAATGTTTAAAAATTCTCAAACTTGCCGTGCATGACTTTATAAGGAGAATTTAGTAAAAGACGTACTCCGTAGAACGAGAATCTTACCCGAATGTCTGAATGATTTTTTTGAACAAATTTTTCGATGATCCAACTGCACGGATTTCAAGATATGTTGATTTTAGGCATATAATTTTTTTTTCAAAAAATCTCGAACTTCCCGTGCATGACTTTATAAGGAGAATCTAGTAAAAGACGTACTCCATAGAACGAGAATCTTACCCGAATGTCAGAATAATTTTTTTGAACGAGTTTATCGACGATCCAACCGTATGGATTTCAAGATATGTTGATTTTAGGCTTATAAAAAAATGTTCAAAAATTCTCGAAATTGCCATGCATGACTTTATAAGGAGAATCTAGTAAAAGACGTACTCTGTAGAACGAGAATCTTACCCGAATGTCTGAATACTTTTTTTGAACGAGTTTTTCGACGATCCAACCGTAAGGATGTCTAGATATATTGATTTTAGGAATATAAAAAAATGTTTAAAAATTCTCAAACTTGCCGTGCATGACTTTATAAGGAGAATTTAGTAAAAGACGTACTCCGTAGAACGAGAATCTTACCCGAATGCCTGAATAATTTTTTTGAACAAATTTTTCGACGATCCAACCGTACGGATGTCAAGATATGTTGATTTTAGGCATATAATTTTTTTTTCAAAAATTCTCGAACTTCCCGTGCATGACTTTATAAGGAGAATCTAGTAAAAGACGTACTCCGTAGAACGAGAATCTTACCCGAATGTCT